>NW_024367930.1:7746789-8346789 GCF_014805655.1 Passer montanus | reverse complement strand
TCATCCACAGACAAAGAGGGTCAGCTCCACCATAGCTCAGATTCCTCAGCTGGAGGTGAGTCCAGAGCAACATGAGCAGAAGCATGGTTGTAAGAAGCAGATTTCTTTACTGAACTTTAAAGATTAGATACCTTTCTGAAGCGATTTTTGACCTTCTAAAAATGTCATTTGTATTCATTCAAGCAATTTGCAACATGAAAGTTTAAATATTATTCAGGGGAATCCTTTGTCCTTTTCAAAATGCCGTTATATTCATCAAGACACACATATTTGTTATTTATATGTCTCTTTTTAATTCTATTTTGCTGTAGTACTGAAAGCGAAGTTCATGACCTTTAACTACACTTTGAATTCCTCTTTACTTGCATTGCCTCAAGAATTTACACCACACTGAGCTTGCTGCAAGGCTCTGAGGCGGTTTCTTTACCTTCTTTGAAACATACTTGTCTGGAGGTAGGAACCAGGGCTGTGCTCACGGTTCAGACAAGAGCCCCATGCCCCTGCAATGCTGCTAGCTGTTCTCTGTGCTGCGGGAGGAGAGGGTCCCTTAGCAATGCCTGGGCGTCTCTCTGTTCTCCCTCACACTGGCAGAGCAGTAATTGGGATCTCTGCTCTCCCTCACACCGGCAGAGCAGTGCTAGGGATGCAAACGCCGCTGTACAGATGCACACGAGGTGGTTTTTCATCTGACCGGGCGGGATACCAAGACTGCTGCAACTCAGAGGCACATCTGCATAAACACTCGGGGCCAGTGCTGCTGCAGCTACGTTGCCTTTGTCATTTGAGCTACTGAGATGAAAGCCTTACGCCCCTGCTTTTATGCCAGCTACCATCTTTAAATCCCTGCCTGCAGAGTCAATACGCTCCCAGCCCTTCACCCGTCCTGTCCTCATTTGTACACAGGCAGCAACACCATGTCAAGAAACATCAGTGCTGCAGGTTTCAGGCTCACTCCTTGCTTCTAGCTGTAAGCCAGCACTTGCAAAAAGAGTGTTTAAATCAACCTAAATCCAAAGGAAAACAACTATTTCCAGAATGGCAAAATTCCATTATTTTTGCATTTCCATTTAAAGTGAGAATTCTTTTCTGGGTTATGTATTAGCATCTCATCTAGTTATACAGCTTACAAAGGGTAAAATGTTGACATAAGAAATTTTACACTGAAATGAGCTATGTTTCTGCAGTTACCTGAGCAAAAACATATGGAGAATATGAAAAGGCAAGAAAAGCAATTTTCTAGAGCTCTGATGTACTCAATTTATACAGATAACAGCATATGAAACATTGAACTGAAAGCAAATGCCAGCCACTATGGACCATGACTAAGTACCCTTGGATTGAAGTTGATGCGCATTCCTTCAGTTCAGTTTAGTGTTCCCAAATTCCTTGTTGCCAGCAAATGCCAGCCACTATGGACCATGACTAAGTACCCTTGGATTGAAGTTGATGATGCGCATTCCTTCAGTTCAGTTCAGTGTTCCCAAATTCCTTGTTGCTGCTGAGCTTCATTCCCAGTCAATTAGCAGAAGCTGCACTGTGCTGCCAGGTAACAAACTGTCTCAGTTAGCAAATAAATAGTCTTTCAACCAGGCAAATGTAATTCAGGTGTTCTAGGTGCCAGGTATCATGGATGTGCAAGATTCCGGAAACTCCTTCAGGCCTTTGTGTAATAGGAGCACACTGGATCTGTCCCACTCCATCCATATGGGCTGCTACTGGGTACTGAGTCATGTTCAACACATCAGACATTATTTTTTTCAGCACTTCAGTGTCTGGGAAAACAACCACTAAAATCTTACAGCTCTGTACTGGGGAGGTTTAGCTTGGATACTACGAATATTTCTCCACCAAAAGGGTTGTCAAGTGCTGGAAGAGGCGGCCCAAGGGAGTGGTTGAGTCACCATCCCCAGAGATGTTTAGAAAAGGCAGAGATGTGGTGCTTAAGGACATGCTTTAGAGGTGGGCCTGGCAGTGCTAGATTAGTGGTTGGACTCAATGATATTACAGTTCTTTTCCAACCTAAAAATGATTATATGATTCTAAAACACTCGTGCCCCAGGATTGGCACAGCTGACCAGTGCCAGGGGGGCAGTCTGTATCCAGTACCTGTCCTTCCGGGTGACACAGGTGGCACCTACCTACAGCACTGCAAAGCCTGCTTGCTTTGCTCAACACAACCACATACCATAACCAAAGGACTTAATCCCCTACTTCCTAGCAATTATCTCCTGACCTCTAAATCTCTGGCTGTTTGGTGCAGTTCAATCACTTAATATTTTGTTCTGGATTTTCATACCTGTGTCAATGTTAGCTGTTGACAATGCATGAGATAGCATAAAGCTCCCTCTTTTTAGCCAATTCTGCAGCCTGAGGCTTTCCTTTACATATCACATAGTTGTTTTCTTTTCTTTATCCCTGAGGAAGAGTAGGGGGAATGCTAAATAAAAATAACAAAACCTTGACCTTAGACAGGGTATCTCAGATACAGCTCCACCCTACAATTGAATCTCATGCCCTCCACCTGTGCATGCACACTCAGGCTGCTAACAGCTCAGGTGATAACTGCTATGTACCTCATTTCTCTGTCCCCTCTTAATCACAACAATCTTAATATAAGCTTGAACAATTGTCATGAAACATCCAAAATTTTATAAATTATGGGAAAAACTCCATACTACTAGTATGGAGTTCCCTTGCAACAGGAGAGCACTCAAGCAGAGCTGGTGAGGTATTCAGCTGTGGTCAGTTCTCTACCCAGGACACATTCACAACCTCATAATGCATATCTTCACAGATACTCAACTTTGGCATCAAAACCAGTCCCCACTTTTCACAATTTCAGGCTTTAGGGTGTAACTTTGTAACATACAGCAAGTGTCAGAGAGGGCTTGCTTAAAGTTTTCCAGCATGCATGTTTCCTTCACCTTCATCTCTCAGCTGTTGGCTACACATCTACACACAGTTTGCACAAGCACTTTAAATTAGCTTTAATTTCAGCGACACCAAGTATTACCTTGACCTATTTCCTGTATGCTGTTCCCCATAAAGCTGCAGGAATGCCTCAGCTAACCAAAGGAGAGGGTGGAGAGCCAGCAGACCGTGCTTTCTGGCAGCAACAGCAGTTTGTGGAGCTGCTGACATTGGCTTTGTACTCAGAAAGCAGGCAGCCTTTTGAGCTGTCAAAGCTTTCCAAAACAATCGTCTGGTAAAATGTACTCTGAGGAAAAAGCACTGCTAGAGTACCTTGGATGAAAACTCTGATCCAGCATTGTGCCTAACAGAAATCCACTATTCGCATGCCCTTGGACCACACAGCACACGTGTGCATGCCTAGACCCTGGAAAACCCACAAATGTGTCAAAGTTAATCCCTCCAAAACCAGCACAAGCCAAAATTAAGGTTGGGTGTGATAGTTAATTTATTCTTTCTTTCTACATGTGGACATTATAGAACAGAATTGCTACCACAAAGTATATTTGATTTATACAGCACATGAAATAGGCTACCCAGATTAATTCTATTTAATTTGTTTACCTTATCCCAAATGTTTAGTGCATGGCCACACACCTTTACTCCACACTTTTCAGATGTGCTGCCTTAGATTTCTATTTCATAGCCATTATAACACCACAAGTTTGCATTAGACACTTCAATGAAATTATGTCCCCAACACCCTTGTGAGGAAATCCATCCTTCCCTCTGTATGGACACAGAAGAGGAGTCTTGTATCACCTGGTTTAAGTTGATACTTCCCAGTCAAATTTCCTAGTGGCTTCATGGACAGCTGCAAGGGCTCAGCCCTTTGCAGCAGATTCCACTTGCATTGGTGAAGGGCCCAAACTAGGAAGCCTTTTTCACCCTCAAGTTTGGTTGACTTAGTTAAACTACCAGCAGCTAATGAAGGGGATAAATATGACTCAACCATGCCTTAGGAAACAACCCACTATATTAGAGAAGCACACATCACTGTCTCCTCCCGAGCTGTGGCAATCTGCATGTCAAATGCAGACAAACACACTCCACATCCTTGCTGCCCCCAGGCCAGTCCCCTTGACCCTCTGCACCTCACCAGACCCACAGAAATGCCTCAGCTCCACAGCTTGCCTTCCAAGCCTGTGCTGATGTTTATGCCAGCAAGCCATGAAAAGGGCAGGGATGTGCATAAACTCCTTGAGCACAGCCTGCAAAAGTGAGGCAAGAGAGGGACATTTCTGTCTGGAGTATGAAGCTGGAAATAATGTCTTAAAATCAGGCTGATGCAACCAATATGCCTTATAGATACCTTGTAGGCATCTTGGTCCTTCCAGTGAAAGGTCTCTCTCTCACTCTTATGTATAGAGCTGTGGGAAAAAGCTCTGAAATATAAACACTTTCCAAAGGAAAAAAAAAAAAACCAATTAATAGCCCTATGAACAGTAAAGCCTGCTCTCCTTAACCTTCCCTCCTTTACCATAATAACCTCTTTTCCCATGTCCTCACTACACCTGCACAGAGACAGCACTGTTTTGGGGCAGAGGTACTCAGGCAGCTGGGTTCTGATGCTTTTGCAGGGCAGAAGGAAACTCTGACCTCTCTTGCCATCCTCCTGTGCACAGTTTCACCAAAACCTCTACGAAATATCCTATTAGAGCTCTACCTCCTCATCAAATTTCACTGAACTCAGGTAAGAGTTCAGAAGTTTTTTGGTAGGGCCTGACAGAGCAGGGCTGTTGAAGGTTCAGCATCTCAGGCTTCTATCAGTCTTGTTTGACTTAGCCACTGAAAAAAAGCTGGTTGACTGTCCATGTATTTCTCCATGCTGCTTTTTCTGCCTGGTCGTTTGAAGGTTCCTGTAGCTGTGTGATGAATGAGACTACAAATTCAGCTGATGTAAAAAAAAAATAAAATAAAAAAAAAAAAAAAATCCCCAGATAAATTTCATCTGGACCAATTCTTGATCTGGTTTATCGCCCTGACTACAAGAAATTTCATGCTGGCATGCGAGCTGGCTGGGGGACAATGAATTAATCAGTGACATTTGTGTTTATGCTGTCACATATGTGGAAAGACAGCTTTAGCCAGACTAAATCTTTCCACCATTTTAATATCACTTACCTTAGGAAGGTTTAGAAAAAGATTTAACATTCCCATAACTGTATTTTGCATTAGCCATTCTCTTAATGTCAAATCAGCTTTTCATTTGTTCAAATGTTCATCCTTCATTTTATTTTTAATTCAATGAAAAAGAATAATTTATTGATGTTTTTCTCTAATTGAATGTGATTGCTATGTCTCCCCTCAGCCTTTCAATCTTTCTCAGTCACAGAATAGTTCTGGGAGGTGATATTACAGCTTGTACAAATTGTGTGTTTAGACTTCAGTAATCCTGAGGAAGTAGAAAATCTCTGCCTCAGGGAAAGTTTAGTTTATCCTCCTCTAAATCCTTCCAAAATCAAACACACATGCTAGTAAATGGATAGGCAAGTTTCATCCAGTGATGAGACTGAACCCAACCACTCATGAAGCAAAGCCTGAGTAAATGGGTCCCTGGATACTGGAAATGTAGACTAAAACCAAGGCAACCTCCCTAAAGTCGCTGGAGTAGCACTTGAATGGCACCTCACCTGGCAGGGATAGCTGCTACAGATGAAACCCGCCTGAACTCTGGCGTGCCAGCTGTGCAGGTCAGCACGCTCCGTGGTGACAGCCCACGGCACAGTGTGACATTCCCAGCTCTGAGGGCCCTCCTACACGGACCTTGCTGGTCACTCACAGCCACCCATCTTGCTCTCACAGCTGTGATTTAGGCACTCACAAAGGAGTCAGCAAAACTCATGTATGGGGTCTGTGTCCAAGGGTGCAAGTCATGTCCAGAAAGATTCTCTGCAGTGGACCTCTGCCACTGACTCTGCAGAAACAACAGATACAGAGAACTCAATAAGCTGAGCCAGCAAGAGGTTTTGGCTCCTTTGCTTTTTACCTTGAAATTGTCTCTCTGCTCACATACCCTCCGCTATCAGCTCAGATGGCAAGAGAGAAGGGTGCTCACAGTCACGCCTTACATGAGAAAGTACAAAGGGTTATCAGGAGACCAGAAACTGATTAAATGTGTCTGTACTGTTTGCCCTCAATTCTGTTTCAAAATTGTGTGCTTCCTTCATCCTTGGTTCTTCTTGTAATCTGACCCACAAAAACAGATCAGTGTAATCTGAAACACTGTCAGAGAATACCTTCTGACATTTTGGCCACTTTATCAGAGGAAATTACCTTGATTTATAAAAGGAACAGTAAAATTTTCATATGTATTTACTGTAATTTCCTGTCACAAATTTGCAGAATAAAGTTCCATAAGGAACTGTAAGCATTTACAGAGTGGTAGCAACATGAAAAGGTTCATCACTGTTATTACTTACTTGTGGAATTTAAACAGGAGAGCACAGAACAGGTAACTCTCCACTGTAGTTGCCTGTTCTGCACAGACAGCATTTAAATCCCTTTAGCCACAGAGTGAAATATTACTTTTAACACAAAGGCATTAGGTAAAGCATAGTGGTTATAAGGGTAAAAAAGTGGTAAAAAGGTGGGGAAAGAAGGGGAAAGCACAGTGAGACAATAGGGAACAGAGGTCCTGCGCCTTACCTCACTGACAGCAAAGGTAACAGCAACCATGTGCTGCCTAAGAGAGTCCAGATGATTTGAAACAATTCAGAAAACCCACCTGAACAAAGACAAACCAAGCAGTTAAGCTGGTAAACAATAGTGCTATGAAGTGACATCACCAACCACAGGCCATTCAAATTTTGTGGTTTTAAACACACTGGACATATCCTCTCCTGTTCCAAAAACTCTGACAGCAGGAGTGGGCATTGTACAGGCCACATGTTCACTAAGTGCAGCTCCTCACAAAAGCTTTCCAACTGAACTGCTTAGCACAGCAGAGCAACATCCTCCTGTTGCCTCTTCAGTGACTTGTCTTAATGTGCTTTAACATCAGTCTTGGAAAGAGAACAAAAAGAGGAGCCTCAGAGTGGAAGGACTGTGCAACTCTTCGTGTGGCAGTAAAAAACAATGAACAAACTCTAGTCCTATGTCCAAAGCAAAAGGCAACTTGAAGCAGTGATCACTGAGGATCAGGCAATCTTTTTAAAACAAAAAACTTATTTCTTTCTTGACAAGCTTTCAAGATTTACTGTTATTACTTCTATTACTACTCTTTATAACAACTATTACACACATAGCCCAGAGTAAGCTGCTTGTGGGATATCAGCTTCTCTCCCTTCCTCTTGGCGTGAAAGTTTCAGTTTAAATAGCCAGTTCTGAGTGACTGACTTGACCAATACTTTTTTTCTGGAAGTTTGGCCAGGACTGCACACCCTAGAATGAAAGCACACAAAATAATTAATGACTTTGGAAAAGGCATTCCTTCACCTCTTTTGTAAGCTTTCTTCATTATTCCCAGTGATTAAGAATCCAAACAATCCCTTCATTTTGGCCAGAGTCCTTCCTCTGTACATCAACTCTGCCACATTCATTAGTCAGACCAAATTATATTCCTTTCAAAGGACTGCACCATGACACAGTATGTAACATTTGTCCAAAGTGCTCTTAAGATGAAATCAAAGTCCTTAAGAAACTTGGGTTCCGCTATGACCTAAAAAAAGATGTCATGCAGATTTCCAGCAGCCTGAAGAAATCCCTCAGTAAAGCCTATGTCTGGATGTGCTGCTTAGGGTAGTAGCAATGTTGTCCTCCCTAAAAACAAATCCAGCTCCTATTAACTCATGGCTTCAAGACCACACAGAACACCACATGCTCTGATCATTGGCATAAGCCAGGCATTTTGACAAGATTTGCTAAAACTGGGTCAGTTTGGAAGACACAAATGTCTTCTCAGTTTCAGCTATACAATTTTTCTCAAGTCTATTCTGTTCAGTTTTATCCCATTTTCCAGCACCGAAGAGAAACAGAATAAAGCAAAATGGAACACAGGCAAAAGAAAAAAAAAAGACAGAGACATTCCAAATAAAGTCTGACTTTATTGAAACAATGTTTCCTTTAGACAGTCCAGCTGCCCCCTGACATTGCAAATATTTATGCTTTTCAATTAATTTCAATTAGAACTTTATTGCTTCACTACTTCCTTATGTGCAAGGGCAACTTTACAAAACAAGTCATCAGTGCTGACAGGTTTCCTTCTAAATTCAGATATTAATTCAGTTGCACATCGAGGGTTCAAAGAAAGACAATAAGACAATACATGTCACAAGCTCCTAATTCAAAAGCTTTTTTACAATATCTTTTTATTTCAGGCAAAATCTCACAGATGAAACAAACCTGTAGTTCTTCAAGTAAATAGGCAAGATGTCATTAGCTTAAAACTAGTTACAGATTCTGTAAGCACCACTTCCTAAGTTTCATTCGCTTTAAGCATTGACAGTAGTAAATTCTAAAATTAAAGTTTTGAATAAAGAAGTTGTGGAATAAAATTTCTTGTGATCATCTTGTTCCCATCTATTCTTTCTCAAAGTAATTGTCCTTTTATTTTTCAAGGTCAGGCTGGATGAGGCTTTGAGCAACCTGGACTAGTGGGAGGTATCCCTGCTCATAGCAGGGGGTTGGAACTGGATGACCTTTAAGGACCATTTCAACACAAACCATTTCATGACCAAATTATATAGTAACGCAAAAATAGCCAGTGTATCAAATCAAAGATTCTTTATGCAGCAGCCAGTAGCATGATAACTGCAGCTAAATCCAGCAAGGATCTAGAACAAAGAAAATGAAGGTTAAGGAAAACATCTACACCTAGTCCTTTTATACAATTTGTGTTTTGAGTCAAATGGCCTTTGAAATACTTCAGGAATGTAAAAGTTTCTACTTAGTTTCTACATTTACTAAGCTTGATTCTAACTTTAGCTTTTTCATAAAAATTTTAATGAGCAGTGGAAGATAAAGTTCTCCAACTACAGATGCATTACATTTTAACATTCCAAATAAAAGCAAGACAGCAATTCATACACCATCATAAAGCTAATTTAGGAAAAAAAAATAGGCAGCATCCTACTCTTGGCTATTTTCAGGCTTTGCTACGTTGCTTAAGCCAAGAAAAAAAGCAGGTTTTTCAGAAATAGTAAACTATAAAAGCCAATACTTCAGAAGAAGCTGGGATTTATTTTGCAGAGCTCAGACAGAGATACCTACACCAAAACACTAACTGCCTGCAAATAATGTTTGCTAACAGCATCTCAAGACACTCCAGGGACTTGTAGTCAGAGAAGCTGAGCAACTGGTTGCTCAGTAACATGAAGATGATACTGCTCAGGTGCTCGAACACAGGGATTATTAGTAATGGAAGCAAGAATTTGGTGCACTGGCTTTGAAAAATAAGCTTTGTCAAGCCCAAAGAATGAACCAGAGTGATTTGTCTCCTTTGAGGCAGACATTAAAGGAGAGAGGTTTTCCGGTTGCAGGCTCAGTATCACCTTTAAATGCAATCTAGTCAGTGTTTTCATATTCTTCAGGCTAAAAACTGGACCTCATCCTTCCTACCAAGCAGGCAAAACAAATGCTGCTTGCACTCAAGACTCATTTTAAACATTAATAACCTTGACAGGGTGGAAGACTGGCCACAAGGATCTTCCCTGAGTCCTCAGCCAGATATGAAATCAATATTATTCATTCACTCTGTGTTTTCTATCCATATCTCTTGATCTATTGGCAGTAAGTGTTCTATATATGCTGTAACAGGAAGTAATAAAGTTGTTGAACTATTACATGATGAACCCACTCAAACAACTGATGCTTTCAGACATTATATGAATTACATCAATAATGGAAAATTACAGCATGAGATCAGGAGCAAGCCAGTTTGCTGAGAAGGAGATTCTGCCTACCCCTGTAAATCCTCCTATTACTCTGTTCCAACCTAAAAGGTCAGCTTAAAGCTCCACTACAAACAGTTCATCACAACACTTGACTTTGATTTTGTACTGAAACAAAAGTGCTTATATTGTACAGCTACAGCTGAGAACTTATTGTAGCACTGACAGGTTTCACTACCCAAGCAAATTCTGCACAGCTGACCAGCTCTCATACTTAGAACTTCTGCATGCCATGCAAAAAACCAATGCTGATTTCTATGTTTATACTCTTCCTTATATATCTGCTTTTGCTAAAGAGTTTTCTTCACTTGGAATGAGTTCTGCATTTTGGAACTCCATGTCTTAATCATAAAAATCCAAGACTTTGATTCAAGTTCACTATTTCAACTGAACTAAAAAAAAGGCAAAAGAGCATTTTTTAAAATGGTATATGAACAGAATGAAGTGCAGGGCAGTACTGAATAGGACTTAGCACCTTCATTTCACAAAGGTGCTTCATTTGGATTCCATACTGAATATTAAGCTTGCACAATTATCAGAAGTCTGATACCAAATTCTGTCCATTGTACTGAAGAAATTTAATGCAAAGCAAGCAGTATTTCAGATTCCAACAGACATTTCAGGCAGATTGTCATAGTTTAACCTAAGTAAGCAGCCAAGCCCCACACAGGCATTTGCTCACCCCTTCACCAGCAGGATCAGGGAGAGAATCAGGACAGCAAAATCCAGAAAAGTTGTGGGCTGAGACACACAATTTAAGAGAGAAAGCAAAAACTGCACATACAAGCGAAAACCAAAGAATTAATTTAGTGCTTCCCATGGGCAGGCAAGTGCTCATCCATCTCTGGGAGAGCAGGGCCCCACCACTCACAGCCGTGACTTGGGAATACAAACACCATCCCTCCAAACATCCCTCCCTTCTTCCTCCCCTTCCCCACTGTGTTATACACTGAACATGATGCCATGGTCTGCAATGTCCCTTTGGTCAGCCTGGGTCACTTGTCCTGGCTGTGTCTCCTCCCCACCTCCCACGCACCCCCAACTTCCCACCCAGTGTGGCAGCACACCTTGGCTCTGCCAAAATACAGCTGGCAGTCAAAACCAGCACAATGAGCCAATATTACTAAAATGTAATGGAAACTGTCTTCAAGTATGGAAGTATTCCAGCTTTATGCCTAAATTACTTCAAGGCCTGCATGTATTTAAAGCCAAACTTACTTGTGTTACACATTTATTGATTCGGATCTTCCAAAGAGAGAAGCAACTTCAATGAGAGCTAAGAAGCCTCCAACTTGTGTTTTCTGGCTGAGGTTGCAGTGATAAGCATAATGTTAACATGGTGCTCCTATGTGTTAAATGTTGTGTCGTTTAAACAAAAATTCCTTCCTTTGAAACTGAGAGCAAATTACTGAGATGACAGGAAATTCGTAACATAGGACACCTGATTCAAGAATTCACAGATTTCTTCCTCACAATCATATGCTGCATTTCTTACTCCATATTTTTTCATTACTAAATTTTATGACATTAATATCAAACAGATGAAAATAATTATTTGGGTTTCAGAGCAGTTTAAAGAGTGGAACAGCATAATATCCCTGGAGATGAAAATTTGCAGTGTCTGGCCATGTGCTGAGTAACAGTCACCTCCTCAATAAATGATGAACATTTTTACAAAAGCACATCTTTGAACCTTAACTTTCAAATGTTTCTTCGTTCCACCAGTCTTTTCACATATTCCTGCACTGATATTTTGAATAAAAAGGAAGCCAGAAAGAGATGTGTGATTTTGGTTTAATCATCTGCAGTCCTTCTGTGCGTTTTTTTAGTTGAAAGTTCAGCTGCAATTGTATCTGCTGTGGTAACTGTGTTATACGTCAGTTTAACAGACATAAGAGAAGCGTAACACCTACCAGAAACATGAGCACAATTTCCGTCTTTCTCTTTTTTATTTAACCACATAAGTACATGTCAACAGTTGGCATAAACTTCATAAAAATACAGTACCTTTTTGTGCCGAAACACTAGTCACAATGTTTATATAAAGACTTTTTCCTGCTTCCTTGAATTCAATTAACATTTTAAAAAGTGACTTCCCAAAAGCCCTTTTTATGTGAGTTTCCTTATAGAAATTTTTCCAAAATCTATTCTGTAAAAGTTAAAAAGCTAATGCATTTTCAGCCGTTCTCCCTCACCCTCTCAATAAAACAGATTATAAAAAAATAAGATGTCTTAGAATACTGATCAGTTGTTATACTACTACTTTATCACAGGTTCCCATTTAATTGACACTGTTACAGGCGTGATGGATGGTGTCCCTACAACATCCAGGCTCACCAGATGCTATTAGGGCTGAAAAGACCAGTCACACCAATAGACTGATGCGAACAAAAAAACCGAGTTGAAACAAATCCAAACCATGAACGACACACGGTGAAACATCAGACCTTAGCACTCTTATGATGCAGTAGAATCACAGTTACTGTGACAGCTCCCAATGGCAATAAACATACAAAAACTCTACCAAGTCAGTTAAACGACTAAAGGGTGTCCTCGCACTGGGTATCTCGCAAAGTGAGCTCTCTAGTATCTAATTATAATACTGGTGTGACATCAAGATGACAGAAAAACAGCAGAACCAGTCTAATAATGCTGGAGCAATTATACCCACACAAGTGACTATACCCAACTGGGATAAATTTCATTTTTCTTTAATGCTGATGAAAAAGTCCAGGCAGGATCTAATATATGGGGAAAGGAAAAAGAGCATTAAATTTTGAAAGTAATTTCTTATCAAGTTAGGCGCTGAAGGTCTAGTTAAGGCAGTGAAGGATTTATTTTAGTATCTTTCTAAGGCTATGACAGATTTTTCCTGAATAAAGCATTTTCCCTTAAAAATTTCATGTATATTATGCCAGCTTATTCTGAATGCATAAGAATGCTAAAAACTCTTGGACACTGAGAAGCTAAACTATTGCTTACTGCAAATATTACCCTTATTAGTCTTCTTTTTTAATATCAATAGGATTCCAATAACATGCACCAAAAAAATGAAGTCTCAAGTCCACCTACGAACTTTTCCATAGCTACTTTTAGCTCTTTTTGGATCAGTGTTAAATAAAATGTGCAAACATATAATCATTTGCATAGCAAATCTCAAGGGACTGACCCTGAAATAGAAATCCAAACTGTTAGGTTTAAGATATTTCTATAATCAGAATTCACTTAAAATGGTAAAAAATAAAATACACATTTTTCCATTTTAAGTCTAGTAAAAAAGGTATTTCTGATTTAGAATTCTTACAGTTACTAGTTTAAAGATTTGAAAGACTGATGCTTCATTGCATTGAAATGTTATTCCTTTGGAATCTTCAAGACTCTGTAATTGCTATTTTCAAATACTGTGATGAAATATGGCCTGGAATCCTTGCTCATAAGGGTACATAAAGGAATTTTTCCTCTATTAGCAGGATCTTCGACATCCCAAATTTCAGGCATACTGCAGCCAGGCCTAAAAGACAGGAATATGAAAAGAGAAATTAAGAAATGCCATGAAAAACTCATGAAGCTTCCTTCGTAGTGCCACATGAATACTTGATCGTACCATCTGTATTTTTTTAAGTTTGTCTTTATACTAGAAAAATTATCAGATTTCAAAATCAATAAATATAGTAGTAATTTAAACATAGTATTGAGAATGTGTAAAATGCATCTGGCTTTTGTGGTTATGTAATAAATAAAGAATTAATTTGGAGGAGGAAGCACATAACACAAATTATGCAGCACATTATATATTACCGGGGATCCTTAAATCTTCCTATAAAATGGAGAGCGATATACATATTTCTAACATTTCTAGAGAAAATTCAGGAAATAAAACACCTTAAAAAGTAGTAATTCCTTGCTTTTTATAAAAGATCATAGCCAACATCAATTCCCTGTACAATTGCCTAAGTTATAAAAACTTCGAATATTCTAATTTTATCAAATAACAGAAAAGAAATTGAGCAGATAAATTTAATTTTATTCTAAATGAAAAAATAAAATCAAAAATCCGAATTAATTGTGCTCTGGACACCAGACAGGGAAACCAAGGGGGGGGTGAGGGGGGAAATAAAAGCACAGCTCTTTCTGAAGAATATCTTAAATGCAACAAAATTTTTAGTGACTACTAAAATGGTCATAACATTTTGGTGCTCCAACTATCTTTTACTCTGCACCTTTTATTCACACTAGGCTTTCATTATACACACACATCTGTTCCTGCCATCAGAGAACAACTGCTTCTTTCCTCTGCAATGACTTCTTTCCTTCAGTGTTTTACAGAGAAGTTTAAAAACCCATACCACACAATTTCCAGGATTACACAAAGAACACAGGGCTGCTAATGAGGGTAAAGTCAATCATATCAGTTACTATCTACACATGCTGGATAAAAATGTATTTTGGACACTTTTAATAAATAAACCACAAATCAACACTCCAAAACTTGATATTAATCCTAGACTACATATTTCAGGGGTGTATCATTCTTGTGAGAAAGAGGGAGATTACTTACTTTTTTCTGCTTACACACAATGACTCTTCAAGGATGTAGTAATTCACTCCTAGTTTCATCAAATCTCTTTTTACTTGACTTGCAGGTTTTCGACTGTACATGGAATACACTACTTTAGTTCTTGCCCTTCAAAATAAAAATCTAAGGGTTAGCTGCAGTAGTGCATGAAAATGTAAGCTTTAACCTTAGACTGGAGAGGAAGGCTTTTTTATTTCACAAGGTAACTATGCTAAAGCAAAGTTTACATTAATAATGCCATTTGATCATGTCTTCAGAAATATAATGACTCCAAGAACAAGTTATACAGCCCTTTGTTTTTTCTGTACCAGGAAACAACTGTGTAACAAGATCCATGGGTACTGTGATCTGGAAGTGTAAAGGTGTCAAAGCAATGCATCCACCGTGTAATACTCAAGGCTAGAAATGACCTTGCTTGGATTGGGGTGATCAGGAGGAATCAACGCTGTGCCAAGTCTCTCCACAAAAGATCCCCATCACTGTGTGTCACTTGCTGGGACATTTTGAAATGCAGAGCACAAGACCTGGAGCCTGCCTACATCCATCAAGCAAAATCAGCCCTCTGACACCATGATCCTGTTTTGGAAGTAGATGACCTTTAAGGTCCCTCCAAACCAGGCCAGTCCATATCATATCCAGGAACATCTTCCTCTCAATGTGCAAAGCACGATGTTCTTAAAGCCCATCCATCTTCTGACACTCAATACAGGTATTGCCTGTACACCTTATTTTTCCCAAACATGCCCTGTCCCATGATTTTGTAACTAGGACAGAATATTTCAGTTGACAGGGACCTACAGTGATCATCCAAGTCCCACGGTTTGACCAATTTGAGGCTGACCAAAAGTTAAAGCCAGTTAATGCCAGGCAGAGAACTAAGGACATAAGGCATGTAAAAGAAATCCCTGTCCTTTCTCTTTTATCCCCCTCTATCTTGCTGCCTTCTTGTTCGTTGGATTTCTTTCAAGCAGTCTCACCAAATTAACAAAAAAATGATGCTACACTATTAAATTTAGTAGAAGACATTCATGACCTTTTCAGATAAATCAATTTCAATTTAGGCAAATATCCTGATTTTGAAAATAACAAGAGTACAAATCTTAGTAACTCCACCACAAAATTTCAGCTTCAATAATTAAGCAATGATAACAAAAAATGACAGCCCATCACAGAAAGCTAACAGAAATAAATGTACTGGCTATCTTGGAAAAAAAATATATCTGTCTACAATGGCAGGAGTAACTAGAATGAAGAAAGGATAGAATTGTACTGATAAAATAAAATTCCTTAATTCTGATTATCTTGTATGTAAGTTTGAAGCCATATCTGTCCCTAGAGTGTATCCTTTTTGATGAACACAAATCCTCAAGAAATAAAGCAGGCGTTTTCAATCTAACTGAAATAACAAATCCAGTTCTATCAGATTTTAACACATTTTACAATATAACACAATGCCATTCCTACTGTGTATTACAGACATTATGAGAATCAATAGCAGACACAAATAAAACCTCAACTGCAACATTTACCTCAATCCTGCATCTTCATAGTGAGGATGATTTACAATAGGACGAAGTGTAGACAATTTAACACTTGCCATTGTAGGCATTGCTCCTGCAAAAACTGCATCTGAAATACACAATCAAAGGCATTTTTGAAATGAGGAAACAATCATTCCTCATTTTGAAATGACGAATCAAACAATTAGAGAAGCAATTCAAATATCAGAACACTAATCCTACAGAAAAACCATGAAAAGGGTAGGGTACTCCTTTTTAAAAGGCTGTATGTGACATCAACAGGAAATGCACAAAATCAGTGTTTTAGTTTGGGTTTTTTGTAACCTTGAACTCAATATAAGCAATTAGATAACTAAGCATTTAAGAATGGAGATTTACTTAATACATCTTATTTTTCTTGAATGGGTAGAATAACATACTTATTATAACAACTCTTTCATCAGTGTTACATGGGCTGTAAAATCTCAGTCCACTATGGCTTTAACATATATTCCCTTTAGAAAGGCAAGTACCTTGCTTCCAACCAGTTTTCTGACAGATTTTAGGAAAAGAAGGGGTGCAACCACAACATATATAGACATTTTAAATTCTCTTCTAGCAAAACGCTGATCATGTACCCATATACAGGACGAGCATAATTTATGTAAAAACCTATTTTAATTCGACTTGGTAAAGATGCTTTTGTTAAAATACTCCACCAGTGGTTAGAAGCTCCAGACCAGTAGCCAGGAGTCTTACAAAGACAGCTTTTGGAGCCTTTTTTTACTAGACATAGCTTTTATGTGGAGAAGCAGACATGCCAGAGCTACAGATAGTAGCAACACCTCTGCAGTCATTTGTGACAGGTTCCACAGTTCGACCTCACAATAAATAGGGACATCCTATATTATTAAATAGTTCACCTTTATATTATTAAATAGTTCACCTTGTCTAGTATTGACTTGTATCCACTCTAGAAGTTCTTCCTGTGGCAAATTGCTAAATTCTCCCATGATGTTCCACTGAGTTCGAAGGTTTGCAGATCCCTCTATTGTCATCAATGCTAAAATAGCAAAGACCAATGTTTTGGGCTGGACTTTATAGAAGAGCCATCCAAACAACTGAAATGCAAGAATCAATTAATTCCTAGACAACAATTCTGTAATGTTGTATGCAGAACAATTAATTTTTATTTCTCTATGAGGAATCTAACATATATTGCACTATGAAACATCTCTGCTATTTCTTCTCCACTAAACTTCAGATTATAATTCATAGTATTACAATATAGTTCAGAACATAATACTACATATAATACATACTGTATTTCAGAATGGAATTCCTAAGAATTACTCATGTTTTACAAATATTGCACATCACATTTGCAATTCTAAATAAATTTTAAAAAAAAGAATTAAAAAAATTCACATTAATGTAAACTTTTAAAGCTCAAATATCAAATGTCAAGTCTCCAATATCAAAATCTGCAAGTAAAGATGCTTCAATAAAGCTAACTGGACTTTTACAGTATTTTATCTCCTGTTTCCACCTAGAGTTTTTATCTGTAGTATACAGATTAGAGATTGTACTGCAAACTTTTAAAACATGTAAGAAAGACAGACTTGGAGGATAGTAAGCTTAATGCTGCTTTATACCCCACTCTTTCCTTGCTTCAACTGGGGCTTGCATTGTTTCCTAATGACAATTTTCACAATATGTGAAAACAGATAGTTAAAAAAGTAGTACTAAACTTGCTGTGTTGAAGCTTGATTTGAACAGTAACACTTCACCACATCCATATTTGAATCATTAAGTTAGAAAGCATAAACAACATCGTCTTTTTTCCCAATTAGAAGGCTCCACACATCAAAAATATCAAACCCACACTAAATAAATGCATTTCATTCATAGTACTGTTACCTGGGTTTTTTTAAATTAAAGCATGAAACAATAAAAGAAAGTCTCTCAGTAGAAGCTCCCACAAGGCTGACTACACCAATTAAGTAGTGTGTGTTACCTTTTTTATAAACCAACCAAAAACTACCTCAGATTATTAAAATTCTCCAGCCACCTCTCCAAAAATACAGTATACTTTACTCTCATCCCTAAAGACTCATTAAACACTCTGAGAAAAACAGCAATACTATCCAGGGAAAGTAAATATCCCAAACAGGCCTGACCACTGTGTGGATCTGGAAGGATGAAGGGAAATTAATTCATTTGTAGGCTGTTCTATATGAGTAAACCTCCTTTTCACCAACAGCTGCAAAAATGTCACTTCATTGACATGTTAGAACTTTGACAGTTCCACAACGTTTAAAATCAAAGAAAATTACATTGCTGTCACACTTTTATAAAGCCTCACTGATGTTCAAAGTCTCTGAATTTAACACTATTTTGTTTACACAAGGAGCCTAGAATGATTGAATATATATGAAATGCAAAGGAAGCATTACTTTCATTGGATGCTGTTCCTTAGGTGTTTTGGTTTTTTTTTTTATCAATTCAAGGTTTTGGGTTGTTTTTAGTTTTTTTGTTATTTTCCCCAAATGAATACTTTAAGTATTTCTCCAGCTATTTTATTTTGTTTTCAAAATTTCCACTCAGGATAGCATCATTTCCCTTAACAGAAAGAGGAAATGTGTGGATGTAAATGGTCAAAAGTCTGAACAGTAACAACAGCAGATCTGGGCCTAACTTGAAGCACAAACAGTAAGTTAAATGACAAAACTGAACCAATCCCTAATTTAATTACTCCTCTTTTTTCAGCCTAAGAGAAGTAAAGGTTCTAGTCACAGGTTTCTCATACTTAAAATGCAGCTGTACAGAACAAGGGAGTTACTTGCTTTGCAAAGATGCAGCTACTTTATACTTTTATTTCATTAAAAATCCTTTCTTGAAAATGTGTTATGAAGTGAATTACTTGCAATGAAAATCAACATTAGATCACTTCTTTTCACCAGAAAGCATTCCAGACAATGAAAATACTCTTTATTAGAAAAAGGACATTATCATTTTTATTGCCCATCAGCTGCCACAAGCTCCTGGTAATGGAAAAATGCAAAGTGCAAGAATTCATGCAATGGGCTGAAACAACACAACATACAAAATTTCTTTTCCATGTGCAAACAGTAATTTTTGGCCTCAAAACAAATTAGATATACTAACATACTACTGCAGCTAAGCTCTCATGGTCTGCTAGATGAAAGGATAGTGTTGACCTCAATTGCAATAACTGCCTATCTTAAATTCGCTTAATTTTTTCTTGCATCTGTAAAACCAAATTGTCACTTATTAACTTATGTTCACTCAAATATGTAAAACTTTATCCTGTGATAAAGTGTACTGAGTGTTAATGAATCATTTTGTCACAAGTCCCATCTTCCTCCATCCAAGAAACTCTGGATCAGTATTGCACATACAATCAGATTTTTCAGCCTCAAAAAACTACTTCTCCTCAGCTGCCAGTAGGATAGAAAAAGCTCATTAAAAACACTTGATATTTTCCTGGCCCTACAAAAACAAGCAAACCAACCAAAACAAGAACAACAAAAAAAGGTTTTCTTATTGTTTGCTTAAGTCTTAGAAGTGATCTGCTCAAAGGAGGCTCAACAGCCTTATGGGGCAGTGTTTCTCTACCATGCTGAAGCCAGCCCTGTATTGCTTGGAAGATTATCAGCCTCCCTCTACTAAAGCAAGGACACACCTTTTCAGATCAGAAAAAAATCCAGCTTGTCTTCTACAGGTATCAATCAACATCAACCTGGGGAACAGCTGGACAGGCAAAATAACCTTCACTAATAATAGGACAAGGAAATGGATTTTATTTTCCTTAATGCTGTTCACCTAAAGTTGGATTCACTTGAACACTTCTCCTCAGGCTCAAGCCAGGTCCAGGATATTCCCAGGGTGTATTATGTAGCACTGCTGGTCGTTTATCCCTTTCTGCACAAAATAAATGTCTGACCTGCAGCAATCTGAAGCCCTTCCCTAGCAATCACGACCTGTTTCTTTCAAACCAACTATGCCTCCATGATGCTGCAACGAAGGAAGGAAAAGTCACTGGACCAGAATCACCTGATCCAACAGGGCATCTCCCAGCACAGGCTATCATCTGCAACTGCAGCTCCCTGGAAAGATCACTGTCACTCTACAACAGCAAACAGCAGAACAGGCAAAGGCCCAAAATGCAGCTGGAAGCAGCAGATAAAAAAATATTGATAAAATACTGTCTTCCCTTCCAATATTTACACATTTATGACATGTTATGGTACCCTCTAAGATCCAACAGGCAACAATCATGAAAAGCACCAGCATTCACTAACTGGCCTGATGACCTCAGCTGCAGTACTAAATACCCACAACAATACAGGAAAAATTACTGAAATGCTATTACTCAGGTGTTTTTTTCAAAAAGTCACCATGCAGCTAAAAAAAATCAGCACAGATTTCACTGTGGCACAAAGTATATAAACATACTTAGTTCTGAACTTCACTACAAAACTCTACTACTACCACCACCACCACAACCAACATGGCAGAAAAGCCCATCAAGAAATACACAGTTAAAAAGAAGAACTAAGAACAAATCAATTTTGGACAGCATTAATTTAAATCATAATTGTTATCTAGAAATTGCATGTTAAAAGAACATTTTTTTCATTTTGCTTTTCTGACTTCTGAAAAGCAGCTTCATTTCAAATTACTCAGAAACACCTCATGAAAGTTCACTTAGAAAAACAATCAGGGCAACTGCTATTGCTTTAACAACCAGATCACCTAAGAGGATGCCAGAATTTCAAGAACAACTAAGAGCTGCAAAACTGAACACCTGTGAATGTTCCAGAATAGCAAGCATGCAGAGGAAATTCCTAAGTCCCGACACTCAATTACAAGGTGGCTAAAGAAAGAGGTTTTGATAATTTCTTAGCATTTTATATTTTAACTGTAGAGATTAATTTGATATTGGCAAAAACACTTGGCACTTTCACCTATGCCAAGTACATCAGGCATCAAGAAAGGGATGAGCACATTTAAGCAAACTGATCCTGTGCAATCTGTCCAGTGTTATGAAGAACTACCTTCTCTAAAGATCATTTAGGAAGCAGTTCAGTTTTCTGGGAAGCAATTATTTGTTCACTGGCCTAACATGAGATAGCGTTCTCCTCTCTGCATAAATCTGTCTCATTCACTCATCTTCCAGTTGTTTGACAATACAGGGGTATCAGCTGTTCCAGAGACAGGAACTGCCTTCACCATAGCACCCTAAATTCTCCTTTAGACACTTTCTACAAAACCACAGTGCAGTGCAGGGTGACAGGAACCTCTGAGGATCCAGCCCTGCTGCTTTGAGCATGGTCCCCAGAGCAAAGTGCCCATCGTCCATGTCCAGACAGCTTCTGAGTACCTCCAAGGATGGACACGCCACCACGCCCCTGGGCAATCTGTGCCAATGCTTTTCACCCTCCCAGAAGAAAAGTTTCCCCATGTTCAGAGGGAACTGCCTGTGTTTCAGTGTGTGCCCATCGCCTCTGGTCCTGCCACTGGGCACCATGTGACAGACCCTGCCATTCCTCCCAGCTCTGTACCATCAGCAAACATGCTGAGGGTACACTCTGCCACACCATCAGTCCATTAACAAAGACACTGAGCAGCCTTGGACCAGCACTGGCCCCTCAAGTTACTGGCCTTCAAGTAGACTTGGCACCACTGATCTCTGGGCCCAATTGTTCAGACATTTTTCAATCCACCTTTCCTGCCTGCTTCCCAGACAAAGGACCACTTACCCTACTTCTGCATGTTCAAAGCTTCCAAAATAGCTATTTAAATATAGATTTAATCATGTTCACTTCTCAGAAACACAGATAATGAAACATGGAAAGCCTATTCTAAGACCTTTTCTATCTGGAGGAAATCTAGTAACATTTGATGTTACAGATTATTCAAAGTAGGACGATTAAGTCTGAGTTAGGCATATGAGTTTTGATTTTTATGACTGAAATGTTTTCAACATGCAAGACTTCAAACGAGACTTCTAGAAAGAATTAATAGGCAAGAAATATGCAAGGCAATAAGCTCTGAAGAGCTGTGAAAACACAGTGTAAACAAAGACAAACACTGGATAAAATTAATAGTCAATAAAAACTAGCAGTGGCATAGAGGTGTGCAAACACAGTAAAATCTAAGATATGTCCCCCTGTGCTCAAGCTTGATACACAGCATGTTAACTTGTATAATAATGCAGTTGGACAAGTTGCATAAAGCAAGCCTTTTGCTTTATTTGGGAAGTGGGGAGAATGGAACCATTTTTGACAGGCAATATAATTTAGTTTATTTTTATCTGGTACTCCCAGATTCAGCAATTACACACAAAGAAATATGCTTCAGGACAAATATCTGTGTAATAATCTAAGTACTGAGACAGCTACAGGATAAAAGAGACCTTACCTGTTTTGAACACACCAAGGAAGCCATAATACACAGATGTGGTGTTAAAAACAGCTTTAGTCTCATGATTAAAATCGCTAGGACACTGTATGCCAACAGCTGCAATGCATGGAATACCAGCTGAAAAGAAAAAAAGAAACCACAAGATGCAGAAGCAAATTGGCATACTTTTCATTTCTGTCTTAAACACACAATTTCATTTTCAGTATAGCTTAAATGATGAGCTTGTCTGAAAGAGTCCAAGTCAAAGTAAAGATATCCATATTTCAAATGGTGATAATGACTTCGTTATCTTTTATCTAAAGTGCATGTAGTATGCTAATAAATGGAATAACAGGAAGGAGAAACATTATCAATAAAAGAAAAAGGAGCTAGAGAAACAGCTAGCTATTTAAAAAATCCTCAGCCACTATCAGGCTTAACTTAGACAACAACAGAATATGTAAAACTTCTTGTATAACCTCATTATACAAGAGGTTAAGAGACCTCTTAGAAGTCAAGAGACCTTGCTTTTTAGTGCCCAAATTACACAAGTATGAAGTAAGAGAAGAAAATAAGATCATCCTTGATAATGACACAATGAGAGGCAGCCTGCTTTAGTATTCTGAAAAGCACCAGATATGTCACTCATTACTCCTAACATTAATCTATGTTACTTGTCCAAGTGCTGTGCTAAACCGGAGGCATTTTTGCAATCAGTGCTTTTATCTGATTGATTATCATAGAATCATTTAGGTTTGAAAAAGCCTCTAAGGTCAAGTCCACTCATTAATCTAACCCTGCCAAGTCCACTGCTAAACCATGACCCTCAGTGCCACATCTACATGTCTTTAAATGCCTTCAGAGATGGCGACTCCCTCCCTGGGCAGCCTATCCCACTGCTTGATAACTCATTCAGGTATTTTTCCTAATACCCAATCTAAACCTCCTCTAAGGCAACTTGAGGTTAAACCATGACAGACATCTACCAACTCTCTGGGCCACCTGATCCCAGTGTTTCACCACTCTCATTGTAGTAAAATTTCTTCCCTACAGCTTGCCTAAATCTACCCAATTCCAGTACAAAATCATTATTCCTTGTCCTAATGGAACAGGTCCTGCTAAAAAGCTGTCCTTGTCTTTCTTACAAGCCCCCTTTAAGCAATGAAAGGCCCCATTGAAGTCTCCCTGCAGCCTTCTCTTCTCCAGCCTGAACAACCCCAACTCTCTCAGTCTGTCTTCATAGGAGAGGTGTTCTATCCCTTTGTTTTTGTGGACCTCTACTGGACCTGCTCTAACAGGTCCACGTTCTTCCTGTGCCGAGGGCTACAGAGGGGGACACACTATGTTGCTCTGCAATTTTACTAAAAAGAACCATGTGTGCTACAAGAATCATTATGGCATATGTCAAAAGAGAATTTGAATATTACACGTCATGTGATACCCCAGTAAAGGAACTAATCTCCTTCCCAGTTTCCATGTGGGAAACAAAGTCCAGCCTAGCTTCAGTGTCTTTTGGAACAGCTACAGTAAAAGCCCAAGATTCCTCTCTTGGAGAATCACCCCTATTAGCCAGTATATTCCTTTGTTCAACATTTCAGAGTTATTCTGGTGACATACCAGACCCAATTTAAGGTGAGGGAAATAATGATGCAAATACTTAGATGCAAATAAACCACCTGTATCTGCATCAGCCCATTGCAACCTGCATTTCAATACTGAGTATTTGCATCAACCATTGGAATAAAATTGTGCAGAAAAAGAATCTTACCTCACCATGGTTAAAACGTTCTTCTCTGAAAAAAATAACAACCCAAAACCCATCATTATTTATGTACTACAGAAGAAATGGTTTTATATTCGAATAATCTCTAATGGCATTAGACAATGCAACGAATCCAGTAAGCATGAATCAAATGTCAGAATTTTTTCCCCCCCATACAAGTTTTGAAATAAATTGCAAATCTTAACTATCTTCCTCAATCCCTGTATCTATTTGGAAATCTCAAGTATTGATTTTAGCAGGTTTTTTTAAAATTACTTCCATGAGATGAAACTCTGGTATTTTTATAACCTGGAAGAAATTAATGGGGGAAAAAGAATTTGCATTCACTATTTATAGTAAAAAAGCAAAAAAAGCACATAAATACTGCTTTAGGAACAGAGCAGAAAACTAAATCATTAAATATAAAATCTAGGCATAAATGGGTTAAAATGTTTAAAACATGTTTAGCAGATAACCTTCATTTTAGTTATAATATAAAAACACCATTTGCAATACATCCATTCAGTTACTGAACTGCACATAACTAACCTTTCAAAAAGGACTTACATAACATAGAATTCCGAATTTTGCAGCAAATAGCAAATCAAATGAACTTCCAGAACAAAATTCAGTTTTACATTAAAAAAGAAGACAATACTTACTTTTCATATCGGCCTGGGTGAGATAAGGACCACAGAATATATTTAATTGCCTGAAGAAAACAAGAGACAAGAAAAAGTATGAACATACTTTCAAAAGGATTTTGAAGATTTTCAACATTTGCTAAATCAAACTACACCTGAGTAATCTCTTTTTGAGATAATGATAAAAGACATGCAATGTTTTACCCAGAACTTCTTTTAGCGGATGTTTAATTAGCCAGGCAGTTAGCAGTTATCCCATCTGTTCCTGCACAAACTGTAAGTTGTTTTTACACAAATTATACATAATCAAATTTACAAAAACAGTTATAAACTCCAGTTATAGCATTCATCACCTAAATAACAGAAATTTCTTCTAAATTACTCAGGACTGGACCTTCGCAAAAATCTTTGTAATGAGAATACAGAATTTTAAATACATGTTCTTGAAAACCTCTGATTTTCTGACTGTACTGGGTTTACATGTCAAGGTTTCAGTAGCCAGAGCATTGCAGGGATGGCTTCTGTGGGAAGAGATCAGGGGCTGCCCCCATGGCAGAGAGAGCAGTTCCAGACAGCTTAAAACCAGACCTACCACTGGCCAAAGCTGAACTCATCAGCAACACTGGTGGGGCCTCTACAGATAACATGTTTACAAAAAGGAAACTCTGCAGCGTGTTTAAGAGAGAGCAGCAAGAAAACTGGGAGTGAAACGAGACTCAAGTCACCGAGGTCAGTGAAGGAGTGGGAGGAGGTGCTCCATGAGAACCATGAGATTGCAGCTTTTGGAGAACACCACAGTGATGCAAGTTTAGGGTTTTTTTTTCCCCTGGAGGGCAATGAAGGATTATGGTGGAGCAGACAGAAATTCACCCGAGACCTGTGAGGACCCCATGCCAGAGCAGGTGCGCATGTCTTGAAAGATGCTGCAACCCACAGAGAGCCCACAAAGGAAACAGCTCCTGGCAGGAACTGCAGCTTGTGGACAAGAGCCCACAAAGGAGCAGGTTTTCTGGCAGGAGCTGCAACCTGTGGGGGACTCATGCTAGAGCAGTCTGATTCTGAAGAACTGTACCCCATGGAAAGGACTTATGCTGACCCCATTCTTAAAGCAACTGCAGCCTATGGAAGGGACCTATTGAGCCTGGAGATGAGAAGATGGTTTTAGTTTTTGGGTTGCTTCTTGCATTTTATTTTTAATTCACAAAAAAATGCAATTTTGTCTTCCTTATTTCAAGTCTGGTTTGCTCATGACAGTGAATCAGTGAGGCCCCCATACTTATCCCTGACCCATGAGATTTTTCTACTCTTCTTTCCCCATCATAGTGAGGGTAAGGAATGGCAGCATGGCTTGGCAGGCACCTGGCAGTCAGGAAAGGTTAACCCACCACACCAATTTCTTCCATATCAATTTCTTCCCATGTCAAAATAAATAAATAAATAAACAAACAAACAAATACATAGCAATCCCTTCCAAAAAAACTGAAATGTAAGTTCAAGGTAAAGGTGACTCACTAAATCAATCACTTACCCTTTTGATGATTACCCCAAAAACCACCAGAACAACTGGTAATAGCAGAGTCTTTGTGTATCTCACTGGAGTCTAAAACGGAAATCAAGTTCGTTAATTGCTCTCCTTCATCTGTAATTATTTTAATCACCATTTTAAAGAAACTAATATAAGGAGATCTTTCTGGAGTAAAATGTAAATGTAAACTCCACCCCGCAATCACACTAAAGACATAATACTAGGGTCATCAGTAAATTATTTCCAGTTCTTTGGCAAGCCATCCAAAGATGACAAATAGATTGTATCTCATCTGAATTTGAGTACTATAGGTTGAATAATCTATAAACATTCTAAATGCATATGTAGGCACTGATAAATTTAAAGAAGTCTATTAATGCCACATTATGAAGCTTCATGATGTTCTGTAGTCTAAACCTACTACATAAGGCCCTTGCAGCTCTCACTACATTTTCCAAGGCCAGGTACCGAGAGCCCCATAAAATCTTGTTTGCAGAACTGTAACCTTTCATTTATTCCTGAGGAAGCACTTCTTTCATTCAAGCAAGCATATTTCTTAGATCTAAAATCAAAACATTGGTTCGGTTTAAGTTCACTTAAAATGCAATAAACCCTATTTAATTTAGCTTTAGTTCATTAATTTCTCTTTTCAAGTATGTATTTGAACTAATGACGGCTGTAGGAGCTGTGGTTCTCAAATGTTTTAAGTTATAAATAAAGACAAAGCAAGAAATTCCCTCTTCCAAAATCACATATTTTGACCAAATTACCTCTTTTTCCATGAAGTCAAATTCAGCAGCGCAGGTATACATTAATGTATCAAAATCCTTGTAGCCAATAAATTTAGATTTCAGTATGTTTCCTATATGAGCCTAGCAGGATATACAGGAAAGAAATACCAAACTGTAGTAAATGGTCCTGTTTTCCACAACAAAGTAGTATAAATATGAGAAATTATACTGTATTGAGAAATATTTAAATTAGAACAGAAGTTTGTATCACTTACAGTATTGTTACAAGAGCACCAAAAATCTACTTCCCGTGTATTAAATAACATCTTTGAGTCTAACACAGATTGTATGGTGTTAAATAAAAAGCAGAAAACAGAAAAAAAAATTGTATTCAACAAAGAGTATAGTTTTGCATAGTCATATTTCAATACTCCGTGCTCCTGTTTTTTACCCCTTGATACACATTTGGAGACAGGTTTTTAACAATAGAATAAAGGGGCTGAAATACAGCAAAGACTGTACCTGCTACAACAAGCACCTCAAATATATTCTGAAAATTAGTTTCAGAGAGGAAGGAATTAACAGACTGAGTAAATAAAGGTGTAGATAGAAGATACACAAGACAAACAAAGCTCTATAAATCCACATTTAAAACAAACACATAGAGTATTCACTAAGACAAAAGTAAAGATATTTGTGTTTTTGCAAATTTTGGTAATAACATTTCAAAGTGATAAAACATAATGAAAGAAAAAGTAAAGATACAATCTCTCTCCCACTTCTGTAAAACAAATTCTGGAAATTCAGGGAAGTGTATCAACAAGATGTCAAAATCAAATATTAGGAATGACAGAATTTTTGAAAGATACCAACCAGATACTCTGATAAAAGTACTTACATCATCAGCTATTCCAAACACACGAGAAGTCAGGTATTTCAAGGTGACTGTCCCAAATAACCAGGCACATCCTTCAATGACCTTGAAAAATATATTTAGAATGAAATGGATGCCTTTAACTTCTATAAATTTTCTCTTTTTAAAACGCTTCTTAAATTTAGCTACTACTTATAAACTCTCCTATGTTACAGCTGAAATAATTTTGCACAACTGATTTACACTACAGCTGTGCCACTGCATACAACAGTGCAGCAGAGGGGGTAGAAAAGTTATCTTGAAACAGGGGCAGCCTCGCTGTCTGTTCCACCTGTTTTGCACTTATCAGTGTGTAGGGATTGTTTCTGGACAAGAGCTGCTCCATATTATCAGGTTGTGCTAGCCTGGTAATTCAAATCTTTGGAAGAATTTGCTGATTTATAGCACCATGTCAAGATGATCTGAGGTAAGAAGTTGGTGGAAATATAATTGTTTGTTATGTCCAGCTACTACTTTTGGTTAT
The DNA here is from genome assembly GCF_014805655.1 of Passer montanus. NCBI lineage: Eukaryota > Metazoa > Chordata > Aves > Passeriformes > Passeridae > Passer > Passer montanus. The sequence goes on along the minus strand of NW_024367930.1, from coordinate 8,318,366 downwards.
GTATACAGTTTATTCCTGTACCAAGAAGGTTAAATTCTTGGCAGTGTAGCTTAATTTAGCTAGCTCTTTATAAAACTGGATCAACTGAATAGGACAACCTGTCTCAGTATCTTGTATTTGGGACTCACAGCAGAGGCTTTCAGAAAGAATTCAACAAAAACCTGATCTTTGCCCTAATGTAACCAGGGTTTTTCTGTGACGATGGGCTGCATTCAATCATCTCATTTAATGGCTGCTAAGAAACCCAAATACCTAGGAGGTATCCTAATCCTTTACTGAATGCCTCTGGGTTTTTTTCTTCCACAGTAACTTTCTTATCCCTCACAAGCTTATCTCTGCTGCCATAAGAGGCACTAAAAAAACTATAGTTATATTCTACTTTTCTTCACGGCTTTGCCAGATTTACCGTTATTTTACAAGATGTAGAATTCTAACATATTTTAAAATCTGAGCTATTTGGTAAATTTACATTAATAATTATCTTCATACTCAACGTCAATAGATTTTGGGGGAAGGTATTATAGTTTTTGATTTTTTTTAGGTAAGACACATTGACTGGGACTACATGCAATATTAACAATGTTACATATTAATTTACAAAATAAAAAAAAATAAATGCTGCTTTCTCTACAGGTCCTTCTCTGTGATTTCCATCAAGTACTCTCCTTTTTGGCACGTGCTCAGTAATGAATTGGTGTGTTCAGAGAACTTTGGGTAAGAATACTGAGATTTGTCTGCTGAATGGTAGCACCTTATTTAGGATCAATTATTTTATATACATTTTTGGGGTGGTGGTGGTCTTTTGAAAACTTACCATTTAATCCCACCCTTTGCTTCTGACCTTCTAATGTTCATACCTTATCTCATGAAGTTTAGTTTCTTTTATAGTTCCAGTTAGACAGCTTCTCCAAAAAGTTCCTGAAATTTATGTACATTACATTCACCCACACACCCTTATCTACATCCTTCAGAGGAGTCAAACACTTTTGCAAGGCACGACTTCCTTTGACAAAGGCTGCATTGGATGTCTCTCATTATGCTGCACGTACATACAACTTAACACCTCTTCCTCGTATATCATACAAGCTTTTATTCTTTTACAAAACCCAGATTTATTAGTTTGCTGTTCCAGAAGTGCCTTGGATCTCCATTTCAAAACACTGACATGAAATTTGCCTACACTCTGATTTTCCCTGGTACTACAACCAGGCATGCAGACATGCACTGCAGTTTCCTATAAATATTTTAATTCCTTCCAATTTTAATTCCTTTATAATAACTGTATGAATGTCATCCAGTTTTGTTAACAGCTCACCCTTCATTTAATAAGAATGCCTGTCTTAAGTCAGGCATAGTCTTGGTAGGCTCCCATTTCAGGTGTTTTTACATGTTAACATTATGTCTTAAGCAGCAAGTCAATTGTCATGTTTTCTACAGTGTTACATTTTATTCATAATAGTTTTGGGAGCGTTGTCCCTGTTTAGACATAACTTCTACTACCCTCCAAAACCTCACCCACACACTCTACAGTGTTTTACTCTGACTTGCTTCCCTATGTAATCTTAAGCTGTTTGCTGCTATCATAAAACTATTCTTAAAAAATTATATAGATATCTACATTTTAGTGAATATCTAATGCAGTACCTTAATCTCCATTTCTGCAGGCACTCTTAGCCTTTTACTTGCCTTTTCTAAACTGACCTTTACTTCAAAAGGATTTCCACACAGATCTCAGGTTTTGTAAACATGAAAAGTTGTCAATGTGAAATTAAATGTGTTGCCATTTAAAGGCTATTTCAGCTTGCTGATATAAATGTGTGTTTATGTTCTCCTTATTTCTTCAGAAATTTAACACTAATTGCTGGGAACATTGACAATTTATTAAAGACATTAGTGCAGCTATAATCCTTGATTTTCAATTATTAGAAAAGCAACCAGAAGTTGTTTCTGTATTTGACAAAAAAAACCAAAAAAAAAGTAATAGTTTTTCTCTGAAATTCAAAATATTCGAAATTCCTTACCCATACATAGACTTCTCTTTTGCGCCTTTTCAAGACTTTAGGACTCCATTCAAGAATTCCCTAATAAAAAAAAATAAATTAATGCACATTCTCAGGTAACATAGTAAAAAGAAGCTATTCTAGTACCCTGAATGAGAGGGTTTTCCTTTTGGACAGCCTAGCACATCATATATTTAGTTATTAAAAAATCAACCATTATTAATACAACCTGAGATACGAATATATATAAAATATAGTATGATTTCACCCGGCACTGGCAAAACTTGCCAACATAAAAACTCTTACTGCAGTTTGAGTGCAATTATGGAAGACTACTTTTCTCCTGAACAAGCAAGGAGATTCTGCATTATTCAGTTCTAAGCTTCTTTAAGTCAAAACCAATGGGAAACTGAGCTCTGTCTGCTTCTGTGAACAACAAGACACTGAAGCAAGAAATAAATTACTGGCAGCACACTACAAACCATTTTCAAGTAAGGCAACAGAACATGGAGGGCTGTAGGAGTCACTCCTTTCTGTTTCACAATATGTTCATTTTATGACACAAGGAAGACCCATTTTAGGCTAATTTGATGAGCAATGTAATTAAAAGCTTCCAGAAATCAAGTCCATGTGTGAGACTGAGGCCAATATAAGCATCCAAATAACACACAACCAACAAATACTTCTATCAAAGCAGAAAACGGGCAAGGAACTCAACAGGCTGAGAACTCAACTCAACTGTACTTAATATATCATTACAAAAGCTGCTAGAAGAAACTGGAATAGATTCATAACAAGCAAACTGTACTACAGCAAATATGCAGCCAAGGCAGTCTACTACTAGCATAAGTGAGAAATTGCCACACTCTGGCTGATTGACAAAATACAAGCAGACAAAAAGAATCAGAAATGAAGATGATTTGCAGCAAGCTAAATAGGATCTGCTCACAACACTTTCCTATTTCTTATGTACATAAATCCTTTATGAGGAACTATACAAAACTGAAAGAGATTGTGGGTTTTTTCCTATTTAAAGAAAAATTAAGATAATGAATAGTGAGATGATGAATCTTCAGTGAGTAATTTTGCTAACACAGTGGTATGATGCAGCAGTTTCAAACAGTCTTAAACCACTGTAATATATGGCTTAGTCATTTATTCTGCTCTAGAGGATTACTATCAATAAGAAGCATTTAAATGAATCTCCTCCTTGCTCATGCTTCTTGCTTTACAGTCACTCTGGTCAAAATTACATACATGGTAAATTTTATATTTTTATAAAAAGAACAGAAGTATAAACGTAGAAGAACTGAGTCTTAAATGAGTTTCTCTTACAAAGAGGTTTTGGTATAAATTCATGATTTCTTGAATTAGTATTTACCCTTTCACCAGATATCTTTATGGTCTAATCCTGTCTCTCATGTGAAGGGTTCCTCATCTGTCTGGTAGTGCAGCAGCTGCACGTTTTACATCAATACATATCTAACAGTACAGCACTGCAGTCTCAGCACAGCATATGATTCTTCTTAAGCAACTTACCGAGATAACTACTAAAGATGCAGCATAATATGATGTCAGTAACATTGAATTACCAAACATCAGAATAAAACACACCAGAAGAGATACCTGAAAGAAGAAAATAAAAATTATTCTATTTAAAATACAAAAGGTAAGGATTACCTAATGTGTCTTTAAATTTAAGAAGACCTACTTTACAACAAAGTGCAATCCTGGTACACTTGCAAATTTGTTCTGAAAACACTGATTGTAAGGATCCAATGGCAGCAGGCAGCCAACTGCAGATAATTGTTTTAATTTTTTATTAAAAGTATGTAAGAACAAATCCTGATAGGATAAATTAATGTAATACAACAGATAAATTTCTGAAGCTATTGCTAACATATTTATTTTTTTCTAAATTACTCCATGAGTTTTCTCCATCCTGTTTGTTACCTTTTAGAATTCTGGACAAACATAAAAATTAATACAATATTTGATGTCTTCTTTCTTCCTAACTGATAAACATTTATTTAAAACACCATCATCATCACAGTCAAGGAAGGAGAACTCTGTTTGATCATATGTACCTAATTCAAGGCTGAAATACAACTTTTATCCACCATCCTGATCTACTGTGCTCTCTTTTTTAACAGAAAGCAATCTGAATTACATTTTCCAACTTAGAGGGCAAAAATCAATAAGCAAGCTCTATCTTCTTTTATACACAGGAATAAGGAAAAATAACACAGTAATTTGCAGACTTTTCTACTCCCCTCTTCACATAGTTAAGACTTTCATTTTCCACAGAAGGAGGAGGGTAGGAGGGAGGCAAAAATTGAAAACACCAGGAAACAGACTGGCAGTTTACCCAGACTCAATAAGCTGTCTCTGTAACATAACATGACTGTTTATCTATCTGAAAATAGGCTATTTAAGGCATTTCAGCACCTAAATTATGATATAGCTATTGACATAAGCCAGAAAGCTTAAGCATGTCATCCTGCTTCTGTCAAAAAGCTACCAAACAAATCTGCTTATTTTGTCCCTGCTTTCCATGAGAAATGAATCACATAGAACTTGACATTGCCTTTAGTTTTTCATTTACAGTATTTCAAAACATGTTTTAAAACATATGAAATATAATTTAGTTTCCTTTCTGGGGAAATACTCTCTTTTCACCCACTGAGTTAGCATCGCACAATTTTAGCAAGAAAAAATAATTTTAAACACCATCACATTTCTTAAAAAAAACTTGTCTACATCTTCCTTTGTATTTAAAACTGTAATCCCACTTCAAAAAGCAAAATTTGATCATTATCTCAACTTTAAAAATTGAAAACAGGTATTATGCAGAAACTTACACACCTTTTACTTATCTTTCCCTTCTTTCTTGACTTTTTCACACAGTTTTGAAAAAAACCTGGTTTTCAACTTAACAGTTTCTTTTCTCATCCTCCTTTCTAAGTATCTCCCCAAACAGTTAAACCACAAGATCTTTGCATGGTCAAGACTACAGTAGTTTTCAAACCCCAATTTTAGTTCCAATCCAGACCCCTCCCTCCCTTATCACTGCATGTTTTCAACCTTTGTGCAACTAAGGAAAGTACTTCAGACAAAGGGTCTCTTTTCATGCTTTGACCTGTTTGAGGAGACTTAAGTTTTATTTTAAAAAGCATTACCATATGAGCAGATAGTATCTTCTGTAATTTGCTGGAGTCAATATAACCCATAATACACACCGCAAATAATGAAGCTATCTAAAATCAAAAGTGAAAGGGAAGTTAAAACAATTTGCACTGGTGTACTCCTTCATGCAAAAGGAAAGATTATTCAAACAATCATTAACTTTTATTGCTACTTTTTGTTAAGTACTCAGGTGTTTCATAATTATCTCTTACAAAAATCCTGTTCTGGTGCTCTAAAAAAGAATTATCAAATACAGTTGAATATTTAAGAAATAAGTATTCAATTTCATAAAAATCCAAGTCACCAAAACACAGCACTAACACATTACCTTTCACCTTTAAATTTAAAACAAAATTTAAAAAAAATCCAAACACAAAAAAAAAACCAAACACAAAAAAAAAACCAAGCCAAACAAACAAAAACCCAGACCAAATAAACCAAACCAAACAAAAAATGGGAAAAACCCAACAAACAAATGAACCAAAACAAAAAAACCCAAAATATATCAGTCAAAACCACAAAATAATTACTCATTAATTTTAAGTTTTCAGCTAAGTACGGAAACATCCACAATTTGCTGCTGAGGAAAATAAGGCTTGTTGACTTATGGATTAGACAGCCTCTTAAAAGTCATATGGGAAATTAATGAAATTATGAAGTGACCTTGAATTTGCAAATTTCAGACTCAGCTTCTTGAACAGGTTATAGTGATGAGTTTTCCTCAATATTGTACAGAATTTATTGGTTTCCTCTTATGCATTTAGAAACCTTGCATACCACAGCTTATATTGATTGTTTAAAGCTACCAACTCAATCTGCTTCAAGTAAGGCAGACAAGTGAAAAGGTCTGGAGACACAGATGGATTTCAGTCAACAGGCTACATTTCAACCAACTCAAACACAAAGAAAGTTGCTGTGTGACATTATCCTACAGTTCCAACCAGCATTCCCTAGATTTCAGTGCTAACTACAGTTACCTCAACTATCCAAAATCTCAGACTACAGCACTACTCACAGACTCATCAAAATTATACAGAAAATCATGCAAAATCATGCCAGATATTACATGCCATGCAAACACGGGTACATTTAAAAATTTTAACAGCCTGATCAATGCCTTTTTTAAATTTTTGTGCTTCAGAAGACAAAGTTTTTTTTTTCTTGTTCTAATGTACTGATCTCAGGCTAGAGGCTGTTTATGTGGGAAAAGTAAATATTTTTAGTCCTGGAGACAGAATGGTAAGTGGTGTAAACAGTCAACTTTTAAACTCAACACTAGCAAGACTGATGTGGTAAATGGTGAGAATCTTTCCTGACAGCGAGAATGAAATCTGGCTAAAAGGAAAGTATAGTTGTGAATTCAATGGCTGTCTATACAAGCAGTCAGCTTGTCCAGGTTAGACAAAGAGGCTATTTAGAGGTAAATATGGGCTTACCTGAGTTAGAAGAACAAACTGAGCAAACTGCCAGGGAAGCATGAAAAAGATATTAGAAACACACAGTGCAATCAAGCTTCCTGTATTAATACTCGGAATCCTTGGGAAAAAGAGACAGAATAGGCATCAGTAAGTACAATTACACGGGTGTTTGCATATAATTGAAAAGTACAATAGAAAATGCAATAAAAACACAGTTATCTTGGAAGATAGCTAGCAATATTGATCAACTACAAATAACACTGCTCAAGTAAATTTAATATCTTTTTTTCCTTGAGTTTCCATGACAACATCTCTGATATTTAATGTTCCTTAACTGTTTGATGAGTCACTGATTACCAAACAAGTCTTCTCCTGGCAGTATGCAGCAGAGCAGGCCAAAGCATGTCATTTGCAAGTGCTTCACCTTCTTGTGACAACTCTACACTCAGGTCACAACCATTTCCATTTCAGCTGAAACCACAACTGTTTCAGAATGGTCTGCATTTGAAAGTGATTTAACTCCTCTCTCTCACATTTCTTCCATATTTACTTTCTGCTAGCAATCCTGAGTGATGTTTCAGGGAAGGAGACAATGACAAGTACATGAAACTCATCTGCAACTGAAACCCCAGTCCATTCTCCATGTCTGGAAATAAATGCTATTTAAAATATTTAATCCTGTGTTGATTCAAGTTCAATTCTGAAACATGTCATGTTTCAAATTTCACTAAATTCTAGAGAGCACATATCTTTTCCTCATACAAAAAACACAAATTAGTGACAAGAATTAAATACTTTTGCTTTAAACATCAATAACTACAAATCAGTATGACCTAATAAAGGAAAATTGGTGGTTGTAAGTGCTAAGTTCAACTAAATCATAAATACATTGTAAATCTGATGCAATGGAGTTGGTGGAGAAGCCCTTAAGTATGAATGGTCATGCTTATTTTCTACAACAGAGGCAAGAGAGTAACATAATCATGTTGCAAGCCAGAAATAATCACGGAAAAGCAGGGCTAATGAACTCAAGAGCATCCCTGCATTAATGTAATTAGACTGCTCTAAATCATTGAACTAGTTAATGAGACTAGTTAATTAGTCATAGAAAACTGCAAGAACATACTAGCTTATGGGTGCCTATAGCATCCTTTGTTGCAAAGCATAGGCTTACTCTACGTGCAGCCAACATACCACTCTCCAAGAGGGACAAAACCAATTGATGAAGTATCAGCTTGTTTCTCATGGGAAGGAAGGGACATCAACCAAAAATTCTGATTTTTACTTTAGACACGTATTTGCCAACACAGTAATTCTGATTTTTATGTTAATCATGTCTTCAAGTTGCAAAGTTTTTCCTTTTATTAAGTGAGTAATATGACTGCAGTTCTACTGGTGCAGCGTCTGTAATGTAACAGCCACAGGAAAGTTTCTCTGTTAATGACACCATTGTTACAGCACATGGAGGCATTTAAATAAATATTTAAATAAAGACACTTAAATAAATGTCCTGTGACATTCATTTTTTTTAAAGCATTGTAAAGACCCAGCATAAACTGAGAGGTACCTGAGAATATAGGTCAAAATCAACATCTGCATCACAAGGAATGGGTACGAGAAACTTTCACGAAGAGGTGGAGTCCACATGACACGAGTGCACTGAAAATAAGAACCGGGTTACATGGTAACATTCACTGATATATTTCCATAAAACCATGCATTTGCATTTCAAAATGAACTACCACAGATAGTCCAATAAGGCAAAAACCAAGCTACAAGAAGTTTTAGTTAGAATGTTAAAAAAACAAGCCAGGAAGCAGAAAAGAGGAAGGAAAAGGAAGAGGCTTCCACACTTGGGGCCTAATATACACTGTAATTAAAATAGAGCACTGCTTTTCCAAAACGAAATGTGGCAGCTAGAGAATATCCAAGAAAAAAGCAGGGCAGCAGCTGCTTGTCCCTGGTTTTGCTGAAATAATCAACTCTTCCTAGATAAATAATTTTCAAATTCATGCAGTGACTTGCCACACATAGACAGAGACAGTGTGCTGGGAAATGATCTGAAGGATAAAGCAATATATTCCTCATTATGCTAGAGTTCTTTAGGTTATAAACATTTCACATTTCTATCAGTAACAGCACATTAAGTATAAAATCTGAAGCTGCCCTGCAAAACAGGCCAGTATTCTAAACTCATTAAATTAAGTTCATACAGGCCCTATACTACTTATACATAACTTATGTATTCCACTTTTTAACCCTAATTAAAGCAAAACATAATACACTGAAGTCAACTGAATAGTTTTTCAATTAATTTCTTCATTAATGGGGTTCATGACAAATAAATAATGGGCCTCATGGCAAACGGCTCAGCTACAGCTGTTGACTCCAATGTCTATATTCAGATATTCATAAAGTGCTTGCACTGACCTTAGAAAAAAGAACAAATAAAACTTTACAGGAATACTCTGACATACAAAAAACAGGTTCAAATTGGCTATCAAGAGACTTGTATTAAAAAATAGAAGTTCTTTAAAACTACAAGAGAAAAATGTAATTTATCAAAACATAGACTATAATGAATCTATGCAAATACTGTAGGATATTATTACCAGGATGTTCCTTCTCCTTTGCTTCCTAGAATCTTTAAACCATTTTAAAAAATATTGTTTTACCAAACAAGTCACTAAAATCAACATTATATAGTTCCTTGCTTATTGTCTTACCATTTCCCAAGTATGTTAAATTAATAGCGTAAAATAAAAGCAAAGAACAGAAACCCATCACATTAATCACAGTCCCTGACATCAAGAAGCACTCTTTGTAAATGCTGCACTAATTATCATCAAAATAAACTTTTCATAAATATATGTATTAATATGCTGTCCTCAGCTGACTGCACAGATGTGATGAGTTAATTTTTTTTTAATAAGCAATAAATATAACCATGATTATTCTAAATCAGTGTAGTCATTTTGCATATTTTTCAAGACTACAGCAACATTTGGTTTACCAAATCTTATGATACTGGAGAAGATAAGACAGGAAAAAAATGATGAGCATATACAACCATTAAAAGGAAGCATTATCTTAGAAGTGGATTGACTAACATGGGCTATGCTACTTTTCTATATTTGGAATGTAATTCTACACTCAATCATCTGTGGATGATTTATCAAGGCTGTAAACTCACTCCGCTGCAGGTAGAAATATATCAGATTTGTCTAAGTTTCAAATCATTTAAACACAGTAGCACAAGCACAGCACAAACAAAAACATACAGCCTTAGGGTCACTAGCCCACGGCCAGAGAGCACTTTTACATACCAATTTTACATAGCATTAGAGCTGAGATACCAAGGCTTGCAGATCAGGCTTACTTGTGTAGCTCAGTCCTATCCTTCCCAAACAGGAAAGGAAATTTTTGGCAGCTGGTCTAGCTCGACCCACACAAGATGATTTGCACGTAATCACAAGCCTGTCAAAGAGCTGGGCCCTTCTTACACACACACAGGCACACCCAGAGCATGGCATTCAACAGAGCACCCCATGAGGAGAGAGCCCCTGTGCCCCTGGAACTACAGGTACTACCACAACTATATACACAACAATATCAAGTAAGTCTGAGTTATTCCATTCAGCTACAATCCAAACACAAAAGTGCCGGCTGAGATCCAATGCTGCACCTCTGCAAGTATTTCCTATTGTTCTCCAGAAATCCATACAGCTGAGCTTGAATCAGGGTGGCCTCCCTTAAGCCCTACCTAAGCCCAGACTACATCTGTGCAGAACTATGCAGATCTGCTTTCACACCATTCTCCAAAATACATCATCTGTGCTTTTTCCCCAAGTCAAGTCATTCACAGAGAGAGAGGCTCTCCTACAATCACATATGGAAAGAACTGCACTGTACCACAGTGAAATAAATGGGTTTTTGCTACCACTACCTTGAAGTGTTCAACACTTTTCTTTCTGAAGTTACAGTGACCACCTTCACACGCTTGGGAAAACTGTGCCTATTTTATTAGTATTCACAAGCAAAGGATGAAACATCATTTCACTTCAGGATGCCATTAAGAACAGAAATCCACATAAAATGCCATATTTACACTCACAGAGCACAAAATAAGTTTAGCAACTATAACGTTTACCTGTTCTCAACCAGACACTTCAACATCCATGGGTGACAATGCTTTAACATGTTTTAATTCTTAAATGCCTGAATTCTTTAAATATCCCCATGCATACATGGGGGATATTTAAAGAAAATACATTTCAAATGAAACTTGAAAATAAAATAGCTATTTTATCACACAGATTTTTGTTTTATAAGAAAACTGTCAAAGATTACTGTGAATGGAAGCATCTCTAATTCTGTTATGTACCATACACGTTCTTACAACTCAGTGTTCTCCACCAAGTTCAGCTCAGTAAAGTAAGAAACCAAGACATAAATTCAACCCTAAACTAATTTATAAGATAGTTAGCTTCCATTTAGAAATTCTTTACAAATTTCCTTTCATAAAATGAGCAGTAAGGGAAGAAAAAAACAGCCCAAGGGAATAAGAATGAAAGCTATGATTTTTCTTCCAAAATATGAAACAATGACATGAACAGCATTAACTGGGAAAACCAGAAGATGTTGTAAGTGACAGTTCCTTTATTTCTTCTTTCCTGTGATGCAGCTTACTTAAGTTTAGCACTGGAATCCTTTACATATATACATTATTTCTAAATCCTGTGTATCCTGGGTATAGTATATAAGTAATACAGAGGTTTCTTTGCATTTGTCTTTGTATTGATGAATTTCCAGTAATATATACAGCAATTTAAAAAAGCTTCTGGAGCTTACTCCAGATAAGCTATGGTAAATGTAGCTCAGTTAGTCTAAATCCTGTGTATCCTGGGTATAGTATATAAGTAATACAGAGGTTTCTTTGCATTTGTCTTTGTATTGATGAATTTCCAGTAATATATACAGCAATTTAAAAAAGCTTCTGGAGCTTACTGATATGGTAAATGTAGCTCAGTTATGCATGGTATGGGTATGAAAACAGAGCATTCTGATGTTTTGAAACTTGAAGTAATTAGGCTACTAAATTTCAATCTCGGGACCAATTTACAATATATTTCCTTTCTGATTTTTTATTTTAAGCACTAAAGGGACATTTGACTGTGCTATGTATTTTTCAGTCATAGTTTATTTTTCTTTCCACTGTCTTATTAATTTTAATTGAATTTAAGTTATTTAAATTCAATCTCAAATAAATAAGCAACATCACTACATTTAATGAAATGAGAATTAGCTTAAACTTCAATAATAACTAAAAACAAAAAGAGTAGTAAGAGAGGGAAACCTACCTCTCCATGATTGAAAAAGAAGCACAACACAGTAACAAGGCCTCCTAGACGACTCCCACTGTGAAAAGAACAAAAATAGGTACAACAGAATCTTATCATGGTCAATGTTGCTTAAAAAATATGAAGCTGCACTTGTGTACAGCTAAGTTTATTGGGGAGAAGGGAGGAAAGCTCTCAAACATCATGGGAAGGCAATGGAGTACACACAATATTAAAATACTAGTTAGTCAGACAGTGTTCATTTCAGAGCAAACCAGTCCTTCATGCATCATCTCCTTTTCACAGAACACCAATTTTAATGTTATTAACTTGGAAAACAGTTATTCCACTGCTCACAAATTTTGGTTTAGATCATTACATCTGGTGCTTTTAGAAACCAGGCAATATAAATGCAGTATTGCTTCCCTAATGTCTTGAGCAGTAAATTTCAGAATCTGCATGCTCAGTCACCTAACAGGAAATTCTGGTCTGGATCGGAAGATTAATTTAGGGTAATCAAATCAAGCACATTCAAAAAACATACTTAAAAATTAATTCATTATATGGTCAATGCAAGATACAATTCAATTTTTATGTGAAATACTGCAATGTTAACATGGGGAAGCTTTTTAAACCTTTGACTTAAGTATTTATTACATTTCCATACCAATCAAACTCATCTATTGAATAAATAGCAAAAGTAAACCCAAAGATATTACTTAGATTTTTCCCATTTCAGAAGCGCAATAGAAAAGTTTCCTATTTGTTTGAACAGATTTGTAATTGCTCAAGTTATGTGATATAAAGCAAAGAACATTTTTGCGCACAGAAGTTCACTACTACTCTGAATGACAGATGATACCACTTTTGCTACTAAACAAAAGCAGCAGCCAGCTGTTAAGATTCTCAAAAAAACAACTCCAAACCAAACAACAACAACAACAAAAAAAATCAACCAAAAAAAGAGCCAACAAAAAAACCCCACTTCAAATCCTCTCAGATCCTTCACCCATCACTAATATACAAGTCAGTATATTGTATATATACAATACAGAATTGTATTGTATATATACAATATATACAATATCAGTATTGTATATATTATAAGAATCAGTAGGTTCTGGATACAAAACAGAATCAGTAGGTTCTGGATACAAAATCAGAGGATTAAAGATACGAAGTGCAATCTCCAGGAATTGTGCACTCTTGCACATAAAACTCAACTTCACATCCCATAAATTTGAAAACCTTCAACACTAAAATGCAAAATGATAATAAGAACATGCTTAACAGTAAAAATGTTAGCCCTAGAAACAAAACAAAAATTTGCCAAAAAACACTCCAAAGCAGAAACAAAACTCAAGGTCTATGCTTTCTGAAGAAAGTAGTGAGAAATAAAGAGCTCGCCGATTTCTCAATGAGCTTTTTTTCAATGAATTTTAAAATTCATATATAAAATGTGAATTTCTGTGTAACTCCTTTAAGAGCAGTATTGCAAGTTAATGACAAAAATATTCGAAGTTTACCTACTTCCTCAAAACATGCACTAGGCAACTTCCTGTTTTTATTGACAGTGTCTGCCCTGGGCTATTTCTTATTTTAACTATCAGCTTGAGAAAGAGAAAGAAGAAAACCCATGACAATGAAGCCAGAAAATGAATGAGGGAGAAAACCAATCACATCTCTCAGAGGAAAATACAGCTGCCTTTCACTTTTTGGCAAAACCAACACATGCAAACAGATGTAAACAGAAAATGTATTTCCACTTCTGCTTTTCTACTGAATGTGGAATCTATTTTTGTATGAAAAGTATATTACAGCTCCTGAAATGTAAGGATACTGAAAACACAAATTTATAGAAGAAGAGAAGTGCATACAATTTGTCCAAAATGTATTAGGTCAAAAAATATTTTGCCTTCTCAGTCATGCCAAAATGGAAATACATGCAAATATGACTTGAAGCAAAGCACTGGGAAAACCCCAGTCTTGGTTAAAAGTACACCATCACTCAACTTGTGTTTAAAAGGAGTTACAGTGATAATTTTAAGAGCAGAAATATGTCAAAAGCTGTTTAAAATACATAAAAACATCCAGTTTTATCCTAAACCTGGTGGTATCAATGAGATAAAGCCTCAATAAAATTTTCGACAACTTTTTTTCCAGCAGCATCATCATTATTTTAACCAAACAGCTTCTCTATTTCCGTATTTTTAGTGACAATATGTATATAAAAAATGCTACTGCTGTACAAACAAATAATCAATATCCCATAAAAATATTTTTACACTCACTTTTTCAAATTTTATCTAAAAACTGACAGCTAATACCAACTGAATAGCCCAGTTTCAACTGCCTTACCTGAGGTATGTACCATATATGAAGAACAGTGACATCATGAATCCATTCAATAGAAAAATCACAGCAACATAAAAGGAAGCAGGGTCTCCCAACCCTAAGAAAAAACAGTTAATATATGTTGTCAAATATAGAAGAAAGGCCATATTGGTTATAAAGCACCATACAATCAGTATACTATCTTAATATATCTATATCATATATAAACTACCAGTATAGTATCTCAGTGTATCTACAGAATGAGACAATTTAAAAAAAAGTAGGTGTCATTAAGACTATTGTGAAGATTCAATCAGGAGACCACAGCTTTAAAAAAAACCAGGAAGAGTAGGGGTAGATATAACATTGGGGCAGTCAGTGACAGAATAGCCAAGAGGGATGCATTAACTGCAGAGAAAAACATGTGAGGTTTAGAAGGTAGAAAAACTGCAAAGAATATTCTCTAGACTACATTTTTATTTCATGGAGCTTTTTAGAACAGGTTTGTTAATCCTAGACTCAACTTCCCATCTCTTGCAGGAGTAAATCCATCTTTAAACGTATCACACACAATGCTCTTTGCTTTCTTTGTTTCATTATAAGCAAAGATATTTTCCAGCAATGCAAGTCTTTCAATTTATTCATTAACAGACACTTCTGTGCTCACTCTTCTGCCGCTATTCTCTTTCCCACTATTTCTTTAAACCCTCCTGGCTCTAATCATTTCAGCAATACAGCATAAAAAGCCTTATTCATTAAAGTGAATGGCAGCAAAACTTCAGTTTCATATGCAGCACTGATTATTCCCCACTGCTGAAAACACAGCAAGACAGTTTTCTAAAGTAAGATGATGATATGCTCACGAAACACAGTAGTCTCAATAGCTGGTGCTTCTGTTGGTTTTGTTTTCATGAAAAACAGGAATGAAAGGTTGTACACTGTTTATTGCTTCATACAAAATTAGAGAAAGTGAACCATTCAAGCTCTGAAGTTCTTACAGCCTTTGTGCAAAGGAAAAATACTAACCTGTCATCACACAAAGGCATTCTAAATGATAAAATGAAAAACTTCACAAACTACAATCTATTATTCAGCTTGAACTGACTGTAGAACACCTCAAAAGCACTTCTTGATAAGCCACTTTTATTGTTTAAAACATACTTCACAAGCCAATATTTCAAACATGGGAAAAAAAAAAGTGGCAGTATCCTTGCTTTGGTGTCAAATCAAGGTTTAAGATTGAAATTCTTATGCTGAATACCAACTCATGAGAGGAAGAGGATTCTTCTCAGCAGCATCACTAGGTAAGATTTCTTTTAAAAATCTCCAAAATTAAAGGAGGAAATTTTGAAATGCAGGAAGTTGGAACGTATTTGGGATCCTTCAGAAATTACAAAAATTAATACATGTACAGTAGCCCTCCAGTTACATTTAGGACATCCTATTCTTTGTAACAATCCAACATTATGAAGGCTCAAACAATAACTGTTAAGTTTTAAGTCCAGGATAGGAATTCAATCTAGGCAGGAGGAGTTATCTAATAAGCAAAACCCATATTTTTCACCCTTGGTAACACAGAGATATTTATTATTTCTGAAATACATAAAGCCACAAGTACATGCTTCCAAGGAGAAACCATGATAAACCAGAATTTACCTTCACAGCTTTCAACAGGGCTAAGCCCTTTTCCTCTGTTTACAGTCCAACATGTCTTTGTTGGCAGACCAAGGAAATCCATCATGGTGGTATATATGCGGTACCAGCTGGCAAGGACCACCTAGAGGGAAAACAGGATTAGAAGTTTCTGCCCAGAGTAACCTCTCATGACAACTGGCCCTCTTCCAGGCTCATTTTCAAGCTCAGGATTTATCTCAGCACTTTTGATCACAATTTCCTAGAGGCATCTAACAGACTTCATTAACAGACTAAAATTATGCCTATTGATACTCAGATGCCTTATAACAGAAATAATTTCATGCATCAAGCTGCAATATTCAGAAAAAACCCCTATATGTATTGCATTGTCTGGAAGGCTCCTGATTTGAGTATTTTTGTTTATCAGATATTAAAATCACAGATGCTGACAGGACAGTTGACCAAACTGAACCCATTCAAGCCAATTAATTTTTTCCACCTCACAAGAATATAAGTGGACCAAAGCTTTAGGATTTTCAGTCTGTTAAAATTTGATAGGTTAATTTTAAGCATGCACTACAAAGGGCTTGCAATGCAAGAGAGATGCAATGCAAGAGAGCATTTCCCTTTTCCATGAAAATGCTGTAGTGTTCTTATAACAACTCAACTGAATCTCAACACCTGACACAGAAAACATCAGTTTTCTGTGTCACAGCAAAAATGAGAACTCATCTCACAGCAAAGTCATTAGTTAATAACATTACCAAGCTATTCTGTCAGGATATAACTGACTTTATAGAGTTCATAAATGAATAATGTGGCCATTCCAGTTGAGCTGCTTTGAAAGTTATAACCCTGGGGTTCCCAGACTGACAATATGTTTCACCACTGCAGTATTAGCTGCCTCTGCCCTGTGTCACAGAGAACATATATAAGAAAGATGATTCTCTCTTCTCATTCCCCATACAATTAATAAAACTCTTTATGTCACTTCTATCTTCAGGAAGGGCAAGAAGGAAAAACAGACAATGCGTGTGAGAATGTGAAGGAGTAAATCCTCCTGGAAACCATTTCCAAAAATACAAAGGACAAAAAAGTGATTTGAAGCAATCAGCACGGATTTACAAAGGTGAAATCACACCTGTCCAGCTTTATAACTGTCTGGATAGATAAGGTGACAGCTGTGGGTATTTTTTTAATCTGGTGCCAATCTGTTCTACATCTTAAGACTAGATGATGGCACAAGGGAACATCCTCAGCAAATCTGCAGGATAAACACTGGAAGGAGTGACTGATCCTTGTGCTGCCATTCAGAGTGACATCAAAAGGCAGGAGAAATGGGCCAACAGGAATCTTCCCAACAGGGAAATACAAAGTCCTGCACTGGGAATAAACACCACTGTGCGCCAGTACAGTTGGAAGCTGACCACCACAAAAGCAGTTCTGCAGAAAAGGGCCTGTGAGTCTTGGTGGACAATTTATACTTGAGCCAGCAACAAGCCCTTGATGCAAAACAGACAAATATATCCTCAGCTGTATGTCACCAGGACAAGAAAGGCAACTCTTCCCCTCTACTCAGCATTGCTAACACTCTATTTGCGGTGCTGAGCTCAGTTGTGGGCTGCCCAAGACCAGAAGGACATAGAATAAAGATGACTGAGACAGACTCTTTTTGGTTGACAAGAGATGAGACAATGAGCACAAATTCAAATACAGGAAATTCCACTTACATATAGGGATAGAAAAACTTTTTTTAATTTGGGAGTGATCAAACACTGGAACAATCTGCAGAGGTGTAGTATATTCAAATTGAAACTGGAGATGACCCTGAACAACCTGCTCTACTTCACCCTGGTTTGAGCAGTGTTGAGACTAGAAGACCTTGAGACAGCCCTTCCAACCTCAACTGTTCTGGAATTCTAAAATTCATTAATTTTCAATGCCAAGGCTCCAATCATCATGGCTGACCTCATCTGTGGCCTTCATACCCTCACAACGTAAATCCTGTATATTTAATATATAACTACATCTTCCTAGACAAGACTCCATGCCTCAACATCGTGCCTTACAAAGTACAGTATCCTGAATTCCTGGAAGCTTTCTAAACATCAGTGCCCTGGTGCTTCTGGCAGTGCACATGTGCACTCATGAACCAGACACTGCCCCATCTCCAGACAGTCATCATTAGGCCTGGAGAACCAAATCAGTGTCTTTCTTCTTATCTCCTGAATGTGCTTTGTTAAGGACATCTGAATGGCATATTTGCATCACCAGCCCTGAAGCTGACATTAGCAAAGCATATAAAGCATTCTTGCCAAACCAATGTTGCACCAAAAAAAAAAAAAAGTCCAGTGACAAATTTATCAACTTAAAAATTTAACCTGCTCATGCCATAAGTGCCTGTGTCTGCTGCAGGTTTAACACGTGAATACTCCCTAAAAAGTACACCTAAAACGGTATCAGGCTAGGTACTTCAAGCAAAAAAAACCCTATTTTTTGCCAAAAGCTACTTTACATGAAACAGTTAACATGGGCATAAAAATGGAAACAAATCAGTAAGCAGCACAAAATTGCTAGGTCACTTGGAGCACAGTGATGTTTCTGGAATTTCTATCTATCAAATAAGGAAGTAAATGCAAAACCTGGAAAACAAAAGCCTAGCTTTCAGACCCAGGAGCAGTCTTTGGACAAGGCCAGGTCTTTGCTGCAAAAGAGCATGCAGAAAAGTCAAGCCCTTTCACTAATTGCCTTTGAGTGTGCACTTTAAAGCCAACTACATGGATCTTTGTAACACACTCCTCATTTCAACTCACATCTTCACTATCACCACCACACACAGAAATATCAACTGCTCCATAACAATGAACATCCAGGGAGCAAATTTAACATTATCTCTCCACCACAGAAACTAACACATTATCTCTCCACCATTTTTCAGCAGAAATGAAAACACTACAATTACTAGAACAAGCAACTATGGAGCAAATACTTGAAAGATCAACTTTATTTGGATTTTAATGTTGTACAGGTACAAGGACAACCTTGTAGCATTTGACAGTTTTTTTACTGCTTATATGTATAATTTACATAAATGATGTAGTGATTGCTACACACTCATTTTACTTTTTTCCTTTTTTTTGGAATTTTTAAGGCTAGTACTGGCTGTACACGTAAGTGAATTGTTTTACTTTTCTTAATTAATTTAACATCCTATTTAGCAATGGGATTTACAGATTGGGTTTGATAAATTTAATTTTAATATCCATTAAACAAACAAACATTTTTAGAATTCAGCCTTATTGCTACTAATGGGCTGAAAGAGCTGGAAAGATCCCAAAATATCAAACAGGAAATGAAACACTTTCAGGAACCATGACTGGATACTGAGCATCTGAAGGAGAAATTTTACTGCCAACAAATAAATCCACAAGCATCTTCTCACCACCCAGCCCCATTATATCATAAGAAAATTCTATAAATTTGGACAACATATTTCAAATGACAGGTTGCACCTACTGACAGTTTTATAAAGACAGCTATGTGAAAATAGGAGTACACACTTAAAAAACCCCCCAAAGCAGTATTTACAGGAAGTCTAGACATTAAGCAGTAAATGACTGAAAGGAATAGAGGAGACTATTTGTCTGCTTTGCATGCCCACACAGGCACAGAAAAGATGAATGAATTCATACCTTATCACCAATTTCTATGAGCCAGTATAATCCTAGAAATCTGAATGAACAGACAAACCTACACATTTTGCACTGTAATCAAGCCAGCGCTCTTATAGAATGTCAGCCACTATATCTGATTTCATCACCTAATTTATTTAGTCATCTTTCAGGATGATACTGATGAGTCTTTAAGAACAAGTTCATTTGACCAATAATCCTTGATTTTTGAAAGTGAGACTATAGCTGAAGTCAATAAATTTTTTTCAGCTAAAGGAAATAACTCTAGTATTCAAATGATGTTCACAGTAGGGCATTTCTAGAACTGAATTGCAATCCATCTGGAATTAGAAAAAAATTCCAAGCAACCCTAAACAAGTGAGAGGGCAACAAAGTGCTCATCTGCATAGCATTTAGTTCTTCCACAGCAAGGACTTAAGAAGCAAATGAAACCACTACGTGTAACTTGTACAAATACATGCACACCAAGAACTCTTACACATACAGTTCCTGACAGCAGCTCTGCTCCAACAGAGCTGGAGAATGAGTATAAAAGCTAGTACCCAACAATCACAGCCATTATTCGTTGGTTCTTACAAAAATAAACTGCTGCTGAAATTACAGAAATGTACATTAACCAAAGGAATCTTCCCTTTGCAGAATGTTTAAGACACACTGGCAAAACCTTAAGAGACAGAAACCTCATCATTTCTGTACTTTAAGCACATGTTCTTTTTACTGAGAAAAAAGCAGAGTAGGAATATGATCTAACCAGGTAATAAGTCTAACATTAAGTATGCACAAATCAACAGCAGTCAGTCCTCCACAGACAAATTTCCTCTGCAACATCTAAGTAAACTATTACCACCCATGGATTTCACAGCCACTGTGAACTGTGATGTGCTTGGTTCTGTCAGTTTTTTGTGTCCTACAAAAAATGGAAAACAAAACAATCTCTTGCAATCGTCATCACTTCAGTCATTATTGTCACATACTTCTGATAATTCATACATCTTATATCCTGAAGTAAATAACATCAGCAACATACTTGCTTTCAGGGAAAAGAACAAAAAAAGGCAGAAGTATAGAATTGGTCTGCAACTTTTGGGCACACATTATTAAGATCTAGAAAGCTTTCATAGTTGATGAAAATACCTGAAATTTAGAAATTGATCATCATGTATGAAGTAACATTCTCATTTGAAATCTGGAACTGAAATACAATATTTAAGCAACACTTCATTAGTCACTGTATCTTTGTAAACACATTTTCCAAAGCAACTTTTACAAATTTGCAGTCAAAGGTAAAACAACCAAAGATTTGCAGAGGGTACTATATTTAAAACGTAACTCACCTCTGGGTAAAGATTGAACCTTTGTAAGGTGTTAATCACTAAAGGATATTCAGTTAGTTTGTCATTCATAATGGCACATACTCCACTCCAAAATGATGGTGCCTCAATAATGATCTTGAAGTAGGAATAATAAAGACCCTACAGAAGAACAGATTAATTATTTACAATTAAAGATGTCACTTCTGCCTCGGGAACCACTACGTACAAGCTTCATTTTTAAACAAATCTGGTAACATAACAAACAGGACAGAATTATTGAAGATGACTATCCAGTTTTTCCCTTCTGTTACTGCCACCGAAACAAGAGATGTGGGTTTGCTTCCACTTTGTTTCATAGCATACCTGGCAATCTCTCATTTGGGCTGGTAATTATGCATTACATAGTGTTTCACAATTCTCAAAATAAAAGCAGACAAAAGGTGTGTGTCTGTGTATATATATGCCAACATATATTAATTGAAAAAATATTTAGACAAAAAAGGCTGCATAAGAAGACTGTAACTGAAAGCAAGGTATAAGGTACTTGCAGTTTTCTATTTTGGGTCCTCTAGAACCATACTTTAGATTATATTTTAAGTGAACTGTGAAGTGATACATTCATAGGGATCAGCTGGAAGTCACATAAATACTTTGCACATAAAAGTGTAATGCACAGTAGTTCCAAGAGATCAATATGTATACATATGCAGAATGTATTAAGAAATTTTGGAAAGCCCGTGATCAGATTACAGACAGAAGTTTTCCAAACACTGAAACATAATCTAACCATTTCCGTGCGAAAAGCCATTTCTCTTTCCAGTGTTGACAGGTGAGAAAAATGACGGTCATTTTCAAAAAGAGTTGTTATGTGACACCTGCCAAAAAATAATAACAATCAAAATGGAATAAAGAGGTTTAGAATATGTACTAAGTCATAGATAGCAAAGAACATTCAATGAATACTCAAAGTTTACGTACAAACTGCTATTTTAAGTTATTAATATATTATACCAATATCCTCATCTATTCAGATAATTTGAAATTGAAAAAGTATAGACAAAGAGTATTTATTAAATTCTGTTATGGTATTAGTAACAATACTATAACACTATATACTATATATAAAACTGTAATGCATTTTAATTTAAGTGCACACACTTATGGATTAAGCAGCAATTTTTCACCTGAAAAGCAGGCTTCACTCTTCTCTGAACAGGCTTAAGAAATCTTTCACGCCATCTTCACAAGAATAGAATTACTCAATTCAAACATAATTTAGTCATGAGAGGAATGTTCTAAATATAAATTATCCCAATATCCTCTCTAAAAAAAACTAAAAATTATATTTTTATTATTTTAAAATACCATATTACTCTGAAGCAGTAAATTTAACCTTACCAATGTAGGACTCCTGCGAAAACAGCTGTAAAGGAAACATAAGGTGCAAAGTTACTCAAATTTTTAAATAACTGAACATGAAATTGTGTTCACTGCAGTAATTGCAGTACTGCTTCAGAGATGCACAGAAGGTACTCAAGACCCCAGAAAACAGAAGAATAGGAACATCTGAATTACACCTCCACAGCCAGGTCTTTGAAAATTTTCTTGGTATTCAGCACTAGGCAATGTTTCCACCTACATCTTGCATCACTCAAGCTGACCCACCAGCATCTAATGCACACATTTCAGGTATCAACAACAAAACTGAATTAAATGCAGTTTTTTAATAAGCATAAATATTTTTTAGAAGTTTTATGTTGCCTATTGTGACTGTTCACTCAACTCCTGCTCAGATTTTCACTAACTCATGCTAAGGCCTGAAGCACATTACGAGCAGCAGTGCTAGGTCAAAGCAAGGGCAACCAACAGGCAGAACCTGGTGGCCTGAAAGGGCTTAAGGTCACTCTGCAGCCATTATCACCTGCAGCCTGCTGTCTCCTGCAGCATTCTCCTGCACCTCCTGGTGTATTGATTGTCTGGCAGCTTCTTCAGAATCTGCTAACTCTGGAAACACTACAGATCAAACTTTCCAAGCTTTAAGGTGAAAAAAAGTTTAGCAAAAAAGTTTCTGAAGCAGATCCCGCAGCAGCTGGGCTCCTGAGGTTTTCATGCTCCCCAGGTGATACAGCAATATGATGAAAAAGGAAGGATGAACACTCCCATCATCATTTAGGTAATTATTTTGCTGAGAGGTGCACAAGTTAGAAGTTTCAAGTTGACCTATGAACTAGAGAACTTATGAGCTCAAAAGCTCATACCTTAAACGATGATTCAGTGAATTCCTATGTTAGACCAGCCTGTACAAAGTGGGCTGGCTCTTGTTTGCCATGTTTGTTTGTTTTCCTTCCTAATGGACTCATAAAATAAATTTTCATTTACAGAGCACTCTGTGCTGTAAATATGAGAAATCCAAATGGACCATGACAACCAACACAAATCTAATTGAGTCTGTAATTGCTAAAAAATTATAGACTCTACACACAATTAGGTTCCATTTGTCCATTTGAAGACTATCTGCACTGCTGCCATGTAGACACAGAACAAGGGAGATAGTCTGAGGGACAAAGGAAAGAGACAAATGCTGATAAAGCAGTGAGTTAACAGTCTAGGTCTCTGACCTCTTGAGTATGACAAGACCCAGAGAGAGCAGGAACCACTCCAATTCACTCGGGCAGCGCTGACAACAAATGCAGCCTTCCACGGAAGCAAAGCCTGCCCGAGTGAGGGATAATGGGAAGGCATTTAGAGCGACCACAGTGCTCCTCCTAGACTGAAGGGGTCTCCGTTGCCCTCTAGGCTTTCTGCCATAGAAAGATCTGGCAGACTAGTTGTCTTTAATACACAAAATCTTTACTGTTAATGAATAGCTGTAATGAATATGCACATAAGCTGTATGCAGCAGAGAGAAAACAGAGAGGACAACCACCCTCCCTGCTTAGACCCAGCTGTGGCCAGAAAGGTGCTGAGCACCGTGTCCCTCTCCAGGGTGCTGACTAGCACACACCTTCCCTCCTTCTGGCACCCAGACACTGCTGCTGCCTCTTTGAAGACGTGGAATGAGTCAAGGTGCTTGGACACTGGTAAAACACACAGCAATGACTGCATGCTGATGCAGAATATAGTCTGAGAGTTAGGGAATGTACATTTGTTCAAGCTGCATGTTACAAGACTAGGGTTGTCTGTTTCTGGAAAGCAGCAGGGATAAGAGAAAACGCCTTTGCAAACCCACTAAATTTGTGTGGAATGGAGTGGACCGAATGTACACTTCATGTCCTAGTATATATGCCCTATATATATATTATATTAATTCCTCCGACACAGAGCCTGGAAGTGCTGCTGCTGCCGCCAGCACTTGTTATCATGGTCACAACGTATTATATTATCCTCCGACACAGAGCCTGGAAGTGCTGCTGCTGCCAGCACTTGTTATCATGGTCACAACAAGGTTCCTAACTGTAGTGTGCTGCATTATGACCTAATTTTAAAATTTAAGTTTTGTAAGTGAAGAGATCCAAGGTGAAGCTGGGTAAGAGAAAAAATTACCACCACAAAACAGAAAAAAGAAAAACACAAAAAAAATTTCTGAACTAGCTGCTGGTACAACTTAACAACACTGACCTCATGTTAAACACTTCACACAGCAGTGTGAGGTGGTACTACACCACACTGAAACTTCCCTCAGAGTTTTAGAGCTTCACTTCTACCACTTGAAGTAGGTTCTTTAAAGACAAGACTGGACCCAGACAACTGGGTTCCTGTTAGAAAATGAAGACCTCAATCTTTCACTTAAAATTTCATCTTTTTGCATAGTTTCTAAAAAAAAAAATCACCAAAATTGCTTGGTGTAAGCAGAACTTAATGTTTTAGGAAAGGTTCAGGAACTGCAGGGGTTATTTTTATACTAAAGACATTTACATTAGTTCTTATGGAAAGCTGCAAATGTCTTTCAGAAGAGCAGGCATTGACATGACATGGATTTCCAGGTAAGCACGTCAGTTCTATCAGCAATGCAGCAAACCATATTCCATACAAAAAAACATGTTCTGCAGCAATTGTATGGAAAGAAACACAGCAGCCCATATCTTTCTTAGTTATTGCTTATTGACTAATAGTTACACATGTGCACAAGGCATTATTTTATTTCTCAGCAACATTCACAAGAGTCTCAGTAAGATTAGATACTGAAATACATTTGCATATACACACACACCAACCATAAAAAAAAATTAAGACAGATCACATATTAGGAAAGAATATAAAGTCCAATGCATCTTAGTTACCAATATTGTTCATTAACTCAAATTCACATGGTTCCAAATAAGGCAAATATGCAGTATTTTATTGATGCAAATAAATTATCTATTATTATGGAAATTATATTTCACATCCAGACATACCACTTATTTCATAGAGGAAACAATGTCCTTAAATCTGATTCTTCCCTTCAGTAAATGTTTTATTGAAAGTCAATGCAGTAAATGTAAATACATTCACAGTTATTTTGGAGAATTTCATATACATTTTCACAGTATCATTCTATTATAAGTACGAAGTGAAGACCTTTCATAATCACACAGCAATTAATGTTAATTACTCATATTTCAAGAGACAATGGGCTTAATTCACAGACTTCCACTCTAAGTCCAAATCAGCATTTTTCAGCAGACTGCATTAAGCCACTTTCTGATGGAAAACATGCAGCTCAGCTCTGTCAAATTACCACCCTTTGATCTCATTAATGTCCTTACTGGAGAGGGAATGAAGGAGGGGACAGGAAGGGAATACTGTAGTCCTAATGCTAGAGACACTTACACAGCTACTATGTACTTGAACTTACAGATGCCATTTTCTCACTCAGCCTAAGAAGCCCTAAAACCAAAGCACATGATAAGATTTTTGCAGACTAGGGCTATTATGTAAAATCTGATAGATTTCCTATTTTTGCATGTGTGTTATTCTAAGAAAAGCAATATGAATGGCATATAAAAAGGATTCCAATTCGGGAAATTAAATACTGAAGAATACAGCCATTCTTTGGCTTTATTTACCAAGAGAACAACAAATGCTGAGACACTATAATCCAAAAGGATGTGAAGGGTACAATAAACTGATTCATATTTTGCAAATATCCACAAAGTGACCGAGTGGGAATACAGCAGAACTGAAAACAATGAGGAACCTGCAAGCATCGACTACTTCTGCAGCTTAGTCAAGTTCTGAGATTCTGTGCAATATAATAAGGATGCCTTCAGGAATAAGGCCTCAAGTCAGTGGTGATTATGAAAAAAAAACCAAACAACATAATAGGGTGAAGTGCTGTATAAGAACATCCTTGACAACTTTACTGCTGCACATAAATTGGAGATAATTCGTAGGAGAAAAATACTCACACTCTATAATTAAACTAGCTCCAGCTGTAGGAGCCTCTGTTTTTAAAATATGGGCCTTAGATCTTTGCAAACAAAGCAACAACAAAAATTCAAATTCCACTAAACTTAATCAAAACTCACTGTTTCATACTTAGTATATGTACATTCTTTACTACTGCAAATACTGTATGCTAGTACATACTTTGCTATTAAGATTTTACTCCAAATAAAAAAAACCTCCCTGAAATATTTAATAGATTTAACTGGGTTTCATGGACAAATTCAAATTCCAAAAATTGTAAAGCTCTCTCCCTAATCTGCTCTCAAATTTCAATCAGAGGAAAGCATTTTTCAATTCTGACCATCATTTAAGCACTTCTGTGTCATTTAAGTAACTACGAGTCTAGGAAATGCTGAATAAACAGAACCAAGTAAAGCAATTCAGGAACACTTTATTCATTAATTAGTTTGTAAGCTAAGGGCTGTTTCCCTGCTACTACTTTGCAATGTAATTCATCAAACTGAAGAAACTCCCTCCGGCAACCAGGACTACTGGTGATGTGATTAACTGTACCAGCATCTTTGGAATACCCTGAAAGTCTTCATTAAAATACCTTTTAGGGTATATCTAATGGCGCAGCTGACAAACATGCTATTACCTAACATCTGTTAACTTTAGGAACGCATCTCTTTGCAAATACTTTAGGTGTTTTTTTCAAGACTTTGGTCATTAATCATTCCATTATTTACTCAAAAATATTACCAAAGATAATAACATCCAAATTTACATCCCTGTACAACTGTATGTTCTTCCACCGAACAAGCTGTTGTGATCACATTACTTAGTAAGAGCTGCTGCCTTTTGTTTTTTTCCCCTACATATTAATGACTAGATAGGAGAAACACATAAATATCTGGAATTTTTTTTCCTATAAATATTGTGATACCACATCAACTGCTACAGTAGCAGCTTTCCAAAAGTTACCAGGTAGGAGGTTATTTCCTGTCCCTTTTGAACATCAGCTATGTTTTTTTTCTTTTTCAAAGTTGTATTTCCAAATATATTTTGACACAATTTCCAATTACAGAGAAAGAAAGGTAAAAAGATCAGTAATCCCCCCCCACGAGGTATTCCTTCTACTTACCCAGAAGGAAGGTGAGCCAGATGTTGCTATCAGCTTTTGTGACGAAGGCCTTTCTGTCGACAACAAATACTGCTGAAAGAACACAAGCACCTTAAGCATCACTTAAGCACAGCGTCTATAAAAGGAAATCTGAGTTCTGCAACCTTAGTTTTATGTAAAAATCTTGACTAGACCTCAAAAATGCTGAAAGAAACTTCATACAGCAAGTTCATAACTACACATAAAAGCTTGAAACATCACTACGGTGACTATATAAATCACCAGGTTGTTAATTTCTGAAATAACTTTTACTGAATAACTTGTCAAAAGGGAATTTCTTCACAGTTATGTTACTGGCAAATTTGCTCAAGCAGAAAGTCAGACTTCTAAAGAATACTCAACCCTCCATGCTTTCCAGCAGAAAGAGGCTGGTCATGCCAGCACCGCAAGCTGCGATAGTCAACACCTCCAAACAGAACGCTTCCACAAGAGTTTCTTACACAAACAGCACGCTTCCCCACTTCTCCCCCAAAGGATGCCGAAGTGGTAAAAAGCCCTTTCCCCTTCCCTCGCCCCCGCCTCTCGCCGATCGCTGTGTGGGATTTGTCAGCTTTTCCCTCTCTTTACCGTCCCCGCGCTGTGGCAGGCTGGGGCGCGGGCCCGGGCAGAGCGAGCGCGACCTGGCTGCCGCTGCCCCGGGCAGCGCCGGCACCGCCCGCCGCCTCCCTCCCTCCTTCCCGCCGCGGGAGGGACCTTCCCGCCCGCCGGACCCCCATCGCTGCTCCCCGGGAAAGACGTCCCGGCGCTCCCTTCCCCGGCAAAAGCCAGCCCGTGCCACGGGGCAAGGGTACCGCCACTTGCCGGAAAGAGGGACGGCAAGCGGCGCTGAGCCCCACCGCACTTCCCGCGGGCGGAATGGCCGGCTCCCATCCCCGCGGGGGCAGAGGGAGCGGGGAGGGGGCAGGGTTCGGGGCAGGAACCTCACCTCGGAGCCGGTCTCCGCAGAGGCGCAGGAGACTCAGGGGGCCGCGGCCCAGCACGTCCCGCTCCCCGTCGGCCGCGGGCCCCTCCCGGAAGGGTCCCCGGGGGTCGCCCCTGGCTCCCCGCCGGCCGCCGCCTCCCTTCCGCATGGCGCGGGCCCCGCCGGAGCCCTGCCTGCCGGGCGAGTGCGGCCGGCGGCCGCGGCTGGGGCTGGCGCCCGGCGACTGCTGCTGCTGCTGCTGCTGCCCGGGCTTGAGCGGCGGCGACTCTTTGTTCCTGCCTCGGCTCGGGACGACCATCTCCGCATAGTCCCCGCCGGGGCCGGGGCGCCGCGCCGGAGGGGAGGGGAGCCGAGCCGAGGGGGGCGGTGCTCAGCGAGGAGCTTCCCCCACCCCCTGGCAGGGCCCGGAGGCCACGGGGCGGAGCCGCAGCCGGCGGGCTCGTAGTAACGGGGCGAGGGGGCGGCCGGCCCTCGCTCCGCCGCCCGCTCCGCCCGCTCCGCCCGGCTGCACACGTGGGGGCGGCGGGGCGGGGAGCGGCCCCCGCGGCCCCCGCTCCGCCCCGCCGCTCTCGGACGCGCCGCCCCGGAGCCCGGCGAGGAGGGGAGGAGGGAAGGGGAAGAGGAGGCGGGAGCGGGGCTCTTCCCGCTCGCTGCTTCCCTCTGCTTTGCGAGGGACGGCCCCGGTTCTCCCGTCGGTCCCCGTGCGGGCGGGCTGGCGGGCCTGCCCCCCGCGCTGCTGCGGCCTCGTCCTCCGGCACCTCTGGGTGTTTCTTTCACTTGCCTTTCCTGTTCCCGCGCCGTTCGGCTTTGTAACATCGTCTGCTTAAACTGAGTCCGCTCCAGAAGTGCGGGGCACCTCCTCCCCCCGCCCAAATTCCCAAAATTTTAACTCTCAGAAGGTGACTAGGCTGTGTTGTTGCTACCTCCTATAGGGCTTCCGCGGCACAGAAAACAGTCCTATTCCTTTTCCTACTCCTTGTTCTAGAGTTTTATTGTGGGTTTGCGTTTGCAAAGCGGCCTTTTTGCTCATGAGCACCCTGCAGATCCAGCTAAACCCTTGCTTTGGGTTCAGAGGTCAAAAGGCCCACATAAACTGTGACACGTCCCCTTGGGCCATGAGGTGTTTCATGACTTCCAGAGCAGTTCCCTTCAGGAGATCCCAGTCGCAATCCCTGCAGCTGCCACTGTAATTACTCCTCTGAAGAGCGGTGAATATACAGCACAAGTGCGGAACAAGACCCAGCTACAGCAAAGCCGCTGTTCCTCCCCCTCCTTGTGCTCTCCTGCTCGGCACAGAACAGCACTCAGGCACGGCTCATCCGATAGGGATATATTAATAATTTAAATACCACTTTTTGCTAGTGTTGATTAAATATAGCAGAGTATAACCTCATTAGTAAATGCAGTCTCTCCAAACAGATCCATTTCACTCTTTCCTCCCTGACCTCTTATTTTTATCTTTCTGACTAGCTATTCCTTGCCTTCCAGGTGCTCCTTGTTGCTGTCTTCAAGCTTTTCTTTATCCCTCTGCACTCTTCATTTTATGTTCTCGCTCAAACAAGTTTTCTATCTTTGAGTTTTGTATTCAACTGTTTACTTTCCCTAGCCTTTCCACTTTTTTCCTCTCACATATGTAGGTTTCTCTAAAATGTTTACAACCTCTTTATGTCCATCTCATTTTCCTAATTATTTTTATGAATCCTGTGAAACACAAGGTTTGAGTCTAATGTGCCAAGTACCATGCTAAGTTTTTTAAAAAAAATATTTAACAGATAACTGTCATGTTGTTAGCACAGGAAAGTAATTTTGGTTCAGATTCAGCTATTGATGCAATGGAAGTGTAAGAACAGGATGGCTTTTGCTCTCTTTGTGGTAGTAGTAGTGGTAAGGCCATTTACACCCCAATAAGGTTCTGAAGATAAACCTGGTACTAAGCAAGCCAGCCTGTGGGTCTGACAGAAATCCTGTGTGTCCAAGCCCTTTTGGCCCATATTTCTTTCCTTTCTGGGGGAGAATCACCCTTCTACCACTAGCTGTTTTGGGCAGATAACTGCAAAGGACATGTATTACACTGATCTCAAGAAAGCAAGCAAGGAAGAAACACAATTTTTCATATAAGACAGCCGGTCTCCTGAGTACCCAGGCTCTTCTTCCGACATGAATTATGTGTGGCAGTTTCATATTGCAAGAAACATTTATCTGTGCTTATTACATAATAAATATAAATGAAGGCATAAAAGGAACACCTTTCAAGTGTTTGAGGATTACATACTATTTTTCCCACCTGCTTTTCAGGAGAAAAAGTCTCACAGTCTGCTCTTCTTTGTATTTGATTTTAATTGAGTAGCCTTGTTATAAATTCAGTAACCAAAGGAGTCTGTTGTTGCTGTCTGAGTGATTGAAGGGTACAGACTCCAGATAGAGTTTTGTACATAACCAGCATAGAAAAAGAGCAATATGATACGTTCTGCTGATTTTTAACTCCTGTAACCTATATTTCATTTTTGCCAAAATCAATAGAGTCATGGAACACTTAGAAACTCGAAAGGTTGATATTATTAAGGTTCATAAAATTGCTCTGGGATGGCTCAGCCGTTGAGATTAACTGGGCCTGCTCCAGCCTGCAGCAGATCAATTACCTTCAGGCTGTTTTCTCTTAATAAAACTCTTCAGGCAATTTATTTCAACAGGTGCCACCCACAGAACCTGGCTACAAAGGCACATACTACTAAACAATTCTAAAGGTTTTAAAAGTTACTATAAGTGTGCAAAAACAGAACATCACCTTCTTAAATGTAAAGGTGCCCATATTCAGCAACCATGAATTGCTATAGAAAACCTCCAGCACTATTTCAGAAGAGCTGCAGCAGAGCAGGGCACCTCTAAAAATAAGATGACATTTGTTTCAATCTCTAAGACACAAGTAGTAAGAAATAAAGCTTGGGTTTATATCTTCACAGGAATTGCATATTATTTTTTTGAGAAGTGCTATGTTTAATATCCAGCATCACGTTTCAGACAGTATAGCTCATTACTAATCCTGCACACTACAGCGAAAGGAGTGATTCCAATAAATCTTCCTGTTTATAACAAAAAAGGAAGGGAACGAAATAAATATAGCTCTGAAAATAAATTAGATTTTTCTCAACTCTCAAGGGTGATGATAGACCTATACAAGTACATAGGAGAGACATCATCTTAATCAGATTGTCCTAACTTCTTTTGTCCAGGGAAAGCAAAATCCATAAGAGTTTGTTCCACAGTTTTCTGCTGTCCCAGGACAAGGCACATTCTGGAACATAGTATTTCTGTTTCTGCTGGGTCTTCTCTATCTCTTTGCTCACACATTTTCTATGATCACTGGACTGTCCCTTCATATTTCCAAATCACTCTGACAGGTATCAGCAATCTCAGCTGGATAGTGGTTGTGACACACTGTCAGCAGAAATAATTCACAGTCCTCAGGAATAAGCCTCTGCTAGTGAAGCACATTGGCCTTGGCAGTTCCTATAAATTCTCTAACAGCATTTGTTCCTCGGGACGCTGGACAGGCACATCTCGTTACCAAACAGTCCAGAGCTTGCATTCCTCCCCCCACTCATTCTCATCTTCTGTATTGTTTCATTAACACCAGTTCTCTTTTTCTCTTTCCTCAAGTGAGACCTTCGCTTTCTAGTTTGTTACCAATACCAACCCTTTCTCTCTTCCGTCACCTTCGAGGTGATCTGAATAAGGGTGCCTGTAGAGATTCCTTTTGTCAGTCTGTAATGATATTTCTCCTACTGCTCTGCTTTGTTCCAGTGGAGCTGCCTCAGGGCGTATTCTGCAGATTTTGTGGCAAGGCTGCCGTTTCCACCTACCACAGGGCTTTGCTTCTGTGAAGTTTCTGTTGATCCCCCACACTTTCACACGTTCAGCAGCAGACTTAATAATAGCAGGACTGCATTGTAGCAAGTTAGGGAACTTCAGGCTCCCTTTCCTTGGTTCATTTAATCCAAGGTTAGCATGCAATGAAGACTTGTTCTAGAAAGTATGTCTCTTCAGAAAACCACTGTGTGACTGCCGCATGGTTAGATGTACTCAACCTAGCATTAAATGAGCCATTTTGAGTGCTGAGAGCAAGAGAGCTGCTGCAATGTGGAGCTCAGAGCCTCAGGTAACTAACCAGGATGTTAGAGTGTTTTGAACTCCACGCCATATGGCCATATCTGACTTAACTCATTATTTATACTACTTGAGCTTCAGCCACAGAGCAGACAAATTCTTACTTACAGAAAGAACCTTATGAAAACAGAAATATTTGGAACCTCTTCTTGTGAAGACCAGGCTAAATAAAAGTGCAGAAGACAAAGGAGTCTCATAAAGCAGAAGTGAAGATGCAGGATTGCCATTGGAGTTTGTACACGGAGGAATTTGCTAGGGAAAACCAAAAACAGCAGAATGCAGTGGCAAACTATTATAGTGTGTATCTTGTCCTATTTAACAGCTTTGTGGGACCAGTTCACCTTCTGCAGGATACAAATATTCCCCCCTTGAGCCAACCCCTTTAAACATACATTACCTACATTCGGAGGAGGGGAAGTATGCTCCTGCCAGGTTAGTAATCTGATCTCTGCTTGCACATCTCTGCTCTTATGTATCTTCTCTCACTTTTAAAGTTGCAGTTGCATTAACTTAACTTTTATATATATAAAAACACCATGTAGAACTGGATTATCTGTGTCTATAAGGCTAACTGCTCATACAAGTGAAACCTTGTTTCTATTAGAAACAAGAACAATTTACCTAGCTTGCCTACCCTGGCAGCAGCAACAACAAAAGAAACAAAAAATCACATATTTTGAATGAGAGGTCCTGAAAGCCCTTATATCTTTGACATGGAAATTACTTCCTTTGTTTTTATAATCTTGATTATAAGTCTCAAACTTCCTGCTGCCAGAATAACACTGAAGAACATTAGTGACTCAGAAAACCTAATTAGTCTCCACCAGAGCTTTCCTTATTTCTTTGCTTTTGGTTTCCAGTACCATATATTCATGCTACCTTAAGTGCTTCCCTGCAGCTCTGAAAAAAAAAAAAGTTACAAAAAACCATAGCAGCTAAATACTATGACGTCAGGAAAGAAATTTAGGCTACACTGAGAACCTTTCAGGTAGTTCTAACATATTTCCAGTCACCCTTCTTTCCTTGCTGCAGACAGAACGATGAAAGCAGCAGAGGCCTTCATTTGCCCTATTGAGCAGCTGACTGGGAAGATTTGGCAATGCCCCTTCCTAAGGCATGGAGTGTGATCATCTCCTCCCAACTGAGGCCTGGAATGTTTCTGTAATTCTTCACTGTTCTGAGGACTTGTAACTCCTCTGCATGACATAATCTCCTTACAGGTTTCAAAATGAAGATCACTTGCTGTACATGCCACATTCTCATTGCGTGGCATTTGGCCACTGTGAGTAGTCATGCTAATTTGGCATAGATGCCATGATTCACAGCCACAGCAACTGCATCTCATTATGCTTCTATTTGAAGGAGCAAATTACAGAGTAAGTTATCCGAAGCCCACAGAACTCAATATTTACAAGCAGAAGTGATGGATCCGGCTTTCCCTAACCTGATTTACTAGCCACGGTGGTTTTACTTAATTTTTTATGGAGTCGGTGTTTATCTGCTGTGTCTCTAAGTAGCAGCTGCCAAAAGATGCATCAGAGAACACGGAGGAAACAGCTTGCAGCGACAAGCAGAAGCTAAGTGGTAACAACAGAACAGGACCATATGAACATGGGCTGAGCTACTACTATATTTCATGGCAGATGCTCACTGTGTGAGATTGAGAATATAGCCACCACTTATGGTGGAAATAATAGGAAGGTCAGCAATGGACTTAGAAACAGAAAGAAAGCAATGATCTGGAAGTGCTAACAGACTAGCTTTTGAGTGAACAACTGGCAGAGCAGCCAGATGTGAGAGACAGTGGGGCTCTTGAAATATGTTGCCATATTGAAGTCAGTATAGCTGCATCGCTGGAGATTTACTGGCAAATCTGTTTTAGCAAGAGAAGCTTGTGGACCACTGTTGAATACAAACAGCTGTATCAGAAACAGCAGCAGGGTCTAAGCTTGACTGTTCAGATGTTAGCAAGTTTATTTGTTTCAGTCTTTGCTTAACCTGATTTTCATTTCGGTGGGGATTCCAGAATGTGCTTTGCTGTCCTGCTTACTGGAGGTAAAGAAGAGGCACATTAAGACAGTGGTAAAAAGTACCTTTGGCAAACTGAGTAACACAGCAGACAAGACTGAAGGCAAGATAATCCTACACGTCAAACACCCCTTAAATGACAAACAAAATCATGGCTTGGGAATGCTGCTTGCTTCCTGTATATGACTGAGAAGGGGTGAATTCTTTATGAAAAACTGAGGTGACTAACACAGTCGCTTTGATGGCTGCAGGGCATCTTCTTGGTAAATCTGGTCTTTTTGCTAGATAACTTATGAAGAGGAGGAAAAAAGAGATACTGAGGTTGCAAACCCTTTAACCTATACCCATCCAAGACTAAAAATGTGATACAAATTTTATACAGAAAAATTTTGAAAATGGTACTTGGAGTCACTGTTGGTGACTAAAAATAGTAGTTGCATTTTCTCATCTCTTTCCTCACCTTTTCAAATTTTTGACAGTCTGTCTCAGAGCATGATCCTAAATACTTCATTATACATTCTTAAACTTCATTAAGAATAGCACCCAACTCAGGCTTTAAAGTCTGTGTTCATAAAACATTAAGATGTGCCACAGTGTCAAGCATCTTGATGGAATTCATCCCTTTTTTTCAATTTGTTCTTGTGGAAATTTGTAGTACCCTTACACTGTCTCTAAGTCCTACCCCTCCTTGCTTTTTGGCATTATTTCTCTAGTCTCTAGGACTACTAAGAAACAAACAGCTTTTTTTTTTTTTTTCTGTTGGAATAGAGAATCTGTCTGATCAGCTGTGTTCACAAGAAGGCTCAATTACAGCCCAGGTTGAATCTTATTTTTGAGGTCACAGTGCCCTCTACTGTCCAATGCATTCTCTCTGCTACTGCATCATCATAATTAAAAACAACAGCAGATGAAATAACACGTTCATTTGTGTTTCAATATACTCTTTCATCTAGGCTAGTAGGCCGAGTCTGGGGTTGTTTCACTGATTGAAAAGAAAACAGATTGTCCGGGCCATTGTCATTTCTTGCTGACTAATGCTGCTTTGTCAGAGTTGCTGATAATTTAAATTAAACAACTGATCTATGCAGATCTTGAATCACACCTGACTTGTAAATGTTGAGTAAGTCTACATGAGGAAGCACTTGGAGATGCATGCAAAGTAAGAAGAATCAGGCCTGTGTTTCAAGTACAAATTGTAAATACCTCTGCCACAGATTTGTATTGCTCCAGGTGATCATTCCAGCTCTGCAGATACAAATTACCTGTTTCATACAGAGGTGTTCTTTACAAGCTCCCCTTCAATTTGTGTTTGCCTTCACTCTCTCCATGAGTGCTGTGTGGCAATGCAGGTAGTTTCACTTCCCTGGGAGTGCCACCTGGAGCACCACAGACTGTCCTGTGAGAATGCCTGGGACCATTCCTGCCAGCTGTCAGCACTGAAGAGATTATGTGAGTGGAGGGGAAAAATTCCTAAAATACACTGTTTGTTTCATATTCTCAATTTCTTTTTAGTCTGACAGAATAACTGATTATGCTCAGACAGCAGCAGCTGACTTACTGTTTTACAAGGCAGGTGCAACCACTCCAGTTCCTCAATGTGCTACAACTTGTTTCCCAGTAAGGGATCTCGTAGCATGGCTCCCCGTGGCATGACACGTGGGAGTTCAGAGGATTTCTCTTCCAGAGAGATTCCATTGATGATATATATCAAGGTGTATGCTGATGATGGACCGAAGCCTGAATATAGGATGGCATTCATTTTCTCCTGCTAGCCCCACAGCAAAATAAGTAGAATTCACTAAACAATGCACTTTCAAGTGTGCACTTACAGGTGTATGTGTTTGCATGCATGTTTATATAAAAAGCCTCTATACAATACTAAAAATCTTGCACTGCTGGGCATGAAAGGCATACTTCACAAGACAGATCTGTCTTTAGCCATTTCTCCCATGCAGCTGTCATGTCATCAAGTCACAGAGCATTTCATTGAGTAGAGCTGTGGTTCCAGAATAAGTCCCAGGGTTGCACTTCAAGGAAACTATGGCCCACTAGTAATTCTGGGTTTTGCTGAAGAAATACTTCATGGAAAGGATGCTTTTAAAATTGCCACTTAATGGAAGGAGAAAAGGATGTCAAAGAGCAGAATGCAGAATAACTGTCAGAAAAAGATGATAATGTTTTAAAAGGTATTTTCTCTTTAGAGAAGACTTTCTGATCTGTTGAAGTGGTACTTGGAAAAATTCTGTCTGCCTTTCAAACAGAAAGAGCTTCAACGCCCACTAACAACTCACAAACTGCCTGTACCAGGTTTAAAGTAGTTTCATGTTAGTACACTGTATGTGGAGCTCCATTTCACAGGCAGCATGGAACCCCCACATTTCAGCTGCCATTATAAGCCTTAGTGCCAGCATTGTTAGAAAAATTGCAGAACAAAGAATACAAAATAGATGATGACAATCTTACTTTGCAGTAATCTATTCACTTTAGTTAGTACTGGGCAGATCTCAGCTAAAGGAATGTGTCTGATAGTGAACACTGCACTTCAGTAGTGTAAAGACTGAAAGCAGTGAAAGACTTTCACTTTTCTTTCACTTCAGTAGTGAAAGACTTTTCCTAATCTCCTTTATCCCTTGTTGTCATCCTTATTTTACATCAACCATGGTAGTTGAAAAGCAGATTTTCCTCCTCCACCAAGTACATACAGCAGAAAATACCCTTAAAGTCTACACAAGGAAGATGTAAAAAGTGACCCGGAGAAGAGTAATCAGAGGGAATGTAGTATCAGTTTTCAAGTAGGCAAAAGGTTGCTACAAGGAGTGACAGAAGCACTGGATAAGGAGTGAAAGGCTAAAATTTCAGTCTGGGTCAGGTTAGATATTAGGGCCAATTTCTAAAGAAAGAATAGTTAAATAGTAGAATCTTTAAAGGACCTGTGGAGTCTCCATTGTTGGGGTCTCTTAAAAACAAAAAAGATAAACATCTTCCAGAGGTGGTTTAATTATAAACTAATCTTGGCTTGAGTCAAGGAGATGATCTCTGAAGACCCCTTCCTGCCCTACCTATTATTATTATATACTGGCTAATCCCTCAGTGAGTATTTATGAAAAACATTCATCCCAAGTATCCCCTCACCCAGCTTTGAGCTGGAGACCACCCAGCTCCTAACATACAGAGGAAAATGCTACTTTTACCCTGAGATACCATGCTGCCTATCACAAAGGCTCTATGTAACTTGGACAT
This sequence comes from Passer montanus, assembly GCF_014805655.1. Taxonomy (NCBI): domain Eukaryota; kingdom Metazoa; phylum Chordata; class Aves; order Passeriformes; family Passeridae; genus Passer; species Passer montanus. The sequence continues at coordinate 8,280,542 of NW_024367930.1, read as the reverse complement.
TGTCAGTCTTCAACAGTAAACTACATTGGCAGCACCTTCAAATTTTGCCAATACCTGAAAAAGAAGGAAAAAAAACAAAGAAGAAAAGAGAAAGAACTCTGGAAGCAGAAGAGCAGGGACAAACCTGTAATATTTGCTTGGGCCTTTCTTTTGAGGTGGGAGAACAGAAGAAAAGAAGGAAGAAATAACACTGAGTTTGCAGTTGAAAACTAACCCAGGTCTTAAAGAGGCACACAGGTTTCACTGCTAGGTCTGCCACAGATCTACTTTGCAAGTAAAGTGGATGGTCTAAAATGAGGTGATAACAAGGAAGGAAGAGAGTTGTGACAATAATTGATTAGTAGCATTGAGAATAGGGGATGTGTATGTGGAATGAGAATGAAGAGGAGTAGGCAATAAATGAGGAAGAAAATGAAAAGTCAGAGCACAAAGAAGGAAAGAGGAAAGAAAAGTCATATTAGAAAATAACCTTTAATGTGCAAGTGCAACAGAGGCCTAACTCCAACAAAGAGTCTGTTCTTTTTAGTCTTTCATATGTTTTAAAAGGAGTGCTACAGGTAGAAAAAAAAATCTGAGTGCTGAAGTGAATCTTGGCTCTGGAACTTGCATCCCCTGACCTGTTGCTATAGTAGGTCAGACACCCCGAAACATCACGCTCCCAAGGACACGTAAAAGCCAGTCAGCCATGGCTACATTTCTCATGTAATTCAAGAGATTGAGAAGGCATCCTTGTATGTACCTTCTGTACCCCAGGATACAATAAATGTTGCTTTCTCATGGCATAATATCCACTCTATTGCCCTCGTTCAAGACTGGGTCTGTCTGTCTCTTCTGTGACGGATTTTTGCCGCTGTCTTCTTTTGAACTGACTTGGGGTTTCTTCCTACTCAGGATTTCCACGAGTAAGTCCCAAAGGTCTTGTGAAGAGCCTGTTTCTGGTCCTTGCTCCTCACTGTCACTACTACCTGAATTAGGATCATAGAATGATATAAAATACTGCGTTGGAAGGGCCCTATCAGGATCATCGAGTCCAACTCCTGGCCCTGCACAGGACCCCCTGAGAATCACCCCATGTGCCTGGGACCATTGTCCAAACACTTCTTGAACTCGGACAAGGCTTGGTGCTGTGACCACTTCCCTGGCGAGCCTGTTCCAGTGCTCAGCCTCCCTCTGGGGGAACAGCCTTTTTCTGATATCCAATCTAAATCTCACCTGACTCAGCATCATGATGTTTCCTCAAGTCCCGTCCCTGGTTATGAGAGTGGGGAGATCAATGCCACTCCTCTTTCCCTCACAAGGAAGTTGCAGACTTGAGCGAGGTCTCCCCTCAGTCTTCTCCAGGCTGAACAGACCAAGTGACCTCAGCCGTTCCCCACATGGCTTCCCCTCAAGACCTTTCACTATCCTCATTGCTCTGCTTTGGATGCTCTCTAACAGCTTCATGTCTTTTTTATATTATGGTTCCCAAAACTGCACACAGAACTCAAGGTGAGTCCCTTGCCCAGCTGGCCATGCTGTGCCTGGTGCCCCCCAGGACAGGGTTGGCACTGCTGGCTGCCAGGGCACTGCTGACTCACGTTCAGCTTGCCATCAGCCAGGACCCACAGGTCCCTTTCCACAGCACTGCTCTCCAGCCTCTCATTCCCTGTGCACACAACCGGAGTTGCCCTGTCCCAGGTGCAGAATTTGGCACTTGCCGTTGTTAAAGTCCAGAGAAGAACAACTGCACCCCTTGTGCAAGAAGAAAAGGAAAGCCAAAGAAGGCAAAAAGTTCACACCCACCTTGCAAAAAGAAAGATTGCAACTGCACCTTCAAGTTTTTCTTACACATCTCCTGTTGTAAGGTCCTTAATAAACACTGTCAGGTTTCTGTCCTGTCCCTGCTCTACACTTTGGAGCTGCCCTATCTGTGTCTTAAAGGCTCTGTAATTTTAGCACTAATGGAATTGGATTTTTTTTCCTGTGGTTTAGCTCTCCTGTTTCTAAAAAAGCTCTCCAAACATGGCTTAGAAGAAGAAGAAATTCAAACTCTCTGTGTCTTAAAGGCTCTGTAATTTTAGCACTAATGGAATTGGATTTTTTTTTCCTGTGGTTTAGCTCTCATGTTTCTAAAAAAGCTCTCCAAATATGGCTTAGAAGAAGAAGAAATTCAAACTTAAGGCCAGTCATATGTCTTTACTCCTCAGAGATGCCGGGGCTATGGCAGACACGTGCTTTGGACTTCAGCATTTCCATTAAAAGGGAATTATTCCCATTTTTACTAGGGAGTTCAGCTGAGACAACCTGATCCTTTTGCAGAGACTGCATTCATCTTTTCCAGTGTATGATTACATTTCTTCCATTGTGTCCACTTGAATTCAAAATCCAAAATCATGAAGATTAAGAAGGAAAATAAGTCCTTATGCTCACGATTTTTACTGTTTTCTACCAAAAAAGATGATTGGATACATGATAAGGAAAATAAGTCCTTATGCTCACGATTTTTACTCAGTTTTCTACCAAAAAAGATGTTTGGATACATGAATTTGTCTAATTATATGAAATTATTTTTTACTATATAGCCAGTTTCAACTTAATTTAATGCTAGACTTGAAAATGGTGGGGTGTGCCTTTGTAATTTGGTGGCTTCTGTATTAATGACAGTTCAGATCAGCATGATCAGTGAAAGCAAAAGGGGACAAAATGCTGAGACCGTCAGCTTGCTTTCTGAGACCCAAAGTGAAGGGCTGCAAATGTATGAAAATGATTGCCACGAAAGAAAATACATGCATCTTTATGCAAACATGCAATCTGCATAGTTTTGCCCTGAGTAAGGTGTTAGGTGTGGCACGATTACCCGGTTCAGCAGCAGCAAGTCCTGAGCAACTATTCACTTACACAACTCTGGTGTGGAAAGAAAGCTCTAAGTGGGTGCAGACATCTGCTTTAATCCTTGCAAGGCTTCCTGAGCTTTGTAAATTGGCTTTTGTGTAAATGAAAATCAGGCTGTGTATTTTCTGCCTGGTATGGTGTTGAGTGCATGTTCCAAAAGTATTTAAAGATTACTTCTTTATTAAGATACAGAGCAAAATAATTGTTTTGTCTACCTGGAAGAAATTAGAAGTAGTACATGTGGATACAAGCTAATTCTTTCCTCTTGTTCAGGCTCATTTATTGCAGACAACAGTAATATTTGCTTAAAATAGCAGAGTAAAAACATTTATATCTTACCATTTATAATCCAAAAAGACATTTATGTCTTGCCTGGATGCCATCCAACCCGTAAGTAGAAAACAAACAAACAAAACTACTGTGATAGAAACAAACCCAATCAACTTAAGAAACACAAATGGATATCCGATGCAGGCAAGCACACTTTCTCACTCACCATGTCGATTTTGCACCTGAGGACCTGGTGGAAAATCTGGGAAAACATAACATACCCGAGGCAGACTGTGTAAGGGGAGGGGGGAAAGGGATGCCTGAAGAACATCCGAGGCATTCCAGTGAAATTGTGCAGCGGCGGCAGGAGAGGTCTCTGTGCAAAGAGCGGAGTTCCCGCTGTGTCACAGGGGTGGAGGTCAGGGGCAGCGGGAATTTAGGCGGCCCGTGGGGAGCACGGGAAACGCTGCGTGCACAAATCCCTCTTTTTCTTCCTTGTGTTTCCCCTGTGGCTGGTGGCTCTCCCGCCCGCCGTGTCCCGCAGGTGCCGCCGGCAGAGGGCACAGCGCGGCCGCGCTCCCTCCGCGCCGCGCTGCCGCACAGGTGCGTGCCCAAGGACCATCAGCTTCCCATGGGGATGAACAAACAGAAAAGTCCCTGTGCCTGTGAACCTTCAGAGCAGGCCAAGTGTTAGGGCACGGGTGAGAAAATCGCTGAAACTCAATGATGCCTGACAAGAAATCATGAAGGTGACTGCCCTCCTTTTTTTTTTAATCTTTTTGTTTGTTTTGTTTTTTTTTTAATCTAACAATAACAGCTCTGATGAAGTGGCAGTGAATAATACAGTAGGTTAAATAGACACGTGAAGGATTGTCTTAGGACCCCACATGGCCAAGAAGTTCAGTGATAAGCGCGTTTGTCAAAAGAAAGATCTGGTTCCTGGAAGCGGAAATGAGTTTCTAATTCAGACCAAATGATTTTCAGCTGGAAATAAAAAGAGGAAACTATATCAGAAGTTGAAAATAAAAAGTTATTTGATAGGTGATAAAGTGTTTTACTATTTCAGTTGAAACTGATGTAAATTAGTAAGTTTACAAGTTGTGATTAACTTGAGGACAGAGTCAAATATTTTCAGTGAATACGACATTGTGCGTTTACTCAAAATGTGTGGGTCTTCTTGTTCTTCATTTAAATCAGCCCTTCATACTCCCCCAAATTTGATTTTTGTATTTTCATTTGATTCTGAATTAATTTTCCCCTATTTTTCCAGTTCATCAGCCAACCAAAAACCAGCCACAAACCCTTTTTTTTGAGTCCTAAAGGGTGTACAAAGAGTGATAGTGAAAAGTCCCTTTGCTGTGACTGTTCATTTTGGTTTTGTAACTGGAATAAATTATATTAGAAATAAATTTCTTTTCTGACATAGCAACAACAGCAAAAATTATTCTGTTTCCTGTCCCAAATATTAAAAGAAAAGTGTCCAAACAAGAATTATAAGTTGGTTTATTTATTGGTATCCTGAATTTTGAAACATTTATTCTGCCTTAGTTTCCTCCCACCTTTTTTAATGGACATGGGGTTCTCATGAAATTCTGTTTCTTATGTCCATACTTTAAATAGCAACACAAGGTGAAACAACACAAAATTCACAGTAAAATTACCAAAGAAAAATCAGAGGATGCCTTGAAGTGGAAAAGGTTGGTTTCCCAAATGCTGAATTCAAATGTTTTAGTCTTAAAATTAGATTATGGGGAATAGCCATCTGATATTAAAATTTAAAAGTACTCTTGTACCTTATAGCTCTATGTGTGGATATCCAATACATGTGGGTTTCGGTGGAGCAAGGAGAACAACTAGTTTATAATGTCTTGTATATACAAATAAGGAAATCCAGTTAAAACAGCTGAAACTACACTTGTGTTAAATAAACAAGCTCCCTGCTGTGGTCCTTTCCATCACAGAGATCCACAATACCTACAGAATCAGGTTTATGTCTGAACTTCATATTTAGGAATCGTGATTCTCTTTACTTGCAAAAGTGCAGACCATCACGTAACATTTTTGCAAAGGCTTGGTTTTTTGGGTTTTTTTTTAACTTGTGATTTCCTCACTAGCTTGAAATGTTTCATTCAAAAGCTGATTTTCAAAGTGACTTCACATGGAGAAATCTATTTTAAGGCATTGGTTAATTCAACATCAGTGAAGTGTGGAGAGGAACAAAAATGAAGTCATTGTTCATTGTGAAATATGTCATATTCAATGGTGGGGGAAATTTTGCAGACCTCTCTTTCTTTTCTCAATTTTATTCCAACCGATTGGTGCACTTATTAATTCTTATGGCTTTCATTAGTTAAATGAAGATGATACACAGTTCTCTGTTTCCTTTTCTGGGATCTTTTTCGTCTTCTCTAAATAATTTCTCCATCTGGATGCATGTTCAGCACTTGCCATGAATCACAGATAAAGCAGAAATCCATTATTGCCATCCCATTTGTTGTCTTTGTGTGTTTGGATAACTGGTTTAAGCCACAGTTGAGCAGCTTATTTTATGTGGACATACTCCAGAACCAAAGCAGTAAACAGGGAATTACCATTGTATTCTAACACAAAAATTAGAATAAGCATTCATATTTCCTGTGTTTAGGCATGCTTACACTGGTGCTTTTTAAATTTTTTTTCAGTTAGAATCTGGTATAGCTGAAATTTGGATGTATGATCTGGTTTTCCTTCAGGTTACGTGTTATGGAAACCTTCTTTCTAAGCTAGAGTTGTCTTTAACCATACTGCTGTTTTGTTTATGGTCACATTGCACGTGTGACTTTTAGTATTCTTTTTTGTGGTTTTTCAGTTTCTCGTGTGATTTTAGGTTTTAAAATGTCTGCCCTATTCTCATGTTATCATGCTGTGCTTAGCCAGTGCAAAGTTTTGTGCTTGGCACATAGGGCAATTCATCTCAAAATTACATGTTATTTGCTTAATTTGGTATTTCTATTTACACTAACTCTAAATACCCACTTGGATCTTATGATCAGCTTCCAATTTATTTCTGCAGTTGCATCCGGACAGTTGCTATTTACATCTTTCTGGATTTTCCAGTGTGTCCATTCTGGTGAAAACGTCCATCTCGTCGCAGCTGCACTGCGGATTCATATTTCCAGAATAATGCAAGTGTTAAAAATATTCTAAGCCATAAGTTTTTGTGTGTGTGAAAGAGAGACTCGTACATTGCAGATCTTAGGCTCTGGGCTCTTAGATCACTTGGGGAATCCACAGCCTTGAGTGGCTCTAGGCACAAGCTGACGAGGCACTTCCTCAGCATCAAATACTCTGCATGTTTATGTGTTTGTGGGCAAGGTGGGGATGAACCAGTCCCAAACCTGATGCCTCCTTTGCTGCCTATACCAAAGCCCTGAGGAGGAAAACATTTTGCTTTTCCTCTTGGGGAAATTTTGCATGCAGAATGGCAGCAGCTGCTCAGGAGCAGGGTGGGAGTTCCTGGCAGTGGTAAAAGCGTGCTGATCTGATGCCTCTCAGTGTCATTTTACATTCTGATTTCTTTTACGTCAAGACAGCTCAAGCTTATGCCTCAAATTTTGGACAGCAAAATTCAATTTTGGGTATATTGTCATGATGGCAACTCTGCCTTTGTGATAAATATATAGGCTATTCTTCTATAAGCGAAGTAAAAAAGAACTAAGCTCTGAGGAAGAGGATCCGCCCCCAAAAAAACCAAAAACAACCACATCCAAAACTCCACAAAGAAAAACGTAAATTAACCTCTTCAGTTCACATGAGTTCTCTTATTATTGAATTAGCAAATGGAAAGGAAGTATCCATGTGTTCTCTAACAGTTTGGCCAAGGTTGAAAGAACAGAAGAACAAAGGCATGATATTATGGCATGGAGCAAAAGAGGCTTTAAAATAATTCAGGAACAAATGTTAAAATGTTTAGGCTGGTCTCTGAAAAAAACCATAGACCTTCTAAAATAACAAACACTATAGAAAATACTTTCTGTATAGGACTCAGAAACACAAGTCTTTCTAAAATTAGTGTGAGCTGTGCATCTACCTTTATAATGGCTTTGAAATTTCAGCCTATAATATTCCTTGTTAGTCTTTGCCCTCATCAGCTATATAGGCAAGAAAACATTTTCTGTGACTGAGAGCACAAGTGAGTTGTCTGTCCAGAACTACTGCAAACCATGCCAAGTTGTCTTAAGTGCTAGATAGGCTCTACAACACATACTAATTCATTTAAGAACTCAGAGATATTTAAAGCCTTGTAAAGGAAATGATGGGAGCACAAGTGTTAGACTTTTATATGTTCAGTCAAAAATTCCTAGTGAATTGTAAAATGAAGGAGCAAGGAAGGCCAAAGTCTTTAACCATCTGAAACAATCTAATAATCTTCTGGAAATGCACTGTTTGAGGTGACTATGTTAACTGAAAATGAAGAGATTAAATAAAGTCAGGCTGATAAATCCCCTGAGTACAACTAACTTATTTGTAATATCATTGGAGATGAGTTGTATGACTGGTGTCTCAAGTTGGAAAGCTATGACATTCAGAGGGAAGGTAATTGAAGCCTGACATTCCAAAGCCCTCGGTACATGTTCAGATATTATCAATGCAAATCTTACAGCCAACAATTTGCATAAAGATAAAAAGTAATTCCTCCTTTGGCTGCCTTGGGATCAATCCATGAGAGAACACAGGAAGAAATAATAATTGATTTGTGATGATGTATCAACCATGTATTTAAGAGAAACAGAAACTGCTCTCCCACACTCGACTTTTACACCAGAGTGAAGACCAGTGAACACCATAGAGTTCTTTTTTCAGAAAATCAAATGGGATTTTCAATAGAAAAGACCCTGATTGAAAGCAGTCCATTTTCAGTGACCCCTATGAAGCACAGACTGCCAGTTTAAGCATCACAATTTTCTCCACCTCTGCGAGAGCTCAAAGAGAGGGTTGTTTCTGATGACACCAAATACCTAAATGATTTAGTATTTATACTTAAAATTGTGTATGCATTGTCCCTAGGAGCTGACTGGAAGACAGGTGCAGACTAGAAGGGATGACAGCATGAACCTCACCAATTCCATATAATTCCTTTCACATCATTTAAGACACCTTAAGACAGAGACACTGGTAAAAAGCACAGAAATCATTCTAGTTTGAGGTGACAAAGTCTAGAATGATTTTTGTGCTTTTTACCTGTGTCTCTGTCTTAGGGCATTTTAAATGATGTGAAAAGAATTAAATTGTATTGGTGACTTCTGACACAGTTTTTTTGGTATATACTTTGTTTCTTCTCTGACTCTCTCAGAACAGCTGACCAAAATTAAGCATCTAAATAGAGAAGAGCCACAGCTGTTCAAGGAACTGTTATCACCTCCACCTTTTGAGGGATTATTTGTTCCAAATATCATCAATTACAGATTCAGCTGCAAGCATTTTCCCTTTTTAAATTCATCTTACTCTTTGAGCTATTCTGCAATTGTTGGTAATTTAAAGAGGCAAAGAGCTAGCTGAAGGACAACCATTCAGTTCCCAACCATTTCTGCAACTACCCTTCCCCAAACACTGGAGAACACAAACCTTTGAAAGAGATGCTCATGGAGTTTGTGAAAACATGACTCACACCCAGGAGATTCTCTAGAACACAACACCCTAAACCACTCCAAATTACTGCATATATTCCTGGTAGGCTTCACAATGGAAATAACAACAATTCAAAGTCAAACAAGAGGCAAAAATTGTTGCTTGAGAATGGCTGCTTGATTTTAATTTATCACATTGGTTAGTCAATGCATTTCCTGGAATAGACCTATTTTCCATCCTAAAAAGCCTTAAAAATACTGGGTTTTTATGTGTCTGATTGTCAAATCATATTTTATATTAACAGAGTATTACCGTGTAGATTACCATGCTACAATGGTAATATATCTAATACTCTTTGCATTGGGACAAATTATTATCCCACTCTTCAAAAAAACCTCTCTGCCCAACTTTTCTGATAGGCATCCCCATAGATTTTTCTTGGTTCCTCTGGTTATTACTCTGGAGAACAAGGACCAGGTCTGATAGACATCCCCATAGATTTTTTTTTTGGTTCCTCAGGTTACTACTCTGGAGAACAAGGACCAGCTTCTATACTGCCTGCAAAGGTTCCTAGAGCCTCATTGACCAACCCTGACATCAATGACTAACTTTAATAAAGATCTTGAACATTAGACCACTGTCAGTTCATTTTTTAGAGTTATTATTAGTGATTATTGTTAGTTTGTATATATTGAATTGTTGGTGTATAATCTTAATATTTTATGTGTATTTGAAATGATTGTGATTCAAAATATTGGTTACTGCTCTGTATTTCAAGTATACCATTAAATCATGGATTCATTGTGCTCCTGCACAGGAAGTTTAGAAAAATAGCATTCTCCAAATAATTTGTTTTCTGCACTGCTTATCTCCAAGATAGATAATTTGGATATAAATCTGTTTTCTAAATGTGATACACAAGGCAGCCTACAGTCATCATGACTACTCATCAGTCTCTTCAAAGTAACCCTACTGGGAGACAGTTCAGAATCTTCATTTTGTTTGATCCCCCAGTTTCTCTTTGGAAAATTGCAAATAAAGGCTCCAGTTATAGAGGTGTTGCACAGACAGCTTGTTCCCAAAGGTCTTGGTTCTGCAAAGCACGAGGAGTTTTGCTGTTGCAGAGCCACTGCAATGCTTGAGCACTGATTTAACTTCATGCAAGCAAGGCTGCTGATTTCAATGGGACCATTGGCATAGCCATGCCTTGAGCCAGTGTACAGCCAATAGTTCTGATTCAGGAAAGTGCCAGTGCACGTGCTTGGTGTCACTTGTAATCAAGAAAGCCCCCTTAGCCTGAGGTTAAGCAAAAGACTTTCACAGCATTGAATATCCATGAGAGAATACACGTGTTTTGCTACCAAGATGCCATAAAAATATAATGCAGAGACAAAAGGCATCATACAGAGTTACCAACTCAGCGATCTATCCTGATTTTCATACATTCCAAATGTTAGTGAGATACATTAATACATGGCTGCAATTTAGCATAGTTCAAGGTAGATTTGAATTGCCTGAGGCTCTTATCTCCTTGCTTACATTCACAAACCAAGACGATGCTGCTGCTACTGTTCCTTGGAACCTCACAGCTCTTCCATCCCATAGAGCTTCTTTGCAAACCAGGGATCTTGTGACCTAGTTGCAAAACACCCAGCAGCTGATCTCAATTTGGGAACAAGATAAACTATGGGTGCATAACAAAAACTTTTGGAGCAACGTGAGGATTTTGTCAGAGGCTGCTTTAAGGGATGGCTCTTACAGGAAGCTTGGAAGCACCTCAAGAGATCATCTGATTGTCCTAAGGCAAGATTAGCTTTAATCACATCATTCTTGAGTAGTGCATGCTCAACCTGTTCTAAAAGACCCTGAATGATAGGTATTGCTCCTTATACTCTCTAGGTAATCCTGTACTGTGTGTCACTATCTTTCCTCTTTGAATACCTTAGATAAAGTCTCAGGTAACTCTCTCTTGCTTTAATATATGCCATTATAATTGAAATAAAATCCTTTTAAATAAATAGCCTGCAGCATTTATGGAGAGGAATTTACTCCTCACTTCTTTTCATTCTTCACTTCTCCTGACTTAACAGAGCTAATTCCACCCTTTTCTTATACTGTGTTTCCCAGGTCTGTATTTACTGTCTTGGGGACCCTGAAAAACCCATATTTCAGCCATTTATTTGAGTTCTGCTGGCAAACCTAGGAGTCTTTATGAATATGATTGCAAAGCATTTTGAAAACGAAATTATTTGTGTAACTCCGTGCAAACTACAATTGTATTTAACTACAGTACAACTATCACTCCATATGAATCTAAGACTTAGACCACCTTTTGTAGATGAGCAGCCCTAGCAAATTTTGTGTACTATCAGAAACATCTGTGACTGGTTCCACTGCCCTCAGCAACTTGGTTAGAGGAAAAAAAAAACAGAAGCAGAAAGATTTGGCTAAATAAGAATGATATATCAAAACACCCAATATTTTAATGAAAGAAACTGAATATCCACACATTTGCACTTCTGTACAGTTTTTGTGATATATATATAATTTTAAGCTGTTTACAAATAACATTTAATGCTTCAAATATTACATAATGTTGATATTATATTTCTAGCAGAAATAAATATATTGCACTTAAAAAGAAACTTTTCATTAGATGTTGCTTCATAGTTTATGTTCACAACTTTTTTTTCCATAAAAAGATTTCCCTCTACCCCCACCCCATACACACAAACACACACTTCAGTACATGGTGAATGTGCTCACGCAATGCAATATAAACAACAAAGTCAACACAGCAAACAGAAGAACTGTGGTACATTCTGTTAAAGAGGCTACATCCAGTTTTTTTACCTTCCTTGTTTTTAAACCAAATCTTTCCTCATGTTTCTGAAGGTACAATTAAAAAGAAAAAGATTGTTTAAATGTGCTAAAGGTAAAATACAGCAAACTGTATTTTTTGTCCTTAAACTATCATAAAAAGTTACTTCAGAGCTTATTTAATTCACTGCTTAGTTTTTTCTTAAAAAGATAAAATAAAGAAAAGAAGTTGTCATCTGATAATCTAGAGATTATATGCAAGGACATTTGATTACAGAGTAATACATAAATCCTCTGGCCAGTAAGTAGGTGGTTAGTAAAGAAACCACATCTCCTGCAGCAGAAATGCTCTGTAAATAATAGTGAGAATAAAATCTCACTAAAATTAAAATTAATTTTGCAGTGAGTGTTCATCCCCCTGCAGATGATGAGTATACGTACTGTGGCCACAACTTCCTCAAGGCAAGAAGCCATAAGTGTTACACTGATCTCACTATTGCTTTTACCCTTATCTAGGAGTAAATGACCACAATTTATATTGACTTACACTTTTGGAAATTATCCCAAGGTTTTGCAAAAGTTTTTGTTGATACATCTGTTTCTGTACAGTACACACATATAAAGAGGATGTACTACATAATGAAGTTGCCAGCCCAAATGCTTTTCAGTTAAAAAAGGATCCTTTTCAAGTGCCAGTTAGTGTTTGCTGGATGTTGGAAATGGCAACATCTTCTTACATGTGTACATGTTGATGCAGTGTCCCGGCCTCCATGGGTAAAACTGTCTGGGAGAAATTCTGCAATTGCATTCTGAAGGTTGTGATACCAAGCATGTTAGCTACCACACAACTTATCATCCTTGGACTCGTGAGGAAGCATTTCCATTAGGAACTCTACCTTTATCTACTTGGTCTATGCTTGTTGTTCTGTTTGCACCCAGAAGAGTACGACTGAAACCCAGTGGCATTGATTTGCTATCTTTGACAGTGCCTCAGGCCACACAAAGCAATGCTGCAAACCAAAGACATAAATTAAAAATGGGAGGGTTTATGTTTAGATTCTCAGGGCTCCAAAAGTAGAAGAAAAAATATTCGGACAAATACATCCAAATCAGTTTTGTTAATATATGGGATGCTTTTGTTGAATTAAAGACTGGAGGGTGTTGACAATCTATGGATAAAATGGTAATACAGGAAAAACGCAAAAATACTTGGAACACTTCCAAGTAAAATCTTATCATTCTCTTTGAAAAGCATATTCAGGCATGTTCTCTCCACTCTTCTTAAAAAAAGGCAAACAGCTCTCCCCCCCCAAAAAACCCCAAACAAAATCAAACAACATAAACCAGCTCCATTTTTCTGAGCCAAGAAAAAAGCTCATAAAGGTGAAGAGCACTTCTCATGGGATATAAAACGTGAATTGTATTTGGAAAATAAATTTTAGATTGTATTTGGCATTCCTAGCCCATCTACCAACAACAGATGTTATGTCCTGAAAATGATGCAATTTTGACAGCAGTACGGCAAGTCCCTAAATAAATTACTGGGCTATTGTCAAACTGGTGGAGTAGTGGAGACAATTTTTTTTTTTTTTCAGCAAAAGTGATTTCACTCCTTAACCAATTAATAACAAATTCACATTCATTTTCTTCCAGTTGTGAGTTCAGTGCTAAAACTGATTTGTACTTGGGTTTTAATCTTTCCCGTACTGTTCCTATATTGTTGCTGTCATTTAAGTCACTCTTCCTACTGCCAGACTTTATTTTGAGATGACAATGTGGAATGAAATCCTGCTTCCATTACAGTCAATAAATTTCCACTTGACTTCAGTAGGGTAGAAATTTTATTCCTGGAATCACTCCCATGCTTCCCCAGGCCTACAGGAAGGTGAGAGGGACATGGAGCAGAAACACTGCTGAGGTGGCAAGACCTCTTCACTGGACATCCTATGGCCTGTGTGAACTTAATCCCTTTAACCTCAAATCTCTGCAACAGGTTTTGTAGGTAGGACTGTGAGGGCAAAGAAGAGGAAGTGAGGAATGGACATACCTATTGATCTTATTCCTGGGGGAACCTGTCACAAGCTGCCTTCATTCCCTTGCTTGGGACCTGCCTGTGATTCTGCATTAGTGGGAAACCCAAAGGGTTTCTGCTGCAAAGGAATTAAACCATCAGAGAGAAGCACAAGGAGGGATGAGCCCACTGAGAGAGACTTGGTCTGACTGGAAAAATCAAGCTGTGGGTTTTGACAGACAATTCTGCATCATCTGTAATACAAAATTCATCAGAAAGAATTTGGAAGAGGCCTTGGCTTTATCATGTTTTTGTATCAAGACAGCCTACTGCCATGTTATTTCAGATATGAATCACAATTCATTTGTAGTGGAAAGCCCTTTTCTTTCATTTAATTTTTTTTTGGTAAGTTGTCAAAATCCAGTTTCATTCTCCACAAAGAGCCTGGAGAATTTTCTCTGAAACAGTATAAGGGGCATTTCTGCATGCCAAATATTGGTGTTCTCAGAGCAGAGACTGGGACAGAGCTGAAAAGATTGTGCAGTTTGTTCTCTGAATTTGGTTCATGAAGGAAGGTGATGTATGAGCAGCCTTTATGTCACATGTTGACCATTCCTAAATCAGCCCACCTGTTTCAAACTTGTTTCTGGAGTCATGTAAAAGTAGCCTACTTACTTGACCCTTTCCTGATGGAAGTATCAGCAGTAAAATTACTGGCTTGAGTTCTGAACCTAACCGTATTCCCTGAACTCCAGATAAGTTAATGAAGCTGCAGAAGGAACCAGGTAAAAGAAACAGAATTTCCCCACAGGCTTTAGTGCATCCTAGGGTCTTCGTACAACTCTAACAGAAGTGAAACACTGAAGAGCAAACTTTCTTCCAAACCTCTTCTATAATTATTGTTTCTGCAGAGCCATGTTTACTTGAAGAATTACATTCTTGTAGGTTCAGTATCACTTAATTTCCTGAAAAATAGGGCGTTCATCTGGAAACCAGTTATAAGTAGGCACAATCTTGCAACATGCCCTTTTCCTATGAATCTGATAGACTACAACAAAATCTAATATTTGGGTACACCAAGACAAATTCAGTGTCTGATTCTGAGCCATTTAAATACTGCAGAGCTTGACCTGTTATATTAATTTATGGAACTCCTTGTAGCAGGTCTGAATTGTAAATAAATTTTCATTTTTATTTACACACAGAGCACAGGAGTTGCAAATGGGCCCAGGTCAGTTTTCATCAGCAGGTCCAACAGTGATTAATGGGAATTAGAGTGATATTGCAGAAAACTTGGTTGAAAAGGTGATTGAAATGGCCAGCTTGAGAAGATTTTTAATTCAGCTACTAGAAAATACATAATGGTGGTCTTTTTCTGTGGGATGCACATGCCTTGCCCTGTACTTTGCAGAGATGGGAGTAGGTGATTCAGTGTACTGCACTCTGCTTTTTACCATGACACCAATACAGAATGGTGAAAAGCAGAGGACAATAAGTCTGTTTTGTGTTCCAGCTCTACAGAGATCTGTAATATATGAGATTACATATTTGCTAGTTCTCTTTTGTCAGTAGATGTATTATTGTCTATAGCTTGGATGCAACTCAACACAGAAACTGCGTCAACTTATTACTTACAGTGGAATCCCAGCTCTTGCCACACAGAAAACCAACATCACACTGGTACTGTTTCCAGTAGTGCAAAGGATTCATGCTAGCTCTCTGCAGACAAGGTCATTATCTTCTTATGCCTCTATAGCTCCTCCATTGCATCAGACACAACATACTAGAAAAGGGGACAGGACTTTGAATGAGCCCCAAATACTAACTGAAAAAAAGTCAGACATGAATAAAAAAAAAAAGACTTTTGTGTGAAGTTCTGTACTGATATTTTTCCAAGGAAACTCCACCATTATAGCGGGACATGAAAAAACTGGTTTTCCTGGCCAAGCTGATGCCTTTTGTAATAACAGCCATAACCAAACCCAACAAAATCAGAACAAGTGGAAAGATACTCCAATGCCACTCATACCAATCCATTAATTATAGTTTGATCCAGAGAGTCTATAGAGTGATCTAGACTGAAATTGGGTTAACTTGGTACACGTGTGCAGCTGGAAACAGGTCTTCAGTGGCACACACAGCAGCAGACAAGCACTGCTTTAAAATTGGGAATCTTGGGTTTCTAATTTTAAGTAACAGATTTTTCCAAATCAAAATTTTTCTTCATTATATCTTAACCGACAGTTAAATTGTTCCTCCTCAGATTTAGGACCAACTTCCTTTTAGACAGAAGGAAAGAATACAGTATTACTATTACAGTCCTGTAACACAGTTCTTTTTTTGGAACCGATAAGTGTTTTGTGAAAGAAACAAAGAAAGAAAGAAAGACTTGTTAATAACGTTCTCTTTGTGATTATAGTAGCAACTAAGAAATACTGGTTTTGGTGAATATATGCCAGTCTTAAAAAGGACAGTGGTCTTCTCCACTTTGTCCTGTTTTCAGCAAATGTGCTGAGATAGCCTAAAACATGCTCAAAGTTATAGCAATACATTTTTCTGTTTAGATGCTCATCAGTCACAAGAAGAGATGAAGATGAGTAAGAGTATTGCCTTTTTTAGAATTCATCTAGCATATGAAAAAAGACCTATAGACAATTAGTTTGTACACTGCTGCTTAAAGATAATCTCTTTCCACTAGGAATAATGCACCTTTGGAACAAGCTGCACGCAACCAAAGGTCCTGGGGACTTTGGGATCCATTTTGGCTGTGTTACACATAGATCTGTGAGCAGCTCCAAGCTGCATGCCCTCTTCTTGTGATCCCTCAAAAGAGGAATCTGTATCCACGATGCATTTTTTTAGCTGGTTTGTCATGAGTTCAGCGCTCCTGCCACAGGCCTTTTGGGAAGGTCCCTTGTATTTTGTCATAGCAAACTTGCACGTTTAAAATCTTGTGTTCCTCTTGCGGTACGTCACTCATACAAACGGTGTCATCACTGCGGAGGAGTGACGCAGTCCTTGGATAGCTGCATAAGGACCCTGCTGAAAGTAATGGTGGTACCTTGGCATGTGGAAGGATGGGAAGGTGGGGCCGCTACCTTGCATGGAGCTGGCTATGGCAGAGGGTGTCAGAGGCATTCCCAGGCGGCTGTACGGAGGCAGAGATCCTTGGATCGGATGAGGAATGGGTGTAGCTATGGATGCAGTGCTGGTACCCAGGGCACTCAGAGACTGTGGATGCTGAAATCCTGGGAAACTGGTTGAAGAAGAAACCCAGGAACTGAGGGACAGGTTATCAGATGTTGTAAAGGCTGACCCTGCAAACAAAGAGAAAGAATACCTAACATTGGCACACGAAGCTGGTAAAGTAGCAAAAAGGGAGAAAATTAGTCCTTCACAGCAAGCCTGATTTCAATGACCAGTTGTCATTGGAAATACTTCCCAAATACTTCAGTCTTTAAAATATTGTTTACTGGTTACTGTCCTTTATCGCTATGTCTTAGACAAATTTCCATTTTCAGAAGCTGGTTGCAGTGGTTTCAACAGTAAAATCAGCTTTGCACATTGAACATTTTATATATTAAACACTGAAGGACCTTGTAATGCTGCCACTAAACACTGAAATATCTACTCTGACATGGAAGCTCACAGTATTACATCCCTGTTTTGAAGACATACTTGTAGATTTTTACATCAGATCCTTAGTGGAACTGCTGTTTTGGGGGTTTTTTCCCAAAATTTCAGTGTGGCAAAAATGCAGAAAAATGTAATTTGCTCTACAAGTTTTCCTTTTTTTTAAATCCCAGTAAAAACTGTCAACACTACATCTTTCCAGTCAAGCTGATTCTTCCCATAATATAGAGCAAAAAATCCTAAAAACATAAATGTTAAAGTATTTGTTGTTTTTCCAACTATGTACAGTAATCTAATAAACAATATCAGTGCTAATTCATAGTAAGAGGTGCAGAATTTGCTCTGAAAGTAATTTCCACAAATCTTCCAACTCTTTAAAATACTTTCTGTTCCCTGATAATTGAAGAATCATTAAAAAAAGAAAAGAAAAATAGTTTCTTAAAATTAGAACTAATTACTTATGTTGACAGTAAAATTTTGGGGAAACAATAATTTGTTTGGATAATTACACATGGTCATTTTCTAATAATTTGATGACTGTGTTGTCCTTCATCTCTCTAGTTCCTAGATGCATCTGGTCACCATCATATGTCTGATTTCTAGAAATGGGCAATACAACTAAATGCTATAAATAAACTCATTGTATTCCCCTTTAAATAATAATTTAACTCTTGTCTCTTATGTATTTTCTTACTTGACCAGCTTTCTTTAGAATTTATAAGAAATTTAGAAAATAAATTTGTTGGAAAGAGTATTTGACAAAATATTATTTCAATTCAGTATTATAAAACATTCTGAGACAAAACATTTTGTAACAGGTGCTAGTTTCATAAATCTAATTCAAGAAGGGAGGTTCATCCAAACTGTAGAATGAAAACATATGAAGACTTCTATCCATCAAGGAAAACTTAATAGAATTAAGTAAAGTAACCAATCATAGCCACATACTCAAACTAAAACTATGAGCAAAAAACAACAGAAATAAAAAGTGTATATTGTTGGGGTTTTTTAAAAAAAAACCATCATAATTTCTTATGGGATATATTCTCAAACAATGAATTATTTTTCCTCTGCTTAATGAAACAAGTAAAACAGGAAAAATAAATTGTGCCAATTTAGCAGTAGAGATAAACTTGAATCAGATCCTGGTCCTACCGCTGAACCAAATCCTAACTGCTGGGAAATTAGAATCCAGAGCCAAACTCCAAGAATTACTCACAGACCACAGCAAAACCCTTGACAAATCAGAGGGTATTTGAGCATTACTGCACTACAGGGAAAGCAGGGTGCAAATCTGGATTTGCCCAGAAGGTTCCATTCCGTTCTGTTCCAGGTGGCTACTATGAATCCTGTGGATGTGTGTGGATGTAGGCACAGAGAAATTATGCATTAAAGAGTTTCCATTGAATTTATATGTTTCCTATTTGTTAGTTCCTTTGGAATTAGACATCTTGTACTGTAGGTTAGCTGCTTCCATCTTTAGATGGCTGAAATTTGCTGAGCAGATAATGCTCTGGGAGGGTGCTGAGGTAATTACCAAGTCTATCACTGCTATTTATTTATTTGTTTTATGCAGAATAAGATAAGTGATTCTTTCTCATGAATGACTGTGAAATTATTGTAGGGCTGGAACACTTCTCCTATAAGGAAAGGCTTAGAGAATTGGGCTTGTGGAGGCTTGAGAAGAGCAGACTTTTGGGACACTGAACTGCAGCCTGTCAGTGCTTAAAGTGGGCCTATGAGAAAGCTGGGAAAAAAATTTTTACCATGATCTGTCACAAGTATGGGCTTTAAAATAAAGTGGATAGGTTCAGACTAGATATAGAAGATAATTTTTTTACTGTGAGGGTGGTGAAACACCAGTTGGTGAAAGACAGGTTGCCCAGAGAGGGGCCGGATGTCCCATCCCAGGAAATATGCAAGGTCAGGTTGGATGGGGCTCTAAGCATCCTGATCTGGTTGAAGATGTCCCTCCCTGCTCACTGAAAGGGGTTTGCACTACATGACCTTTAACAGTCCCTTCCAACACTAACTATCCAATGATTTTCACGAGGAACTTCCTCAAGCATCCTTTCCTGCTCCAACTGATTTGGTCTCCAATTGCAGGTTAGTGCTCCAAATACCACTTTTTCCACCACCAAGGGAATTAGAACTTCTGAGGCAATCAAGTCTCAAAGAGCTTATAACACACACCACCCAGCAATGCATATGTATTTGGCTCTCAACTCTTATTTTTGTGGGGGAACGTCCATCAGTTTTGCATGCAAGGTAATTTTAAAATTCATTGGCAGAAATTAAAATAACTATGGAATTTCATTAAGAACATTGTTTCTCTCCTTGTACCTTTGAGGAGTTTTCCTTATTTAAGGACACTAGACCTAAAGAGAGAGGAAAGGCAGTACCAGTTACTCATTGGTAAGAGCAGTATGATTTACCTTCTGTGCATGTCTCTGGTTGCCCAGAACACTCACATCCCATGTAGCATATGGCTCCCAGATTAGAAAAAAGTTCTTTGCCATGATTCACAATTTTCCTCACTTACTCATTTGCCATATTGCGAGCAAATGCAGAACTGTACCCTTTTATTTCACATAAAATTAATTGTAATAAAGTAGTATATCCCCCCCATGACACCTTTCTAAAGACTCTCTTCTGAAGAGATTTAATGGCCAGCTGTCATACTGCGGTTCACCTGGTTCATTTTGTCACTCCCAAGGGAGGACATCATACCAGGGAGAAATTTAATCTTGAAGAGAAGGTGCTTTGCTCTGAGCACTTCCAGCAATGGAAAATTTAATGCTGTCTTCAGCAATAGCTGGCCGAGGATCTAAGTTGACATGAAGCAAGGTAATTCCCCAGAACTGTGTGAAAGGATGGCATCAGAGCAGGTGAAGTTTCTTCAGAAACTCCATAATCTGATGACCTGCTCTTAGAATAGATGTGTAAAAACAAGCCTACCTAATCACATTTTGCTGAAGAGCAACACATGGTTAAAAATAAGTGTGTTTTCCCTGCACAAGTCCAAAGAGCTCATGACCAGAAAGAATGCTGTTATCTTAGCAGCGCTGTATGAAGTTAGAGGACAAGACAAGGGCACTGCCAGTCGGAAGACAGATAGAACTGCTTTACCTCAAGTGGCTGTGGCATATCAGGCAGGTCACAAAGTCAACAATGCAAACTATAATGCAACACAAGTTTATGCTAGTCAGCAATCCTACAGGAAGGGTTTAAGATCTATTTCCAGTGGTTAATTATGACAGATGCAATTTCTCCAGTAAGTATCCCCGTGAAGATCAAGTCTGTCTTGTTACTAGTTTTGCTACTGCTAACACAGACAAATTGTTTGGTAAAGCATTTAGGGGTAATTGCTTCAGCAATAACAACACCTTTAAGAAACTAAAAGATAACAAACATCATTTTTTTAAGGGAACTACCAAATTTTCTTCCTGAGGAAGAAAAGCGGGTTAACCACAGGCTGGTTGAAGATGGTTAGAACTGTCCTCTGTTCACAGAAGGCTGGAGGGACAGCAAGTGGCACATCTACACAAGTGGTGTGGAGCCCAGCTAGTAAGTCCTGCCAAGAGATGGGGAGTGTTAACTTGTTCTCAGCACCACAGTAATGAAGTTTCCTGGTTTGCAGACATCTTGAAGAGGAAGCAGAACTAATTATCTCCTGATGGCAAAGATTATATGATCATCTCTAGAACTGCCTCCTGAATTGAACCATGCCAGTGCTGTGGGCATATCAGATGTCCCAAAGAGCCAAAAGGTAACAAGTATTCTTCTTCACTGTATGACTTCATGGCATAGAGACACACCAGAGAAATGCTTTAGAGTACTATGGTACTGCCTGTGGTCCTGCTTTTCTCAGTAATAACTGAGTCACCACAGTTTGCATCATGAGCACGTTTTCCTACCTCTGCTTTGTGTTGCCTGGCTGTCATCTCCAAGATCATCTTCTCCTCCATAGGTCCGAATGGGGGATCGAGCATAAGAATGCTTTTGGATAAGGCTCTCCACACTTTCTCTGTAAAAACAAAGAACCTAATATATCAATACCATCCTAAACAGCATCCTATTTTGTTAAGGCAAGTACAGGCCTTTTCCTGTCCAGATCACAGCTTTCTCACACAGGCTCTCCAAACTTACTTAACAAAAGACTTACCTCATAGCATGACATTGGAAATGCCAGATTTGGCCTGCATTTTTTAATATTGCGGATCACCACTTACCAGCTTCTTCAGCAGAGTGAACTTCCTACTGTGCATCCTGGATGTGGTCTCAGACAGTGAATATCAGACCAGAACTCTTCATAAATTTGAAAATGCAAACTCTGCAGTTATTTGTGCTGAGTGATGAGTCTGGGTTCAAAGAGACACCTGTGGTCCAGCTCCTTTCAAACAAGCTTTTGCAGTGCACATGACCACCTCATTTGCTGCTTTTCCCTTTTTGCAGGGGCAAAGACAGGTGTGTCCAGAGACAACTCAGCTCTGACTCTGCTCTCTCAGCATCAGAGTGGAGGGCAGTTTGTAGCAGGAAGTCTGCAGATACTACTGATCTCGTGCCACATCTATTCTGGGAGGTCAGACGTGTCTGCCAGGCCTCTGCCTCGCTGGTAGCACAAATCACTGAAGTCACCCAAACCATTTTTAAATAGAAGGAAGGCATATCTGAACGATAAGCCTTAGTAGTTGGTAAGGAAGATCCAACTTTACACGTTCCAAGCGCATTTCCATGTAAGTAGGTGGCATTATACCAAAGATGAAAATTACCTAGGCACATTTCCAAAATGGCTTTGACGTTCTGTTTAAGGAATCTAAGTAGCAGTAGTTGTTTAAATCTGCTACTTGATGAATGTTTTGTCTGAATTTACCATTTGTCCATTCATACTTGCTAACACCCTTTGCTTAGACAGTGAGCCTGTTCCAGAAATTCCAAGGAAAAATATTTTTCAAGTAACATGATAAATCACAGTGGCACATGTTTTCCTTTCCTACAGAAAGTCCATTATGGTCATTTTGTCCTTGGTCTATCACTGGCATCATTACTTATGCTAGTCTCCTCAGAAAAAAATAAATAAAGAGAGGATCTTATCAAAGTGATTTACTTGTGTCAGGCTTGGAAGTGGACTGAAAGCAATGGCAGTTCCTACATAGAGGATGATATAATTGGATTACTGCCTTTTAAGTGATTGAAAACAGTAGGCATATCAGGGCTATCTTGAAGAAGATTTTCCAAAGAAAAAGACAGATGGCATTGTTTACATTATGTGCTGAATGCCTCTTGAAACATTAGACTTTCTTCTGAAGCAGAATGTAAAATGCAGAGAATTTTACTTGACCAAAAGGACTATTTCATATAAGTACAGCATAACAGAATAACAAATTAGACTGGTGTTGTCTGAGTGATTTAGATACTGGTATATAAACATATTCATAATCCAAGAATTACTAGTCTATCAAGGTCTGAAAAATAAATTTAATACAGGTGATTGTCTGTATTGTCTCTATTGACTTTATTTCCAGTAAGGGTCTGCTTATAACAGCAGATACTACAGCATGTAGTAATATCCTGATGCAACAGAAACAATGCAGGCTGTAGTTTTATCACAGTGGGCCAATTTCACCTCTAAAGCATTGGATCCAATGGTAGCTTGGGGATAAACTCACCCCAATAAATTTACATTTGAATTACCTACAGGGATTTAAAGCTAAATCAAATGCCCACAATTATTGCAGACTAAATTCTTTCCAGATGGGTTTGTATGCTAGACAGAGAACTCTATTATTCTATATGGTTGTCTTCTTTTAAAGGAAAAAGAGAGATGACTTCTTAGTGAACCCTGAATCTGCAAAGTTTGAAACCAGGGAACTATGTGGTAGGTTTATTTATTTATTTTATGCTGTAGTGTTACAGATAGTATTCAAAAGGTTTTGGAAGATTAATCTCGTTCATCAGCACAAGAGGCAAAGGTTTTTATGGCAGAGGGAATGTGGAAACTTGGATCAGGGAAAGCAACTAATCTCACAGAAACAGTTCCTTTTGTGCAGCTGAGATTTAATATTCAAAACTGTATGAGCTTATCTTGACTAACCACGTTGGTTGGTTATGCTATAATCACAAAACACCTACTGAATTTTCATTTTAGAGGTTGAGGCTGTGACTCTCATTGTGAGTGCAAAGCATTGAGATTCACACCAGAATTTAGGCACCTGCCCCCACAGTCTCCAGGTGGCTCCTCTCCTTTCCACATACAACACATACTGCATATAAACCTCCAAACAGACCTACAAAATGCAAAAGGCTGAGCTCACCTAAGTGTGCAAAAGGAAACAGAAAAAAAAAAAAAGCGATGTATTTTCTCCACTCAAAAAGCATATCTCTGAGTTATCCTCCAAGCACTGTTTCTTCTACTTAGAAAAACAAGAGCAGAAGGCTTTCCTTCCCCTTGTGTTTCAAAGGAAAAGGGCGTGGTGGCCTCTGCACCATACTGCAATATTCCATCCTCAGAGAACACCACTTGGAGTCTGGATAGAGAAGACAGCAGTTGCAATTCATTTAACCTATAAAAACATTTGGATTTTCCCACACAGGCTGGAAAGAGGAGACTAACCTACTCCACTCTTTATAGACAGACGTGTCTTAGGACTTGACTCCAACACAGATACGTAGGAAGAAGCAAAACTTTAACAACAAGACTTAAGTGCCTGTGAAATCTAGTTCAAAATGCAGCAGCAAAGCTGGAAATCTGGAACACAGATTCCTTCTTATATCCTTGTTTCCACTGGGTACAAAAGGATATAAACATCAAAATCTTTCTGAAAATTCTCCTTGTGGAAGTATGAACCCTTTAGGTTATCCCAAATATGGTGCTCTGGAGAGTGGATTAATAAAATAATTTTATTTCAAGTCCCAAAATATTACACTAACACTACTAAAAGGGAAATACATTATTACCTCTGGCTTTCTAGTTCTGCATGCAATTTTCAATGTGGTTCCACTTATTTATGAAAATAATTTTGTAAATTACTGAATAATAAATTAATATTTCCCACTTTATGATTCTATGCTTAATTTCAATTTCAGATATTTCAATGTGGTTCCAATGATTTATGGAAATAATTTTGTAAATTACTGAATAATAAATTAATATTTGCCACTTTATGATTCTATGCTTAATTTCAAAAATGGCAAGTGAAGAATATGGTGGAGGTTTTTTTAAAGATGTCTTTGCTTATTTTTCAGCACTGTTCCACAGTAAACATGTTGTCTGAAGAACAAAGTGACTTCCAGTAACTCAATACTCAACTTCTGTCCTGTTTCTTTGTTTGAGATCAGAGACTTGCTATCTAATACTGGGACCTAACAATTTTTACCTTTTAATTGTGTAAGAACTCCACAGTTTCTTTATTAGCAATAAATTAGCATTAAACCTTGTTCTGAGAGAGATCACAAGCTGCCAACTGAATAAAGGAAAGATGTCTTCTTTCTGTTAAATGTTTTTGTGTGGTCTACCAACAAGTTCCATCTTCCATGCTGTTCTTCAACTCACATATCTTGGAAATACCCACAGGAGGGGAAAAGCATGCACATACAAACAATGTATTACTATGATTAAGTTATGCAATGTGTACAACTGGATAATTAGTAGGAGATGACAGGCTGGAGAAAAGCAAGTTAGGGACTGAGAAAAAGGATCCATGTGCCAAATGAAAAGGGAAAAACTAAGCTCGTATTGGCAAGCACACCACAGGGAAGATGTGAGGAAGGACAAATGTGAAGAGAGATAACAGGAAAAGGAACTCAGGCTGATCCCAATAATCTGCATTCCGACAGAAGCACACTTTTAGTCCTGTCAATAAACCTTATTATGAATGAAGCACTTGTCTTCTTAGTCCAAGAAATAAAACAGCAAAATTTGAACCTGGAATCAAAGTATGTGAAAGGCTGAAAGAATTCATCAATTATAAAGGGTTTAGGGTGAACAGGAAACATTTGCTATTCTGCAGGTTCTAACCTCTTGATTAAACATTTCGCTCTTGCCTCTGCTGGCAAGCGATTCCAAAAATGAAACTTCTGGCTAGGGATGCTTTATGTCATAGAGTTCCAAGCTGAGTCTTTGGCCTTGTTTAGCTAACAGTGCCCTGTATGTACAGAGTAGCCTCGAAGGACTATAAGATGTGAAAATCCTGATGTTACTGACAAATGATTCACTAACACTTTACAGACCAAACCCAAGATTTGCCATGGATTTGAGCTAGGAGAGGGCAGAGAACAGAGTTGGCTTGGTAAGTAGCTGAGGCTCTGTATGAGGGTGCTCACTTTCTTTTGCTGTCAACCCAGATTACAGACATTCTCTCAGGAGATGATGAAGTCCCAGATTACCCTAAACAGGATCTTTAATCAAGGTGAAGGAACAGGGCTTCTTTGTAGGTGGGAGCAGGCATCTCTGATGTAATTTTTTCTGCTCCTTTTGCTGTTTCTCTACTTCAGCTGTGCATGCACAGCAGCGTGGTGATCACCACGGCCCTGATTCTGAATTTGGCAGAAAGGAGATGGGAAACCTACCTTCTCCCTTTAGGACAAAAATCCTTAGGACAAGATATTTAGGGTTGGTGAAGGTGACAAGAAAGCTGATTCAGGAGTAGCTTGCTGGAACCAGGACATCACTATCTATCTCAGATCTATACCATGGCTACAAAGAGGGTGAAGTTTGATGTAAGGGGCAGCCATCCCTTGCAGTGGAAGCCAGGATCAAGCTTCTTTGAAGACAACATGCTAAAGTCAAACTGTGGTGAGAAAGAGCAAGTGGCTGAGCCAGGCACTCTGAATTTATGTCTTCTGCACAAGTTACTGTTTCAGGAATGGCTACAAGAGGTAAAAAATTAGAGCAGAGCTAAGAAGCCTCTTATTATTAACTGGGGTTTTTTTACCCCTTGCTATCCAAGGGCTAGATATGCAGAAAGGTAAGGATATTCCCAGAATCTGCTCCCTGTTCCTGCTGTCATGGGATTTGCTTTTTTCTACTTTTTTTCCTTGTTCTTTGCAAGGAAAGGCAATGTCAATTTAAAAAAAGAAGGAAAATAATAAAATAGTAAAACTAACAATTGTGTTTTGCTTGACCATTCCAACAAAAAGAAAAATACAGAACAGAACAGGATATAAAGTGTATGAATTATCAGTTTGCAGCCTGAATGGCTTCTTTAGTTCTGCATTTCAAAGGTTTCCTTTTTTTTTGTAGCTGCCAGTTAGTATGTTTGGAAGAAAGCCCAGATAACAGAAGATGTCAGAAGTGAGGTGAGGTGAAGACAGATGGAATAAATGGGCTGAGAAGGCACAAAAATAAACTTGTCGGAAGTCACACTGTAGTAGGACTTTTTTAAGGGAAAAGATGACTAATTTGTCCAAGACGCAAGTGCTAAAAACAAGCCTCTAAAAAAAAAAACAACCCCAAAACAACAAAATAACCTAACCAATGAATACCCCCCCAAAAAAAACAAGAAAAACCACTCACCTCCTGAAAAACCAAAATGACATTAAGTGCTAAAAACAAGCCTCTAAAAAAAAAAAAACCCAACCCAAAACCAACAAAATAACCTAACCAATGAATAAACCCCCCCCCAAAAAAAAAAAAAAACAAGAAAAACCACTCACCTCCCGAAAAACCAAAATGACATAGAGCAAATAGATTTCTGTACAGCATCTATGAGTGAAGAACTTATGCTGTCAGAACTACTGTTGAGATATCACTCAGCCTTTATGTTCCTGTGGCTTTTATTTGCTACTTTACATATGCACATACATATAGATGTATCAATTTTCTACATATACTTGCTCCTACTGGTAGATAGAGGCTGTGACCACAGAAACATAGTTCAGGTTGTGGATGGTCCATGGGATGGACCAAATCCTTGAGCAAACACAACAAAGTAGTTCTGTTTCACTGCTTAGGTTAGAACTGAACCAACCAGGGACAAAAGGCCTACAGGCTACAGTAGCTCTTGTGACCTGGCCCAAAAACTAATCCCAAGTTAAAAGCCTACAGGCTACAGTAGCTCTTGTGACCTGGCCCAAAAACTAATCCCGAGTTAATCAAAAACTAATCACTTTCACACAGAGTCCAAACTGCTGGGCAAGTGTTGGATGGATGCATTACTGCAAGAATTTATACAAGAAGGAAGGGAAATGAGTCTTAAATTAGGAAAAATGTAGGGTTTGATGACTGTAGAATAGCAAGTGTACCTCCGCAATGATGTCTACTGTCACCCTCTCAGTCAAAATTGTAGATGAGCTGTAATATGCATGGATGTGACAAAGCCTAGCTGAAGCCATGGCATGGGAAAAGTAATGACATTTATGAAGAAGGGTCATGAAGTTATTAACACGCTCACACCACTTCTCTCAATTGCAAATAAAAATGAGAAAACTATCTTACATAGCCAGCCCCATGGAGCTCCACTTCATCCAGGGGAGTAACCATTTCTTTCTGACTGTAACCAGATGATGAGAGGTGACTACAGAGATGTCCTGTGAAATTGTAGGGGGAAGTCCCTGGAAAACTTTCTCTGGAGTGGAAACCATAGGTCTAATTTGACATCATCCCCACCTGTTATGCCCACGCTACGTCTGCATGAGGTGAGTGGAAACAATTAGAATAATATTTTTATACATTTTGCACAAGTAAGAAGATAGATAACAGAAAACCTGAGTGGAAAATGAGCCAGAGTATGAGTGCTTAAAAACTTAAGGTAGCTAAAGAGGATTTAAGTGGCATGGTGGGGGGAGGGCTGGATGAAAAGGAACAGTTGCCTGGCTAATGACAAGCAGAGTCAGATGAACCAGATTTGAAGGGACTAATTCAGGTGTTTAAACATAGGCAGGTAGTGTTTTCAAGATTTGCTAAGGCATCCAAGCCACCTGCAGTGTTCTGGAAGGGATGATGCAGAAAATACAGACAATCCCTCCACCCGTCTGGAGCAGCAGCTGAAGGCTGGAGAAACCTCAGCAACATCTGGAATACTGGCACTAGATACCAGGTGTTTAGATGCCAGAATCCTTGGTATTTCT
The DNA here is from genome assembly GCF_014805655.1 of Passer montanus. NCBI lineage: Eukaryota > Metazoa > Chordata > Aves > Passeriformes > Passeridae > Passer > Passer montanus. The sequence continues at coordinate 8,252,263 of NW_024367930.1, read as the reverse complement.
CCCTAAATTCAGGACTTCTTTTCTTCTCTGAACCTAAACATCAGAGATGATATCTCATGGCTGGTCACTGACATTCACAGACTGACAGCTGGCTGAGAATAAAGGATCAGCTGGCAGTTTGACTTATTGGAGAACGATGACAAAGCCCTACTTAACCATGGATGTGGGGGTAGGTCAGAGAGCCTGTATGTGTTTCTGGCTGTTGGTAGAGGCCTTTCAAGAGTCTGGGAAGTTCTAGACCAGCAGTAGGCAACAGGAATGGAAAAGAAGGCAGCTCAGTGGGATGAGCAGGGAAGGGCTGGGAGAGAGGATGGCTGTGCTCAGCCCATCACTGAGCTTTGACTGATCCTTCAGCAGGGAAGTGCCCCTATCCAGGCATTAGCATGAACTTTGCTTACAGCCTTGTAAGCCAGTGTGATGTATTTCCACATCTCAGAGATGAAGCTCCTCAGGGGAAAATCTGGAATTTCATTACCATGCAAATCCACTTGGGATGCTGCTCTCTAACTTCCCCACCCCCCCCCCCCCCCCCCATTTTTCCCTTCTCTGCCTAAAAATTACTTGGGTGTGCAACCATACTTTTCCATATTTCCTCTTGAAGTATCCCAGAAGCATTATTGGACTTGTGCAGATGGGTATACTCATTTAACTCTCTCCTTAAATATTAAGAATCCTCACCCTGAGCTTATCTATCACATACTTGGCTCCTGCTCTTGAAATTATCACCTTTTTCACTGGATTTTTGAATGGTATGTAATTATGATGGTTTTATTTATCTATTTATTTTTAACAGGCTAATTTTTCACAACAGCTCAAAAGATAAATTCAGACTCAAGATGAAAAAAATTCATCTGTTGGGCTCTGCCTTTGCATCCTTCATGCCTGTGGCAGCTTTTTCTTCAGCAGAAATGCCTCACTACTTAATTTGGCATCCCATAGTCAACACCACAGTATGCTAAGCTCCACATTCTGGTAATTGCTGCTAAATGTTCAATTTTTTTCATCCACAACCACAGTGGGAGCCGTTTTATAGTAGAAGAGATGTAAATACCATGTAAAAAGATCAAAAGGTGAGTCAGAAACTTATCTAAATCCCAGTAGCCCCAGATAAAGTCTGCCCCATTGCTATAAATAGATTACCACAAGTAAAGTAGGGAAAGGGTTGATTGAACCTTGCATGCTACAAAAAGTTCAGTATATACCAAACTCACCAAAGATTTTTTTCCATAGTTAAAAGACTTGCATATAGCTATGAGTACAAGGAAACCATTCTATGGTATTTAGACAAGAACAAAAGAAAACACAGGGCATTGCAAAAGCATTGCTGTTGCCTACCTCCTCTACTGCTGTGCATATTTCACTACCTTTATATATATTATTTCAACTCCAACACATACAATTCCAACAGATTTAATCCTAATGGCATTTGCAGCTTGAATTTCTTACATAAGGATCGTAAATCTAGAATGGGAAGCCTGAAATCGTTAAAGTCACATATTTATAAAATCATATTCAATTAGGTTAAAAAAGCGCAATTTCTGTCATCATGTCATAAAAAGATGTGTTTTTCTCTCAGATCTACTATAAAGAAAAGCTCCCTATATTGTTACAGATAGAGGCTGTTTTCAATCAGTTACAAGAAGCAATCCAATTACTGGATGGTTTAGTGCAGTAACTGACTCCAGACTAATTTAATTTCTTTAGGTCTCTAAAGATCAATTGATCTGATTTGTTTCCCTCCCCAAAGGCTGTTTAGGAAAAAGCAGGCTTAAATACTTGGAAATGAAATACAAAGCTCTGTGTGCTTTCACACTACTTAGGTCATTTGGAAAAGCTAGAATTCAGGATAAATGAGTGCTGTCTTGGCCCCAACATCATGGGATGCTTTACGGGAGCCCATTAGGATCACCACGCCACACTGTAGATTACACACGCACGTGCTGAGTGCACGCCTGCTGAGGAACCAGGCTGGAAAAGTATTTTCACAGCTTCTAGAGAACTAGACAGTTTTCAAGAGCTGTGCAAGTGTGTTTTGGCCTTCACAGTCTTTTCCTTGGAAAATAAGTATTTTTCTCCAGCAGTGATCTGATAGTTTCCAATTAGACTGAGCAAGAGTCATGCTGTGCGATTCAAGAATCACCTATTTGCAATTAATGTTGCAGTAGACATCAAATAAGAAATTCTCCCTGTTGTCATATCTCACTTTGCTATTTCCTTTGCTTTGTTTCAGATTTCTTTAAGTGATTTTTCTTGTGCTAAGATGAAATCTATAGAACCAGTGGGCACTTAGAGAATGATGTCTTCATGTGCCTGAGTATTTTAATGGCAGAACCAAATAAACCCCTTGATATTTCTGCACCATTTGTATGATTTAGGCAATTCTAAAACACTCTCTTACCAGCCCACTTGCCTGTTACACTTTTATTAGACTTGATGTGTTGTGCAGCAGATTTTGAATTTTTAAATAATAATTATAATAGTAATCAGGGCTAAACTTTCTAATTTAAGTGAAAATCAGACCTGACCCAAACCTGGGCTCTCAAATCCAGAGTTTTAATGCAAGTTTAATACTTTTTACATTCAGTTTCTTGTATTCATTGCAGGCTTCACATTTGTCTGCCTTATCTTTCATGGCAACATTTGTGCCTGGGCTTGGCTGCCTGTCTCAGGCTCTATTCTTACTTATCAATAAACAAAAGGGCACTGCAGCTTATGCTCAGCATTTCTGACTCCATGCCATGTGCTGTTATAATAAGATGTCCTCTGGAAAAATTCCCTTCATATCCAGCACCACGATAGTCTGTTCATCTGCACAGAGGTAACTAAGTTTTTCTCCCAGCTTATCTGTTCAGACTCTTTCCGCCCTTGCAAAGCTGTGTTGTTAGATGTCTCTTGTCTGTAAAACAAGGAAACCTCTTCTGACAGGTCCTTCCTTGGCTATTTATTGCATACTAACCTGAACTTTGGATGCTGTTTACCTCAGTATTCTCTCAATACAGCAGGCCATGCTATTTTATTAAATTTGCCTCTTTTGTTTGTTTGTTTTCATTTTCAGTTAAGGCTTCCACTTAAGAAACAATTTACAACTACTTTGCAAATGTGCACTGCAGCCTAGGAGCTTTCTTTCCCCAAATTACTGTTCTTTTACCCATTTACCTAACAGATCACTTGTGATCCAGTCACTAGTAAGGTGTAAAGGATACGACTACTTGCCATCCATGGGCCTGCTTAGATAGATGTACTTTTGAACTGCTGTGAAGACTTTCTCTAGCTCTGTGGCTATGACTTCACTGAGCAGCTTGTCCCCTGCATGCACCTGTGAAAAATGATTCACAGATACATCTGGATATCTCCACATAGGAGCCTGGAGGGTTTTGGCCTCTCCAAACTTTCTTTCATGATTGTGTGCTCATAGGAAAAATTGGATGTGCTATATCCATCTCCATCGAGTTCTCTTCCAGCTTAAAGGACACAAGCAGCTTAATTTGCTTCATTTGCCAAGTTATTTGACACGATACCATAAATATGTGATGTGCTGGAAAGCTACCAAGAGATTGAAGTTTATTTCCTAACTCAGCTGTGGGTTAATGCTTCTATCCCTATGGCAGCAGTTGCTTGTAATGAGCTGTACACACACAAAACAATTTCCAGATAAAGCTTTCCCCTGATGCAGCTTGTGATACAACTTTGGTGAAACAAAAATGGCATCTTTGTTGTCAGAGTGGGAGTTATGGGAGTCATCCTGATCACAGTAATTGTCAATTTGGTGTCTGGGACTGCTGAAGTGAATTTTGGGAGCTCTCCTCTCTCTTTTCCACAGTGTTGAGCAGTGGGGAGCTGTAAAGATGTTTTTCACAGGACCACTGCCCTTGTTTCCCATTGACCCAATTCACAGCTCTCAACAGGATTAAATGGCATGATAAGAAAAAAGCTTTTCATTCTGAAGTTGTAAAACTGACCCTCTTCCCCCTTCAAGAAGCCCCTGAGGAAGAGGAATATATTGGCCCAACTGGAACAGATGTCAAAACTCAAAACAGCTCTTTCTTCATAAAGTTTATAAGTATTTTTAAAGGATGTGGAGGAGTCTTACTATATGCAGCAAGATAACATTAAAATGCACAGGTTCTCAGGAGTTGAAAGGATGCTTTTCCTACAAACTCTCTCTTCTCTTTATCTTATCTGCATGGAAAGTAAACAGAAAGTCCCCATTACCTCTCGATATCAGTGAGTCTGGAAGAGTCACGGAATCCTTTAGCAAAAGGGTTGCTGTCAATTTTCAGCTTGGTTATCTGGGGAACACAAAAAAGAGCAGCGTTACACGAATACAGTGTCGGGGCACTGCCAGTACAAAGTGTTGAGCAATCCATCCCCAGTGACTTTGCTGCTCGTTCCATCCGCATGCCCCGTGCGTGTGTGCTGCTCCTGGGACACTGCAGAGCTCAGGAGCCAAACCAGGGAGCACTGCACATGTGACAGTGGAAAGACCAAGGACTCAGCCTTCCTGTTGCCTGAAGCAGAATGAACCCACCCACAGACAGCATTACAGCTTCCAAATACTTTACCAGCATCAATCAGCTTGTCTTGTCCACAAGCAGCACAAATGACCCTGCTAACAGCTGAGCCTGCCTGCTGGAACTGCACATCAACCAACACAAGCCCCAGTGACCTGACGCCATGGCTTCACTTCACCACCACCTTTTTTTTTTTACTGGGATGGAAATCTTCTCAGCCAGGCCTACCAGCCACCACATAGGGGCAGTTTAACTGGTTTTGTATGAAAAGAGGCTGAGGAAGGGAAGGAAAAATGTGGGGAGTGCTCAGATTTAAAGTGACAGAACTTGGATTGAAGGAGCGACCCCACTGAAACTATCACAGTCTTGAAAAACCATGGATCATGAATAAAAGCTTCTTCAAAGGTAGCTATAAACCTGCCCACTCATTCAGTCAGCCTTTCCATTTTGTCTGAGCAACCCACTGACCAGGAACCCCTCCTGCCCCAAAACATCTGAGCTCCCCTTTGTGGTGAAACTTTTTAGTCATATGGTGGTGGCTTTCAATATGTTTTTTTTTGAGGACCAGGAAAAATATGCACCATTGTTCTTGTGAAATTTTCTATCTACCAAACAAATTTAGATTTGGTGAATAAAACCTGACACATCATTGTAATATTTGGATTTTCCAGCCATACTTCTTCCAAGAGCTAAAAATAAAATTGTAAGTGGGAGTTAGAGCTTGATGAGAGAAAACACAGGACCCATCCTGCAGGGCAGTGAATGCCACCAGCTCTAGCTTAAGCCCATGAAAATCAACAGCTCTCAACATTTCATATTAAGGAGTTTTGACTTTCCTCTGACAGCCTGACTTCCCTCAAAAAAAAAACTGTGTCAAAGGGGCTACAACCTCATTTTTAATAACTGGGCCTCAAGACTCAGGAAAAAAGAAATGGGATCTTTTCCAAATCCTCAAACAATGAAACACTCTTATCAAACAAATATTTTTCAAAATGGGATGGCTTCTCCCCCAAAATAAAAATTAAAAAAAATAATGATTAAAAGGACAAATATATATTTATACAAAATGTAAAAAAACAAAGAGGACAACTGCACCCAGCTTTTAATTGTGAGAAAGAGGTCTTCCAAGGAAAACACGGAGAGGAAGGGACATGCTGACAAAAAGAAATTCTGAGTTTTTAATTAAGGGTCTGTCAATGGTCAAACACCATGGACCTGAGGGCTGGTGGAGAGTTTGAGGCTGTCTCATCACTCATGTACAGCTGGTGGAAACAACCTTGAAACCTTGTCACAAGGACCTTGAAACAGCTCAGAAAATTAGTTATAGGCTCATTCTACTTCCAAGACATCCATAAGCCCTCAGCTCATGGTGATGTTGCAGAGTGGCAAGTTAGTGCCTCACATCCAGTGAAGATTTTTCCGGCAGCATTTTGAAAACCACCTTGAAAAAGACAAGCTCTAACTGGTTCCATTGACTGAGATCACCGACACACCAAGCCAACTGCACTACAGAACAATAAGGATGTCTATTCATCTCTTGAGCATATTTTCACCAATCAAACTTCCATCTTCCTGATATTAAAGTTTTGGTATGACATCACAGAAGAAACTTTTTGTATCCACCAAAGCCAGATGAGACTCACAATCATTTATGGCCATATTTTTCCTGAGAGACTGTCTCACAAACAATCAGAGAACATCTGCTAGAAAGCATTTTAAAATGAAATCTGACCTACAATTCAACTCTGTGGCAGTGGTTTGACTGTTTAAATAAATGCATGCCCTTTAAATCTTAAATTATGAGATAGTTTGTTGAAAGTGTAATGTATTTAGCTTTTATCTAATAACCTCCAGAAATGTAATCAATCCCTCCTTAAAACAGTTCTGAAAGAAATGGCAAAAATGAAAAAAGGCTCCATTTTCATTAGTCATAAATAAAAAGACAACATCAACCTCTAGGGGTTCCGGAGATGTTCCATTGAGAAATTTTCCAGGACTCAATGTATGTGCTTTTAGTTTAGAAACATCTCTAGTGTAAATATCGTCGGTAGACAAAAATCCATCCTACAGAAATAAATTCTGGGTTTAGCTGGTTTTGTGCCTGTTACTATTTTGCTGGTTTCTAAAGAAAGTTACGTGGAAAAATCTAACTGCCTGTCCAAACATTATTTTCTTGAGATTGCCAGGTGCTGAGAATGTTTTCTACAGCATTCAGATACAAATCTAAGTCTAAATCAATACATTAAAGCCTTAAAACAGGATGTGGGGTCTGTCGTAAGGACTGACTTAATATTACTAATATTACGTTCAGAGCTTCTTTGGCATCCTATGCATTAGTTTCAGTTTATTCATAGCATTTCAAAATTGCTTTTGCTTCCTATTAGGAAATGCCTGGTTCTTTAAATAATCCAGCAGGTACATTAACTCTCTGATGCTGCCTGCCCACATATTTGGGCAGTGCCTATATTTTTCTGAACTTGAAGGAACTAAGGAGCAAAATAGGTGGTTTTTTTTGAAGTACCATAGTCAGTAAGTCCTTAAAGCACGCTCTGAATCGCACTGAAGGCAGCAACATATTTCCACTGACTTAAAGCCCAATCCACCATCAAGCAGAGCCTCTGTTCTCTGATTGTTTATAGACTTCCTAAAATTACTCATTAGCAATCCATTGTTATGATCTCCTCCATTTTGTATACATTATTCACTGGCATGCAAATTGAAATTCAAACATCTGGATGTAATCTGGGCAGCCTCTGAACAGCATATCTCTGAGTGATTTTCCCTACGTTTGAGCTTTACAGCTTAATTAGTCAACTTTCTAAGCCCATGAAATCATCATGTGCAAACCAGAATCTCTCTCAACTCATAGCTTGTGGCATGAAAGATCACTGCAAATAAGAACAGTTCTTTAATGAGCTATAATTAGAAAATGACTAAATGTTAATATGCAAGCAGCTTTGTATAGACAGAGGGGAAGACAAAAGAAAGCCTCTTACTTGCCAGTTTCACTCTCATGAATAATCCTTACTGCTCTTTGAAGTCTGTGCTACTACTGTATCTTCAGGAATTACTCCTGAATGTGAATAAGATTGCCATGGCAAGTTAGATTATGGAAGAAATTTTCCTAGTTTAGATTGGGCAGAAGAGAGTTTTCAGCAGGGTGGGATCCAGTTACATCTGTGGAAATTAGCAATTCTACTCACCAATTGATTCTGGTAGGCAGTAACAGCAGTAAAAACTGTCTCTGGAAAGATGAATGTTCTGAACTCTTCTGATTTCAGATTTAGCAAAGAAGCTGTGTGATCCTTCTTCTTAATGATGTGCACCCTTGGCTGGTACTTGTGCATGGAGTTCAAAATGATCTACAAGAAAGAATGACAGAGCACTGTCCTGAGAGGAAGGTTGACAGGGCCCTTAAAGGCTATAAAACCACGGGGAGAGGGGGAAGGGAAAGATCTCATTAACACTACAGGGGAAGCATCTGAAATCTACCCAGCCAGGGGCTGGTTTTCAGAGCAAATTCTCCAGCTCCTTTGGGCAGTTCCTGGAAATGAAGGTGGAAAAGCAGGAGCTAGTCTCCTCTCACTCCTACGCCACTGTTGAGCATGCATTTCTTGAGGCATAAATACTTGTTCCTACAGGTGAGATGTTTTACATACAGAATTAGTCACTGCCAGAGTGTGCCCTGGTTGGCAGATGTGAATAGGTAACTCCTGAAAGCTAATGGCCAAGAGCCTCCACTTGCAGATATGTGCATGTGCGGAACGAAAACAGTCACAAATCCCTCAGAAAAAAAAAATACGGAAAAAATTAGACCCATCCAAAAACCTACCAACAGCAGCACAAACCGTCTGACCAAAAGTAAAACTCCACGTAGCCTCTCACTGTGGCAAACCTTTAAAACAAACTCCTTCGGGGGTGCTCTTCACCGCAGACTACCAAAAATGAGAGCAAGGAGGGAAACCAGCACGGAACCCCCAAATGACTGGGTTTTGCTATTCTATCCTCATTAATAATTGTTTACGAGCTCCCAAAACAATTCTAAACCTAAGGTACCAACCAACCAATTTCAACGTTCACTGGAGTCAAACCAAGCCAAAGCAAGTCCCCCTTGCTTTAGTTACCACTGGCTGGAGGCCTGTTTGGCGGTCTCTAACCACAGTATTACAATATAAGAATTAAATACAGAACTCCGCTCACACCAGCCCTTGTTTTGGATATAATCACAGTCACAAGACAAAATTGGCAATGGTGTGGGTGGTTCTATTTTGCAGGGGCCATAACGACATTACAGTCAGCTCCGTACATCTGGAATAGCTAATGTGCATTCCTCAGGAAGCGTTAACTTCAGCTGAAACATAGCAGGAGCAGTGCAGTATTTCATGCTAAGTCAATGAGAAAGGTTGCACGTTGCATTGGAGTGGAGAGCTTAGAGACAGCTCTGTCATGGCTACAATTTCCATCAGTGTTTTTCTTTGCTGCTCCTTTGGGCCCAGATATTGCCAAGACTCACACTGGGACTTTGTGGGGAGGCACAGAGCAACAAGAAAGACATTGCAATGACAGTGAACCATCATCCTGAAAGTGTTGCCTGTTTGCTCTAACCAGCTCAGGTCCCTTTTCAAAGCACTTCACCATTTCATATAGGAACACACACAGTGGCCATGGACCTTGCCTTTCATATCCTTAGCACTTTTCCCTCTCTTTGTAACATTTTCTTACCATCCTAGTTAGTCAGAGTGCTCTAAGCAGATGGAAAAGGCATTTTAAAGCAGGATGTGTGGATGGTGATGAGCTTACTGAGGGGTTGGCCCTCAGACCTTGGTGCTTTCCATTGCCTTTCGTGGCCATGATATACACACCAAGGCATTACATCTGAGCAGCAGTGGGGAAGAAGGAAGAAAAAGTTGAGAGCAGCTCCCTTTCCTTTCAACCCTCTCTGAATGCAAATTGTGATAAAGGAACTACATTTCTCAAACAAGACTATGTAATCACTTATGAAAGTTTTACATAAAATAGAGTACACAAGGATAACGTCCCTTGCCGTGGTGCTCTACATTTCTCATTCCCACCAGATCCAAGTCTGGTCATTCATGTACAAAACAAGTACTGAATGGAGCCAGGAGGTCACAAAACATCCACGACCAAGGAAAATGTCAGTATTTCCTTCATGTGAGGGTCTGTATGTGTGGTTCCCCACCTCCACCCCCACACAAGCTGCTGATGACACACAAAGACACTCCTTAATATCTGTATTAGGACCATATAAAAACAGCCCAAAGGAGTGAGATCCAAAGGGTGTTCCTCACAGAGTAGACTCCAAGAGTGGCCTCAAAGTCCAAGCAGTCTCCTCCTGCATGGTGTAGCTATCAGAAAATCCCTTGTGCCAGCTCAGAGACAATCCTGCTGGCATGTCCCATATATTCATGGCAGCCCCCCTGCACACACTTGCTGGCAGCCACAGGCCCTCAGCCACCCATCCACCTTGTGCTGACAGCCTGAGTCAGGGGGATGACCAGGATACCTCCTTACAGGATCCTGATTGCTGTAAGGTCAGGCAGGTTTGTAGGCATCTGGCTCCCACTGGCTACAGACCAGTCACCGGAGGCAATCTGGATGCCAGCTGCAAAATTCCAAGGTGGTTTTGAATTCAGGAACTGTGCTGTGAGTGCCGCTTCCACATTCACCAAATAACAGCATTACCATGTAAAGTTTTCTTTCTGAAAGCACAAAGGTTCCTAACTTGTGCCTGGTTGACTAAAAATACTTGAGCATAACTCCATGAGGCTATTCCACAACCCCTTTTCAGTTTTCACAGTTATTTATTAAACATGTTCACAGCTTTGAATTTGCTATTGCATAGATTCATGTGTTTGAGTAAATGCCAAAAATAATGCCAAGTATATTATTACAATAATGTATTCACTCATGGCTCACCTCACCATAAACCAGAAATGATGGCACTCCAATGAAGGGCAATGAAAAGTTCTAAAGAAAGCACTCTGTTCGAAAAGTATCATTAAAAAAACAGGGGAAAAAATGTCACACTCATAAATATTTCAAAGTCAGAAAAATGGCAATAACTTGCTTGGCCGTAAAAATCTAGAGATAGGAGCCATTTCCTTCCTCTGGTAAAGATATCTGAAAGTGTTTCCATGCAGTGAGCTGTATGCCATGCACACAGAGATTAGACTTCTGCCTGAGGCTTGAGGAGAACACGTGCATAACTCTGGGGTTACACATGCTGCTGAAGGTACTCAATCAGAAATGCTTGCCAATCCCAAAAGTCTCGGAATAAGAGAAAACAAACATATGCTAGAACAAACAAATGCCTCTCTTCTCTACTTCTTCCTTTTCAGGAAGGGAACCACCCTACAAATAAACCACAATTACCTTAACACCCAAAACTGTCTTCTGCATGGTGAAGAAAGCAAGCAACTAGAACAAACTGGAATCAGGCTGGATCCATTTTCCCTACCTGTAACTAGTATTTAAAGGCATCTTTTGGGTCATCCAAATTTCCTTGTAACCAACATGCCTTATCAAACATAATTAAAAAATGAAGACTGGCTCTTCCAAACTGAAGGGAGAGATTTCAGGAGGTTTCAATTCTCCTCTTCATACACAGGAGTTCAGAAATGCCATGAGGCATAGCACAGTGAGTCCTCCTTAAAGGCTCCTGAGAACTGATTTCTTCCTTTATTCTACTGATCATCCAATGAAGGCATTTGCCTAACTTCAGTAAGGCAGCACATAAAACCTGGCATCCTGATTTGGAACATAAAGCCCCATTAAAAAGAGAGTGCTCTATGAAGGGGTAACACCTGACACTCAAATCTCAACACAGGATCAAGCCTTCAGGGCTTATCCTTCACTGAGCACACAAAACTTTCCATTGTCGTTGGCTGTCCAGAGCCTTTGTGTAAAGAATGGGATCAACCTCTCTTCTCCGGAAATTAATGGGAAGGCTGCGTCTCAAACGCTATGGATCCTTTTCTCCTGCTGCCTGTATTTGAGACGATTACATCTTCTTGCTCTGCCACATGTCTCTGTTCCCGACAGCTCCTCAGACCCACTTCTTCTTCCTACTCCTCTGGGCTTCTGGGAACTGCAGCTCTCCTAACTAGCTTGCAATATACTGCTGCAAGCCCTTTATTAGAGGCACACATGGCCCCTGTTATGATGAAAAATGCTTCTTTTTAAGTGCTCACGTATACTGCTCTATCATCACTCGGTGATAGAGCCCACAAATCTTCAGCTTTGCCCTTCTACAGATTATGAAATAAAAGAGAGGAAAAAAGCAAAACCATTCTCCACAAGTCCTGAAGGGAACAACAGTGGGAACTGGGTTCAAGAACAATATATTCACAGATGGATCTCTACAAAAGAAAAACACAAAGGCATCTATCTGGGCTTTCTTTTGTTTATTTGTTTGTTTCAGCTACTTTTGATGCTGTTATTTCCAGGATGTATTTTAAATGATCATGGCTGTGGTTCAATTCTCAATTCTCGTTCTTGAAACGAGTGAAAATTCGCTTTTGGATGAGAAACATTTGCACAGAACACAGCTGAGACAAATGGCCACTGTCTCTCACAGTGCAGGCAATAAATTCCACACTAGGGAAGGGATTTCTGATACATTGTGTTCAGCAATTGTTCAGCTGAATGAATTAGTTATCCTACACATGCTTTAGAATTCAACATCATTTCTCTCTTCCCAACACCTCATTTACTAACACTGCATTTATGCTCGTTCTTCTAAACTGAATTGCCCTGTTCTCAGTCAACAATTCTTTCAAATCCATCCCCTTGCTCCTTCTGCCGTCTTTAAGAGAATCACCAAGCCCAGAGGCAACAATTTTAGCTCTTTCTTTGCAATTTGGAAGCACTATCTAGTCATTCCTGCACTTCACAGGCAGAGAACAGGACAGACAATACCTATTCTTACCACCTACCACTAGGCACTCCGATAACTACAGGAGTTGTCCCCACTGATGGAGCACAGCAGGAACCCACGGCAAGCAGCTCTGAATCCTATTCACCATCCTCCAGCCTCAGGACTTGGGACAACAGACTAGCACCAGTCAGAGCTGGGACCTGTCTCTTTCAGAGGCCCAAGCCCACGCTGTGGCACCTTGACTTGCAGTTAGCCCACAGTTATTTCAAGGGCAATTGAGGCACACTTATGTTTTATACTTCTATAGACTCTGCTTTGGTGTCAGTCAGTATTTTCTTCTGACTCTGAGCCCATGCTGCGATGAGTCTGGAAGTAAAAGAGCTCTTATTGACAGACCCAACCCTAGCAGGTGGCCTGAAGTGACCTGTAGGGAGCTTCCAAGCACACATATAAAAGCACGTGGGTTTGCTGGCCATGGCATGTGGCAGAGCATGGTGCCAAGTCACAGCAAAATGAAAGCAGAAGCACAACAAAAGGCTCAGCTGCCTTCCTTCTAACCCTATGTTCAACTCCACCCTGAACTTGTCCCTGATGGATGTTTTGCCTCTAATGGAAGTAGGAGCATGATTTGAACCATTGATCCAGACTCCACCTTACAAAATATTACAGAAAATCCTGACTTTGAAAGTTGCTTGTTCCTCAACAACAAAGGAACACAAAAGGACCCTTAAACATGTTAAACCAAACACATTCAAGCTTCACACAACATCTTCCACCCCTGTGGTGTGAAGGGCTGGCTAAAAGAGGTGTACCATGGGGACCATGGCAGCCTTTCCCCATGGCAGTATCTCTCTCATTCAGCCCCGTGGCACAAGCAAGCAATTCCTTGGTGATCTCTTTTCTCTTTCCCACCCATAGATCTACTCACATGGCCATGCTGATCCAGCTCGTTGTTGGTGAGTTTGACTTTTTCAAAGGACACCATCTGCTTCAGCAGTTGCTCTCCTGTGAACGGGGAGTCAGGGTGCACATACAACCTAAAAAACACAGGGAAAATGCCTGCTCAAAATAAAATCTCACGTCTGGACTTGTGTGTGGGCAGGACCTCAGTATGAAGTCAAAATGTACATGTCATTTTGCTTTTGGGGTATGCAGTGGTTTCATGGGCATAGACTTCCTGAGAACTGAGGGTAATAAAAATCTGCTGCTAGAACATGACACCATCTCTCCCAAATTAATGAATTCCTGAAATAAAGCTATTCATTAAGGACAGTAAAGCAGATGACTTATTTAATTCACTGCAACATAATTGAGAATCCTGTGTCTGAGTGCTAGACTGCTCCTTAACCACAACTATTATTTTATCCTGCTATCTAAAATGGAGACATTAACATTCCCTGTTGTGTCTTTTTCCAAATGAAAAATTGATCATGTCTTTCCCCACAGCTGTACTAACAAGCACTTAAAATAACAATGACTACAACTCCAAGAGAAAAAACATGGTGTCGTTACAGAGATAATGGGGGAATGCAGATAAAAATGCATTTTTCTTTATATGTAACATTAAGCCGTGATAATGATTTTAACCTGCACTCGATCACACATTTGCTGTAGTGACGTCTGTTTATAAGAGGTTGAAGGCTACAGTCCAGCACAGTGGTCTGACATGAAAAATTAATTGCAGCACTGCTATTAACAATCCTACACTTGGGAAATTAAGCAGAAGAAAAGGAAGCAAGAAGACATGCAGATGCAATGATATATACATTATGACTACACTAATTACAAGTGCTGTGCTGTTTAAGAGCAATGATTTTATAGGAAAAATGTATTGTGAAAATTATTAACTCAACCATTCTTTTGTGATGGCAAATTAAGAGCTGGTCTAGACCTTCAGCTGGTGCAAACCAGCCCTGTTTTGCTACTGCCCACATTGGTTATCACTCACTGAGGGCCTGACTCTCATTTTGGGTAATGTCTTTGGCCTCACAAATGACTTTCCTGCATTAGGTGGGTGGGGCAGGAGTGAGCTGCCAGGTTAGGAAGATAAACATTTGTCCTCGTTGTTGAGCTACGATTTTAGAACGGAAAACCACTAAACGGTGGGGCGTAACTCTCCAATAGAGCACGCTGATCCCTAATCAAGGAATGCCCATACTAAAGAGGCTGGGGAGAGCGGCCCTGTTGCTCAAAGAGGAAGGAGATTTGATCCCATATTCTGTTTTTGCCAGCAGAATCCCCAAGACACAGTGAAACTGAAGTTTTACCAGCATAGCTCGCCTCAGATGTGCAGGATGTTTTCCTTACATTGATCCAAAGCACAGCTTGGCTGCTCTAGCTATGTTCATGGGAGGGATGCTGAGCCAGGATTCCTGTCACAATAAAATATTCCTACCATGCAGGCGTCCTCTCTGCTATCGACTCTGCTGATTGCACTGCAAAGCTCATAAAAAATGATGATGTATCTGAAATCCCAAGACCTGGAATCATGTTGTGTCAAAAGAATCTTAGCTCTCGTGAAAACTAACTTTGCCTTCCTCTAAAAAACTGCAAAAATTTCAATATTTAGAGTCCTGAATTAGGGAAAGCAAAACAAAGAGTGTCCTCAACATGCCCTGCAAATTTTCAGCCAGCCTTGTGATTTGTGATTTTTTTTTTTTTTTTTGCGCCTGCCTCCTAATTTTGAGTGTCTGGATAGCTAATAGTGTTTACTGCAATCACAGAGTGTCAGACTCAG
Organism: Passer montanus; assembly: GCF_014805655.1. Lineage (NCBI taxonomy): Eukaryota > Metazoa > Chordata > Aves > Passeriformes > Passeridae > Passer > Passer montanus. Next base: position 8,237,118 of record NW_024367930.1, on the reverse strand, counting down.
CAAGGTTTGGCTAATTGGGACCAAGAAGCCAAAGCATTCCAAATATGTGCAGGGAATGAGTAAAGACCTCCCTGTGCTGAAAAGCTGAGCACAACTGTTTTACACCATCATGGTTAATGCTTGGCACTGCTTTAAAACTACTAAGAGCCTGTAAACAGTACTAACAAGAAAGTCACTGAAGGATGGGCACCAGAACATCAGTTACTGGTATACAATACCATAACAGACCTTACTTTTCTTTGCCCATTTGCTACACCCCAACAATCCCGCTGCAACACAGGGTTCCACCTGGTGAGCTACACCTATCTCTCACACTTCTCCCACAGCCCGAGCTTGCACACCTCAGGGAAGAGCGTTGAGCACTTGACATTGCAATTTCTGAAGCTGAAGTTGTTGGCAAGACCACGAGTGTGCACGAGCAAACAGGTCAGTGAGATAAATGTGCACATTCCAGCACGGCACACGAGGCTCTCTCAGAAGCTTGCCTGGGGTCTGCTGCCTAAGGCCAGCCAGATGTGAGGGGCTCCTCACTTCGATTCACAAAGGATTTAGGAGCCATATTTGGGGGTGAATTTGCTCTGCAGTATATAATGATTCATGATGTATGCAAGGTTAGGGTACTGCTTCTTTCTTGTGTATTTTGGAATGCAACACTGCACTCCCTCTATTTACTTTAACAGATGGTCTGGTCCCTGTGCATGCTACTTTTATTTACCATAACATCTCAAATAATTCTCAAAATATAATACCTTTTAAAGTTTTCCTGCCTAGAGTTCTCTGTAAGTCTGTAAACACTAAGTTCATTAAACAAATTACTGTAGACAAGTACAGTTTAAAAAATATATATAGTGACAAACTTTTGAGTGAAAGGAACAAGGCAAAGAAGGAAGAATATCAAATAAAGGTACATGCGGAAACTTAGTGAACTGATGTTTCACACAGTCTTAATGTGGAAGACAAACACAAAATATCACATAGGAACTCTATCCCCAGATACCACTTTAGAAGACTTACAAAAGACTTTCTGAAAAGTATTTTTATTTAAGTGCTCGTTGCAACATAAACTTGTTCATTGCAACATAAACTTGTCTTCAACATTGACAGCAGGAAGACAAGGATAAAACTGGTTTTAATAGAAAGTTCCCTGAAGGGCTAATCTTTCAAACAGAATCGCAGAATACTTATTAATTTGGAAAAAAAACCCCAAAAAACAAAAAAGAAAAAACCCTAAAAACTGTCAGTGTTGAAAGTTATTTTTAAAATGGAAAGAGTAAAACCATCAAACTGGTTCAATCCTGCAAAGTCTTACAGCCAGGCACAATGCAACTCCTGAATTATTCCCCTGATGTCACTGTGCCTGGGCAGATGCAGGCACTGATGTGTGTGGGGAGTAAGTACCTTGTTACCAGTTCCCAGACACTAAACACACACACACCTCTCACTAACACTCCTCAAGCAGGGAGAGCTGAAACCCCGTGTTTGGAGGACAAGAAATCATAACTTCGTTAAGGGTTTTGTTACTGAAGCAGGACCAAACTCGTTTCAAGATGGGAGGAGAACTACTTTTAATCTCTTCAAGCAAGACTGAGGCCTCCCACCTGAAAAGATGCATTAACACTCTAGAAGAAGCACTGGTAGTGCAAACATCAGCATGCTGAACCTCTTGACATCCTTTCTCTCACCAAAGAGAAGTATAAAGAGGAGACAGTGCATAAATGTATATGTAAGTACCATCTACACAAAGAAAAAGCTGTCTCTGGCTGTGCTCTATTGCTGTCTATTGCTGATCAATTGAAAATGAAGCAGGAAAGGTGTACATTCACACACGGGGGCAAAGCATCCTGAACATGGAGCAGCACAGATTTGCACATAGGGGCACTGACCTGCTGAGGACTAACAAAAGTTATTGCACTACCATAAAAATAACTTTTAAACTTCAAGAAGGTTTTATCCAATACTCAGTAGGACAATTGCTAATTATTCCAGTCTCTTGTCTTACGTTCTAGTATTTCCTTGTTGGGCAAATCTATGCCAGAGAGAATGCGAATTAGCAACCTATTTAAAGGTATCCCAAAAGGGGCGTGAACAGGAAAATAAGAATGGGGGAAACACTGCCTTAAAATTATTTCTGTTCTTCTGTTATTTCTTCTTTTGATGCTGACTCCTTTGGAGCAGGATCTGTGTTTTTTCTTTGGGTTTTGATCAGTGCCCATTACAATACGTCAAATGAAGCCCTCAGACGTTAACCACACTGCAAGAAGGAGTTTTTGGCCATGAAAACAAAGCAGACATAACTCCTAGGTTGCTGTCTTTAATCACAGCTTCTCTGCTTGCGCTTTTTGTTTGTTTACTTCCCTGAACAGCCTTCCAGAGATCACCAGTCACCAAGATTTCAGTTCAACTATTTATATAAGGAAATTGCGCAGAATTTGGTGCCTATATTCACACACCAAAAAAAAAAAAAAATTGTTTCCATTTCTTGTGTTTCACTTATAATTTCTGCCTCTGTAATAAGCAAGTTCTTAACCCCAGGCTAAGCCACCTGGAGCAGATCTGTGCTCCTGCGCGGAGCCCTCTGCAAAAAGTTTCTTTGAAGCCAGAGAGGCATCCGCGTTATTTCCATATCTCCGGCTCTGACTCAGCAAAGCCTTTCGACATGTGCTGCAGCCTCACCGGGCTTGGGGACTGAAGTAGGTACAGAAGTGCTGGGCTGAATACGATGAAGTGTGGGTCTCCTCTGAAGTGCCCTCCCACTGTACAGCCCAGCGCTGCAGCCTCAGTTGCCCAGTGCTTAAAGGAATCAGTCATTAGTTACATTGATGGAATGACTTCAGAAATTAAATTTCTAAAGCATTTGTTTCTGTAGAGAAAAGTGAATTTATTTTAGAGAGTTTATTTTACAGAAGGTTTTTTCCCTGATGTCTCAGAATATGTTATGATCTTTTAACGAAAAGAAAAGTAACTGTGCTGAGGAAGTGTTCTATACTTTGCCTGCTGCCTAAGAGATGATTAAAATCAAGAATAAAATCGTTGGTTAGCAAATGCTGGGTATGTTACAGAAATAATATCATTTCAAGCATAAACAGCAATGAGCTGCAATTTATTTCTAGTTTGGCTTGGCTGCTGGTGCCTGAATGGCTTTAAATTATAAGGTCAAATATTGGGGGGGGCAAATCCAAGAGACACATAAAAATTATTTTTTTTTCAGTTTTCTTATCTGAATCACGACAAACTCAAATTAAAAAAATTTAAATCCCAGTATCTGTAAAAGAACTCTTAACCAAATTCTGCATATCTTGGAATACTCAGTATAAATCAAATCTCAAGCAGAGATTTGAGGCCAGATTTTGCAACACAAAAATTGTAACCAGAGTTTTGTAATGAGCTTTGTTGAACATGAACTCAAAAATCTCAGAGCACTATTTGAAAACAGAATGGTAAGATTAATACAAGATATTTTGTGAAGAGGGGAAAAAAATAGTAAAGAGAAATAAAAGACCAGCAATAAAATCTACAAACCTTGCAGGGAGAGGAGGGTCAGCTTTTCCAGCCACTAACCAGGAAGACCTGTGGTAGGCATATCTATATCTTTTATTGTCCACAGGAACTATATCCATTAACACAATATACTTGGCTTCAGGATCCACTCCTGAGAAGGAAACCCTGATCGTTGGAAACATTCTCCTAAAAAAAAAAAAAAAAAAAAAAAAAAAAATAGACAAATCAGAAAATAAATATTTGGGTAGAGAACAGAAATAAGAAAGCATCTGAAAAGCTGCTAAAAGTAGGAATTACACTTAAGTTCTCTGCAAAAACTTAAAGCATGTATTGATTTTGCTTCCTTACGACGGGAGTTAAAACTTGTGTCCCTCTAATACGGAAAAAAAAAGCAGCTTGAAATCGAAATTATATTTGGGAAGCAAAAAGAAAAACATGGTTAAAAGTGAATAAGGAAAGGAAGAATATACTATTTGCCTCTTAGTTAAAAGTACACAATGATTTCAGAAAATAGTTGTAGCTAAAGTACATAGATACTTAGGAACTTGGATTTTCTTTAATTATTTATATTTTGCGGGATCCTACAGTAAGGGAAATATTCCAGAATTATTTCCATTGTTATTCTCACATTTTACATGTTTTCTTAAGCCTGCTCACAATATTTCTGAATGGAATTTTCAAAACTAAAACATTTCTTCTCTGTACTGTTTTGACAAAACACAATTTTAAAACGTAAGGTTATCCTGTGGACCAGAAATAAAGATAAAGTTCAATATTTTAAACTGTCAAAAATTATTTAAGTTGCATGTTTTGTATTGCATGTTTTATACCTTTTTTATTTTTAATTTAAACCATATACCGATAGAGCTCACCAGTTAGGGGGAAAAAAATCTTCAGGTAGCTACATTAATGAAAAGTAACTTCGGAGATTAAGAAACCCGAAAAGACATTTGGCTCCTCCGGACTGCGATTGACTGACCCAAACCCCACAAGCTTTACTGAAGAAACGGCATAGTTTGAGGTAAGAAGAAAGCCCGAAATTCTTTTGCGCATTTTTGCAACGGAGAGAAAAGAACAAACCAAACTAAGCTCTGACGGAATCACTTCCCCACGACGCCGATTTCCCCTCGGTCTGTACCAACCCAGCGCCTCAAAATCACCGCAAGATTTCAGTCACAAACCTGATTATTCGGAACACAGCTCTTCTTCCCTGCCGCCAGGACGCCCCGGTGGATTTCAGCCCCGCCGCAGCGCCCGCAGCTCGCCGCCGGCCCCGGCCGCTTCTCCCGCTGCCCCAGCGGGAGCCGAGGGCTGCGGGAACACGGGGATCACCCTCCTCCCCTCCCCTTAACCCAGCCGTGCTGCTCTCCCGATACAAAAAAAAAAAAAAAAAAACAACCCGAGGGGTTTCGGTAACTTTGCCCTTTTTTTCCCTGTCCAAAGCCGCTTTTGGAAAGATGTCCAGAGGGAAACCAAGGGGCTGCCCAGCCTTACCTCCCGGATTTGGTGATGATCATCTCGGTACCCAGTTCGTGAAACTTGTCCCAGAGCTCTTTGGTCTCCAGGCTGCAGGAGATTTTGGCCATCTCCTCGCTGGGGATGATGGGGGTGGTGGGGATGAGGGGCTCGGTGCACAGGGAAGAAGGGCTACTGCTAAAATCCCCGTGAGGGTCCAGGCTGGATAAATCACTCAAAGGCTGGGCGCAGGAGGATTTCTCAACGAATTGTTCTGCAGGGTTTCAGGAAAAACAGAGGGAGACACAGAAAAAGAAAGAGAAAAAGAGAGAGAGGATTCAGCCAGGACAATGCGACCACCGAGACAAGCTATGTAAATACATACATATATATACACACACACACATATATTTATATATATATATGGCATTTATCGTTCAGTTGGCTCCGCACACCGGGCCGATTCTTTAGGCGTCCGCTCATCATTTGAGGGCGGCGGTGTTGATTTTCGGAGATGAGCTCCGGGAAGAGCCGGCAGCGGCGCCCCGGGAGCAGCGCTGTGACCGGCTGTGATCCGCTCCGCGGGGCACGGCGGGGCAGAGCCAGCCCTGCGCTAACCGAGGGGTTCCTCGGAAAGGTCACTAATTCTCATTAAAACGGGAGCGTTGGGCGCCGAGGGGCTGCTGAGGGCCAGGGTCACGCTGGGGGAGCGCGGGACGCTGCTCCTGGATTGCGCCTCTGGCAGAGAGCGCAGCGCAGACGGAGCCCGAGCGCGGCCGCGCAGGCTCCGCGCTTCCTCGGCGGGGAAGCGAACCCCAAATACTAATTAAACAGCGGGCACGGGCTCACCCTCCCGGAAAGCTGGGTCTGCCCTTCTCCCAGCCGGTTTGCTGACACTGAACCCGCTCCTTTGGAGAAACAGGCTCCGAGGGAGCTGCGTGCGGCCGCGCATCCTACGCGGGTGCAGTAGCTGCTGCCGCCCGCCGCGCCTGGCTCCTGCCTGCCGCCCACCCCCGCAGGCCCCGGGAGGCTTCGGGCGCTTCAGCAGCTCCGCTGGGAGCTTCCGCCGGAGGCGAGGCCGGGAGGGAGCCGGGCTGCGGGGGCTCTGCCCGGCCCCGCGATGCGGCACCGGGATGCGGCGACAGATCCGCCGCCCGGCGCCAGAGAACGGGAGGGGCACGAACGCGCCCTGCCCCTCCAGGGAAAGGTTTTGCCTAAAGCTCCAGTTAATAAAACAGAGTCACAGGCAGTCGTTTCCCTTTGACTTTTAGTTGAACGACATGAGGGAACGGGTTAAAAAAATTTTAAAAGTTAAATTAAATAAGCATTTTCAGGAAAAAAACCCAAACAAAACAAAACAAAAAATCCAAACCAACCCCACCAACACTAAGTTTTAACAGAAACCCATGTAAATACGCCGACCGGGAATACTACAACGTTCCCGGCCTACATTACTTAGTCTTCCCGTCCAGACTTAAAACTGAATTTCACAGTGAATCCCTAGACTATGTGAAATCTTTTGAGACAGTTGATTAGGTGCAGCAGACACTGAGGAGCTGCCTTTTCTAAATTCTTTTAAGATTGAGTGTAATCCTGTTCATTGGCGCCCTGAAAGCTTAACACATATTTTGTCGTTTTCTGCGAACTCCTAGATACACGCACTCCTAGATACATACAAGGATGACAAACCGCAGAAACTTGGAGAGGGGGAGGAGGGGAAGATGTTCATGTTTTTTAAAAGCTTTCAGGATTCTGAATCGAGGCAACCGAAGAGAGCGAAATCGCTAACCCGAAAATCGCAAATGCTTACAAAAAACTCCTCCCGGTCTGCGTAGAGCAAAACAGCTTATATGAGCCTACATCGAGGAGCTGTGCAGTGAAGGGATTTTCAGTTCTACAGTTATACGCACAAGTTTTACTACCGCTTGTAAGCCTAGGCACGGCAGCGGAGAGTCTCTAATTTGGCTTTAGAACCAGCGCGGATTTGCAATATCTACTTAAGAGATCCATTTCATGTCGGCAAAGAGAAATTGAACTACCGTAGAGTGTGGGATTATCCTGCAAATGGCGAAGCTGGATGAATGAGAGGCATAACTGAAACTAGAGGAATTTAGGAAACTCTTCATGCTATAAACAGCCTCGCCTAAAAACGACAGCGGGTAATAAGGCGCTCAACCTTCAAGCTTAGGTGGTGCAGCTTTCCCCTCTGCAGGGGAAACCTTCGGGCAGGGGGAACGCGCCGCTGCCCGGCTGATGGAGCGCTGGGAAGGGTGAGCCAGGGCGGACAGGACAGACGGACGGACCCCACGGACACCCCCGTCCCCACTCACCCAGAGGCTTGATGGTGCTCTCGGGGGACTCCTTGTCCTTGGAGCTGCCGCTCGACATGAGGGCGGCGATGGAGAAGGCGTTGGCCCGGGAGGAGAGCTGCGGCTTGGGGGGCGGCGTGTACTCCATGGCCACGGAGCGGGGACGCGGCTCGGTGCGGCGCTGCCCGGACGGGGCGGGGGGAAGCACCGGCCGGGGGTGGCGGAGCCGGGATACCGGGAGCGCTCTGCTCCCGGCGCCGCGCGCTCCCCCGCCTTAACGCGGGGCCGCGGAGATCCTATCGGCCGGCGGCCAATCGGCGCCGGGACACGTCAAGGGCCCCGGCCCGGCCCGGCCCGGCCGCGGGGGAGGGGGCGGAGGCGGGCAGCAGCAGGAGCTGCAGGAGGAGGAGGGACGGAGGGAGGGGAGGGGAGGGAGAGGAGGGGAGGGCTCTGCCCGCCCGCGGAGTGGGGAGGGGGCGGCCGGCCCTCGGGACAGCTCCCCGCAGCCGCTCCCGCTCCCCTTTCGGGCACCCCATCGCCGCTCCCCGCCGGGGCCCCGGCTGCGGTTCGGGGAGCGCCATCCGCTCCTCCGAGCCCCGGGGGCGGCAAGGAGGGGGCAGGCCGCGCGGCCAGGGATGCTCCCGAGAAGGTCCCTAGGCTATTCGCTTTGCCGAGGCAAGAAACGGCGGAGAGGCGCTTGAAAGGACGAAATGTAATTGTGAATTTTTCTGGTGCGTGTGTGTGAGTGTCAATTTTCTCTTTTACATTCAAATATTAAAAGACCGCAGCTTTCAAAGCAGCCGTTTTCGTCGTTGTGTGCTTTCTGCTGGCACAGAATGTTCCTTAAGGCTGATCGTATTCTTGGTTTTGCTGCACCGGATCCCAAATATTGTCATCCCGGTGAGATGTACTCGCCCCCACCGACTCCAGGTGAGACCCTTGCAGCATTCCCTTCTCAGCCAGACCAGTGCGTGGGCCGCTGATCGCACGGTTTTCTTCAAAACCGTTTCATCGGCTGCGCCGAAATAGATGATATTGATCAGGAGCATAAGACAGAGAAAGTCGGGACGGGCTGATGGTACCAACGAGTAGCTTATTCCAAGGCAGTGATTTAAGTAAGTTTCTCACCAGTGCTCTTTCACACATACAATGTAAACACACTCTCATGAATAAATGAAATAAAGAAAAGCGGTGCGTTTAATTAAATTCATTTAAATGAAAATATCACTGAAGATATTTACTCTCTATAACGACTCACAAGAGGACGTGCAACTTTATCAATGAAGTTCCACCTTTTAAACCTAGAACACAATCCAAGGACTCTTGTTATGCAGGGTCGTGCCAAGAGCCATACGTACCCGGTGTCAATCCCGTTCCTACTACACTAGATTATTATGGAGAAAGAATTATTTGGATCCCCCTACCCGGCCAGTGGAGTGGGGAAGACGAACCAGTGCTTTATCGCTTTGAGATCAGTGAGAACCACCTGCAGTTTGCCCTTTTGTTACCTGAATTTGCTAACAGATAGAATATCTATCGCAAACGGGACGGGCGTATTGAGAAGTGCCTAAAGCGTCTGGCAGAGGATTTCGGCGTGGCCCACAGCGGTCTGGGGGCCCGGTGTCGCCTCAGGCATTAGCGGGAGGAGAGGGCGAAAGCGGAGAGCCCAGCCAGCCCCTCGGCCGGCGAGCCGGGAGGGTCGGCTCACGAAGCATCGCCTTTTGCTTGACGCCGGGAAACAGAGACGAGAGGTTCTGCCGACACCAATCTTTAAAAAACAAACAAACAAAAAGTCCCCTCAACACTTTATCGCTTTATCCCGAGGGACATCCCGGCAAATACGGGTCCGGTTTCCCTGCGGGACAGTCCCGCTCCTGGGACCCCTCCGGGCGTGCGAGGGGCGGCGGGACGGGGATCCCGAGCTCCCGGCCCTGCGCTCCTTTGACCCTACTTGAAAAGCAAGGTCCGGCCTGCCTGAATGAAAGACAAAGAAGGGTACAAACAGCCGGGGAAGTTATCCTCTTCACCTTTCCTCTGGTGGTGACAGGGATGCCTAAGTCTCCTTCGGTTTCCTACCCCCTGTACGCGACGCGCAAGTAAGGATAATAAAACCTGTCGAAGTAGCAGTGCAGATCCTACCAAAAAAAAATCAAAAACTCACACCAAAACTAAACCGAAAAAAACCCCAAACAACCAAAACTCCCAAAACAACCTCTCTTTTCCCTTTGCTTCTTTCGGTCCCCCAGCAGTGAGGTTGTAACATACCTGTCCCTAGCAGGGGCTGCCCCCGGTCCGTCGGGGAAGAGGGGAGAGGGGCCGTGGGTGTCTGGCTATTTCTGTGCGTCCGTCTGAGAAACACGGCTCAGTCCCGGCAGCTGAGGAGCTCCGGACCGATTGCTGCTCTCCAGTCCCGCGGGGCGAGCGGTCCCTGCCCCGGCCCGGGGAGGAGGGCTGGGCCGCGGCGGGGCAGCGCTGCGCGGTGAGCGGGGCACGGCGCGCCCGGGCGCGGAGGGGAGCGGAGCGGCGGGCGAGAGGCAACAGGGCCGTGGAGCCGGGACGGGGCTGCCGGTCACCTCCGGGCGGGAGGTATCCCCCGGGGAGAGGAACCGGCTTTGGGGGCTTGCAGATCTCTGCTCGTACCTTGGAGGTAAAGAAAAACGGGATGGAAAGAAACCAGGAGCTTCGTTTTTATTTTATTTTAAATGGGTCCGTCCACACGGGATGGCTTTTCTTTTGCTTGGTTAAGGCATGCAATTTTTCGCTCTATCCGACGAGAATCTGTATTTTTTTTAGGGTTTTTTTTCCCTCGCTCCGCCTCCGATAAGGAAATGAGCCCTGTCTAGACGCCCAGAGCACCCCCTCCTTCCCCGTGGGCAGGGAATGGGTCTCAGCTCCGGCCGCCTAATCCTCGCTACGGCTCCCTCCCCCGCCGGGGCCGAGCTGGGGAGACACAGGGATCGGGCAGCCCAAGGGCGGAAAGGGTGAGAGCCCGGCTTCCCTGGGCTGCTTTGCCGTCCCTGCCCACGGCCCTCTCCGGCGACGGGCCGGCTTCCAGAGACCAGGGGGTGGCAGGGGAACACACCACTGCCCCAAAGCTCTTGATGCCTCTCTGCTTTCCCAACCAAGTGGATGATTTAGAAACGTCCGCGCGCTCTTCCCAGGGGATGCGAACCGGAGCTGCCAGTCCCCGCCGCGCCCAGGCACAGAGCGGCTGTCACCGCTGTAGCGACCCCCTCCCGAGAGCAGTCACCAACCCTGCTGCTCCCCAGCAGGGCGGTTGCCTCGTTTGAACCCGTTTCAATTAAATCCTTCGTTATTGTTTACCCGTATATGAAGAACACGCAATCTACACTGCAGTTTGTTTTTAATCTAGCAAATCCATGTGTTTGTCGCTGCTGTCAGCCTGCTGTGGCAGAGACATTTCATTAGGCTTCATTATTCTTTCAAAATACTTTTTTCCCCATTTTCCTTTGCCTAAAAAGCTCCTTAGTCTCTCGTGCACCGGCAAAAAACAGCGTGCAGCAATCGCTGCACACCTCAACTCGCTCGTTCGGTTCCCAGCTTTAATCAGGATTGGGTCTCAGTTTCGCCGTCAGCTTTCAAATAGGGAGCTTGCAGCCCACTTCCAAAACCTTTCTCTGATCCCTGGCGAACCAAGGAGAAAGCTCGATCCCGTGAAAACCGTGAGCACCGCTTCTTCCCAGCCCTTTCCTCACCTACACAAAATCACGACGGGAACGACAAACGAGGGACAGAAAACCCGCAGAAACCCGCCGAGCAACCTATGGTCCAGAGGGATGGTTTCAGGTGCTCCCTCGCCTGCGTGACAAGAGCTCCGGCGCTGCGCGTCTCCGCGCGGCCGCGCAGGCCCGCGGGTGACGGGGAGTGCGGAGAGGGGCGCACACCGGGCGGACAGCCACGCTCAGGTTATAAGCATCTCTTTCGCGCAGTGATGGGGGGCCGTTGCCCTTTTATTTTATTTTTCTTTCGTTTTGTTTTTTTTTTTTCTTTTTTGGGGGGGGTTTTCTGGTTTGGTGGGTTTTTTTTCTTTTTTTCCCCGCAAAAGCCCCCACGCCGCAAAGACAAACCTGTGCTGCGGCACCCGCGGGGCTGCGCCCCGAAAACGGGCCCGGCACCGAGCCGAGCTGACACCCGCTCTTCTCACGGCTGTCCCTCGGCATTTGCCTCCATCCCTCCTCCTCCCCTCCGGATCCGTAGCCTGTGCGGAGGGCAAGGACCACGTTTCCCTTTAATTAGGAGCCTACGGGTGCGGGATGCTGCTGCCGAGACCCTCCCTGCCGCCGTCCCACGCTGACCGCTGCTGGCCCGGTGCTGCCCGGGGCGTGTGTCTGACCCTCCAGCCCGCAGCCCCTCTCCAAGGTAACCTACAGCGCTGCTTTGGGATTGAGTTTACTCCTGCCTCGGGAGGGAAGAGTTAAAATCTTTTGCTCTTTCTTATTTTTCGCCCTTGTAGATAAAAACGGTTTCTCCATCATAAAGAATGGTGTTTATTCGCTCGGGCAGGGTCTCCGGCTCGCACGCTCCTGCCTTGCGAGAGAGCACCGCTACTTTACAAAGCCATGGCTACAGCGCTACCCGGCTCTGGCTACTCTCCCCTGCAACGAGATTATCAACCCTGTCCTCCGCTGCACGTAATTCTATTGCTCTGTCCACCGGATTCCCCCTCTCTTTGCGCTCCCCGGTATCGGAGCAGCCCCCGCTCCCGGCGCTCTTGCTGCGGCGGGGACATCGCTCCCCTGCGCTCTCCCCTTCACGGAAAGAGCCGCGCCAGCAAGACAGAAGCCCAGGTTCCCGAGATCCAATTTCACCACAAAAACATCTCAATGTCACCTACAGCGAGAAGGTGGCTTATTGGAGCAAAATGCGAGGCATTTTAAACCTATTAGGCATCTCCCAGATGCAAATCCAATGGTAGAAAGAGAAAGGCTCTATTAAGACCCGAGGGCTGACAATTAGATTATAGTCCAATTGCCAGTGGATAATGTGCTAAAAGCTTTCCCATTTAGTGTAACTCCTCGCTGAAAATTATTCACACTTTGCGGGCTGCCGCGCTCCTGGATGGGAGACGTCTTTGTCCGCGGAGAGCGCGAACAGCCGGGCGCAGCTCAGCGCAGACACACGGACGCACGGACAGATGCACACGCAGGAGGCTTCGCAGCCAGGAGGATCATTGTTAAACACATCCTTCCCGACCCAGAGCCCAGTGGCAAATCTGTTTGTGGTACAAGCTGACGAGCGCACGCAGAGCCGCTGCAAAGGCGCCAGGATAAGCGCATCCAGAGACACCTATTCCAGCGTGCCATGCTGTGCGTGTATAGCGTGGTTTGGGTATGGTAGAGATTGGAGGATCATCTAGTTCTCACATATTGCCGCATCAGCTGGACACATTTAGATTTTAATGTCCCTTCACGTGCAGCAAATACACTATTTTCCGTATAAACCTAAAGTTTACATTTAATGACAGTTATGACATTTTCACTAAAAAAAAAATCCGAGTTTGGGTACTCCACAGATTATTTTTTTCGGTTTAAAACTGTTGCTGAAAACTGACGAAATTTTCACTAAGGGCTTGAACTCCTAACGCTCTGCAGCTATAGTTTGAAGCACCACGAAGCAATACACGACTTCGTGTGTGATTTAATGCCAATATTGCAAAATCTTTGTCATGGGGTGAGCGGGCTCGCAGCCGCCGGTGCCGTGCCTGTCTCGGGGGGCGTGGGGACTGTGAGCCTCCCTCCCCGCGGCGGGGACAGGCTCTTGCACCCTCGGGAAGGCGATGCTCCACGCCGACCGGCCAGCGCCACATCCTGCCCCTGCAGAGTCTGTCCTGGACCCGAGGGCGGTGGAGGGCAAGGCTGGGCTCTCCATGGCGGGATGGGCTAGGCAGAGGCAGCAGGGCCTTCCTGACTCTATTCATCAACCTCTCCCTCCTTTCATGTCACACGTACCAAAGCAGGCTCTTGCAGCCTCGGGAAGACGATGCTCCACGCCGGCCGGCCAGCACCACATCCTGCCCCTGCAGAGTCTGTCCTGGACCCGAGGGCGGTGGAGGGCAAGGCTGGGCTCTCCATGGCGGGATGGGCTAGGCAGAGGCAGCAGGGCCTTCCTGACTCTATTCATCTATTCATCAACCTTTCCTTCCTTTCATGTCACACGTACCAAAAATCATGAGCCTTTGTGGTTTTTTTTAAGGTATACACATATAAATAATTAACACAAAAGTTTGTCTTGCTCATCTCTCCCAACATCGGTTAATTGAAAACTAAGGCAAAATGAGCCATCCCCCCAAACAGCCAGAACTGCCAGGACCTATGCAATGCACACCAGGCTGGAAGGGACCGAGCACCAGCTTTGGATTTTGGGGCTTAAATCAATAGTCAGAAATGAGTTGAAAAGCTGCATCTTTAACACTCTATTTTTATACAACCATTTTATGCTCAATTCCAAATCAAAGTCCTTAGGAGCTCTTCCACCTGTTTTGCAGAGTTAGAGGAAATATTAATTAACTGGCAGAATTAAGCAGAAAGGCTGGTGTGTCAGAGAGGAAAGATAAGTTTAGGAAAGCTTCTTCACAGGTCTTAAAAAAGACAACAGAGAACACAGAATTGTCTCTCCAACTTCTTCATTGGAGAGAACTACATTTCAATGGCTTGGAACAGAATCTGTTTGTCTGGTTTCTTTACACAAAAACTATTATTAATTTCTTTACCCACAAAGCATTTCAGAACACTTCAAAATTTTATAAATCATAAAATGTGACTTGTTTACTTAGCAGACGGGAATGTTATTCAAGATGAACAAAATGTGCTTGTGTGTACACTTTTCTATACACATACATACATCTGCAGTACCATACACTTAAACTTGCCCAGTGGTGCTTTTCTTAGTTGCCTTCCATGAAACAATACAAGAAACCCATGGTCTGCCACAGCACAAGATTTACTGTAAGCCGAAACCACTGCTTTGGACCAAAACTTTAGTGAAAAACAAGACTTATTTCAATGCTCATTTTAAAGGCAAAAATTCATGCCAATGATATGGAAGCTGTTTGCCAGAGCATTGGAAAAATCTCTTCTAGTTCCTGACTTTTGAAGTCTCACTGGAGTTGAGATATCCTGACAGGCGTATGTATGTCTGTCTATTTGTCTGTCCTTGAGATAGGACAGAGCTTCTTCTTGATTTTCACCTTGATGATGGAAGTCAAGATGCAGGTCCTGGCAGGCTGCAAGGACATGATGGTTCACTCCCCTTTGATCAGGTACAGTGGTCCACCCAAAATTTTGGGCTTGCAGTTCTTCAGGAAAGCTGTCACTCACATTGTTTGTGGGCTAAAGTAAATTTCTGGCTGGCATGTGTCTTGATTGTGCAGTTGAACAGCTTGGAAAATGTTCCTCAAGCTCCTGAAACAATATTTATTTCTGCTTTGTTTCTTGTATCTGTGAAAGATATTTTAAGTAAATCTCTTTTTTTTTTCCATTTTCTTTCAGGCCTTTTTGTCTTTTTCCTCATTTCATATTTAATTTTTATTAAAAAGTAATAAGTCATAACTTTTGAGCTTTATTAAGCAAGCAAGATTTAAATGGCTAATTTATTTGCTGTGTTTTGGAAATTGCCCATTTAGGGAATACTAATAAACAATAAATTGGCAATTTACAAGTATTTAGAACAATTTCAGCTATGTAAAAAAAGTCTCAAGGAGCATTTTTTGGTTAAAAAAAATCATCAGACTTTACACAGCCCCAAAGATGACCATTTGTACATTTATGAGGAAGGGTAAATTTTTCTCTTGACTTTTGCAGCCCTTGGATTGGTAGGAGAGTTTCAGAGTTGTCTGTAATGGCAGTATGAAAATAGGAATAGTGGGAAGTGCTGGGAAGAATGGAAACCTCAACAACTAAGAAAAAAACTCTCTGGTAAATGTTAAAATTTTTCTTTTCTTTTTTTTTTTTTTTAAATAGAAGAGTCTGGTTTGGGGTCTCCAGTTCGAGATGTCTTGGGTGTTACTTACTTAATCTAGATTTATAGTTCCTTGCAATTTTTTTCTTGTGTCCAAAGTTCTGTCTCAAAATATCCAAAGCTAAGGACCTAAAATTAGAGACTGCCTTTGAAACTGCTGATCTCTGCATATTTTCCCTCTGTGAACATACAGCAGTAGAATACGCCCTAAGACAATAAGTAAAGAAAATTAGTTTTGCTTTGAAGGCCAGTGGTAGAAAGCATTAAAAGCAGGCTATCAGCTGCTTCCCAAAAACTTCAGTAGTGGTGCTTTTTCCGTTTTTGCTCAGTGATGTGTCTCTAATTTTTGTCCACCTCTCCTGGTAGGTGTAAAGAAAAATGGTAGTTATAAAAGAATAAAGGAAAAGAAAAAGCAAATTAAAAGATAGAAAGCAAGGATGAGTAAGGTGAACATAGAAAAAGGAGGTTGCATTTCTGGCCCAGTGAGCTTGGAAAGTGAGAAGAAGTGCTGTGGTTTACAACTCTCCCAGCTGATGCAGAGCTTGTAACAGAGTGTGTGATACGGTCTGGGAGCAGCACTGCTGTCACTGAAGAGCTGCTCCAGCAGCCTTCTGCTGCCTGAAGTCTCACAGCCATGATCACAGAAACCCAGCGGGTGAAGAGAGGATCCTGCTGCTGGACCCACCAGGCACCACAAACACCAGATATTTCTGGCTTGTATCCACATGGTAAGGATGGAGGGAGAAGAATTCCCACACTGTGGCATGGTGAAAGGCATTGCTTTTGCTTATTTTAACAGTATGGGGAACAGGACTGGGGGTGTTCTGGCATAAAAAGGATTTTTTTTTTTTTTAAGCCTGCAGTTTCGAAAGCATTCGGGATTAGGGCTTGAATAACATATTTCAGTACCCATAACATACCACTGATTTATCTGGCAACAGCTAAGCTTGCAGAGCAAAACTAAGCTTATTTGAAATAACGTGGTCGTAAATAACACTGGGGGAAAACAGTTCACAAGTTTGTGTAACTCCCAGCATACACTTTGCTGGAAGGCTGACACCGAGAGGGTTTTCGTTTCAGCAGCATGAAGACAACCCCACGAGGTAAGCACTTCCTGCCCTGCCTGCACGGGTTTGCAGGAGAAGCCAGCTTGCTTCCATTAGTTATATCAAAGTGAGGAAACCAATCAACCTGGAATTTTCACCATGAAAAGTGGCTACAAGCCAAGTAGGTTGCCATCAGCTTTCAGGTGATCAGAGGTGAAATTATGGCCCCTTTAAAGTTAACAGTTCATTTAGCATGGATCAGAGAAGAGCTTGAACCAATATTTCAGTTCAGCCTTACCAGGAATTTTTGGCTGGTTTTAGAACTTATTGTTGACCATAGTACAGTATTCATGGTTGATCTTAAAATCTTCACCAATAATGAGTGCAGTATTGAAAATACAAATCAATTAGGTTTCTGGGTGACATAGAAACTAATATTGCCTTATGACAGACATGAGATTATAACAGTTTATATTAAGTGAGTGTGTAGTTTTTGCTAATGAAGAATCTTTATGGTCTTGTAGTGCTCAAATCTGGCAGTTTAAAATATAACTAGACAAGAGTAAGTCATGTGTTAACCTCAAGCTTTCTTGCAGGGTACCAGGTTGGGCTGGGTTTTTTGAGATACAGGAAAGGTTAACAAAATTTGACAGAATTGTTACTGCTGTTACTATGAAACACAAATGAAACCTAACTAATCGGATAATACTTTGCTGCTTGTGTTGAAGAAATACAATCATAGATATAGTTCATAAATGGGTATGTCATGTATATTGGATATCTCAGAGATAAAAACAAGGGGGATTTTAAAAGTGTGAGAACAGCTCCTTTTCAACAAAAAAGACAGCATTTGTTATCTATCATGCATCTTATTTTTTTCTGTAGAAGAAAAATCAGGTTTCCTGGGCTTTTAGTTAGATGATCTTTGGTTACACCAGGACTGAGCAACATTTGCAGTGTCCTCTTTTGTCCCAGCATTAGGGACATAAATGGGGATCTTTTAAAAAATATAGAATAATTTAGGTAGGAAAAGACCTCCAAAATCATCAAGTCCAGCCTTTGACTGATCACCACCTTGCCACCTAAACCATAGCACTATGTCCCAATTCCAGTCATTTCTTAAACACTTTCAGGGATAGTGACTCCACTATCTTGCATTCCATTCCAGTGCTTGACGGCCTCTTCCATGAAAAAAATTCCTCCTGATGCCCAAACTGAACATCTTCAGTTCATGCTAGGATGCTATGTCCTCTTGTCCTGTCACTGGCTGCCTGGGAGAAGAGGCACCTTGCTACAACCTCCTGTCAGGCAGCTGGAGAGTGTAATAAAGTCACCTCTGAGCCTCCACTTGTCTAATATGATTTACTCTCTGTAGAATCTGCACCAGCTTTGTTGCCCTTCTCTGGATATGCTCCAGCACCCCAATGTTTTTCTGGTAGTGAGGGGCCCAGAACTGGACACAATACTCAAGGTATGGCCTCACCAGTGGTAAGTACAGAAGGAAAATCACTTCTCTGGTCCTGATGGTCACACCTTTTTTATACAAGCCAAGATAACTGGGCACTCTGCTGGCTCATGTTCAGCTGGCTGTTGACCAGCACCCCCAGTTCCTTTTCTGCTGGGCAGCTTTCCAGCCACTCCTCCCCAGGTTTGCAGTGCTGCATGGCTGTTTGCTGTGAACCAAGCACAGGACCCAGCACCCTGCATTATTGAGCTTCAGCCCATTGATCCAGTCTGTTTAGATCCCTCTGCAGAACCTTCCTACCCTTCAGCAGATCAACTCTCCTGCCCAACTTTGAACTTACTGAGGGTGCACTCTACCCCTTGTCCAGATCATCAACGAGATGTTAAACATGCTGGGCCCTAGGGAACCCCACCAGTGACTGCTGGGCAGGAGAGATTCCTCTTGTGCAAGGTGGCCATCAGTGGAAAAAGAGAGCTCACTCCTCCTCCATTCACCACGGCCCTGATTCTGCCTGCTAGGATCCTGCAAGGATTTTGGACCAGGATTTGGCCTTTCATCTCTATCCGTAGTTACCCAGTATACCCAAATCCTGCCACAACATAGTTGGTGATTAGTAGCCAAGGTAGCCCTGTGTTATACTAAATTAGCCTCCTTGTGTTTCCCCATAACCACTGCTGAGGACTAGGGGCAACGTATTTTGCCTCCATGGTAGTCTCTTAAATTTAAGGTTAAACATTTCGTCTTTTTCTCTGTAAGAGATATTTTTATGATGAAAAGCAGCCACGAAATGAAGTCATAGGCTTTAATTCCATCTGTACATGGATTTCAAAGGGAATTTTTTTTTTCAAATAAAAAAATACATTTCACTAACTGAAACATTTTTCCAATAATGGAAATTATTATCTTAAACAGGTTAAAATTGTATATTTCAAGTTGAGGAATATATTTTACATCATCACTTTTTAATTAAGGATTTCATCAAGACCATAGGTCTTGCACAAGCTGAAATGAGTGGGTTCTCTTTAAAAGCCTATGGCATCACCCCTTTTCATGTATCTGAGTTCATATCCCTCTTTCTATTGCAGAAACTCTTGAGCAAGTATGGAATACAAAACCCTGCAACTTTCAACTTCAAAGACAGCAACCAAAGTACGGTGCAAGAATTTTAATGTTTTTTTCTTTCTAACACCAGGAATGCTTTGGGTGTCAGTGCCAAGACAAACCTCGTCCCTCAGGTTTGAAACACTTGGATGTAAGTGATCATGTGGAAAGTGATATTTGCCTTTATAGAGTGTACAAAATACTAAAACTATTAACTGTGATTAGCATGGATCCCTAACAAGGCCTAGAATAAATGAGAATTGAAGAGAAAATTCCCTTTATCCTACTAGAATAAATTATGCGGGTTTACTAAGCAGATAGTAAAACTGAGGCTGGCACCATAAAAGAAAGAGAATGATGTACAGTAAGGCTATAGGAGGGATAAGAGGGGGAAAGTTGGGACATAATTTAGTGAGTGCTTTATAACAGGTGTTTTATGTCAAAAAGGGAAACCCAAGGTTAATTCTGGCAAAGTAAACAGATGTATAGACATATTGGATATTTGGTACTAAAAAATACCTGAGACCAAAGGTTTAAGAGTGAGAGAGAAAAAATGTAGTGCTAAGTTCCAGGGATGGAAATGCTAAGAAGAAAGAGTGGCTTAAGCACAGCTAAACTTTGACAGCTGTAATGACAGCTTTGTACCTCAGGTGATGCCTCCACCCTTCCTTGGCAATGCCACAATTAATCTTGATCAGTACCATGTGGTAATTAGAGCACAAGGTCGGATTTAACTAGTCTTAGACTCTAGCCCAGAACTGCAACTCTCTGTGTTCCTGCTTTGCCTTGCCCAAACCCAAGTGGAGTGGTACCAACCTGCTGCAGAACAGGCATCAGAATCTGCTGATTAAAAGCACCACCTAGAGAGATGGTGTCAGCACTGCCTATAAAACAGGGCACTTGGGAAGGAACCTTGATTTGTAGACTCTGAGCTTTCACAAAGAAAATAAAGTCTATTTTTAAACCTGACCTTTCTACCCACCAACAGCTAATGACACAATCATATTTAATTAGGTCAGTTTTCAGAGAGGTTTTAAAATATATTTTTTTTTAGCAAAACAACCAATACACGAACCTTTTTACTTTCTTAGTTCAATTTCAAAGGGTTGCGTGCCTTTTGCACTGATGTGTTCCTAGGGATTGGGAAGTGCACTTCTATGTTTAACATGCACTCATGTTTCCAGCAAAAGAAAGACTGCATGAAATCTGTCACTTAATATCTGAAACCTGCATGGTTTCCTTTTCTTCAGCTTGACAGGGGAGATTATGCCCACAAATAAACATTCCCAATAGTATATTTGGGCTCTTACCACTTGGCATCTGTCAAACAACTTGCCATCAGCTTTCTAAAATTGACAGTTTCAGTAGATTTCTGCTAAATGTTGAAAAATAGTTTTGCTGACCTCTTCTTTGTTGAGGATTCAGACACCAGCTGAGGCAGCTGTCCAGTCTGCAGAATGATATAAGAGAAGAGGAATTAACCCATCAGCAATTGAATTTGGAAATGTCTTTAGAGAAACTACTGACTGCTGCAGAAAAAGGAGTATTACTAGTTCTGCTGTCACTAAAATGGATGACATCTGCTAATCTACAGTGACTGATCCTTCTCTTATGTGTGACCTGAGCACTGGAGAACTGAATGGGTGCAGACCAGTCATAAGCACAACACAATGGTCACCACCACTTTGCTGGTCTTCTCCTCTAAAAATTAAGTATATACAGTTTTGAATAACATTTTAACCTTATTATTTATTGCTCTTTTGCCTTAAAATTTTTTGTCTGTTGTGCTTTCCATGGTGGTGATGGTGGAAGGAGGAGCATGCACTTGTCCCACCAATGGTGGTGTAGATTGTAGCGATGGTGGAACTGGAGATGCAGCCACCTAGCACAGAGTGAGATTTCAAATGTCAGAGATCTCATGTCAGTTATCCTGGTTTTGTTCTGTTAACACAAATGTGCATTCTTCAAGATGCACCATGTTGAAATCCAGAGAGCCAGCTGTCATGGAAATGAGAGGGCTTCCACAGAAAATTGAGAACCCAAAAGAACCAACTTTTGAGTGCCTCTGAAACACGTAAGGGAGGGATGCAAGAGCTACAGAGGTAGAGAAGGAAGGTTGTGCATTAGAGAAAGAGAGGAAGTGAAAACCATATTTTCTTTTTCCTGTCTTTTTTTTCAACAAAAGAATTTTCAGTTTATTCACGCACTGCCTAAGTCATCTGAATGCTATCTCATGTCATCACTGGCAGCCTACAGTCCTTGACATCTGTAACTCACTTTGGTTCTCATTTTACTTTATTTTTTATTATTTTTATTTTAAAGAAAAGTAGTTTCTGCTGTGAAATGCCAGTTCTTCTTCAGAGCACATAAATGTTGACATAAAGCTGAAACATCATCACATTGAGCCCCAGACCCAGAGGAGTTAATAAGCAGAGATCTTTCTGCAGTGTTCCTCCTGTGGTGTGTCACTGTTTTACATTCTTAGGCCACTATTTAGATGGATTTTTGCTAACACACAGTTGCTGGTGAACTTGGCCCAGCTATCCACTGGAAACATGCCATGCACCATCTAGCAAAGACGAGGTAATTTCATCAGTTAACCATATTAGTTCTTGATATCTTAAAATAACCTCCCCTCAAAGCCATAAATCAGGGGGGAAGGATGTAACAAACTTTTGCAGCCAAACTAGGAGTAAATTATATTAATAGGCTGTTTATTACCTGTCCACATCAGCTTTGTTAACTCATACAACTGACACCAGAAGCTGCAGTTCCTTGCTAGGCTCTTCATCTTGGTCCTTCAATGTGATTCTTTATTAACAGGTAGAGGGGATGTGAAACCTACTTGTCACCATCTGTCTCTAGTAAAGAAAAGGCATGCCTGACCAAAGCACTGGTACTTTGAATCTCCTGGGGGGGAAGGAAGGGACATGAGAGGCATAACAGAGCTGATGAGACTTTGAGGACACTGGTGCAGGCTTTTCCTGTGAAAGGAAAGACTTCATAGCTGGCTCTGCATATGGAACCCAGATTTTATAAAAGCTGGGTTCCCTTCTTAAGACGAAAGACAGAAAACAGATTTACTATCTGTTCAGCAGATTTGATATTCATGTGCCCCACTGATACCAAATAGCTTAAGACATGTCTAGGTGAGGTCCTTTTTAATAGCTTACAGTGAAGCTCCTAACAAGCTCATTTAGTCATCCACATGCTAGGGACTGGAAAAGGTATAAACTGTTAGATATGAGATAGTAGCACACACAAAACAATAAAGCTAAACTAAACTAAACTAAAGCTAAACAACTAAAGCTAAAACGAAACTTAATTTTGCCTTCTCCGGTGTCATTCGAATTTACCAGTTTTTTTTTTTTTCCTTGATTGGTTTTGTTTTTTTTGGTTGGTTTGCTTTTACTAACAGGAGCTTATAACAAATGAAACCTGTGTAATCAAAGCAAGGAAGAACACGTCAGGGCTCACAAAACTCCATGTGTTGGGAAACCAGACCACTCGCTGAGGCTCAAGGAGCAAGATTTCTGGTACATCTACTCTTTGCTCCATTTGCTGGGAACCAGGCTATTCCTCTGTGATGTACTGGAGCAGCAGATTTAGGTACAGTTTCTCCATTGCATGTATTGGAGGGGGCATAAAGAAATATTTTGATTAGTGGCAGAAAGCAGTAGAACCTGTGAAGGCCGGTCACCCATGAATTTATGTCTTGTGATAATGTTTGCTATGTCAATAATTTTCTAATAAGAGAATCAAGCCATGCCTTTATTCTTCCATGAATGGAAGTATGAAGAGAATTCTGGCCTCATATGTTAGTCTGTCTATAGTCACAAAACAAGTACACATTTAAATTTGTTGACATCCTGTTCTTGTTTCCAAATTGAATTGAAATAACCCAGGTAGTTCAAAAGTTTTGTTGGAGAAGGGGTGGAGTAGGCATAATTGTTTCAGTCTTGTTTCCTTAAGGAGAACAGTTTTGAGAAATAGGAAACAAACATAGCTCCCTCATGGTAATATCACAATGACCCATATCTGTTTTTTGTTACGTAAACAAAGACAGTGCTTTGGGGTCAAAAACTCTGTGAGAGACATTAAGAAGTCTTGCAAACTGTCTGTGTGTTCAATCTTGAAGGTGAAGATCCTGCAGGTGAATTAGATCCTGCAGGGAGTTAGATTAGACCTTCCTCAATTAAAAGAGAGCGACAGTAAATTGTGCAGCATCCACATCAGGTGAGTACAGGAAGAAACAAAGAAGTGAAAGACCCATCAGACATGCCAAGGAGGAAAATCCTGTGTTTTTTCCCCATTGTTTCATATCCTACATTTCTGGGGAGCAGACCAGGCAGTGTTAAACACACAATACTTCAGGAACTTTCCCTGCTTTTGCAGCTTGACCCGCATCTGGTTTAAAAAAAAAAAAAGATAACAAAACGCAGTATATGTGGGAATATTTTGCCCTTGGCAGCAGTGAAGAAACCCATATAAATTATCTAATATGTCGGCAGATTGTTAGCAGCAGACGTGACCCCGGTTGGGTGGGTATTGCATCTATGCAGAAGTATAGTGGTATGGAGAGGAACATAACAAGAACCAGGCTGGGCTGCTGCATGGCTCACATGGAGAAGGGCTTTCTTTGCAGTCACTGTGATGTGTCAAGGAAGTGGAGCCTTTTGTGAGTCAGCAGCAACAGAATTGCTAACGCTCCCTCAGAGGGACACTGCTGAAATGGCTAACAGACCTGAACCAGAGCTGTACAGGATGAAAAAGACACTATTATATCATCTGAAACCTTCCCATGTGAGTGATGGGAAGCCTTTACTCACTCTCTGGTTTAAGATGGAGCTTTAGAGCATTTGGGAACCAAATCTGCTGTTTCTTTTCCTCCTCACAGAAGTCCTCAGAGCTTTGCAGAGCAGTGAATGCTGTAATACACGGAGTAAGGAGAGTGAGCAGATAAGCAAAGACTGCTTTGGACAGCTATCCTGTTAATTAAAATACTATTTGCAGGGCTGGAGGAACTGCAGATAAAACACCAGGGAACTAGTTACCCTTTCATCATATGACAGACATCTTTGATATGTAACATTCTACTGTCCCTCTGTTCTTTCCCTTCCCCTTCAGTTCTTGTCCATGGGTAAATATATGAAACACTTTACACTATAGCCATTTCTCTACATTTGTGCTCTAATGGCAATGGATTTTGCCAGAGTCCTTTACTACTGGTTCATTAGTGGCTCCCACGCTCAGCACTGTGCAGTCCATTGCATCCCTGAAGTATCAGCTGCTAGAAGCAGCCCGAAGGAAAGATGATCAGAGAGATGATCAGAGTTCAAGAGACATTGAGTACTGCCTATACTTTTTCCACATTTCAACCAATGTTTCACCAAGCACAGGAAGACAGCAATGCACCATGTAAAACTGTAAAATTTCAGGGCAATGTACACAGAATTCTTCTTTTAGTGATCCAGTAACGCATATTCACAGAGAGATGACACCTGTGTTAGCTAGCTCACACCACTGAACCCTGCTGGAAGCAAAAGTCAGCTTTATGACTGAGCAGTAGTATTAGGCAAGTATCCATATGAGATGGGCAGTGGGGTAAATACTATTTATGAGCCATGAATATTTTTACGAAGAAAGATAAAAAAACCACTTATCTTCTTACTACTTGTACAAATACTTTTTCTTTTTTTAATACAGTGAGATTCTTCCTTATGTGTGAGTGTAATAGAAATAAGTGTCACTAAGACTAGCTAAAGCAAAAGCTGGTGTTTTGTTGATTATATATACATACTGAAGAGTACTGTACCCTCTAGAAATCAGCAATGCAGGAGCAAGAAGGAATGCCCAGGAAATCCATGAGAGCAGGTCTTTGTGTTTCTACCACTCACAGACTACAGTGAAACTCAGCTGAACTGGAACCGCACCGGAAGTCATCAAGACTTGCAGAAAACTCTGTTTGTCAATATTCTTCTCTTTCTGGGGAACTGGAAAGGGATCTGTGGGGAAATGGTTTGTTTGTTTGTTTTGTAAAAGCACCTGCTTATCCTCTCCAGGTAAGCTGCAAAAGTCAGAGGACAAGCCTGGCAGCCTGTATGAACACACCATGCCAAGGACAAGGAAAGATAACAAAAAGGGTCTCTAGAAAAAGAGCTGAGTATTCCCACAGCACTGTTCAGAGAAAGTGTGCCACCAAGTGTCTATTCAAATACAAGCTTCTAAAAGCAACAATATCTGATTTCAGTTAATTAATACATGAAACATCTGCATGAACAAAGCAGAGAGCACTCTTTCAGTACTGGGGAGATGCAGCTTCCCTGGCAGGCATGTGGCATTGCTTCTGAATCAGCGTATCAGAGGAATCGACACGCACGCATGCACATCCTGGTACGTGGGGAAACAAAGGACTGAGTTACAGAGACAGGTCCTGGGCATTTCTGCTTGGGCACAGTGGTCCTCCTCATGAGCTCACACTTAGCTCAAGCTAGGATTGCTCATGCTTCTGCATTAATAACAATAACTAATGATGAAAAGACTTCTTCTTTCACACTTTTCAGTGGGGCAGCTGAAGTTCTCCACAAATAAGTGTATGATCATGATAGATAGGACAGGAAGAACAACATAAACTGTTCCAGCTTTGTCCCCTGAAGCACCAGAAGGTAAATGGCATGGTAGGAAGTGTATGCATGTCTCCCAAGACTCAGCCCAGCATTATATGAAATAAAAAACATCTGTGTTCCTTTTTTGGTATATAAACAAAGGAGCAACCTGAATACAGATGCCTGGACTGGTACTGGTGTTCTCCTGCCATGCCAGGAATCCAAACCTGGATGTGCAGCTGTCAGCCTCCTGCCAGAAGCAGGCAGCCTTATGTACCTTATGGGAGCAAAGCTTCTCTGATTGCTGTTTGGCAGCCCCTACAGAAGGAGCAGAGAGTTTGTCTGAAAGGACAGATGTATCAGTGAAACTGAGGCATAAAGCACTTTGGAGAAAGGAAAGAAAGGGAGAGAGAAGCATGCTCAGTCTAGGCTATGGTCTATATGGAAACCACTGCTGAGGAACTTGTTGCAACACGTCACCATCATAAAAACACAGCAGATGCTGACTAAACTGTGGCAGTGATGGAGGTGTGTGTCTTCTTTCCTTATTCTGTGCACCTATACAGATTTTTCTTTACCTTGATGCAAAAGTTCTATATGTCCAAGTAGCTTATTCCTTTTTCCTTTCAGAAATAAGCCAAAGCACTATAAAATATACCTTATGTTCAAGAACAAAATGAAAATTCAGAATTGCTAGCATGCCACATACATTATGCAGCCCACATCAGAAAAGTTTCAGGACACAGTGAAAGCAGTTTTATTTAATCTAATTTGCTTCATTTGCAAAGTAAATTCAACAGAATCACAGAATAAGATGAAGGACTTTTCGACTCTGAGTTAGGAGTTTGACTTGGGAATTTAAACAACTAATCATAGAAAATACACTTTTAGTTAATTTTCCTTGTTCCTTTTCTTTGTGTCTCTGTCTAGACAAGCTGTTAGTCTGCATGAGCTTTGGTTACTACCTTCATCAGAGATTGAATGCAACAGGATCTTAATTTCAAGCTTTTATCCACTATCCAAATCCTACAGCAAAATGAGCAGTAATCAAAGTTTTAAGTTATACTTATTTTGTCTTTCATATTGTAGGGGATCAAGGCATGCTTGGTTCATAAAGAAAAAAAAAAGTCAGACACATGGAGTCTCTCAACCAGCACAATTCTCTGAGATTAGGAGACTGTCATTCAGCTTTCATCTCTAATTTTTCCCCTTGCTCATTTTTCCATCTAAACAAGAAGTGTTATTAAATCGAGAAGATTAGCAACATGATCAACTCTTTCTTTCCCCCCCTGTGTTTTGCAAGGAAGGAAACATCCTGCAATCACTTGCAAAGCACATGGTTGTAAGTATGCTGAAACTGGGGATATGGGCGTGCAAATCGATCCCACGGCTAAGCCTCCTGTTGCTTAAACAAGCAGGGCTACCTGTTCTCAACCTAATTTCAGTATTATGTTAGGGAGAGAAGTCTCTTTGTATCAGATCTGACAGGCATGTGTTCCTGAGGAAGTGGAGGGGAAGCCCTCCGTTCATATGACTAATTAGACAGGCTTCACGCTGGGTTGCTCTTTTTTGATGCTGATCCCTGTACTAATTGTCAGTTTGTTCCTTGGGAAGGCAAGGTTGAGTTCAAATGCTGCAGTGCCTTGTTCCCCGTTAGCTTTCCTGACCTTAAACTGATGCGAATTGACAAGGAACAGACTGGGGGAGAGAGAGCACGGTCCTTTCCACTTGTGGAGAGCGCTTTTTGGAGCCACACAGAAAAAAAACCAGAAACAGGATGACAATTAACAGGGGGCACTTAGGTAAAACAGACAGTCGTACCTGTGAAGCAAGAGCACCGAGAGTTTAAGGAGAAAAAAGCAGCATGATCATGATCACTGTCACTTCTAGCTGAGATTCTCCAGCTCCCTTAGGAAAGTGTAGATGGTTTAATTTTTAACCAGACCTCCAATCGATTTTTTTGCTTTGCTTTTATTCTGGTTAGATCTGCAACAGTTTAAACGCAAGCTACCACAGCTGAGGCAGGCTCACTTCCCAACAGCTGCCTGCCTTTTCTTTTATATTTTCTTTTCTTTTTTTTATTTTTGCTGAGGCTGTTTTTTTAGCTCTGGTCAGGCTTTCATGGTAGGAGAGGAGGAGGGGGGAAGAAAAGGGGAGCATTTAATCAAATCTGACATTCAGGAGCTCAATCCTGCAAGGTACTGAGCTCATTGACCTCAGTCCAGCAAAACAATATACATAGGACTTCAAAGGGGATACTCACATGCTTAAAGTTAAGCAGATGTCTAAGTGGTGTATTGGATTTGGGCCAGGGAAAGCAGGGCCTTCCAAAAAGCTCAGGCGCTCCAGTGCGCTCAGGTCTGCAAACCACCACCTTTATCGGCTCAGCTCTCCCTGTAAGCCCAGAGCAGGTGTTACAATTATAGCAGGGGCTGAGATGAAAGGGGCCCAAGGGCTCAGCTGCAAAGACAGGAGGAACCTGGCAGTTTTCTGGGCAGTAGTTCCTGCTCTTTTCTTTGCAAAATAACCACTCTATTATGCTATTTCTGATTTAGGATGAAATGAGGCAGCCAAATGCTCCATTCCCCATTAAAGTCCTAAAATTCTAATTTACAATCAAGGCATGAAAACTCCGCAAAAGAGGGAAGAAAGATTTCAATTTCGTTGGTTGGGCTTTTCCCCTGTTCTTTTTGATGCTGTTAATTTTAGTAAAATGGTTCAGGAGTGGAAAGGCACAGCTTTCTGATTTTGAGGGAAGACTGCTTGGAAATCACTGTAAGTCTGTGAGCGTCCTCAGAGTCTGACTGAAAAAGTGGGCATTGTGCAGCTCTAGCAGACTTTCTACCTCACTGAGCATAGAAATCCAAGGGTAACAAAAATTTTCAGACAAGCGAGGACTCTCTTGGTCTGATTTCAGACATGATGGTCTCAGGAAGACTTCAACACATCTTGGAGGTAAAGAGTGAACAAGATCCAATTCTGTGATATTAACAGCAAGAAGAAAAGAAACCTCAAGCAATGACCTCTACCAGAGATCTCTGCTTGAACTCTATTGGATAAAGTAGTGATCATCAACTGCTCTGCTCCTTTCATCCAACATCCTTCAACTAAATGTGTTCTACACAGGTACATATGCACATGCCTATATATCTTCCAGTTCTTAATCTTCTGCTCAGTAAAATTTGGACAACCAGAAAGCCTATTTTTAGACGCAGTGCCAATATGTTCCTGTCCACCTTTGTGCATGGAAGCATAAGCTAGAGGGAGGGATACAGATAGAACATTTCAACCTCCAAATAAGTTAATTCTTCAGAAGTCCAACTGGCTGGACAAGAACTATGCAGTTATTGAAGATCTATGAAATTCCAGCCTTTGAAATGTCTTTGAGATATGCTAAGAACATGTATTAATCAGTACTGAATGCTAAACCTCAGCTCTCTTAAAAGTCACTACTAAATTACAAGGGATTTACACAGCACTTGTGATTTTCAAATTTATTTTCAAGATCTGACATTTAAAAAAAAATTCTGCTTAGGATACACTTCCCTTTTCAGTGAGACTGTCCAAGCAAGTGAGAGACAACACTCCACAAGCAGGTGGGAGAAGCCAGCAAAAGGAGAGTCCAGAGAAGCAAAGCACTGTCATAGATCCAACCCAACCTTAAATCTCTGACCTAGGTAGGAGCTAATGTATACTTTAAAAAACCCTAAAAATCAATGAATGCACCCCACACTACACCTTTCTTAATACTTCTTTAGATCAGTTGAAAAGTTTTGCACTGCTGTTTTAATAGCCTGCCAGTCTGAATAAGTCTACTCCACTGCTGCTTTCTTGTAATACCTCCAGAAAAAAATGTCATCTCAATCTTT
Source organism: Passer montanus (assembly GCF_014805655.1). Classification (NCBI taxonomy): domain Eukaryota; kingdom Metazoa; phylum Chordata; class Aves; order Passeriformes; family Passeridae; genus Passer; species Passer montanus. Next base: position 8,207,793 of record NW_024367930.1, on the reverse strand, counting down.
CAATTTCTAGGTGTTCAAGGTGAAAGCAGACTTTTTCAAACTTGTTACAAGCATATATATTAAGAGCTGCCATATAACAGACTATACAATCTTTCTCCTGTTACTTTCTCCAGCTCCACTGTGGATGTTTGTCTTGTCTGGAATAAAAGGGGTAGAGACGGTGAAAACTCACTTCCAGCATCTTTCATTTGTGACACGTGAAGTAACAAAACATCCTTGGTTTCATACTTTGAAAGCACAAGTTCTCTATTTTAGCACTTCAGCAGCAAAACAGCTTCCCTGTCACTGAGTGCCTCTGCAGTAGGCCCTACTTTCATTTAAAATGTGGATACTCAACACCTTTCTCAGCACATTCACATCAGCACAGACTTGCAGGAAATTTTCTGCAGAACTTTATCAATAGGTGCATTAGCAACACATTTCAGAAAATTGTTTTAAAACAGAAAGCATGCACAAGAGAAGTCACAAAGTGTTGTACCTGGCATACCTATTCCCTCTGAGCACAAAGCTTTGAAAACCTAAGCAATGGGCTCCCCTGTTCAGCCATGCTATCTGTCCCTACATGTCCTCATTAACTGCTTTCTAAGAAAAGAGGGGACCTGAGGAATACTAGAAGGCACTGTCCTACATTAAGTTTGCATTCAGATCAAAGTCTTTATTCCAAATCCTGTCATAGGTAGCTATTACAAAACCTTGGATCAGGTATTATGTTTTGACCCTTCAACTTTTCCTTTCAAATAAAAAATAACCATTTGTCTTAGGCTTCTGTTGCAGTCAGAGGAGTCAGCAGTAATCTCCTTCCCATCTCTGAAAGAACTGGTTACTTGCATCCCATTCCTGCATGTTTGGATAATGTTCCAACATGGATTGAGTAATACAGATAACTTGGGGAGAGCCACAGTTCTAAAATCCCCTGTTGCATCAAGTCATCAGAAACACAAATGCAAAAAGACAGAGATGCTGTCCTTCTGTGCTAAAGTTCCTATGTCTGTAATGAAAACTCTCCACAGAGTTCCAGGTAACAGTTATAACAAGAGCACCAGAGTACGGATGGCACAGTATTTCCACCCCTGCCCCAACCACCCTCTTCTCTTTCACATGTAGAAAATTAAATAAGGCAAAGGGGCATTAAGCAAAATGGTAACACAGCTCTGCTAACAGTTTAGGTCCCATCATTTGGGCTACATCAGAACACAACCAACAGTCAAGGATTTCTAGAGATTGTTGTGGAAGGAATCTATTTCAGCATCTTGCCTGTGCCATTTAGGCCATCCAAATCACAAAAGAACAGCAGGGTATCTTTGCTGCAGTTCAAGGTCACTAGTAAACGTCTGTTGAAATGAGTCTCATGAAAACAGCACCCTTGCTATGGCAGGGGTCACCAGCCCAGTGCTTGGTTTGTCGACATAACAATAATTATTCCACAATAACAAGCTTAGCTGCAATGATGGAGACTGAGTATTGGGGTGGTAGAGTTTCCAACCTGCAACTTTCAACCTCAGCCTCCCCATTCAGAGTGGAAATCACAGTGTGTGTGGCATGCCCTCTGACTGATGTACAAGGTCACTGACAGCAAAACTGTAGCACTTGCTGAAATAAAAGTTTAGACTAAACAGCATGCGATATTGTCAGGACTTGAGCATGTGAAGGAAGCTTTCATCACCAAATAGCATTTTACCAGATGTTCACGAGTATGAACACCCAAATTCACAATCTCTTGTCTCTTAGGAGGAAATTCACACCATTTTCCTTTGTTCTTTACAATAGGATCCTATTTGGACTAGGTTTATTCAAATATTTCAACATCTAACAGCTCCCATTGTAGACAGCTGGGAGTGAATATTTGAAAACCTAGTTCATCTGCTATAATTGCTGTAGGAGACAGAGAGCCTAGGAGAGCTCACCAAACACTGTGCTACCAACTGCTTTATTCAAAGGTTGCCACAATATGAAATGGATAAGGTGAGAAAAAGGGGGACTTTGGGGTAGATGGTGGTGAAATGTCGTAGTCTATTGGAGAAAAAACAGAAAACTCTGTGTGGGAACAGTTTGTGAATGGGGAAGGAGCTTGAAGAAGGGGAGTGATATGCTGGAAAAATGTCAAAGAACTTGGAAGCACTGGGGTACTTGAACTCTAGGACAGGAGAACTGAGAAGTAGAAGATTATGTTCCCATCACCCAGTCTCTCATGCTAAATCAGAAGAAGATGGGATTATCTTCAGCTAGAGATAAGCAGACTCATTAGGAGTCCAGGACACACAGAACTCCACCTAATTTTTTTCTTGCACTGGATTATCAGGATGCTCCCTAACAAGCTGGAAGTGCCCTAGCTTTTCCAGCCTCTCTTTTTTTCTTGCACTGGATTATCAGGATGCTCCCTTTCTAACAAGCTGGAAGTGCCCTAGCCTTTCCAGCCTCTCCTGGTCATAGGGTAGGTCTGTCAGAATTTTCTAAGCAGTTTTGGATCTCTTTTTTGTTGTTCTCTGTCTTGTAAAAAAAGTGTCTTTCCAATACGCAAGAAATTCTAACATGTCATTAGTTACCAGTCTAACTGAGATGATGCATTTTTTCCAGTTGTAGCCAAACAACAGTTTGCCAAGGAATCCAAAACAAATAACATTCCCTTAAATAATACTCCAGGAAAACCAAAGTCACAATGTTCACAACAAACACCCCTCACTCCTGATAACTGCAAGCTGAAATATGCATTGTGAGTAGTTTCTTATGTTTAAATCCTTTCAAGATGGCGCAAAAGCAGGGAATAGACTCTTTTTGCATGTGAATCTTTACAAAGTTTTTTGACAAGTTAACATTTTTTATAATGAAATGATCTAGTAAAAATGTGACCATTTCATATCAAGGAGCAATGAATTAATCCTGAATATGGTGCTGAGTACCGTGAAAGTAATTTGTTTTTGGAGTACTTTAGGGGTCTTATTTAGTTTTCTGTTTGTTTCTTTTGGTCCCCACCTTTCACTAACACAAACTACAGTGACATTGGACTACATAGCCAGTCCCCCATTTCCTGTTGTGACATGCTTAAGGCCCTTAAGACCTCCTGAACATCTCCATGTAGGAAAAGATGGAAGTACAAAACCACTATTCCATAGGATCCAAGAATAATTTAGATTAGAAAAGACCTTTGAGATGCTCGAGTCCAACCACTAGCCTAGCACTGCCCAGTCCACCACTAAGCCATGCATCACATGCCCAGGTCCACCCTGGGGATCCCTGGAGCACACATGCTGGAAAGAGCGGATGGAAGGGGTTTAGCAACATCTGTGCTAACTAGCAGCTGTGGGTTAACTTGGGCCATGCCCAGCTTTGGAGGTGGCACTGGAGCAGCTGGAGGGAGCCCTAGGGCAGGGCTAGCAAAGGGAGCTCAGACAGGCAGAACTTGGGTCACTGCTCACCTTGAAACCCAACACCCAGCACCACTGGGTTATTCAAGTCTCTGTACCACATGAAAATTGGTCCAAATGAGCTACTGAAAAAACTTTGTTTCACCACATACCCCCTGAATGTGTCACTACCTCACAGAAAAATGGTATTCATTCAATGTTATTCATGTTGGGGCCAAAGTAAGGGACAAGTGGAATAATTTACTTTGAGGTAGCTAAGATATTTCACCTTTGTAAGTGAAAAAAGTAAAATTCATTAGTTCTTCTTGCCACTCATCACCCAAAAATGAAGTTCTGGGAGATGGTTTATTTGCTCCTATGATCTACAGAAGTTTAACCTCCATTCTTATTGAATCAGACCTCTCATGGTGATAAAGTAGTTCCTAAGGTAAATGACACCATCTCCCTGACACAATTTTTCACAGGTGTGAAACATTGATACAAAGATAAATTTCAAAGGATGTATTAGGAAGAAGAGCACAACATCATCTGAAAAAGGACTGAAATAATGGCAATGTTACTGAGGAAAATCCAGACAGAATGTAATGGAAGAAGGGTGTAGCTACAATTTGAATTTCAACACATATAAAGATAGAGAAAACTAAGTCCTACAAAATAACTCATCAGAGAGACAGCAAGAAATGTTTTCTTTAGTAAAGCAGGATTTTTAAATAATATTTAAGAGTAACTGTTCCTAAAAATGGTGGATGTCACATCAAAAACTAGTGAGGTGATGGTATTTGCCTCTCACAAGGCACTTGAAGGTGTAGCTGATGAAACAATCCTGAAGCAATCCTAAAGGAAATGAAGTACTTTTTCATTTAAAGAGTTAAATTCTGGGACTTATTGCCACAGAAGGCTGTGAAGGTCAGGAGCATCAAAAAAGATTCAGAGAAGAATTAAGCAAACCTCTAGAGGATAAACCCATCCCTCACTGTGTATTCAATAAATAGTGGTCCTTATATTACCAATGTTGTTAAGCTAGAAAAATATGCCAGAAAAGGGATTCCTCTCTATTTGTTCAGCCAGCTTGTAGGAAAAAACAAAGTATTGGCTTGTATGGATCTTTTGGTCTGGTTCACTGTAGCAGCACTTATGGAAATTAAAAATTAAAATAAAAATATTTTATACCCCTTGTTCACTAACATATTTTTTTCCATTTCTTTATTCCCACCTATCATGTTTCAACATGATACTGTTTTCAACATGAAAACCTGCTGGTAGCGTTCTCCTGCCTGTATTGTGAATTAGCAAATATTTGAAAAACAGGTATAAAATAGATTATAAGAAAAAACATAATCTTTAAAACTAGGCACATAATGTAATTCTATGGTATATCAATTCAGTATTCCAGAGTCTGTGTTTGCTACTGCCTCTTTCAATTTCTAGTTTAAAAATAATTTAATTGTAATAGTAGTTTTGTGTTTTAAAATTTCATACTTAGATTTATTAACTAAGGAAATCAGATCAAATCTCAAGAGTAATCTATTTTAAGACTACCATCAGAAGCATTTCTTTCACCCAAAAACATATCCCAAAAAATGTGAAAAGAAGGAAGGTGGGAGTAGACCAATATCCTGACTAGAAAGCAGAGACACTTCACATAGTGCATGATTTTATCACTGTAATACAATAAAAATTCTAATTAATTATTTTTCCAGTTAATGGCAACTTTTCCCCAAATGTCCATGCTACACTTAATCTCCCATTAGTTAAACAGATCTATGTTAAAACATGCAGCATCAACTTGAGTTTTAAAAGGCATTTCTCAGGAGCACCAGACAGCCCGTTAACCACAGCTGTAGAAGCTGTAACATCACTGCTTGCAAGCACCTCAGGTCAAAAAAGGACAAGTTTAGTAAGGGAGAGCCAACATAACACCAACGTGAAAAAAATAGCATAGCAAGGAAGAGTTACCTGTGCACAGCTGTCCTTGGAGATGCTCTGTAGGTACAGTTCTCAGTTGCATACAGGATGCATGAATGTAGAAGTAGATGACTGCTCACATAAAAGTTATATATTTTATGGACTTTTTAATGCTGCATTGATACCCCCTTCCCTATGATTTCAGAAATCTCCTCTCCACTCATGAGTGCAAGTCCCAGCAAGAAAGTGGTAGATTTCCATAGCCCTTCCATCTTTGTCACCATTAACCCCACAGAAAATACAGACGTTTTTCAGCCCTAAGACCTCCAGATGGACAGAAGCAAATCAGTGCACTTGCTTGCTAACCAGGAAATAGGCATATCACAACTTCTCTACTCTTCCCAGTTGGTTGTGGCAAGGGCAATACCTGCCTAAGGGTACCTAGAATGAAACCATAAGCACCTGAGAGCCCTAAACAAGTTCCTTACCCCACATATGCTCTCCTATGCAGGGAAGCATGTCTTTGTATGTAGGTGTTGTAACTCCACACCTAGTAGAAGGATGCTAGGTACTGATTTTAAGTGCCATGTAGATGCTATTTGTGAGTGCTGACAGAGAACTTCACCTTGTTCACTTATCTAGAGCAGTACTGCAACTCTTCTGTATCTTCATTGGTGACAGAGAAAACAACCTCACTGACACCTAGGACTGGACTACTCAAATAACAAGCTGTGATCTGGTTTAAGACCAGTAGTGGCAATAATTTTGTCTTACCAGGATTCCCCAAGATTCCCCACATCTTGGTAGAAATGGAGACTGAGCTCCTCACATATTTCGTGGTGTCTTAGGGGACTGTTGTGAAGACATCACATGTGACAGCTGTCCTGGGACTTACCTTGCTATTTCTTCTAGCTGACCATGGCCCTGCAAATATTAATTTAGTAGCTGTGCCCTCAAGCCTTGTGTTTCAGGAGTTAAACAGTCCCAGAGATAAGAAGCTATTTTGTAACCACCTCAAACAATGAGTTTATATAACGCAATATGATACCTTACACCTTCTTAGCAATGAGTTCAGCATCAGTTCTTCTCACTTCAGGAAATTCAGTAAATTCTTTTTGAAGGGCTGCGTAAGAGAGGTATTTCTCATTCTTGCTTCCCTATTCTTTGTCAGGGATTTTTTTTTGTGTTTTAACAAAAATGTCTACCAATAGGATCAGTGGTTTTTGACAGGAAAAAACCTGTATGAGAAATAAGAAGCCCAAAAACCAAACTGACCAAAGCACTGCACATCAGCATCTGTTGCTATGAAAAGACATTTTCAAAACATTACAGCAGTTGATTTTATTACTCTACCAACTCTAGACCAGCACATAAACCAGCACATCACCTAATTACAATTTGAGCAGTATTGGAGGTGAGATCAATATGTTAGAAAATTAGGAACAGCCCTCTTAGTAAGGGACAATGTATACTCCTCTCCACCATGGTTGCTGCCCATTTTCAGAGAGCCAGTTACTGTTAGAGAAAGAAATAGATTTTAGAGTAAAACAAAATCAAGGCCTTAATGAACTGATAATTATTTCTTTCTTTATGGTAAACAAGTCCCTCTCTTCTCTACGAGTGGGATCCAAAATCTGCTGAAGGTTATGGAGCCTCCCTATTTATTTAAATGGGCTTTGGATCTTCTCTAATTTCCTCCTCACAGTTTTATCTTATTTCTAAGGGGCCAGATGCTGGGTCCGTATCTGCTCAAATCTATATTTTGCTAATGGAGCTCAGGTTTCTGTAGAAAGAAATGTAACCGAGTTCCCTTAATCCCCACTGCTGGGTGGCTCTAAAAGAGAGACTTAGTCCATCCTGCAGTGGCAAGATAAGAATCATATTTTAAACCAACCTACTTTAAATGAAATTAAATAGCTGTCAGTGTTAATTGAGGACACTTGTCCCTGGAACCAAAAAAAAAAAAAAAATCTGATTTTATTTCTTCCTTCTAAAAGACCTGCACTTATTTCATGTCTTCAAATGGTGAGCTACAAGTGATCTCCAGAAAAAATGGAAGAGAAGTAGGTATTTGTGCAAACAGCTTTTAGGGAGAGAGGTAATCTTCCCTAAGTTTCTGTACAATTTATATTTCACTCAGCCTTAGATCAAATCATAAATAATGTATACTTGGACCTTTTAATAGTAACTTCTGGCTGTTTGTGAGTGGTGAAGTATCTTACATGTGCAATGTTATACCCAAACAAAAACCCATAATTATAAAAAGGGTACATTAAAAAAAAACAAAAAACCAACAAAAAAACCCCAAAAAACCAACCAAACAAAAAAACCCTGCTGCAGCTGGGTGCCCTGTGCCACAAGTGATCTCATGCACGTGACATGGCATTTCATATTCTGGACAATAGTCTGGGCTGAAGCAGGGTCACAGAGCAGCAAAAGGGCTGTTCTGTGGTTTTATCTATAGGTGGTATTACAGACCACTCTATTCTTCTATGTCCTTTCTTTAAAACTTCATACAGATTAATAGATAAATAAATAAATAAACAAATATGAGGCAAATAGGGGAAAAAAACCCCGCAGTTTAGTTTTGATGGTAATTTAAAATGTTCTTCAAAATATCTGTCCTTTAAAAAGTCTAACAACCTGTTGTGTTGTGGCCTTTATTTCCAAAGGTTTCTCTCAGTCCACACAAAGTCCTTTGCCAAGGTTTGATATTCAGTGTCTGAACTGTACTAATTTGACAATCCTCACAGGAAGATACATTAGCCTTTAGCAGACCAGCAAATATAAATGGAAAAAATTACAAATTTTTAGGTTAATTTGTTCAGACAAGCCACATGGTACCACCTCTGCTTATTAAAATAATGAACATGCAACCATCTCTAGAATTTCGTAAGCAGATTTTCCTTTTAGTCATGTTGAAGTAATTCTTAAATTGCCTTCTTTGAATATACATACCAATACAGTGCCATCACTCAAAGCTTTGCAAGAAGCTATCCAGAAAAAGCCTAACATGGCAGCAGAGAATTCACTCAGAGAACCACATGAAAGTGTCAAATTTCTTTTGGGACCCATTCTCTGTGTCTGATCAAAGCTGCAGGCCCTAATTGCAGAAATACTACATGCAAATTTTCTCATCTGCTATCCTTAAGATCATAAAAGTAATTCCCAGCACGATGATTTCCTCTTAGATTGGAGATTATCTCTTTCTGCTCAGCTAGCTGGTGAAATACATCCTGCTGCACATGTTGCCCTCTGGTTGATGGGACAAACCAGGAGGCAGTGGTCCAAGAGCTGCTTTCCTAGCTTCTAGTGCTAGGAAAGTTCAAAACTTTTTATATAGCTGTTAATTACACTAAAACCTTCTCTAGCTGCTAAACCATATCCCTCTACATGTATCAAAACAAATCAAGGGTCAAAGATTTATAAAATAACAAATCTGAATGGACAAATTGTCTATGACTAAATAGAGGTGCAAATTAATCTGGGTACAAGCAAAGTGGAAAATCCAGTGCAATAGAAAAAAACCCCAAATCCTGAATGATCCTATTCCATTATATTTAAAGGAATAAAACCCATTTGGTCCACTGGTACTTTGGAGAACAGGAGAACTGCATTTTGTTTTCACACATGGAATGAAATGCAGAATGCACTATATAAAGAATGAATACTCAGAGGGGTTTTTCTTTTTCCAGTGTGGTCTCTGCTTTTTTCTCTTTGCTTTTCCCACCTCTTCTTGTCCACCCCCATTGCTTTTATTCAGAAAAACAAAGCATGAATGAATAAGACAACCAGCTAGAATATGAAATATAAGCAGAGAAATCTTGTCATATTTCTTTACTGTGGCCACATATAGAACCTAATTAAAAACGAATACATGGTACATTACACATTAGACTCTACTAACACCCTCCTCCCACTTTTAGTTTTTCCATTTGATTTTCTCAATTCTGGGCTTTTATCACCATAGTGATTTGATAAAAGTCCATCATAGTTGTGTGACACTGTAAAAAGGATTTTACTCTCAAGAACATTCTCACCATTTCTGAAGTATCCAATTTTTGTCTCACTTGTGCGGAAGAATACTTGTCTCCTGGGGTGTTTTCAACTCTACTTGAGTGCTATGTTGTTTACATTTATACATTTATTCCAACTATGTCATTAAGATAATTTTTAATGGATGGCATTTCCCCCCACCTGACTGGGGTTAAGGTTAGATGAAGTTCTGCTGCCTGAGCAGCAGCAGTGAACATTGAAGTTGTTGATATTGATTCCTGGGCTGAGGAACATTAATACCAGAATGATTTATAGTACTGAGAGTGCTCTCCAGGGTTTAGGACTGCAAACACCTGTCCACAACTTTGAAGGGTGAGCATATCTGTGTCAGGACCCTGGGTCGATTGCTTCATCCTAGGGGTCTGGCCATGAGCAGTCTCTGCAGGACTCCCCTTCCCTCCTGATCTACACTGAAGCTCAGGCTTCCACCTGAGTCTCTGCCTGAGCTGTGTCTCCAGTGCTCAATCTCATATATCACCATTCCTGACCCCTGGCCTAGAAGTCTTGGCTTGGCTGTGGACCAGCTTTGCCACCATGGGCTCCTTTAGTGACCTGGGCTCCTTATCTCAGCCAGGCAACCATCCCCAGACATGCTCTGCTTGCAGCTGTTGAGTACCATGGAACAAATCCCATAAGATTCAGCAATTATAGGCTTAGAAGTATTTTTACAATAAGGGATGAGCCACAGCACTCAACCTGTGCTTTGTGGAGATGACTTCTGCAAGCATGAGTCTCCAGCCCATCTGGAGATTCTGCAAAGAGCATGGAACTATTTGTCTAATGGTGAACATGGTGGGGAACGCTGTGTTCACACTTCAACTTGATCTTAAAGGTTTTTTCAACCTCATAAATTCTATGACTCTGTGATTTCAAGATTCAGGTGCATTATAAGATCTTAAGTTGGGCTTCACCTGGAACCTTCACCCTGGAAAATTTGAGGCATGAAACCCTCTTTTCTCCCCAGGATATTTGGAGCTTACAAATTTCTATTAGCTCAGAAACAAATGCTGAGCAAGACACTGGTGGGGAGAAGGTTTTGCCAAGAAAAATGCTTGCCACAAAAAGCAATGTTTTAATGAAAAATAAGATATTTATTGAAAACACATGATTATTTTGTGGCAAATCAGTACCAGTCTCAAAACCTAGAAGCGAGATTGCCTTAGACTTTCCTATTCTTTGCTTTTCCTGTTATTTCTCTGTTGCTGTTAGGTAAACCACTTGCAGCTGTTTACAATTTCCACCCAGTCTGCAGTTTGGAAGACGAAAAGAGCCTGTTTGGACTCCAGAGGACCATTTTCACAACAGCTCAGAAGCGCCAGAGCCAGTGACTGCAATGGCAGTAGGAAAAGACTGCCAGGGAGGAGATCAGCGTTTAGCCTCCTTTCATGAAGGCATTATTGAGTTCTGGTACACAGACTGCCAGCAGAGTGTCCCTTTTCCTGTCTTTTTCCTGCCTGCTTCCTTCTCTCTTCCTCTCCATTGCAGCATGATGAGATATTGACAGTGGCATCTTCATGGCACCACTCCCATCCTTGGGTATGGGGAGAAGCCAAAGGGAAGTAGGGGAGGAAAAGGGCCATGCTAAGGCACAGGCTGTTTGCTTGCATGGCTGCCTGCCAGTGGCTTCAGCACAATGCCCAGAGCCAGCCTCAGAGAAAGGAGAGGGAGGGCAACACAGAAAACCCAGGAGACATGAGCAACCTGTGTTTCCTACCAGCACTGAATTTTTTGAACCTGAAGTGCTTTACAGCTCTACTCCATTAAGAGCGGCAGGATAAGGAGACTCCAATCCATCAAAGCCACAAAACAAATCCTGCCTTAAGCCATTGGGTTTCACATGAAAAAAACCAAAAAGAGAAAACAGAAGCCAAAAACGTTCAATAAAACCACAGAGACAATAAATCTGCCCAGTTTTGTGCAGACAAGTTACCTTTGAAACATCCTCTGGCAAACCTGATGAGAGCTTCAGGTCCCCAATGAAACCCGAAACCTGTGGGTTTGTGTTTTGGCTGTTAACTCAGCACAAGTCGGGGAAAGAACTACTCCCACAGCTAGAGTGGGGAGAAACCTCTCAAAACACCTTTGCCTTCTCCTTCTTCCCAAGGCATTCCTGCTTCCTGGCACTGCCAGTAGGAAATAAACCTTGCAGATTCAGTGGGAACGGGTGGGAGAGAGATACTGCCCACATTTCTGAGAGATTTTGGGTCAGGTTAGGGCTTGCCCTGTGCCCAGGAGATAACACCCAGCCCCAGGAATGAGAGGAGTGGTACTCTCCATCAGCCAGTCTTTAACTATAAGGATGCATGGGCAAAGCACACAGAGTGTTTCCCCACGGCTGCTCAGTGAGTGATACAGGGATTTCCTCTTCAAACACCTTCAATTCCATTTTTACCTCTTTTCCAGCTAGTTAATATTATTGCCACGGCAGAGAGTTTAGCAAGCCAAGAGAAAGTGCCAAAACCGCTACTTTCTTAGGGACAGTGGGTAAAGGGCAAGACTGCCCTGAAATTAGCAGATAAGAGCAGACCTTAACTGAAGCTTTTATCGGTTTTTTGTGTTCACCGAGGCCAGATGATTTTCAAGGAGCCGCTTAGAGATTTAAAGCGCTGATGTGACAGGAGCTCTTTGATTTTAATGTTCCTGCCCTCTTCTTGCAGCCAGTGTTTATGTAAACTTGAGAAAAACTGCCACTACTGTTCATCTCCCTCATTTTTCAGCCTTAATGGTAATTACATTCCACGCATGACAGGAGACTCAGCATTGCATTCAAGACAGGGGCTGTAACTTTGCCTTTGACATGCCATTACTTTGCATTAAGTCACAGTTTCATAGAGGGGGAAAAAATAACATGTTGCAAAAGTGGGGGTGTAATGACCGCTGCAAAAAACATATTGCTGATGCGCATAAGTGGTTTCAATAAAACACTGCAGCTTGAGATTTACAGGGGCATCCAAGTGATGGAGGAATAACTATACTATTGAATAGGTTCCAATTTCACGTCAGATTTTTTGGGGGTTTTTTTGAGTTTTTTTTTTAGGGACAAAATTTCTATTTGTCTGTGTAAGATTGCTACTGTACCCTTCTTTGCTCTTGGCCTCTCTAATGTGCTAAGCACTCTCTGTTCTCAGTACCTTGGAAAAATCCCATGCTACCAAATATATGTTACCTCTGCCCAGTCCTGCTTGAACTACAGACCTTAAATTAAGATATGTAAATGTGATACTTAGCAAATAAGTTGCTCCTTCTTCTTTGTTTAATCTGCTTGAGGTTTACTGTTCCAGATACAGTCTGGTCAGTTGATGGTGTGAGGGACTTAAAATACTTAATAGTTGCTAATTTTCTCCTCTAGATAGAATGCTGTCTGCGTGGACACCTGACTGATGGTCATATATGCCATGTTTTTGAGAAAACTTGCATCATTAACAAACTCTCACAAGATACAGCTCACAACTGCTTTTTGTGTGACACTCAGAACATCACAATGTATGCAAGCATCTTTTGGGACTTCTCACAGCTGTGAGCAACAGGCAGCAGAGTACAAAGACATTTTGATTTGGAACTGAAGTTCATCCTCAAGCTCCCAAATATCATTACCCATCTGAACTGCATCCCCAGCAGCCACAGACTAAAATAAATGGACCACAGTGAGAGATTTCAAGCAAGTCTTGACATAAAAACATCTTTGACTCACAGTTTCAATCCTGAAACATAGCCAGCTGCTTTGGGCAAGGATTATTTCTTTAGCACTTCAGTTTCAGCCTTGGCTCCAAGCTTCTGGTGAGGAAAGAGATGGTTTTACCTTGAGCAGAAGCCAGGTTATTCCCCCACCCTCATCTCACACCAACTTCTCACCAACTTTCCTGCCAGCAGCCCCTCCAGGACAACCCCTGTGTGCTTCCATGGCCCCAGCCATCATGCAGCACCTCTTCCCCTTGCAGTCTCTACCTCAGTTTACTGGCACAGACTCCAGCTGGGGCCAGCCCAGGCTGATTTATCTATTTGTAATGGTCAGTTGGCAAAGCACTGTGGTGGGGATTTGGGGACATCACACCTCTGTGCCAAGGGGCTGCCCAGTGCTGCAGCCTGTATCTCTTGTGAGCAGCAAGGTGCCACCACTCTCAAGCACGTAGGCAGCTTTGAGATTACCATAGTTTTAAAACTACCTCTGTTTTAAAGGCCAGCTGCTTTTCTCTCCATGATGGGGAGCAAAATCTGTGTGTGTGTGTGTGTGTGTGTGTATAATGGGCAAAAAGCTGCATCTGTTACTCTGCTGATGCCCTAGAGAGTGGAATTTAAAAAAAAAAGATAGAAAAAATAGTTCACCTGTATGTTTAATCCAGCCTGTGTTGAGCAGAAAGAACCCGACAGTATCCTGCCCCTAATGGAAACGGACTGTATACCAATTACATTAGTTTTCATTCTTTAAATTACAGATTAGATTTTAAAATTCCACACTGTTCCCAAAGACTCTTTTAAAGGCCTTTTTCAGGGTTTTATCTCATGGCCCTTACAGAACTTGCTTTAGATGAAAAAAAAAAGCAGAAAAAACCTTAAGCTCCAATCGATTACTCTGGTAATGGAAATGGAAACCCTGCTTGTCCTTATTATCATGAGCCTTATTACCCTTGTCATCACCACCACCATTATGCCATGAGGCTTTTATTCTCCAGGCATTGTGAGGAGGTTCAGCGTCAGAAGGGCCAAGCACCCAAGTCTCTCCCTGCTCGGAGCTGCAGAGCCACACTCCCATCTGTCAGTTGTTCCCTTAAGTGGTGCTTTATCTTCTCTGCCTAACGACTTACCCTTTATTGTATCTGTCTCACAGTAATGCCCCGAGTTCTCTGCTAAAATCAGGGATCCCCTCCAATGACTGCCTCTGCAAGCTTATGTAACTTCCCTGCCTCCCTGCAATTCAAGCCATCAGGGCTTTCTAGGCTGCATCCCCACCCTCTCATGATGCACTGATTTGTACCTGCTCAAATCAATAATTTTTGCCTGGAATATCCACCATCCAAGTCAGGAAACATGGTTCCCCTGAAACAGCACATGGAAAACCACATTTCCTATATGCAGAGGGTCAAATTTCATTATTCAGCCTAGATGCAAGTTCATGTCAGCTCTAACAACTTTGATAGAAATTGCTAGATTTTTAGGAGGATTAGTGAAAGCAGGGTATAGTCCACCGCAAATACTTTTTAAAAATGCCGTATTAATGACTATTCTGCTGGCACACACACACAAAAAAGACTGTAGGTAAGGAAATGTAGGTAATCTCATAGTTTCAGTAGGATTATTCTACTGTGATTGGGTATTTTTGTAGGCATAATTAAGCTGGAGTAAGGATACATTTTTCTCCCAAGTGACATATCACAAACTGGAATTGGAGTCACTGTGCAGGAAGTATAAAGCCTGAATGTGGCAATAGGATTAAAGGAAAATATTTCCTCTCATCTGGAAATCTTGGCAGTATATGAAGAATTCCCTTGGGTTCTACAAATGATGCTTTGCTCTTCTATAGATCCTATATTAATTAGAGAAATGTATCTCAAAAAGTGTGTTTCAGAAAGAAGGTTTTTCCAATCTGACGAATATCAATGCTGCTGATACTAAAATCCTGTGGGCACGAAGTCCCCAAGAGAACTCTGGAACACAGAGACAAGGTTTAATGGTGATCTTGGCAGTGCTAAATTAGCAGCTTGATTCAGTGATCTTAAAGTTTTTTCCAATGTAAATGATTCTGTGATTTCTTGAAGGTGCCAGAATGGGCTCCCACAAAACATGCCACTTTCCTATTATCTCCCTAAAACACCTGAGGTCCATATATCCCTGTGGTCCTTGGATTCCACCACTGCTCAGGGAAAAGGGCTCTCAGGTTTGAGAGCAGTGGATTGTTGCTGGTAATACACTGCCTTCTCCAGGCATGGAGCAGTGGGGTCAGGAAGGGCACTGCAATCACCTGTCCACTGTCCTTTGGAGACTGGAGCTGCCACCTCTGTGTGTCTGCCACTGTCTGTGGTGTCATGAGGATGCTGCGTATCTGAGCAGAGCTGCAAGGGTGCTGTGCTGCAAGACATAAATATGCTCAAAGGGCTCGGGAGTGAAGGCTGTAGAAGTAGAGGGAGTTGAACCTTGATCTGAGCCTTACATTTATGAACTGGACTCCAGATCCTCACTTCATCTTCAGCTGGCAGCCAGACCATCTAGAAACTCTCACATCTCTCTTCCTCCTTTCTTTGCCTTGTGCAAGAATTAGACTCACAGTCTAATTAGCTGTTCCTGTTATTACTACCTTTCTCCCATGATTGCCTTTTTCACTCCTAGCAATGAGGAATGCACTGGCTGGCAGTTATCAGCTAATTGGGGCTGAATAAGGTCACTGGCTAGGCATTATCCTGACCAAACCAAAATGCACATTGACACTCAGTGCAAACATTATCCTCTGCATGAGATAGCCCAGATTTAACCAGAAGCATGCCTTCCAAATTTGGATGAAACTGGTCTGCAAAATCTCATCTGTGGTTCTGTACATCCAAGGGGACAAGCTGCAAGGAAGGGTCCACCATGGCACATGCTGCATGTACACTGTGTGAGCAAGTTTTCTGGCAGCCTTATTCACTGACGCACCCAGTGAAGTGAGTGTGGTTCAAACTAGGATCAACACTGGACTGTGATCACAGTGATGAATTTCTGCATTCAGTAAATCTCATGCAGTGATCTGAACATCACAAGAATGGTCCTAGAGACTCTGCTGTGTGCTGGGAGTTGATGCTTCTTTTCCCCAGGCCAGGTTGGAAAATCTTGCTTCTTGACATTCATTTGATTTCTGAGAGGCTGCCCTCCTTAACCTTTTTAGCATCCTGCTTTTATTTGCTAATGGTCTGTTTACACCACCAAAGTTTTGTTGATATGAGTAGTTGAGACATGTCTATTAATCTTCCTAATGTCCATATTAATTTGCCTGTTCATGCATCACCCTGCCTTTTTTTTGTTATTCTTAATTAATTTGATAAATCGTTTTGTAATTTAATTAGAAAACTGAAATAATACCCTGTGACTGAGGGGCCAGTCAGACATCATGCTTAAGTTACAAAGGGGCTGGATAAGAGGTTTGATGGACAAAAAGGCATGAATTTTGACATGAGAAGAAAATGTTTGCAATTAATTGAATATAATTTCTACTGCTGTTAGGAAGCAAGGCCCACAACATGGGCAGGTGATTGCTATGAGTTATGTTCTCTGGAAGAAAAACTGGGTGCCCTGCATGGATTGCCTTGAGGATGAATGAAACATTAGCCCGTCAGTGCATGGTGGGAAGGAGGAGACTTTCACCCACAGTATGACTCCTAGGATGGTTGCAGCAGTGACTACACAGTCTTGGGAGGATATCACTTAATGCCAAAGATGTACATTCACCTAGGAGCCCAAACCAGGTCCTGTTCATGAAAGAATGGGATTTTGCCTTTGGTGAAATTGTAAATACTGTCAATGACTTACAAATAGAAGCTGGAATTGCATTTGACCTTTTGTGCTTGAAGATTGATTTCTCCTCATACCACTGTTCTCATTTAACAAGGATACCACTTTCTCAGAGTCAATACATTTAAATACACAAAGAAGACTATGATTTTCCCAGCCACTATTACTTTGTGCAGGTGAATAATGAATACATGAGTAAAAAGCCTCATAGAACTGGGGGTGAGTATTAGAAGAATATACCTGCAGCTCAGACTGGCTGTACAGCCAGCAAACAGTGAGTGCAAGAAACAGAGAGGATGCTCTCTCCCTTCAGCAGCAGGGGAAAAGGGGTGGAAAAGGGGGGGCCCTGCCGGAAAGGCTTCATGTGCTGATCATTGACACTCAGATTTCAGATTTTCTGACAAAAAGCAAAGACTTAACCAATCAAGAAGATTAACGGCGATGAGGTTGAGGTTCAGCTCTGATATAAAGTGATTTAACACTTGGCTGTGCAAAACACTGAGAGAGAGAGTTTCCTTGTGCCTTCAGCCAAGCAGAAACCCTCTGTGAAATTATCTAAAATACTGGCATCCTTTATGGGCTTTCATCCCCTCACCATCTGGTTGCAGTTGGCCGAGGCTGTTTCCACGGAGCACCCTGCACTTGGAGCACACGTGCACAGCCAGCTGTGTGTCCGGGATGGGGCTGCCCACCTTCCACGCATGGAGCCCACTGCTGGGGCACTCCCACATTTCAGTGCACACAAATCTCCCCGGTCAAGTTTCTATTTCAGGATGATTTTATAACTTTCATTTAAAGTAGGAAGCCTGCTTCAACCGAGAGCCAATTTCATTGAAGGGGAGTCTACAACTTCAGTGTACTTTAGGCTGGGCTTTCAGTGAATAGGAGTGACTTCAGGTTTGCTTCAATGTAATTTATAATTCTTAATTTTTCAAAAATGAAGAGAATGCTGATGCCTGTCTGTCAGTTATTCTTTCACCAGCTTACCTGCTTTCTCCTTTTCCTTTGCCTTAACAAAATGAACTGTGTTTGCTTTTGTATCTAAAAGAAGCTGATTAACCATATATTGTGTTTCACTGAAATGCAGGGAGGAATATTTTGTCATTCCACCTTTTCCCTTTAATTTCATGGACCAGGACAATGCTTATTTTTTTGCTTGAATGTGTTACCTGATAGCCGACAAAAGTTGATTGACCTGGGCAATATGTTTCCATATCATGTCCTGGTAGACCTAAAAAAATCAAAAGTTTCAGCTGTTAAAAAGGATTGGATAGGACATTTAAAAATGTGTCAGTTAAATTAGCAAATCAATACAATTTTGCACTTAATTCAACAGATTCTTACTGTAATTTCTTTTTGGAATGCAGTATTTTATTATCTCAGATTTAGGTTACATGGATACTTAGTGGCTTTATTCCTTAGTTTAAAATTTGGCTTTACACATTTCCTCTGGAAGTGCAGATGAGCTCCCTCATGCAGCTGTCAACCCCCTCCTGCCCAATCTTGGGATACAGTGACCCATTTCTTAGAGGACTGTTATGAAGCCTGGCCAATTCTCTCTTATCAACAAAGCTTTAGAGGCAACACATTACATTATGCAAGAAGCAAGGAAGTGGGCTGTCTCTCCCTATACTACGAATATTCTGGGGAATGAAGATGACAAAAAAACATAAAAGCTGTCTGGCTTTTAACAACTGGGACACTACTTTCATTGTTAATTTTCCTCAACTTACAGCTTTAATAAAAATGGCTATAACCTGTATTTTCAGCAACACCATTTTGGCCTCTCAATTTAAAAAAAAGTCAAGATAAAAGGAATTACAATGAGTATGCATTATTTCATAAAGCAATGAGCAAAACAGATATGCCAGTCAAGTAGAGACAGACATTACATACTCTGCTACTGTCAGCAAATGTGTTTACAAAAAGAATAACAAACCAAAATCAGTCTGGTTTCTTCTTTCTTACCCTTTTTCAAGGGATGTCAGTTTGCTACAAATTATTCTATTTCCATTTATTTCCATTTTGGCCACACAGAGTTTCTTCTCATCAACTGACCATATTTGCCGTACCATATGGTGCCTTGATAAGCTGAGATGGGTTTCTGCCAGGGGGTCAGGATCCCTGCTCCATCCTGCCATCTCTTCCCTGCCAGCACCAGGCTCTGGGTGCGATGTGACATCCCACCACCCCCACAGTTACTGCGGGATGTGGTAGCAGTGATTTGGACTCTCTTCCCTGGCACTCACAGTATCAGGAAGTGGCATGTGAATTTGTGAGTGGGTCATGTCCCTTTGATGACTGACTAGAGCCACAACTTTGTGTTGGTGTCCTCTCCCTCCTCAAAACCTGGTTGGGCTGCTCAGTGCTGCCACTGCCCCTCACCCCTGCTCCCATCCTCCAGCAGCTGGTGGAGATGGGAGGTTCTTGCCCCCTTTGGGTTCCTCCTGGTGAGCAGTGACCCCAGCAAATATGTTCCTCGCAGTGTCAAGGCTGCGGTTTGGCTCATGGTGCCAGAATACAGTTGTTGGCTACAGTCCCCAGATGTCTTTATCTGTTTATGTTTCCCCCTATCAAGGCTTTTTTCTAACACCCACGGTATCAGGGCTTGGGGGAGGCAGGGCAATGTCCTGGGACTACCTCAGACATCCATTTTCCAAGAGAAGGGCTGGGAACTTTTGATGCCAGACAGCCCTGTAGGATGCAGAGGTGAATTTGCTCACCCTATGTCTCCAGCCCAATATCTTAAACTCAGCACCAAAACTCTTTCCCTGATAACTGTAACTAATGGCCCTTGGGCTGCAGGGGGATGTTTAGGAAGGACAGAGTATCTTTGCAGTCAGGGACCACAGAGAGTTTCAGTAATGCAGCACCTACCATGTGCTGCTGACATCCCTGCTGATGCATCCCCTGGACCTGCTGCATGCTGCATCCCTGGAGCATTCTGCCATTCCTGAAGGAGGCCATGAGATAGGGATAAAGAGATGTGGGAGGACACCCAAAAGGTGGTGGGTGGGAGAAGAGATGGAAAGAGATAATGCCGTTGTTTAGATGTGAGAAGAGGAGCTCATGTTATTCCTACTTCCTTTGCTGTAGTCCAAGAATTTCCCCTAATATGTTCAGTGAAAACACCTCTATTCTAATGAGACCTCCAATGAGATTCACTGGAAAACTACCTACTGACCCTTAGGACCCAAATGAGTTGATGCATCTGCACCATGGCATCAGGCTTGAGGGTGGTAGGGATGACTGGAAACCACGTAGGAATTTATGAATTTGCAGCCTCTTTCCAAAGAGATACAGGTTTCCAGAAAAAGAGTTCATCAGGGAAAAATACTAGAAGAAAAGCAGCTGGGTAAATTTCAATGATTCTGAGACTGATATTAGTTTCTAAGTGTTTTAGAAAAAAGAACACTAAAAGTATGTGTGTTGTTCTGAGACTTTGAACTACCTCTTCTTTTATTAAGTTTAAATAAAGTATCAGAAAATGAAATGTAACTTTTTTTCAGGTAAACCTAAAGACACTCTCTTCACTACTTCAATCTAAAGCATCTTTTCTTAGTTGTTCATTAGTCAGGAAACAAAGTTATTTTGTGCTAATATAGATTCATTTTTAAATCATGATGGGAAAAACCCCACCCCAAAAAATGATGCATTCTTGCTGCCCAAATTAGAGCTGCCATGGAAAGTCATCTTTTCTTAGTTGTTCATTAGTCAGGAAACAAAGTTATTTTGTGCTAATATAGATTAATTTTTAAGTCATGACGGGAAAAACCCCACACCAAAATAATGATGCATTCTTTCTGCCCAAATTAGAGCTGCCATGGAAAGCCAATGATCTTGGGCTTCCCCATCATGCCAGTATCCTTGAATATTTGATGTGCATGAAAATATTTTCTTATATTTTCTGAGTACCCAAATGCACAGTTACATTCAGTTACATTTCCAAATAAACTAGCTTCATTTACAGAAGATGTGTAACCCCTAAATGGCTGAAACTCCTAATACACCAAACCTGCTGTGTTGTTGTAATACCTTAGCATCTTTGGAAAAAAAAAAAAAAAAAGTCAAGTCAAGTATATTTAGGTTATATAGATGGCTTCTGAAGTCTCTTTAAATACTTTAACACACCAAATTTCAAACTTTGATCCAAATCTAATATATTTGTGTACTTCCTCTGTGTGCTGAAATACTTTAGTGGAAAGGGGTTGAAAGAAGGTTGGTTCTAAGCAAGTTGCTATATTGTGTTATCTTTTCCCATTCACCAGGTCAGAAGAAAGCTTTCAGCTCATAACAAGGTGCCCCTGTTTTGATCACTTAAAGATTTTCAACAGCCAGAAGCTGCCTTCATAATTTACTGTATAAACTGTGGATTTAATTTGAAATTGAAACTCTTTGGCTAAAAACAGTTACGGATCACACTCAGTGCACTGGGTGAAATGTGTATCATGTACACAATGGGAAACTCTAAAGAGATTCATACCCTGTATTAGTAGTGGTGTTATCCTAATGTCATGTGTTAAATTTGTCTGGAAAATTCTTCTAGTATTTCAAACTGCAAAAGCTTTTTTGGGAGAGTAGCACATCAACACATCTAAATACAGTGTGAATATTTCCAAATTATCCTAATGAGAGCTTCCTCAAATTTTTCAACCCAGCAACAAGAATTTAATATATTTGCACATTGAGAAACACATGGGCCATTTACAATTAAAAATATTTTCCTTATGTTCTAGTATGAAAGGATCATAATAGCAGATTTGATATTTTCTTTAATCCTCTGGAGAAATTGAATCAGCTGTGACATTGCTGCTTTTTTTAAAAAAAAATTGAAATCTTTACATCAATTTTTAACATGATTGTAATTGACAAATCCTTTGGAACATTAGTGAACATTTAAATACTAATTAGCTAAGCCACTGGTAATCTCTCCTCAGCAGAGCTCACAGACACAAATGTCAATTAAACCTGAGTTTGTCCCCAAGGAAAGAAAGGTCAGAGGGTAGTGTTCAGTCAGCTGTGAGATTATGTTAAGGCACTGTTAGAAGTAATAACCTCTGAAAAAAAAAGAAAAAAATATAAAGAAAACAAAGCTAACTTTCTCTTACTTTTTTTTCTTTTTAAATAATTGCATTAAGTATAGGGTTGAGAGGGGAGAAACAAGGAAAGAATTAGAAGAATTGAATCAACAACAGTTGCCTCTTTAGCAACAAACCAAACAGCCATCAATCCATTGCCTAAGGAGTTAGGAGACAGCTCATTCCCTGCTTACAGTTAAATCATTCAATATCTCAGGCAAACTCCTTTTAGTTTCTACAAGGTTTACTCCCAAACTGCTGGGAAGTATTTAAATTTGAGTTGCTTTTATTTTCTTTCCTCTTCTAAAAATGCCCCAAACCTTCCCCAAAGAAAATCACATCTGAAGGCCTCACATCATTCCATCCTTCTGAAGACCTGTGGATCTATTTGCTGTGACTAACGAAGACCAACAAATTAAGTTGTGTGTGCTCACCACACTCTTCCAGTTTGCTTCCTTTTGCTTTTCAGAGCACTTTATTCCATTTCTACACTTAGGAGCTGGATGGCTTTGAGCACACACACCATCCCATTAATTTCAAGGAACTTCTCCTGCACTATGGATGACACAGCTCCTCAAGTGCTTCCGTAGACTGAAGCTGTAACTCATTAGAACTGGCAGCACAGGGCTATGTTTCAGTATATGCTGCAATGTTTCCACAGATCATTTATTTATTTTGCATTGATGGACTTCAGCACCTGGTTAAAGTTAAGCACTTGCTTCCTCAACAAGGGACTCAAATACCTTCTTCTTAAATTATACCCAACCTCCCTTCTTCCCCACAGAATCTTCCAAGGAGAGGCTGTGTAAAGAGCTGCTTCTGAGATGGCTCTACTGATAATGCAAAACTATCCCCTTCAAATGAGGAACTAAAGCACACGAAGGACAATTACTCAGCCCAGCTCCTGTTGTGAGAAGTGTGTAGATTAACAGCTCCTTCTTATGAGAAAAGAGTTCTTGTGTCAGCCTGCTTTGTCAAAACTTTATATTTTGTATAAATTTTGTGGTAGAGGATAGGCAGCCAACAGCATGGTAGAGTTGACATTAAAGCTGGTATCAGGGCATGTGGAAAGTGCAAATTGCTATGGGAAAGGTTTTGAAAAGCCAAACACAATGAAGTTACATAGCTTGGTGAAGTTCCACGTACAACATAGTAATTCTCCTTATTCTTGGAAAGTTTTAGTATTAGAGCCTCCTAACTGAACTTAAAAAAGAAAAAAGAAAATCTTATAAACCATTCTTCTAAAAACAAGATTAAAAAATCCCTAACATAGCTCAAAAAAACCAAAAAATCAATGTTAGTTAGCAAGTTTTGTATGTAATGATTTATTTAGGAGCTTTGGAGAAGTCTCAGCAGAGAAAAATATTACAGCTTGCTGTCATAATTTCCTAAAGTTTAAGTGTTCATAGATTTTTAATGCTCCAAGCTAGGAGGAAACACTCTGCTATCCAGTCTGACCTACTATATATCACAGGTCATCACATTTCATCAAGTTACCTTTGCATCAAGTCCAATAAATCACAAGCTAGGAGGAAACACTCTGCTATCCAGTCTGACCTACTATATATATCATAGGTCATCACATTTCATCAAGTTACCCTTGCATCAAGTCCAATAAATCGTGTTTTGCCAAAGACTATCCCCAGAAAGGCATCTGTCTGGATGTAAAGACTTTAGGAGCCAGAGAATCCACCCTACCCCACTAGAGTATTCCACTGATTAGACTCACTCTAATAAAAATGTGTGTTATTTTCAGCTTAATATGTCCAGCTTCAGCTTCCAGCTACAGATTCAGGTTATGTTTTACTTCACTGGACTGTAAAACTCTTTGGTGTTCAGCGTTCTCTTCCAGTGAAGATGCCTCTCTGGAGAACATTTATGGAAGGTAAACATGCATAAGAAGCTCTATCTCCGTGATTTCTCTCCAACATTTGGTTCTGTTTTATAGCTGTTTCTGTGCTCTCTGGGTATACACCTCACAAGCAGAACTTGCTGAAACTGCAGCATTCCAGCATCATTCTCACCAGTTCCAGCCACAGACAAACTCAGAGCTCAGTAACCTCTTTATTCGTGCAAGCATTACTGCAAAGAGAACTGGAATATTGTGCTGCAACCCCCTGCTTTCTTTCTGGTGCAACATAACCAGCACAGCCTCTTGGTTTTCAGAATACAGCCTCCTTGCTTGTAGATGAGGGCTGTGTTTTTTGTTCTAAGGTATACAAACTGGTATTTTAGCTGCACCACTTCATTTCACAGGGCTATGCTTACCAAGTCATTCAGACCAGTTTATATATGTATCACTGCTTAGTCATCCTGACTTTTACCATTCAGGTAGTCTTTGCCTTATCTCCAGATTGTGATTTTACTTCAACTCACAGATAAAGATGTCAAACTGCCAGGTCACATATGTATTGCCACTGAATAAAAAAAGAAAAATCCTCATCCAGTTAAAATTCCTCATTTACCTACAACTCCTTCAAAGTTTAGTCCATCTCATATATGCTTTATTAGCAATGTATAATGTTGGCATGCAGAAGGCAATGCCATAAATACCTTCCAAAACTTCTTTTAGCAATAAAGTTTTCAATTCCAGAAGAGGAGGGCATCAGCTTTGATCTAAGAACAGATTTAAATTCTGTTCCTGTCCTTGAATATTTCACTAACAGAGCCTTGTAGAAATTAATTCTTTATTTTGACTGAGCCTGATGTTTGTGTCACTGGTTTAAGTTATCCCACTTACTCTTTGCGGCTACTGACTGTCTATTAAAAATGTAAATATTGGTAGTTTTACAGCATGTCCTAGGTCTTGTGTGGGCTAAGATTCAGAGAAGATGAGCCTAAACTCACATATTTATGGTCTGAAGATGCCTATTTTGCAACCACTTTAACATGCAAAGAACCACATTCATGTGACCTTGCTTAAGTAATTTATGGGTCTTTAGAAAGAAAGATCTTAAAACTGTTCTTTGAAAGCTGAAAGAACCAAAACCGGAGGACTTTAGAAGGAGTAAGGTGATGCTGCATGACTAGCACCAGCCACTTACCTTTATCCTTCAGTCATTTTACATAAGAGATGGCTACTGAGTAAATGCAACTGTCCTTATACCTGAAGATGTTTATGCTCCAGAGTTTATGTTCAACAAATGGTATTAACTTCACCTAAATGTAAATCCCCTGTGGGCTTTTTCCCAGCCAGGGATACACGTACATGTGCCAAAATGTCTGTTTTGCCATTCATTCTGACACTGGGAGCCCTGAGTGGTGGAGTCACAGCCAGCTTATCAAGTCTTCCTCCTCTTAAATCCCACATGCTGGCAGGGAGTGTGTCCATGTCCCCATCCCTCTCTTTCCCATATGGCTGCCTGTCATCCCTGCCTGTATTTTGTTGGGTTCCAGGCCTTTTCTTTACATGTTCCACTTCCAGTCACTGTCAGACTTGTGCTCGCCAAAAGTGATAGAGTTGTAATTCCGACATGTCAAAATAGTTACATGAGCAGAAATCTCCTTGTCCCCAATGGCTTCCCCTCCAGCATGGACAATATTTTCCAATAAAGCCTACATTTGCTCCAAACCTAAAATGATACAGATGCATTTTATACTGTGCAAGAAACAGGACAGCTGTAAGCATTGCACAAAAATCCTGACTTCAACTGTAATCTTCAGATAACTGCTGCTATGTAATATGCTCAGCACCAGGGGAAATATCAAAGGATGTTTCCAAATAATACTTCCACATAAAAACTTGCTAAATGGCAGACCAAATCCTCAGCTGGCTGGGATCACTGAAACCACAGGGGTTTATCTCACCAGGAATCTGGTTCAGCATTATGTACATAGAATTAATGTGGCTTTGCTTGCCACTAACAAGTAAGGAAATAAAATTAAAGTCCATAGGGTTATAGCAAAGAAGCTGGGGATTTACCTGAAACATGCATTGATCTTTTAGCTTGTAAAAAAATGGGGCCTGAGATGATGGATTCAGTGTAGAAACAGATTGATTAGATATGAAATCTGCAACATATCTTTCATTCTGGAGTGTTTTCCAAACATTATTGTCACAGCTTGCTTTCCCTGATAGCTCCCCAGGTACGTGATCACCCTTTTTCTCAGAGGTCCAGGCTGCATTTCAGCATGGCTGGCTACAAATGTGTGTGTGGGCCTTCAGTCGGGTATCAGGGCTGCAGCTAGAACCCTTTTACATTTCCTAGGTGCATAC
The DNA here is from genome assembly GCF_014805655.1 of Passer montanus. Lineage (NCBI taxonomy): Eukaryota > Metazoa > Chordata > Aves > Passeriformes > Passeridae > Passer > Passer montanus. The sequence goes on along the minus strand of NW_024367930.1, from coordinate 8,181,700 downwards.
ATTTCTGAACCCACTAACTTTCAGGGCTTTGTAGGGCAAGATGACCTAGACCACTAAAACTCCAGGCACAAAGAACTGCCAGTTTGGAGAGAAAATTTCTGTGAGAAGTTTGGAGAAGGAGGAAGCCCAAGGAAGTGGAAGCTCAAGGAATTGGAAGCCCAAGGACCAGCAGTCCCTGCTGGACCCTCCATGGGCAGTGGGAGAGTGGCATGGGCAGTATGCTAGAGTGCAGTGCCTGGCATCAAGGCCTGGACTGCCTTGGAAAGGCAGCTCCTGCTCTCTCAAGAGCAAAATCTGGCACATCAAACATAATAGACACCAAAGCAGGCACCACCAGACCGGTCTCTCCCCTCTGCAGAAGCATCCTCATCATCAGCCGTGCCCTCCTAACAGTGCAAACAATGTGTATTCCATGACACAAGAGGGACAAGGTGCCCCAAAGAGGCTGTGGGTTTTTCTTGGCTGGGCAGCACCCATACATCTTCAAAAACATAAATCAAGGTGCTTTGTATAGCCCAAATGTTTCAGTCCTGGCACTCAATTTTCCAATAGAGCCAAGACAGCATCATTATATTTTGAATATTTGCACACTATGCTAAGAACAAAACAATTTGGGGGTTTGTGTGAATACAATGGATTTTAAAGTTGGAATTTGGGCAACTGTCATCACTCCTTTCCTCCTGCTGTCCCTCCTTCCTCCTCACTCCTGTCTGACCTTTGCTACTGCCCCATTGACTCTTCCAGGAATGAACCCAGTGACTCCAGTGCATCAGCCTCACAGGCTTCAACCAAAGCAAGAGGATCCCTCCTTCTCAATGAGGCAGCTGCCAGGCACAGGCAGCTCCAGCACTTCCATAAAGCCCTGATGATGCCAGGGCCACATGCTGCCTTTCCTCTGCAAGGAGAGCAAAGCACCACTGCTGTGTGACCCCCAGAAATCTCCTCTGGCACATTATTGCTGCATTAGTAAGACTGCAGTCTGTGATTCCCACATCCTGGATAAAACTCCCTCTCTCTTCTGATTACTGCTAACTCATACTTTCCAGAGCTGATTTATCCCAGGCCTCATAAAAACGTTTCAGAGCAGCCAAAGCATGTTGCCTTCAGAGCACACCACATTCCTTCTAGCACCAGGTATTTTAAAAAAGACATATCCTCAAAGGAGGATGCCTCTCCCTGTTCAACTTCTATACACAAGCACTTCACACTTTAAATCACGTAGTGTCAGCTGGCCTGACCTAGCATTTCTGTTATTATTATTAGCACTGGTAAGGTCAAGATTTGTTTATTCTGGTGCCTGCCTTTTGCTCTGAATGAGCAAAAAAAAAAAAAAAAAAAGAGAGAGGAAGGATGGGAAGAGGGAGGACACAGCTGAGCTTCTCACAGGACTGTAGCAGGGGAGTGGCAGCAGCTGGAGTAAAAGGTTGGACTTTCCTAAATCTCTAAGAATGCTGTACATTTGGTCACTTACCCTGTGCATGAGGTCACTGACTTGCTCTGCGTCTCCACAGACGTTCTATTCCTACCCTGCATCTTCTTTCCAGGAGCCATAGGTACTTAAGGGAGGAGCAAGTCACTGTATATGACTACAGTGCAGGTTGGCTACAGGTAGCCCAACCCACCTCTGATGAATAGATACCTCTACCCCAGTGAGGCTGGGCCACTAAGCAGGTGTCATCTGCCCATGCTCAGCCAGGACTATGATGTCGTACTCCTAAGATAGTGCCCTCCAGCTCTGTGAACACACAAACTTCTTGAAAGCAATGATACCAAAAATTTTGGTTCACCACACACCTTGACCTTGACTCTTTTTCCTCTGTCCATTATCAGGCTGGTTTTGGCTGGACGTGAAATGACAAAACACTGAAAAATGAACCATTATCTTTCACTGGCATTACTCACATACAAGTAATGTATGTGAGTACATTATTTTCACACAAGAAAATCATACACAGCATGCTAAAGCAGAGGCAAGCAGTAGCAAAATTACTTGTTGCACCCCAGGGAAAAGATCTGCCAAGAGGCAGCAAGCTGAGGGTCACCTGGCTTCTCTGAATTCCTCCAACATTTTGTCCTGCTCCTTCAAGGATTCCACATTTTGTCTGGAGAAATGAAGCACTGGCACCAAACAAGCTTAAAGACTCCCACATATAATCCCGCATTACCATAAAAATTGAATATACTCAGCAATCAAAGCCTTTGAGTTTCTCCTGACATGGCTGGTGGGAAAACAGAGAGGCAATGGAAGAAGAGTAGGGTACAGACCCTACAAGGTTCTTGTTCCTTACGGTGACACCACATCAGAGCACTGTCACATATGCCTGCCCATTGGGGCTGACACTTATCATGGAAGGGGCTGTGCAGACACAGAGGAAAGGATAGAACCTGCTCCTAATACATTTTAGATATTAGAGTTACTTATTGCTATTAGCACATCTGCATTTGAGCGGTAATGGAGTTCTCTGTGACCTTTTGCTTCACTTTTTATCCTCTAGGCCTGTGTTAGTCTCACACAAATACAACTATGCATGAATTCATTTAAGTAGGAAGAGTCATCTGCTTCAAAGGATGTTAGATAAAGTCTTCTGAGTGTGATTAAAACCAGTGGGACTACTCAGTGGACTCTGGTTAAAGCCCTGCTTTACAGGGTTTCCATGCTGACAGATCTGTCTGCTTTCAGCAGTGCTTTTCTCCCTGAAACAGCAGATCCCCATCATTCCTGACACCAGGCAGGATACCACAGAAACCAGTCAGATGTCTGCAGTACACAACATCTCCCTAGCCAAAAAAACATCCCACAGGCTTAACATAATAAGTTATTGTCTTCTTAAAAAGCAGCAGACACAGTGATCACTGTCATTAAGGAAGCAGGACAGTTTTCTTCTATAAAACTCCGGCCTTCATAAATGTTGTAACTGGTCCAAAGGGAGAAGTGGAGTAGTTTGGTAGCCTGAGGACAAATTCACAGTTTCTCCCCATGCTGTTGCTCAACTAGGGGGGAAATTAATATGGAAGGGGGAATTTGAACTTTGCTTTTTCCTCCTTTCTTTAGTTTAGAGAGACCTGCTCGCTGTTGCTCAACTAGGGGGGAAATTAATATGGAAGGGGGAATTTGCAATGCTGAACTTTGCTTTTTCTTCATTTCTTTAGTTTAGAGAGACCTGCTGTCACTGTGGGGCAGTGGATCACTAGAGGGACAGCTTTCATCCCAGAAGCTGGACCAAACACAACAGTTCAGCTTGCTTTCCAGGCTGATCCAAAACACTCATAGACAAAGGCCTTGGCTCTTAAAATTCACTGTCCCGAAAATCTTCACAGGAATTGATTTGATGGGGCTGTCTCTGAGAGTGAGTCAGTGTCTCTTGTTATTTATATTGAATAGCAATATGCTTCCCTACATCTGCTAGAAGCTCTAAACAGATGTATTAAGCAATCTCAAAGCTGCCTGTCAGCCTAAATTGCCTTCCCTACCTTATTGTTCTGTATGAAGAAGGCACAGAGATGCCAGGTAGGGAATGCATGGGAGAAAAATGAGGAGAGATGCAAAGCTGAAGGTTTTCATGCCAGGGGGAAAGAGATGACCTGAAAAACACCACATAATTCCTCTAGCATTAAAACCAGCAAAACACTTGCTGAAGAATTGCACATGACCATGCACATAAAATAACTATCAGAGTAAGTCTTGGAGGGAGGGACATACAGCTATGGCAGTGAAAATCCAAGCCCCTTTTCCTCCTGTGTGCCTCACAGCATGGCCATGTACCCACACGGTACCACACGTGTATGGTGTGTATGGCATGCATTGTGGGGTGAGCAGCTCCCTCACTCAGCAGGGGCTCACACCATGGGAGGTGTGTCAGGAGAGATTTTCCCATGTCCCAAGAGGATGGAGAGACCACACATTTTTAGCAAATGATGCTTGCCAGTGGGTATCTGCCAGGACTCTGCATTACAGAGCACTCCAACAGCAAACCAATTTTATAATCCTCAAACACAGACTGTGTCTTTCTCCCAATGTTTTCTCAGAGGTTTCTGGTGAGACTCTGACTAAATGTAAGTGTGAAGGGGCTGGATCCAAGATCCCACCACCAGGTAATTGCAATGGGTAACAGATCCTGTCAGGTAGTTTTTGTGGTGACCAAGGAAAACAAATGCACCATTGAAATAATGGAGACAAGGACCAACTTTTGATCCTTTGGCAGCTAGAAAATGTATGTATGGTGATTATTTAACATGGGATTAAAAGGCATTTCTTGTTCTACCCTCATTCAATTTATATTTTTCCCATCACTGATGTCAGTGTATGGGTAATTCTGTCATCTGAAAGAATGAATGCATGCTAGGACGCCATGCCTTTTTCTGAATTAAACCGATAAAGCCCCAGGTAAAATAAAGATATTAAGTATGACAGTATTTTACATAAACATGGTACAGGAGCACCTGTAGACCCCAAGAGTTAGAGAGATCTTGTGTTAAGTAAAAAAGACCCCAACATATAAAAACCACAATTAACTTACACAGCTACAGCTGTTATTCTACTTCTTTATACAGCCAAAACAGTCCAACTCTTTCTAAAAGTCTGAAAAGATCACCTGTTAAGACCGACTAACCTAATTTGTAATATAAATATGTTATATTCCTTTTGTGTATAATACAGATGGACACATCCATTCCCTTCAGCTTAAGCTTCCTATTCCTTCTTAAATCTCCTTATTTCTTATGCACTCCATACATATATACATACATATATATAAAAACATGTTAGATTCTATTACAGTGGAAGCCTGGAAACCCTTTCTAATAGCAAGTGTTTCTGGGGGGGGAGTAACAGCAGCTTTGCTGTAAAGGTAGAGCCTCAGACCCATTTTATCCAGTGATTACAGTGTGTTTCCTCCAGCTTCTTTAGTACATGTCCCATTGGATAAATACATTGTCATTTGTATTTTAATCCCTTTTGCTGGTGGATCCTGAACAAAAACCAAAATCCAGGAGAGGATCAACACATGCTTTACTTAACCAGATCCACACAAGAAGTGTTGGCACCAGCAATTCCTTTTCCTTTACAGTGTTGTTCTTGGTATGCAAACACTGTTGTCTTTGAGACTAAATTTTGCCCAAGAGGGTTTCCATCTCACCTAATGATCTTCTCTTCCCTTTTTCTATGTTTTTGTTTTGCTCATTAACAATTAATCGTACATAGTGTTTATAGTCTCTCAAGCACAGAAATACTCTTATTTCCGTAAAGTCATGTACCTGATTATCCTAACTAGGATTTTCTGGATCTGAATGCATCAGGCTTCTGAGGTCTGATGCTTTGCAATTGCAATGGCAGCTTAACATTGAAAATGCCCTATGGGAAACGGATGTGTTTTACTGCGGCTTTGTTCACTTGTTTATTGAACCGAGTTGGTTTAATTGTTAGCTATTCAGATTTATAAATTACATTGATCTAAATAATTCCCTAGACAAGTGGCAGAGAGAAACCCTGAGGCTCTGGGTTTTGGTGATATTAGATCCATTGTGTATTAACTCTTTTAAAGCAATCAAGTCAAAGTGCTTTCAGCAGCCTCCCCCAGAGACATCCATCCCTCTTGCCCACCTTGCTCCAGTCTGCTGCAGCTTTCTACAGGAGCTGTGGTCATGTATATCAACCATAAAGTAAACTTGTCTAGTAAGTGTCCCTGTCTGTGCAAGCCTTTAGTGTGAAGAGAACCTTGGTTTAAAAGTGATAACTCCAAAGATTGGGAATTTAAAGTGTTGTCAAAATAACAGACCTGCTTTTTACCTCACTTCAAGCTTCTGCATCACCAAACCAAACCTTCTCTTAAAAAATTACTCTTCAAAATATAAAGCAGAACTTCAGCATTTGGGATCCCTTTTTACTGTCTCCTTGCACTCCTCTGCTCCTTTCATGTAGCAGCATATTTTAATTGCTTTTAGTCAACTGGCTACATAACTGCTTTCCCCAAACTTGTTTGTTCCATGGGACAGAAGTGTTTTGTAGTGCTACTTTGTTTTTACTGAAATCACAGTAGAAAATGAAACATGAACAAAGGCTTATCACACTTTCCCTGGCCCAGACCCAAATAACCCAGACCTGAACAACTTTCAGATGTAAATTTTTTGTGGACATTTTCTTTCGCAGAATCACAATGGAAACTTCCTCAGTTCTTCTATTCCTACTATTATTTTAGTGGCAAGATGAATTTTCACAGTTTTGCACTACAACTTGATGGGAGGATTATCTTTAAATATCTCTGCCTATTACACTTACATCCAAATGATACAGGAGCAGCATCCCCAAAACAGCAAAAAGAGTGAGGGAGAACCAGATGCCTGGAGTTAAATACCAAGTGCACTGATGTACACATATATATGTATGAATCTGCCCAGCCAGAGCTTCTGTGGTATTTGAAAGGACAGTAAACCCTGAAGAGCCTGAATGTTCACAGGGGAGCTTATCAGTTGTTGATGAGGCCCTGTCCAGCCTTACAGACAGCCAGTTTCCTTCTGCACCAGGGCACTAGTTTGCTGTGGAGCCAGCAGAAAGGTGATAAGCTGCGGAGAAGATTTTTTAGGAGTCTTGCCTATCTTTCACACCAAGTGGCCAGAGCACATTTTCCACAGTTGCCACTTACAGATAGGCTGGCTGTTCTCGGATAAGGCCAAGGAAGAAATAGGAAAATGGGTTCCAGTTTGCTTCCTCTTGCAGCCCCATAGGACTCTGAGGTTAGGTCAGATTTTTTTCTTCCCACCCCCACTCCTTTTTAAATATATAAATCTCCCAGAGCTTATAACTGCACCAGACAAGGTAGCTCTGGAGTCAACTCAGAGCAAGAGACAGATTTCAGACAGGCTATCAGCAATTCCCTGTCTACAACTGCCAGGCAGGAAAAGGCTGCAAGTTCTGCCAGCTGATAGCAAAAGCTTTGGTTAAACCAAGCGATAAAACTTTTTCAACCCTCTCAGAGGAAAGGGGTTCTTGCAGAATTCACCTTTTGCCACATTTCAAGTGACTGTTTTTGGGTCAGGCACCAAAATAAGGGTGAGACAGAGCAGGATGGCATCACTTCGCTGGGAAGCAGCTCCAGGACAGAGCAACCTCATCCCTTGTTCTCCAGGATGCTTCACCAGATACAGTGGGAAATGCAAATATGTGGTGTCGGTGTCTGAGGTTAGCATTCAGGGTAGATAACAGTAGGATACTCCATGGGGGGCTTAAGCTGATGTCTGAGGTTGTTGTGTCTTCATCTTTCAAACTTGCTCTCAGTGTTTGACCCGCTCCTTGCAATTGTTAGAAGTGCATCCAAGCATTACCCTGGTCACTGCTTTCCAGGACTGCAGACTTACATTTGCAGGTTAAAACATTTTACCCTCAACTTTTGATGATGACAAGAGCCATCTCAAGTTATTACATGACTTTTTGTTAAACACTCCCCTTGGGATAACACTGTTAGGACATAACATACACAATCAGTGTAAATCTGGTGTTCTGAAGGACTGTGGTGATGCATCGAGTGGGCAGTTTTACAGCAGAGAGGAACTCTGACAACTGCAACATTGCATCAGCCCTCTAGACACCCAAGTGAATCTTTTTTGTTATTGCCTCCCACCAAAGAGACTCCCAACAGAAGAAAGAGATTTGAGAAAAACGCTACGTGATGCTTCAAAGGCTTAGCTGAATCTTTTCTGCTCTAAGGCATAAATTTGAAATAATAGAGAGTCTTGTGTTTGAGCGCTGATGTGCCAACCCTTTCGAGCACTGCCAGTGTTTGGGGTCAACATGTTAAAGTGGAAATGGCTGAAGGGGAAAAAAGGATTTCAAAAGCTTCATTCCCAGCACAAATTCTCTCTGGAGTCTGAGGCCTGCATTGTGAAGATGTCTGTGTGCTGCCATCTTTTCTGTTTCATGAAGGCATCGACATCTCCAGCCTCTTGCTAGCACAAATCAAAAACCTTTCAGACAAAATTATCCTACAAGCTATTGTGACAATTATGTCTGGTTCTTGTGCAGAGGCAGTCCCCAAAATGTGTTCACACCTGGTCCATGCAGCACCAGGCATGAGGCAGCCACAGTTCACCTCCCTCTAGCCCACAAAAGGAGAGGAAAGGGAACTTATTTGGAATTCCATGTGGTTTCCACACAACCTTGCAGACCCAAATAGGGCTTCTCCCATGCACACAGGTGTGTTAGGGAGCTGCCAGCATCCTCCATGGCTGGCACTCACCAGGGCCCTGGTAGCTTCCCCCTGCCAGATGGCTCACAGTCCCTCACCCCTCCTTTGCAAAGCATCAACATTTCTAATTAGTGCCAAGACCTGCCAAAAGGAGAGGAGAAGTGGCATATGATGACACAGAGGTGGCTCAGTTGGGGCAGCCATGCTCCCAGGAGTAGCAAGGCACTGAGGCTGGAATGAGGAGAAGCTGGGAGATAAAAAAGGGCAAGAGAGGAATATTTTGCTGTCAGAAAATAAATATGCTTTAGACTAATGTCTAATGTGCGTGATATTTTAATCTCATTGGCAAGGAACTGCTTTTTCAGGGAGGCAGAAATAGTTTGGGGGTTTTTGGTGTCTTCCTTCAGGTGGAGGATCGGGTGAAGGGACATGCTCCATCTGCTAAGTACCACTCCAGCACTGGGGGTGAAGAATATTCCCTGACCTAACAATCAAGAATTCACTAAGAAAAAATAAACTCAAAGTTTGGTTGTCCCTCAGGGAAACTTTTATTTTGGTGACACCAGTAATTGCAATGCTCCTGACCACTCTGGTGCAAAGAACAGAAGAGCCAAGCATGAAAACTGGGCCCCCAATCCTATTTAGCAGCAGCAATTAATGAGGCACCACTATGGCTGAGTTGTTCACTGCAAGACCACCTCCATGACCCCTTTGTCTGTCAGCAGCCACAGGAGCACTGGACAAAACATCCTTGGTGCTACCAAGAAGGCTTAGCACTGAAGTATAAATCCATCATTCAGAAGGGTCCAACACCAGAAGACAGAATTCCTGTTTTATAGTCTGCAACTAAGAAGCACCATGTGCAGGACACAAGAAATTCTTTTTATTTTTTTTTTTATTTTTGTCCCTTTATTCCCAGATACTCAATGGAGCCAGACACATTCACTAGGACATCCCTTGGAGAGCCATCCATGTCACACAGACAAATGTACTGTCACAGCCATAGCAGTGGTTTTCCTACCTCCCCATTTGCAAAACATTTGTTCCTTGCAATACCTGGTTGTTATCCTTGTGCAGCATTTCCCAATGACACAGAGATAAGAGGTCAGCACCTGCTTCTCCAGCAACAGGTCTGCAAACTCCTTCCCCAGAATAAACTTTCATTTTCATACAAACTAATGTTCTACCAGGGAGATTTTACTAATTCCTGACTTATTCCTGATAATGAAATATCTCCAAATACAGGTTGTTGGAAAGAGGAAGCTTTTGACTGAGTTCATACCACATTCTACAGTTCCTAATTAGATGACTGCCTATCAATTAAAAAAGTAGTTGCATAAGTTACTTGCGATAGCTGCCTGAATAGGCCTGGGGCTATTAAAGCAGCTCAGTTTACTTTGGGTGATAAGAGCCATTCAGACAACCCTTCTACATGGATGAGTCAGTGGATGAGTCTCAGTCCGTGCTGCTGGCACCCAGTTCAATCTTTATGTGCACCAGCAGCATTCACCCAGAATATTTACCTAGCACAGCTAGAGGAATTCTCATTGTGAATGCACAAGAATGGAAAAATATTATTTTTCTCTAAAATCTGGAGCATCAAAGGGTGACCCAAAGTATGAAAAAATAAAAAAGTTCAATTTACTCTTTGGAAGGTAGGAGACTAGGAAACTAGACCCGGAGACTTACTACTTAATTGCCAGTGTATTGCGTACTACTCCTGAGAGCTTTCACCGTAAAGAGCCTCCAGTGTGGTCCAAAACAATAACAGGGTGTTTGTCAGGCAGGAAGGAAAATTCACAGAATTTCATTATGCCAATGGACACCAAAAACTGGACAAAAGACAGTGGAAAAAACATATTACTGCAGCTTGGGAGCAGAGGTCTGCCAAATCCAGAGAGTGAAAAACAAAAGGGCTGTAACCTATTCTGGATAATATCAGAGACTACAGTAAAAAGGTTAAAAGAAATAATCCCTTTCTACCACATGTTTATTGCCTGCCTTTGTTTAGACTTACAAGCCTGAAGGCTCCGTTTTTCCTCTTGATCATTCGTCTTGAAGATTTTTTGGTCATCATTTTGTACAAGAAGTTGCTTTTCTTCAAAGAGCTCACATAGATTATGCTGCAGAATTAGGACATTGGTCACTCCAGAAGAGGAAACACCAAACAAGCATACAAACAGGGGGAGAGAAAAAACACATCCCAAAAGAGAGAGTCCAGCAACAGAGACATACACAGGCTTGTAAAACGTGACAATCACAATAACAAAGAAATTAAATCCCTGCCAGACCTCTGATAGACACTGTGCATGCTGAGCCTAGATATTTCCTCTTTATCCTCTCTGTTTTAAGAGGGGGCATTAGTTGAGGCAAACGTGAAGCTAAGGCTGTCAATAAAGATTTATTGGCTTGCTGACAAAGTCTGTCGGTGGCCAGCAGCATTGTCACAGAGACTCAGTGAAGGCAGGAGCTGCTCAAGAAAGCATCACTCAGACTGATGGGGGCTAACCACTGCCTATGTTTGCCTAAACTGCCAGCTAATTGAGGTGGGAAATGACTTCTCAAGAAGACGGACACTCCTTCTGATCTTGATTAACTCCCTTTGTATTGTGGTTTACAGAAATATGTCAGCGTTCTCCATCAATCTGCCAGCAAGTCTTTTCTCTAACATATTTCAGCTTGCCACTTGGCCTTTCACTGCGGATAGGTGCTGCCACAGCTGATATAGCTCCCACATGACATCAGGGAGCAGCGGCTACCTCTTCCTGCTGGTGCTGACCTTCCTTCTTTGCAGCAAAAATGCAGCAAGACAGGAACTTCAAAGAAAAATGCTATGCTGGAAAAGTTGTATTTGTGTATTTGTAAGTGAATACTTCTCACATATCTTTTCAAATCCTTATGACTGAGAATAGTTTTTAAAAGTAGGATTTGGGACCAGTGCCATCAAAGAGGAACGGTGCCCTTTGAACACGTATCTATGGTATCATAGAAAATGTGGCTTTGAAGGAAAGATCAAAAAATATCTAAATACCTACTGTGTTAGTTGAAAGAGACATAACAAAGTGATATTTAATTTGCTTATCCCCTATCAAAAATATATAAGAAACAAAATTAGGAGGAGGATAACTGACTCCATCCATCCCCGATGGGTTGCCAACTTAACAGCTCCTTGTGGATGTTCTGTATTGCTTCTTTGGGAATGACCTCTTTTCACTGTTTCTCTATACAGCATCTAATTCAGTAAGGCTCTGCTCCAAAAGGAAAGTCTACAGGCAGCAATAGAGAAGCTCACTCAAGAAACAATTACCCAGTATTAAATAGCTGGAATAATTGGCAGGGAATATTCTACTTGCTTAATTTGTCATTCAGCTCTTATTAAGTCTACATAATATTCCAGATTCAAAAGAAAAGCAGACTGAAAATTCACATTTGTTTTTTCCTCTACCCTGGAATGTAGGTAGGTTGCATTTGAATTTTACACATAGATTTATATATGCCAGATCATTAAAAGTGATAAAGACCAAGAAAGCCTCTTTCTTAATTTGCAGAGTACTAGGAAGCTAAAACTTTTGTAAAGTTTATTTTCTATTTTAATTTCATTAAAAAAATCTTTATTTTTCCTGTCTGTAACTATATATCTAAATATTGATCTTTTATCCTCTTCACCACTGCAGAGTCTATGTCTTCCATCTGAGCCACAAAAGGATGTGAATGAAAACAGGGTCTGCCTGAAAGATGCCTGATGCTCCAGAAGTCAACATTAGTTTGAGGGAAGAGCGTACAGAAGAAGGTGAGAACAGAAACAATACGTGAAAACCAAATGGGAATGTCTAAGCTGGACATTTGGTGTGCAAATTACCAGGCCAGTTTCTCTCAGCTTCTCAGACTAATGTTGTTCCTTCATACCTAAGGCAGGATTTTTTTTTTATATAAATGCCTGTGTATTTGAATTTTTTGCTTTCTTACAGGTGACAAAGGTGCATAAATAATCATCTTCAGACATCTTCCAGCCTTGTGGATCTGCACTTACAGAGAGGAATTCTCATTTAGGAGTAAGAAAGAAACTTGAATTGATTGTGGACCAGCCTGTGAATGCTTTCTTCTTTTTATTTCCTTTCATTTTTTAATATTTTTTTTTTTTTTTTTTAGGATAGGATGAGTTAATTTCCCAGTTCTACACAATTTATCTGTGCTGAGCTGGAAGAGTGTTGAGTGGGAAAGGGTTTCATTGTCCGCTAGGGCCTTATGGCTCTTCAACACCCACCACTTCTGCCTCATGTCAAAGAAAAGCAAATAGGTTTATTAAATAGCTGTCAGGCCAAATGAGGCTGTACAGAGAACAAACAGAAGGGAAATTGGATTAGAGGCAGAGTACATGCCATACTAAACAAGGGTACAGATTTACGGCTTTCTTGGTGTAACTGGACAAAGGACTTTGAAGATGAGTTTTGGGGAGGGGGGCACCGAAGTCTGGGGAAAAAGGGGCAGGTGCCCACACAGCCCCAACAGACTGGCAGACATCCTCCTCAATAGCTGGAAAAAGAGAGGTGAAAGTACCCCTTTCAAACACCTAGCTGTATTTCTCCAGTGTGTGAAGAGGAAGAAAACTCAGTCTGTCCCTTGCCCACCTCCCTCAGGGAAGATGCCTTCACCCCGACCTTCCCAGGCGTCAGTCCTAAATCACACCATCTAACCCAGCAGAGGCAACAAAAGAGAAAAAGAGTCATGGCAGAGCTACAGAGAATTAAACTTTCCCTGATAAAAGCTTTGGCTCACAGGCAGGCTCAGAGAGGTTGGGCAAGTGGCTGATAGTTATTCCCAGAGAGACCACGGCCAAATTCTCACCATAGAGGAGAAAGTGCCAAAATATTTTGAAGTCATTTTTAGCTGAGAGAAGAGGGAAGGAAAATACAAGCACACTTAAGGGACTCCGGGGGCTGGTAAAGTCAGAAGGATCATAATGGGCCAAGCATTTGAAGGAGCTATGTGTTTTGGGCTAGAAATCTGCAGACCTCAGCTAGTTGCAAGTGCAGTACCTGGAACTATGACCTGTGTTGCTAGAGGAGCCTGAATTTTTCTTGTGCTGCATGAGGAGTCATGCAGCACATCACCCACAGCACAATAACTGACTCCACCATGAGAAGCAATGGGCTGTGACCTGTTGACCCTTGCACCCACCTTCAAAACCTGTGTTTTTGTCTCCCACAGCCAAGTGTTAGATGCCAGGTGCCCCTCCACAGTGAGGTTCAAAGTCAAACACTTTTCTGGATCTTCACCTCAAACCACACCAGGCAGCTTGGATGGGTTATCTTCTGCTGAGTAATTTAAACATGTGGTGGGCACTGTTTTTTCTTCATCTCTTGACTGTACTACATGCTCTGAGATTTCTTGATTGCAGCAATTTCTAAGGTAATTTGTCCTCAGATCATAGTGCATTTGGAGCTATTCTTGATTATTTAACTTGCAGGAATTTGAAGACTGTTTGTTAAGATTAACACAAGCCATTAAAATGGTGCACGTACCTTGACATCATGCAGCAAAAAGAAGGGTCTTCATTCCCTGCATGGTCCATGTACTATATTCTCCAATTAAAACTTATTTAAAGGTTTAATGTAGCATAACAAACATCAGCCAATTTTCAGTCATATTCAGCATCTAAGACAAACTTTGGCTTTTCTGTACTCCATCCAAAAAAATCCTTAATTTTAATGAATGAACCAGTGGAATTCTTTGAATAATTACTGTATTAGCATATGTAAGATGACAGTTGAGACCATGAAGAACCATTCAGATATTCTGGTGAACAGAACAGAGAAAATTGCAGTTTGGGGCTTTTTTGAAGAGGGAAAGTTCAATAACGATGGCTTGTGGACTCTTCTACTAAAATCTTATTTCTCAAGGTCTTGGCCTGAAAATATCAATACTCCTTTAACTGTGAGGGACTGGATCAAGGCAATATTCCAAAATATGAACTGGCTTAGGTCCTTTTGTAAGTACAGTGTTGTCCGACCAACAAGGTCATTGTAAAGATAACAAGGTCAATTGAGGATCCTAACAGTAAGAGCAACAGTTCAGATTTGACCAAACAATTTGGCCTGGAAGGAGAAGGGAAATGCCCCAGTTCTCTGGTCCCACAATGGGGCTTGGCAGCCTCTCCTCATGGTCATGCCAGAGTGGAGAGGGCTGGGAGACACCATACATCTGGCTTTCAGCATGCTACTGGGTCAGAAGAGGGACAGAGATGTCATCCCCAGCACATTATCTGCTGTGCATTTGAGTGACAGGCATCTGTCATCAGTGGTTGAGCGGAACAGCCAAAAGTGCTGATCCTCCTGCGCTAGGGATGGCTCATCCATGGCACCCATTAGCTTAGGTTTACTGTGAAGGCCAAGAAATTTGCTGCTGTGTTTCAGGCACAAGTTGCTGCCTCTCTGAGCTTAGTAAGGTGCTATCATAAACCACAAAATTAGGTGTCATGGTGGAAAGTGCTTTGCACAGCAGTCACATGGCAACATGTTGTACGGATGTTGTGCTATATCCGTAAGAGAATCCAGGCAAAATCCACCTCAAGATGCTCAAGGCTAATTCCCCTTACAAGAAGTCATGTTTCTTTTGTCTCAACACTAAAAATGCAAAGGCTTCCTCTCCTCCCTCCCACCAGCTTGTCAGGAGCCAAGGCTATTGTTACCAGTGAGCAGTTGAAAGTTTCCCTGATGTACTGCAAGAATTGGAAGCGAAAGCCTAGTTTCAAATGCATTTTTGCAATGATTCGAACGGTCTGGTTTGGGATGCTGTGGCTGTGCTTAATTTTATGGTCATATTACATGCTGATAGATCTTACTTTTTGGTGTTTTTTTATTTTTTTTTATTTCACTAACAGAAAGCATCAGTATCTTGCCTGTGAATTATCTAAACAGTTTCAGCTCTCTCGATAATGAAATATAAATCAGAGGGCAAGTTGATTAGTAGCATGCTTGTAAAATATTGCACATACTCCAGCACTGGCAAAAGAGCATTCCAGCCAAATGTTATAGGCTTTGGCTTTTTGGCTTGAAATAAAACACCTAGCACTACATACACATGAAGTGTTAATTATTTGTACCACAACAGCACACACAGGTGGTAGCTATGAAGTAGGTGAGTACTTCATAGGAGGCTATTTTATTTGGGGCTGAGAACAGGATGACTCTCTACATATAACAAGAAAGATTTTGAGGAAATGATGACTATTGGTAAAACTCTTTAGTCATCATCAGAAGTGAGACTCATCCGCTTTATTAAGAGCAGATTTAAGACTGCACAAGCTTCGACAGGAAAATGGTTAGAGTAATAGCAGTCCCTACTGAAAATCCCACCCATTATGCATATACCAATGCTGAATTAGAAGCAACATGGTAGAATCCAAATCACACAAATAATGATGCAAACACAGGAATAAATCTGGTGTTACACATGGTTATAAACAGAAGAGATTTTTAATTGAGACCGCAGTACAGAATTGTTCAGAAGCCACAAAATGGGTAGTATTAGTGTTACAAAACCAGGCTCTTCATAAGAGCCACCAGGCCTTGTTTTTTCTATATGGACTAATGAAAAAAAATCAGCAGATAATGTACCATTAAGTTACTCTGTGGCTTTGTCTGACCAGAGATTTTGCCTTGAGCAAGTTTCCTATACAGTGGGCACATGATAGACCTGCAGACAAAAGTGTCATGCCAGAGAGGGAGATCAGACTTCAGACTTGACTGATTTACACATATAGAAGCAACTATTGAGGTGTTTGGAATATGGCAGAAGCAGCAGATTGATCAGCTTCCAAAATAAGCTGTAGATGATGTCCAGTTTCTGGTAAAAGTACGGTAGAGACAAAACAGCCAAACCTCAGAAGCCACTGAAAGCTTAAACCAACCAACCAAAAACAACCCATGGACTGAGGCAGTCAAGTTTCAATAATCCATGAAACTACTGAAGCAATAAAAAGGAAGCAAGTGAAAGAAACATGTGCCACAAGTTAAAATCTTAGGAAAAATGAAGGGCAGATATGTGCTAGCAAGCAGTTCCGCTGCAGTAGGAGGGGATCTGCAGAGCTAAGAAAACAGTGAAGAGAGCCCAGCTTCACACTGCACTCAGCTGAAAGGGGTCCTTCAGCCTGGCACTTGCCCAGTTACCCCAGACTTAGAACTTATTAGGTGGAGCACATTGGTCATGCATCCTCTGCTTCCAGTCCACACAGAAGAAACAAGGTTTGTGACCTCCAGGACTGCCTCACAACACAAACCAAAGCATGTTAAGTGGGGACATGTGGGAGACAGACTTCAAAAACACTCCTGCCCTACAGTTATATACTAACACAGGGTGGAGCCCTGCTTTTGTAAAAGTATACCTGCATTCCAGAAATTTTCTATTCAAATTCTGTAACATGATATTTTTCATTTTGTGATGGAATTTCTTTTAGGGAGAGTATTGATTGCAGTATTATACAGCAACTACTACCACCAAAAAACCAAAAAAAGATAAGCATGATGTTAAATATCATGGCATGTGCTTTAACTTTTAGTCAGTCCTGAAGTAACCAGGCCATTATACTACACCTAGGGATCACTGAAGACCACTTTCAACAGAAAATATTTCCTAGTCTTCATGACTATGCCTGACTGTAATAATGTAGAGGCAGAAGATTCATATCATGATGTCTCTCTCAGTAAAAAACCTTCAGTGAATCATTTGACTTCAGCATGGATGAGAGATGGACTGGTGCACAGACTGGACTCCTGCAAGGCAGGACAGGGCAGGCTGCTGTAACATTGTGCTGAATACAACAGCATGTATGCATATGTCTGAGATTCAGCACCCAGAAATGTTAGAGCATTCTTTCTACCAACATGCAAAGCAAAGTTTGCTCATCACACTAACCAGACTGCTCATGCTAGTTTACCATTTCCATGGCATCTTTGAACTACTACATAAGGAAATAATCTAGGACCAGCAGCAGGAAATATCTGTGATCACCTCCTACTATGCAGATTTTTTACACTCCACTAACAGTTCCTCTCCCCATCTTTTTCTGAAGACAGATTGTTTCTTCTGAGTAAGATGCAGATACAGGATGCATTGGGTCAATTTTAGCCTTGCAGCCCATGGGCTTGGTTATGGTTATCTACAAACCCATGCAATGCTTTGTAGATAACCATACAGCCTGTGGTTTCATAACAACTTCTATGGTTCAGGTAGATGCTATCAAAAAAGGTGTATGATCACACAATTTTTTCTAAACAGACTGACTGGGACCACACCAAAAAGTCTAAATTCACAGCCATGAATTTCTCAAAATGAGACCTTGCAAGCTACACTTAGTTCTCTAGTAAGTTTAAAAGACTCTTGCTCATCCAGTGGCACAGAAAAGATGCAATACTGAACTAAACTGCCTGGATGTCTCAGGTAAGGTGGTATTTTGTCCTGCAGACAGATACCATTTGTCTGTCACCCTTGGGGAGTGGCCTATGGGTCATACAGGACAGGTAGGTATTGATACTGACTGCTCTGAAACCTCTTTCATAACGTAGTGATGAAGGAAAGTTGGTTAATGACAAAGGAAGACCTTCCTTTGTATTATGGTTCCTTCTTGGCAAGGATCTCACTTCAATAAACACATTTTAAAATGATCACCACTGGTCAAGGACAAAGTGAATCTCTCAAGTCAATTTGACATAATTCTGTTTGATTTGAAGTTTATCTACTATTTGATAAATCATGGCCTGTCATCCTTCAGGGGCAGCTACAGGAAAAATAGGTCCTCAGTGACAATGTCCCCTTTGCCCTCTCACCTTCTGGGCTCTCTAGACTTGAAATTTTGATTTGAGTCACTTCCCAGATGGTATTAAAACAGGCAAAAGGTTTTTTTCTCATTCTTGATAGGCAAAGTCCTAGAAAAGTAATACATTAAACACTAACCTGTAGCTTCAGAAAAAAAACAGGACTAGTAGTTGTTTGCCAAAGCCTGAATTAGAGACCAGCGACTTGAGATAAGATAGGCAATCAGCTCTGACTCTGCCACTGCAGACTTCTGGTCTACTTGCAAGAGAAGACATGTCATCATTTCTCTTGACAGTCCCCAGGATCTCAGAGAATGCCTAACAGTCACAGGAGAAAGAGGGAAATGAAAACAGGACTCTTAAGGAAGAATGAAGGGCCTTAGGAAAGAAGGTCTTAGCTTTATTTTTAACAGTCTACGTCAGCTCTGAGGTTATATATGTTTGTGTATGCCATCATCCTTGAGCAGGGAGATTGCAACATAGTGATGTAACATAGATTTTGTTGTTGCATCAATCCCTTACATAAGAGTCTCATTGTCAGAAGAAGTCTGAATAAAAAAGAAATTCAGTAGTGTTTGCACTACTGTTCAGTAGTGCAAAGAATAACACCCTTTTTTAAAATTAGCATTTCTTCCTTATTTGCCTATTTCTCATAGGCAAATAAATGGGCCATATTACCACTGGAAACACATTTTCCTAGACACTTCATGTGTAAAAAAATCATGTACTACATTGAATTTACAGCTTCTGTCAAGAAAACAATGGTTCACAGCTATACATTCTACTTAGTGTTCAAACAGGGAAGCAGTTGAAATGAGGTGGTCAGTCCATGGGACTGGGTTCCTAGGCAAGCTTCTGAGGCTCGCATTAAACTCTTCAGCACATTGGTAGCATGGCAGAACCCTGGATAGCAAGAGCCAAATGTGAGCACTGCAGACATGCAGCAGCTGTTTTTGCTGTCAGCTGTGGCAGGCTCTATTTCTTATGGCTAGCTAGGGAGGAGGAGAGGGAAGGTGCTAGTCCATAAACAGTTATAAGCTAGGGAAAAACTCCCTTGATATTATTTCCTTTCTGAAGTGTAAATTCATATTTACACAAAAGTTACACACAAGCATGTTTCATTAAAGAAATAACTTTTTTGTTGCAGTTTCTCAGGAGACTACAAAATACTTCGCACCCACAACTTGTTATATAAAAATGCTACCTTATTTTGTCATGTAGGAAAAAATATTTTGGTAAGGAAGCACAGAACAATCAAATTGTTCTTGCCTGGCTGAGAGGGTGGTTGTTCTCAAAAATGTTCAACTACTGTCAGGGGTACCCAGAGAAATACAATACTGCTCAACCATAGCCAGACTATTCCCTGGATTGGTACCAAAAATAGCAGATGAAAGTGGTTATGAATCATGGTTTGGTGGAGAAGGAAAAGGCAGAAGGGCTGCTGGAAGGACTGTCCCCTGTCATGGTGTACAGTCCCTGTCACATTGGGCATGTGGGTCCTTACCTGGCTGTGTGGATCCCCCCAGTTCCCAGACTGATGCCCTCCCCAGTGCAAGTCTGTGCTGCTTCTATGACTTCTACGTATATGATGGCTCTGGCTGAGCCATTTGACACCAAACCCACTGCACGTGTCTCCTCATTTCTTAGTACCTACCTCAGCCAATACTAATCAAATCGGAAATTCTTCACAGGAGGATTCTCCCTTCCTCCTCCAAATGAAACATCTCCTCCTGCTGTACACGTCCTCTTTAATTCTGACACTATTCAGAATAGAAACTAAGGCAGTTTCTCAGGAGACTACAAAATACTTCGCACCCACAACTTGTTATATAAAAATGCTACCTTATTTTGTCATGTAGGAAAAAATATTTTGGTAAGGAAGCACAGAACAATCAAATTGTTCTTGCCTGGCTGAGAGGGTGGTTGTTCTCAAAAATGTTCAACTACTGTCAGGGGTACCCAGAGAAATACAATACTGCTCAACCATAGCCAGACTATTCCCTGGATTGGTACCAAAAATAGCAGATGAAAGTGGTTATGAATCATGGTTTGGTGGAGAAGGAAAAGGCAGAAGGGCTGCTGGAAGGACTGTCCCCTGTCATGGTGTACAGTCCCTGTCACATTGGGCATGTGGGTCCTTACCTGGCTGTGTGGATCCCCCCAGTTCCCAGACTGATGCCCTCCCCAGTGCAAGTCTGTGCTGCTTCTATGACTTCTACGTATATGATGGCTCTGGCTGAGCCATTTGACACCAAACCCACTGCACGTGTCTCCTCATTTCTTAGTACCTACCTCAGCCAATACTAATCAAATCGGAAATTCTTCACAGGAGGATTCTCCCTTCCTCCTCCAAATGAAACATCTCCTCCTGCTGTACACGTCCTCTTTAATTCTGACACTATTCAGAATAGAAACTAAGGAAGATGGTTATTGCAACAGGGTCTCTTCCTTCTTTTCAGAAACAAATAAAATGAAAAGTTCAAAAGCCTCTTGTTTTTGGTCACAACCATCAGGCCAGTTTGCCAGGAGGCGTACGTATGTACATTTGTATTTTATACAGCCTTTCTTCTTCCTTCCCTCAAAGTAGTCCTCTAAAGACCACACAGTACGCAGCATTTGGAATTTTCTTTCTTTTTTTTTTTCCCCCTCTGGAGCTCATTCTAAAGTACTTCCACAGATATTTTTCTTGCTTTGTGTTGCGTTTCCTCTGTAAGCTTTAAAAGACTTGGCAACACAACTTCCCTGGCTGGTATAAATACAGCCATAGATATTTTTAAATCGCAAAAGCAAACCTTCCTACTCCCCCTCCCTCCTCCCCAAAAGCCATATCACGCAAGAATCTCTCTCCTCCTTCTGATGGAAGTAATTTCATTATTTTAAAAGCACTTATGCAACCAACAGAGGCAACACCATGTGTGTATGCATACACAAGCCCCCTCAGGAGTCAATATGATTGTGCCCTCTCCCTACATTCTTCTTTCTCTTTCTCTTTATCAATATTAATATTTTTAAAAAATTTTTTAACCAGGTACAAGTTGATATCCACAGTATCTATCTTAAACATGAGCTTCCAATGTACAGTGTTAAATCCAAGTAAGTTGCTACATTTGGTGGAAAAGGCACAGAGAATGCCCTTTTGATGATTTATACAAGTCCACTTTAATAATGGAAGTTGCTTCCTTTTAACAGAGAATTTTAACAATTGTCTCCTGACCAGTAGGTTAACTCTAACCACCTCCAGCCCTTATGTGTTCTTAGGGATCTTCATTTGTTGCAGTGCTTTCCCTTACTCTAAAGCAAACTAACTGCAGTGTCACTTTTTCCCAGTGTTTGGAAAACATGTTTGTCAGGTTTTGGTTCAAATTTAGATACATAATTTGCTTGCTACTGAAAGTATCTATTTTATTGTCCATTAGTTTCATTTTTCTGAAATCTGCTTCAAATGATACGCTTCCAACTAAAAAAAGCATTTACCCTCATTACAAATTCCTAAAAGCCAGCATAATAAGCAGCTAAAGGCAATGTTGACATAAACACCCCCAAAACACGGAACCAGGGCAGCCCTTCAGATGGTTTGGACTGAGACAGTCATTCCAGATACAGTATTCCCATTTCAATACTTGGTTATAGCAGTCAATCCATTTTCACTCTCGTCCCCTCAGAAGTCAAGCAGCCCAAACAGGAGAGTCTTTGGAGCTTTTTTTACCCTTCTTGGTGACTTTTGTTGAACAACAAATAATCCCTTTTTGAGACCGAAATTATTTGTACAGCCTTTCTTCTGTTTTAAAGAGTTGCACTTTAATGTACAGCTAAACAGGAATGGTGCTACAGGTGGAAAGGGAAAGTTTGGTATTCAACAGTCCCACCTTTGTCTGGTGGGCTATGGGGAGGAAGAATTGTGATGTCCTCTCTCCAAATGTCAACATCTCCTAATCATAACTCCATCGGTCCCTGCAGAGCAGAAAGATCTCTGCCCATGGTGACAAAGATGGCAAAGAAAGGGATGGCAGTGTCTTAGCATCCAGTAATATTTGAGCTTTTTTCAGACTCAGAAACTAAAAAGATGGCCTGAAAATGCCAGAGGTACAAAACTAGGATTATGTTGGGTTATTAGAGAGGAAAAAAATTTTATTTAAGTATATTGATTCCTCATGCAATTCCTGTTCTCATGTGTGTTCAGAAGCAAGCTGCTGGAAGAGCTCTACAGAAGCCCCTGAAACCAAATCTCAAACCCCAGCTTTGTAGCCTTGCACTGCCTGGAGTGTGTGATCCTCACCAGGGGAGCTGAGTGGTGTTTCTCCAAGAGCAAGGACCTTGGGCATTTTGGTAGTTGCAGTAACCTTAAGTGAGAGAAGAGCTGTGACACAGTGGTCATTCAGCACACCCTAGCATACCCACTCTCCCATCTCACTGTGCATTTTAATGTCCATTAAGTGTTAGAAAGTCCTGTTGCACGCTGCTTTGCTGGCCTCAGAGCTTCTACTTCAGCCAGATCTCCCCAGTACTGGTGTTAATTGTCCATTTGAATCCCCAGGTACCTGAACTTCCTCTCTCCCTACAGACAGTTCTCCTACACCCATCATCTGTGTTCTGTATTTCCAGACACATCCCCTGAGCTCCTTGAAACACATCTGAGTCTCCCGAGCTCCAGAGCACTGGAGGAAGCAGGGCCCAGCAAGGGCCAGGCTTCTCCTAACATTAGCCTTATGTGGAAGGGTCAGCCTTAGGAGACCAAAACTCAAGTTTGACTATAAGCAGAGCCGGCAGAGAGCTATGGTGATGAATCACTCGTACTGAAGTGTGCTTTTCCCCAAAACAAATGCAGCTTCTCTGCTGCAGAAAGAGCCATGGCTGCAGAGGACAAAGGAGGCTGTCAGCAGTTTAAAAGTCTTGCCACACATCTGCTAACTTTTATTACTCAGTATGATTTCAAACAAGAGTGTTCTATTTTCACAGGGAATTATGGATTTTTTTGTAGTTTGTAAGATGGAAGGAAGTCTCTATACACCTCTCTCTATCATCAATGAAAGAATTAATGAGCACTATTTGCCTTGTCAAGGAAGAAATAAAAGATACCTCAGAACAGTGGTGTCACAGCCACCTTTAAGTATAATTTATTCAGTTTCTTTGCTTCAACTTGCCTAGCTCAATGCTTAGAGGCATGCATTTAGCATTCAGGTTACTGTACAAATGTTACAGAAGACACCTACAAATTGTACCATAACACCTTTTTTTTCTTACCCCTTGCACTTTCCAGCTATATTTATTTTGTCTTCATGTTTGGTCAAATGCACAAGTAACACTGAAAAGATAAAAAAAATTAAATGAGAAAATACTACAGGAAGCAATTGTCAGCATGAGATAAACTCCATTTGGAGAAGTAACAACAGAAGATCTGTGGTGGACCTGCAGAGAAACAAACCTGTGGTAGATATCAAATATCACAAACCTTCACCAAGACTCCCATAAAGGAAACACAAATATGGTGCTACTCCATGGGGCAAATTCCTTTAAGGAAAATGAGCAATGATGCACTGTTAGCTAATAGAACAGTATTGCTCATTTTCCAAAGGCATACTTGGCAAGGGAAGACAAACTGCTGAATAAATGTCAAGAAGAGTAAGAACTGGGGAAGCAATGGCAAAACAAACATAAAGAACTGCCTCCAGATGTTCAGGCAGATCCCCTTTTCCTCTGATCAGAGTGGTGGAGCAAAAGTGCAGCTGCTCTTGTGTCTGTTCAAGATTTATATTAAAAATGAAAGCATCAGCATTTGCTTGTCCTGCTTCAGGGTGTGCTAGAGTCACCCAGGCTCCAGCAGAATATAATCTGCACATGGAGGTTAACATGGTTGAATCAATCTGATCATGGATGAAAATTCAGCTGCTATCGATTCCCCGCTTACACTGATTGCCCTTCCCGGGTCAGAATGGAAACCCATCCCATTGTTCAGTGAATACAGTATTCTGTTCACTACATCAATTACCCTGACCCCAGGGGGTCCAAAAGCCCCCCTGCTCACCCATTTACAGTGACAGCTGTCATGCTAATGAATCCACATTGACATTATAATTAAACCATTACACAAAGTGAGGCCTCACTCTCAGCTGTACAGCCAACACACACAAGGCCACTTTGGAGAGGTTGCCTCTTAGAAATGTAGTGTAGTAAGAGGAGATACCCGGCAAGTTTTAGAAGATGAAAAATGCAGGCAGAAGATCCTAACTTAAAGAGAGGTTAGAAAACAAGGACAGCCCTTGAAGTGACTTTTGTTTTCCTCTTTAGGGTGGCTTTTGCTGAAGTGGTTTCATGGCAGATTTCTGCCAAGTATCCTTTTGAAGTACATCTTATAGAATAAGAAGCACTGCAGGACAATAACAAACATCACAAGCAGTGTCAGGCACAAACATCACCACACCCTCTGCATGCACCTCACCTGAGCTAGAGATCTCACACATCACAACCAGACCAAGAATAAAAAGCAAGCTGAATATATACCAGTTGTTGTGTTCATATGCCATTTGTCCAAGAGGAAGAGGAAGGTGCTAGGTATCACATTTCCATTCTGCTTAGATGAATGGGCACTGCTCCATAGGGGCACTCAAGCCATAATCCTCGGAGTTCCTTTATATACAGTGCACCCTTTTCAACTCTGGCCACTGCTGACCAACAGTTTCCAAAGGTTTTTTTTAAAGTAATGGATTGGGTGGATGGAGTTTCCTATCATACAAAGGGCTGTTGCTATTTGCAGACTGAAATGTAGTAGATGGAGAAGGCTGGAAGAGAAAAATGTTGATATTTAGGAAAAGAAATAATGATATTTTGCACTATCCTCTGAGTACTGATTTTCCCATAGATGCACAGAAGCCTATTACATAAAATATAGTAGTTACTGAAATATTTTATTCTAAGGAATATGAATTACATGTGCTCATCCAGATGGAGAGTATGACCTACAAAAGGCAGTGTTATCAGGAGCATGGAGGTCATCAGTTTGATAGTCTGAAGTCACACGGTCTGGCCTGGACAAGACAAAAGGGTCCTCTACCCATATTTAGTGTATCAGGAGTCTCTCACTGGAGTCTGAGTATCGGAGGATTTAAAAACTGTGTTTTGGTTTTTTAAATACAATGCATTCAAGTCTCGTGATAAGCTCTGGCATATTATTCCATTTTGCTGTTTGGGAGCAAATACTCACATTTTAGTACTGAAAAGCACTCGGTGTAATGCTTTATCTCAGGCTTTCAAACTTAGTAGATTTAAGGGTATGGCTGTTGTTCAACAGAACAGATTATCTGAACATACTTTGAGGCCTTTGTGACCATCATGAAGTGATTTCAGATTTCAGATTTCAGATTTCATTCTGTCAGAATGAAGAGGAATCAATGAGTTCCTGGGACTATCTAGAAGCCTCTGCATCTGTATTATAAAAATTCAGCAGAATTCTGCTTTCATGTAACCTAGCAATTCTTGGTTTGGTTTTTTAAATACAATGCATTCAAGTCTCGTGATAAGCTCTGGGATATTATTCCATGTTGCTGTTTGGGAGCAAATACTCTCATTTTAGTACTGAAAAGCACTCAGCGTAATGTTTTATCTCAGGCTTTCAAACTTAGTAGATTTAAGGGTATGGCTGTTGTTCAACAGAACAGATTATCTGAACATACTTTGAGGCCTTTGTGACCATCATGAAGTGATTTCAGATTTCAGATTTCAGATTTCATTCTGTCAGAATGAAGAGGAATCAATGAGTTCCTGGGACTATCTAGAAACCTCTACATCTATATTATAAAAGTTCAGCAGAATTCTGCTTTCATGTAACCTAGCAATTCTTGGTGGCAGATGATTAAACTATGAAGACTTGAGTTCTCTGGCCCTTCCAGCCGTTAAAAGCTACCCAAAATGTACCTTGTTGGTTTCTATTAACTAATAAGGCAATATAGCTTCTGCACCTACCATGTTAAATATGTTCCTCCCAAAACCCATGGCAAAGAGTCAGTTATACACACCATTCCTGCCCTTCCCACTCCCCCCAAAAAAACCAAAACCAAACAACAAAAAGAAAGCTGGACTTTGTTTTTAATTACTCGGACAGAAAATTAATTCAAAATTTAAAAGAAAATAAAAATTGAACAAGAAATTTTTTCTTTTCTCTAGAAAATTCAGATGCCCTACAATAGGTAGAGATGTTCCAGTCATTTTCCTTATTGAAAGAGAGCATGCTTCACACTTCTAATTGTTTTTAGAGTTACCTTCTCCAACTGATAAGCCCGCATGTTTCTTTCCTCCTTTCATCTCCTCTCTACAAAAGATTACCCCACATCCCAAAGTGAAAAATAGAAAGGAACAGACATAAAAACAGGTCATGGAGTTAAGCACTCACAAGTTGGGAAGTGCCAAAACTGTAGCTACCCTGTGACCCCTAAATCAGCCCATGGGTGGTGAACATGTTACAGTGTGTTTAACCCTGTTGCCTTGCACAGATCCCATTCAGTACACGAGGAACATTCTCCAGCAATGCAGCAGCCATCAGCAGAAGACCAATGAAAAATTCTTATAAATCACAGCAAGACCCAAGGGAACACACACTGGGAATATCATGTGGCATCATGTGGTCTTCCACATAAATGATCAGAGAGCTAAAATTCTTAAATCCCCCATTATCATATTAAAACAGTCCAAAGGAAACATTTAGTACTGGAAAGGGATATATCCTGGTGAAGTTAGGGGCATCTGGACCTTGGTCAAAAATTTCAGCAGCAGGTTACACTTCTGGTCCTGCTTATAACACTGCATGAACAGAACAAGACCTTAGAAATCTATTTTATTTTTTGCTTTTAAATTAGCACAGCTCCTTTGCCTTCCCTAGGGCTATGCAAGTCTACAGAAGCTGAAGACTGCCTGTAATGTATGTTGTGTTATTCTGGTTTCCTAAACTGTACTTTGAATGATGGATGGGAGACTGAGGCAGCTGATAACAATGCTAAATGGTGAGAGACCAAATATGCACCAGTAGCTCAGCTAAAATTGTGTAGCTGGCATAGAGCTGGGCTCGGGTTGAGAAACAGATGAAGTGTCCTGAGAGTGTGTCAGCCCTGGAGTCCTTGAAATGTGGTTTTCCTTTGCAAAACTTCTTTCTCTTGGGGAATGGTGCAGAGGGAAGAGTGTGACTTTTAAAAGCCACGAGGGTTTCTAATCAAGGATGCAATCAATATACCAATAACTGTAATACCAAACAAATCAAGGGTACAGGATGTTGGGATCAGCTTGCTCCTCTCTGAAAGGGGAAGGTGCATAGATAGGGAGGGCATGTTTTGTGCTGCTTGTGTCCAGGACAGACTCACCTATATGCCTCAGCAGGAGTTTAGATCTTTTTAAAAGATGTGACATTGTTACAGTGGAATTCTTCTCTTCCATGGTCTGCATACTGACCCTTCAAGGAGCCTAGTTAGGTGCAGCTATTCTCTTTTGAAGTTAGTCTTAACTTCAGGGATCTGTGGTGCCTATCCTCTGGTGCAACAATTTGCTAGTCATCCCAAATCCACAAGTATTGACAGACCAGAACATTAATGTTTTCCCCATCAGAACCTTTCTACATGTGGATAAAATCCAAAACGTTTTTGCCAATGTAAGTACTTACAAGTGCTGGAACACTGGCTAAAATGAGCTTCCCCTCTGCCTTGGTATATTTAGCAAATTCTAATGGTAGGAGAGACATCAGTGACCAAGACATGGTGTTATGCTGTGAAATAGCTGGTCTCAGTTGAAGCAAGACAACTTGAACTGGAAGGCAAAGTTATATGGAGGAAAGACTTAATAGGCTCCAGGATAAGATACTTCAGCAAATAAATCTAAGCTGGTCTTAATATTTAAAAAACTAATATTATTCAAACACAGCATTTACTAATTCAGCATGCTTACAGAACAGCTAAGGCCTCCGGACATTTCTGAGCTACAACCAATCAATGATGCTTGGATTTGGGCATTCAGTCAAGACAGAGGCAGAGAAGGGGGGCAAAGAAGTCACTAAGTCGAAAACCTCACTTTTGCATTTCAATATTTTTCCTCTATTCATCTGCGTCAGTCTTAACAATGAGGAGACCTGCTTTTCAGTATCTGTCCCTCTTTACTGATGGGTCCCAAAGATCCCCCCAGTGTAATCCCTACTGCCTGAAATTTTACAAGATCCCCACAGCTCTTCAATTACCTTCGTTGGCCTGTCAAGACTCCAGCATCTCAAATTCAGTTAGCTGGTGTTTGGACCTCTGCCAAGGGCCAGCCTTTGCTCCTAATGACAGCCAGCTGAGGGGACACTGAGAGGGGCTGAATTCAATTTGCAGGCCCTCTAATCTGATTAGGGGAGCAGGGTTTTTATTTTCTCCAAAGTTTGCAGTAGCCAGGATGAATGATGGGCAAAGGATGAGCTGTCAACATCAACAAAGACTTGGAGACAAAAGAAAAAAAATGAGGGGGTATAAAAAAAAATTTTTAAACAAGAAATGAGTCTGCTGTGATTGACAACATAGCGAGCTGTTGAGTGAATTGTTCAGGTGACAATGTTGTGTTTGCAGAGTGTCACTCTGTGTGGGCTGTTAAAGCAGGAATGGATCCAGCTACCAGGCTGATGTCAAATTACAAGGAGAGATTTTCTTTTTTCTCTAAATAGATCCAGTGTCAAGCCCCTAATAAATATTGCACTGTTCTCCCATCTAGATCTAAAGTACATAATACTTTCTCTGTTTTCTACTTTATGATACTCTATTACAATTACTCAGCTGCAACAAAAACATTTTCTATAGCTACATGGACACTATATTTTTCATTCTTCCACATTTGAGCGTTTCATCTTCTTGAATGGATTTGATAATCACTCTGGTAAAGGTATGTATCACTTCATATTAAAAAAGCCCTCTCCTCAAACATGCAGGTTTTGCTTGATTCACTTCATAATACAGTTATGACAGTACAAAATCACTTTCTCACTATGGTTTTTCTAAGGTTTGAACACCTTGCCCACTCAGTTAATCTTTATTTTTTGTATCACCAGAACATGAACCTGAAGGAAGCCACTGGAACTACGGCAATTCTGTAGGCTCTGCTGTTGCTCTCATAACACCTACTGACTCTGCACATTATTTCTACTCACTTAAGTCAGATCCTGAGGAAAATTATTTAAAGAAAAAGCATTCCCTGAAGAACAGGCACAGAACAGGCTTAGACACCAATGAAAAACACCAGTAAAAAAGATATCAGTACGAAAGGCCCATAACAAAACACAAGAGGTATTCATACAATCAGGATTTCCATTTAGAAAGATTTTGTGGTCTACAATCCCGTAAATCATGAGCAAAGCAAGCATATTTGGAGACAAGGGCTAAGGGAGAACCCTGACTCCAGATCTGACCCTGCAGTGTCACAGCATCCTTGACTTGAATAGTAGAGTGACACCAATATGTTTCACCGCCCTACAAAGATCATGACTTCAGCTATCCATGAGAATCCCTCAGAAGGATACATTTCATCACAGAGGGGCTTTTGAAGTGAAAAGATACTATTCTGCCAGCCCCTCATTGCACTTCCAAGACAACATAAAAGTTAGCAAAAAATTCAGCTCAAGTGACACATAACACCACCTTTTCTCATCACCCTGTAATATCCACCACAAAAATTCATTCTCAACCTATGAGCACATCAGCTGGCGGAGCATCATGAAGAGACAATTTTGGGTATCAGACTTGAAGTACTAGCAAGGTAGGAATCAAGTTGCCACCACCAGCTGAGAGTAGCAGGACAGGCACGGTCTCAGAGATAACCAGGCAGGAGCTGCTGGTGTGCCAAGAGCTGGGCATCTGTCACAGGAGAAAGGGAACCCAACATTGCTCAGGCAAACAGCACCACAGTCTTGTGACGGGGCACAAAACTGTTGCTTCATTTCCTTAGTGCCGAAGGTGGGAAACATGGGACTGGTTTTGGGATATCTCAAAGGTGCTTCAAAAGGAGAAAAGCAGCAGAACCAAGCAGTGTATATGATAGAGAAGGGACTGTTGTAGATATCACAAAGGAGCAGAGAGAATTAAAACAAAAACGGTAATAAATCTCCTCCTATTCTCCCATAAGCAAAATCAGGAGTTGCACACATACTGCCTAAAAGCAGGAATCTAACTTTGCTAGCAATCTTGACTCACTTGCCATCCTTAAATATTTCGGTGCACTTGCCTCAGGTAAGGCTTCCCCTAATCATAATTTGGTGATGGAGAGTTGGTGAAGGGGTATCTCTCTGCCATGTGCAGAGCTCTGTGGTCTCCTGTGCTCGAGAGTGGAAGCTTAGCATTTGGGAAGTAGCTTGTCATCTCATCAAGAATGTGTTTTCTGCCTCTGCCCATATTCAAAGCCTCTGCAAAAATAAAATAATGCTCACAAACATTCAGCTGGAACATATTAGCTTGTCTACAAAGATCCCTGATGGTCCCTTACTCTAACCTCCCTCAGTTCTTGCATTCAACTGGATTAGGCTGTCTCCACAGAACATCCCAGGGCTAAAGGGCCAAGTGAAATGCTTGTTGCAATTATTCTTTTCTCTGTCTATCTGGGGTCTCCGTGGAGCCAGACAGGGAACTGACAGCAGCCGCCTGTGTTGTGCCCTCTGCTTCCCTTGATAATGTTCTGGCAGAGAAGAATGAGAGCAGCCTGACAAAGCTGCAAAGGGGTGAATAAGCAGAGAAGAGGAAGGAGATGAGAAGATGAAGCTCGGATGAATGAGGAAAGCACATAGGAAAGGAGATACAAAAGCAGATGAGGGCACATTGTGCAGGAAGAGCAGCAGCTGGGAAGAGCAATTTTGAACAGGAGAAGAAAATAAACACACACCAGTTTTCTGGAGCCTGGAGTCAGCACAGAGGATGCCCTTTGCAGTCTCATAGCAAAAACAGAACTCTAACCTCTTATAAGTTACACCTTGAGCTTAGCTATTGCAAGAACCACGATCCCAATTTACTATTCTCAATATGTTGCAAATGTTACATGGGTAGGAAATTACAACTCAAATGTCATAGTAGCAGAAAGGAAAGGCTGCAAAATGAAATACTCTAATGTCACAAAGTGGCAGAATTGGTCACTGATGTCTTTTAATCTAAACTTGTACAACAAAACTGTCACCTGTGCTTGCTATTTGCATTACATTTTTATTGAGAATAAAGTGACCAGTACGGACGCCTTGCCTTTTTATTGGCATCCATCCATTCAAAAGCATTAAATTATAAGAAGATATCATCTTATCAGCAACACTCTAAGTTAGATGCCAAGTGTGCATTCCATATTCTAGATCTATCTTTTTAGTCTAATAAGACTGAAAAGCCAAGATAGACAACTAAGGGAGATGGAAAAGGCAAAAGCACTGAATATCCTAAAAAGCCTATGGATGATAAAACTTCAAATGACAGTGCATATGTTTACATCTTATTTGAGGTCATTAATGCAGTTACACCATGGGAATATTTGGCCCATTTTTCATAATATCCAGAAGATGAAGAAGAGTATCACACTTAATTGAAACCGTTGTCAAAATGAAAAATTAATTATTCCCTAAAGATTCTCTGTCAAACTGTCTCTTTCTATTTGCTGTACAAGGATAATATCAGCAAAACAGCTCTGCAAGTCCATGCTACCAAGAAGCATATTATATAATGTAAAAGTAACAAAGGCAGGAGCCAAGTCAGGAATTCTGCTATGAAAAACACTTTCTTCAGACAATGCCTACTCCAAAAACAAACCTGGTTTTAGCAGGGTATTGGATAAGCACCAGGCATTGCAGTTGGAGCACAGCTGCCACAACTCGAAAAAAGAGTTTCTGAGAAGCAGAAAGGATCATCACAAAACTATAGGATGTCCAACAGTCTGGACATTCTGCCAGATAGGGAAAGTTGGGGCTCTGCTTTGAGTAAAAGCAACAAAATTCTGTGCTGAAAGAAAGGACCAGGAGGTCATTGCCTGTTTTGGATTCCTGCTGCCTCTGCAAATAGTCCAGAGACCCTTCAGGGCAACAGGAAACAAGGACAGGGACTTCCACATCTGAAAAAAACTACTGAGGAATGGTACAACTTCATGCCCATCCCTCTTCTTAACCAGGAAAGCAACAGCATCCCAGGCAGGACTCACACACCTTCAACTCTGTGACCCCTTTTCCAAAAGGGACAAGGAAAACTAAACAGAGCACTCTGATAGAAGGCACAGATAACAGGACAGTTGCCATCTGCCCAGGCCCAATCAGAAACATTCATTCTGTTTCTAAGTCTTCCTTGAGCAAAGGCCTACAGTTTCCATTTGCCCAGATATTTGCTTTCTCCCCTGCCAAGCACTAACCCTGAGACAGAATGAGCCAAGTCCCAAGTGCCTGTTAAAGGCCCCAGTCCACCAAACCTAGAGAAGAGAAAGACCCCTGGCTTTTTTCACTTGCGCCACATTATCACAGAAAGGTGGATTAGAAGTTATCTCAGCTCTGCTTTCTTTCAGAGCTCCTTGGCAACACAGCCACCAAGATATAAATATGCACACAAAAAAATTTGCAGCAGGCGTATGTGCACGCACACACACAAGCCAATAGGCAAAAGCATTTCAAGGCATGGGGTAGATATAGCCAGGAAAGCAAAGGACTTCATGAAATTCTGAAAAAGAGAAATATACTATCTTCTTCTTGAAATTTAGCTTTATTTAAGGGTTAAAAAAATCAAAACCCCAATGCAGAAAATAACTTACTTTACAGTTTTCCTACCTACCACCAGCAAGCTTCACACAGATTGAAAGCAAAGTTTCAGACCTGCATTATATAAAATATAACTTAAATTAAGAAGACTTAATTTGACTGAAGTACGATTGACAAAGGCCCAACTTCGCCTGAGTATTCAGTAGCACACTAATTAAAGGGCTGTAGGCAAGAGAGCTTCCAGTCTCTGAGGGGAGCAGGCAAGTGACATTTCAAGGATCATTTATTACTTTTCTACCCTTTAGGTGGCCATTAGCACTTGCACGAAGTTTGGGCCAAGGACAATAACACGCTGTTGTTACCATTTCCATTCAACTATGGTAACAGCACAGGAGGATAACACACACCAGGCATGTACACAATATACCACAGTGTCCTGGGCAAGCAAGAGCCCAGCAAACAAACATACTGCTGTCACTCATGGTGCTCATACCCAAAAGGGGCAAATGAGCCCACCACATCCATTCCTTGTGCACAGCAAATGTCAGACACCTCACTATCCAGCTCCACAGAATACCAAAAATTGTTCTCAGCAAAGGCCAAGGCAAAGGCTGCTCACCATAAGCTTTGTATAGCCTTGGTTTCTTCTGGGCCAGCACTTGTGCAGGGGAGGCCTTCTCCATCTCTTTGGATGGGAGGTTTCCTACAGGTGATGCCTGTTGATGCAAACACCTGGTGAAGATATTCCTTCTCCTGGGTCAGGTGGGACACAGGTTTGGCATGGCATTTTGGTATATTCTTGGTCACAGTTGTTGTCCTCGGACACAGAGGAATCTATATTTGCTTCCTAATAATAAGCAGCACCAGGTTGGGAGAAGAAGCACTCATGTCAAGGAAGCAATGATGGGATGGTCTTTGGGCTCATTTAAGCTCTTCCCTTATAATTGTTTATCAGCTGCTTCTGTATCACTTTTTTTTTCTTTCTGTGTATGCAAAGTGTGTATTGAATTATTGCATTATACAATAAGATGAAGAAATATTTATTCTGAGATGTGTGTATTAACTGTTCTTAAGCCCAAAGCACAACTAATTGTGATCCAGGTTCTGGAAACCCTTCTGTGACTCATCTTCATCATTGTGAGCAGTATTTCTGAAGTCCACATGGTTCCTGCAGTCTTCAAGGAAATATTAAATATAAGAGTTTGCAGTGGGAGTATTGCAAGTGAAAGATGTTATTCAGGAAACCTAGGTTCCAAAGGAGAGAGATAAGGAAAATATCACTGATTCTGGTGTGCTGACAAAGTTTTTGGAGAAGAAAGTTTAAAACAGAACAAAATTTATTGTGAAGCACAGGGATTCTTGGCCCATCTCTTGAAAAAATGTACAAATCCCCAAATTTCGTTGCTTTATGATTTCTTTTCTCTCTACAACTTTAGAAACCCCCATTAATTTCAAATTTTGAATGTGGTATTTGAATCCAGTTATTAATATTGATTTTTAATTTGATAAGAAAGAGAACAATTTTAAAAAAATCAGTAGTTTTCACCTTGACAAATTCCTTTCCATGCCCATGCAGCCATGCCAGAATATATGTATCCACTACTGGATGGTTTTCAGGCAGACTTTTAGAGCATCATCCATCTCCTCTGAGATATCTTCTGACTGGCATTCCCAAATGCTATTACTTCCCTCTAACATGTGTCTTTTTGGTCCTCCAGGTCCCTGGGGTCTCAGTCAATATCTGGCTGGGTGAGCAGCCCTGCAGTCCCTTTTAGTTTCTTTTCAGGGAGCTGATATCCCACAGTGTTGATACTTCATCATGAAAGAAGATCAGACTCTTCCCCTAACATGATTCTTCATTAGTGAACTGCTGTATCATGGTCCTTCTATGTTTAATCTCCTCAATTAGTTCAAATAATGAATTTACTGCCAGGAAAGTTTACAAGAGAATATCATTTTAAATAAATACACAGTAAGTAACTAATGACTAAGTGCACTCCAAACCTGCATGTGCTACAGCCAAAGGGCTGTGCAGAGGTGTCACTACAGCCACTGTCACTATTTCTGTGCTACACAAGGGAAAGGAGGGCTCCAAGCTTTTGGGAATCCCTGATTGTTATTTGGGGGTGCTCTGCAATAGTTCCAGATATCTTCTGGTATTAAGATCCGGGCATTAGTAAAGAGCTGTTAGTTAATTTCTAGGAAACCTACAGGTTAGATATTTAAATCTCATCTTCCTTTAAACTCTCATAAAAAGTAGAATGCATTTACATGATCATCTACAAAGGCAGAATGGTTTGTATAAACTAGGTGCTACTGTTTTTTCTTAAAACAGCAGTTACTGACCAAGTGGTGCATTTTTTGTCTATATTTTGTACACAAATCTTGGAGTTAAGCCATTCTCAGTAACATGCGTTCCTCACAAATCTGGCTTTAAGTGACAATAAATTCTTTCAGGAAACATTCTTTGTTCAGTTAAACTGTTCATCTTCCAAAAGCTCTGAAATTACTTGGTATTTTGAAAGATGTTTGTTCCATGGTATTAATTAAAGCCACTCTTGCCTTTCTGCAGGTCTTTGCTTTTACCATTATTTTTAATCTAGAAAAGCACATAATTACATAAAGTTCTCTCATAATGTTTCAACAAAGAAACTAACATTTCCAGTTTAACATCTTCTTTGAACAATTAAAACTTTTTTTCTTCAGGAAATCAGAATTAATACCTTCAGACTTCTTTTAAGGAAAAAAAAAAGAAAATAACAACAAATAAAATGAAATGGGAAAAAAATTATTTTCATGCTTTTTTACTCTTCTTTCCTAGACTAATTCTGGAAATCCACAAGAAGGTAAGGGAAGGAAGATGTCACCACAGTCTAAATTTTCTTCATTTTACTGTGGGGATAAAGAGAAAAACCAGCAAATGTTCTTATGGGGATTTTTCTAATGAAAACTCCTGTAAGCTCTACTATGTCTAGTTCAGGGTGTGGTGTCTATATCTCATTATTACCATATTGAATATTGAAAGTCTCCAGAAGTGACCCAGTGGGTAGTTTTCTATGTGTGGCAAGACCTCCCTAATTACTGAAGTTCAAATGTCTTCACATTCTGTAGACCTGGACTCACGTATAGGTTGGACCTGATTTTTTTCAATGAGAAGTCACTTTTTTCCTAAGGAATTTTCAGAAATATATTTTAATTATCATAGTGCAACACAGAGCATTGAGGCCTTGACCACGTGAAACACTCCATGGGAGATGATGTAGAGTCCCTCAATATCTTGGTGGAACATCTGTGCTCTTCAGAATGGCTCTGCCCAGGTGTCCACTCGCAAGAGCAAGAATCAGGACACAGCTCTTATGTCCTGTGTTTAAAGTCTAGAAAGATGAGCATGGATTCAGAGGCAAAGCAAAACTTATCTCAGTAATGCCACAGATTTTAAGGGTAGCTGTTATCCTGTGGATTTACTTGATTTTTATTGAAATTCTAATTCTGAAAACATTAGGAATCCTACTTGCTGTCTCCTAAGCACTCCTTCCAGGCTCAGAGGAAAGGTCAAGGTTATTATTCCTTATAATCCATCATGAGAAATTTTCAGATATCAGCAGTGGTGCTTCAGTAATTTTCCATGACACCTAATGCCTAAAAATTGTGTATTGTTTTCCAGGGAAGGATAGCAAATAAACCCCTTATTCTGAGTTCCTGCTACCTAGGTCAGGATAGGTGCTTCTTCCTAAACAGAAACATACACATATATGTACATAAATAAGAGAGAGGGGGGAGAGACAATTTCTCAGCTGCTCTCTGAAGAAAGCTCTTTCGTGATGAAATTTTTACTGAAGAAAAGCTCCTAAATCAATTGCTCCCAGGCGAGAAGGGGAGGAGGGAAGACAAGGAGAGCCACATTTCCCCTGATCAGCAGTTTTCCATTGCCCTTCCCTCCTTCCTTGCATCTCCATCAGCAGGTTGCAGATAGCAGCTGGGGTCTGAACAAAAGCTGACCCCATGGCAGGGCACCTCTGGGTGCCTGAATGGGCAGTGAAAGCCTTGGCTGGCAATGCCAAATACATGCAGTCCTTGTCCCTTTCCACCACATTGCCTTCCAGCAGAGTGAGAGCAGGACTCCCATATCAGTTTAGCATACCAGAGACTTAGAGGGGCTTACCAGGCTGCTCTGTTTAGGGGATAAAAGATGGGAGCTTGGCAGGAATAAACATGTCACTTGGGGAGCCTGCTCCACGGGGCCTGATTTCCCTCTCGTGTCAGCTCCCTGCTGGCGCAGCTCCCCAGCACTAATCCTGATTTATGCTGAATTTCAGAGGGGCAGGACCAGCCCCTTTATAGCTCCCAGGCGCTGCCTGAGTGCCCACTGGCACTCAGGAGGAGGGAAAACATGTCCTCCTTGTGCTGGTAGAAACAAAATATGCAACTTAAGCAATTTTCTAGCTTCTTGGGCGGCAGCACATTGCTTTGCAGATGTTTGTGAAGCATTGTTTAACACTGTTTAACAGTACTCATCAGGATTGGGAACCAGGGGGGTAAACTCTGCTCTTCTGCTGTTTCCCATGAAGCTGGGCTAGAAAAATCAGCTGTGATTTCAAAGCTAGAAATATCTACAGGGCACACTCTTCAGTGAGTGGACACCTGACATTTTCTGTCAATGGGGTGGCTCATTGTGACTGCACCATGCCTGAGAGATGCACATCTTGTGAGTGGAGGACTGCTTACAGGCCTTCCTGATGGAAGTACTGGGAGAAACAGTCATTTATTTATGGTGGCTCTGAGATATCAGAATGTTGAGCTGGCTCTTAGCAGTAAGTTTGCTTTCAAATCCATAGCTTTTCATTTTAAAAAGGAAGGTTGGCACCACTGTTCCCATGTTGCTTCTCACTCATCTTTTAGCTTTTTGGTATTTCTTAAAGGGTGAAAGTGGGGAAAGAATCCCCAAGACTTTAAAAAGGCTTTACAAAGATACCTGCTCAACAAGGTAATGTGCAACAGGCTGGGATAGCTGAGCATACATGAACACTTCATCCCATGATCTCCATCACACAATGCACAGATCAGCGTCTCCCCCAGACCTCAGTGGGAAGTCCATCAAGGGCAAAGCCCTCCTGAAGTTTGTTTTGGAGGTAAGTTATCACTCTTCCCCTTCCCCACCCCTTCCCTCTTCTCAGTCATGGCTGATTCAGCTCAGCAGGATTCAGCTTGAGCCCATGCTGCCCAAGAAACTGCAGGGTCCCTTGCAGATGTTTGGTAACACATCAGCGGCACGGCCCAACACAATGTAATGAAATTCCCCCCCAATCTCCCCCAGACATTACCTAATTGATAAAGTGGCCGTCCCACGCCACAGCAGCTCCCTCCCCAGCTCATGCGACACAGCCGGGCTCTGTTCCCTTTCGCCATGACCTCATGCCGGCACTCGCCGCCCATGCATCATGCTGCCTGCAAGCTTCCTCTTCCACACCAGATAAACACGGCTGAGACAAACTCCCTCAGCAATACAAGAAAAAAAAAAAAAGACAAAATTAAAATAACTCCTAACCTTTCTGAAGCTCCTGCCTCGGGCCCTCATTCCTGGTGAGATCTGTTAGCCGTGGGATCCCATGTGGAGCCTATCTCAGTGGCCTCTAGCCTACTGCTGTTTGCTGGCAAAATCTAGAGAGGGAAAATACTAAGAAATGCAGAGGTTTCTGCTATAACTTCCAGACACGAATACCAAAGTTACTCACACGTATACAAGTGCACATGCATAGGTAGAATTTCCATGGGGTCAGGCTCATTGGCAAAAATCAGGCATAACTGAGTTGGTGGAGCTGTAGTTATGTTTGCACTGAGTTTTATTTACTCAGTAGCACACCTAATGCAGAACTGGAAAACTAAGCTGTGCGTAGGGGAAAATCTATGCAAGCAAGTTTAGTAGCAAAAGAGCCATTTTCTTATTTTTTTTGTTAGTAACTTTGATTTGAGATTGCCTCTCAACATTGCCCCCTCAGTACATAGTCTACAATGTCTTTTTGTCGTGTGATCTCCCCTGTGACCTGAAAGCTGAATTCAGTTAATCTTCACTACCTGGTCTATGGATCTGTCATGGAAAAGACAGCTGTTAATTCCCTATCATCCTTATCATGCTTAACCATGGTGGGTCTTAGCAAAGTTTACACACTAATGGAATTACTGAAACTTGCAATCATACATTGACCAAAATTATCTATAAAACCCTGTGGAATTTAGCAAATAAGAACAGGAAAAAAAAGGATCCAAATATCCGAAACATTTTCTGAATTATGTATTTTGCAAAAATTATTTTAAATTGTTTCAATTCAAAATACAATTTTGTTTCAAAATCTCTCTTTCAATTATAAAAGAATGCCTTCCAAAATCATGTAAAGATCATTCAAAGAATCTGTATCTGTGCATGTGTGCACATGCCCACACACACATAAAAGCAGAGAGACACAGAGAAAATTAGAACCTGCAAAGAACATTATCTTCCATTAATTTAAGTTAAAGGTGATCCTGAAAATTTTTCCATTCTGGTTTCTCAGTTCAGATATCAAACAAAAGATACAGAAATCAACTACAATATCCTTTATTCCTCCCATAGTGAAAACCCCACAAAGGGCATCTGGGATCTGGGCTCTAAAGTATAAATCAGTATTTATGAATGACAGGAAATTGTAAATTTTTGAGCCTAAAAGTAAAAAAAAAAAAAAAAAAAAAAAAAAAAAGGATAGTACTTTGTCACACACTTAATACAGGACACTGTGGGCTTTTGTGGGATGTTTAAAGCAGGAGTTGTTCAGTTGCCATAACATTCCTCATCCTGCCATTTTTCTGGCTGCAGGAAATGAAGGGCTGTGAAGACCCCAAATATGAATGTGCCATCAGGAAGAGCACTGGATCTTCTTGTATCCTAAATCCCTTGGCATGATTCTCTCCCACTGAAAGAACTCAGGACAGATCAGACAGCTACAAACAAGATTTTATTTTCCTCCTCTCTCTCTCACTCATGGAGAACATGTCCATAACTCCACCAAGAATAAACAACCCTACAGCTAATCTTCCCACTCCTTGGGACAGTTTGTTGAAATTAGTGAAAGGATGTAGACGTTGCACAGACTGCTCGATAAGAGTTATAAGCACTGTTTTGTTATTACTAAAGAGAGGGAGCATAACTTTTCTGTCTCCAATGACTTTAAAACACAACATTCTCCCTCACGTCTATCTCCCAACCTACTCTATTTACATTAAATATAAGTAAGCATGGGGATGTGCATAAGGAAGGAAAATAAATGGCTTCCAAGGGGAGGGTGTTTTGCTTATTGTATACATTTTTTGAGGACGTGGCAATATAAACCATGAAGTCAAACATGAGAGCAACTCAGAAAGCACCACTAGAACTCAAAAAAACCTCAAAAAACCAGCAAAGCTTATGGTGATGGTTATTTTCCTTGAAATACCAATATGGATACCAGTAATGAAATACAAGTACCCATTGGCAACATGCATCTAGTATTAGATATAACAGATGGAATGGGTAATTTTTCTTTGATTCTTCTCTGATGCTAAAATCAGCCTACTAACTTATGTGGTAGTTCAACTCAAATATTAGCTAAAAGGTAGCACCAGCAGCAGAGTACCACCAGCGCTGCTTTAGGATTGAGATATCAGTGTCTGCTGGGGCAGGTGTCCCATTGCACCCCGTTGCACCCCACTGCCGAGGGCACTACTTGGTTGCGATGGTGGGTGAGCATTGGCGTGATTCCTTTTCTGCAGCTGCCTGGGGAGTGAGATAGGTGACATGTATTTAGGATGCAGCTGCTCTGAGGCAGACCAAGAGGCTGTCTCTACATTTCGTATCAACCCAAGCACTGCAGGATCCCTGACTGAGGCTCCTTGGAGCTGCGGCAACAGATAACGGGCTGTCGTCATCCCTGTCGGCTAGAATAGATGTAAGTGGAAAAATCCTTCAGCTAATGTTGATCTGGCACTTGCTGAATGTGCAGAGAAGGTAGAAAGATGGAGAACAGTGACTAATAATGGGGCGAGATAAAAGTAGGATTTTCCATATCTGATTTCACAGACTCTTGATAGCTTTTTTCTTTCCCATTGGCCTGTGATTTTGCTACATTTATTTATGCTCTGAATAGGCAATTTCTCTGATGCCATTTGTTTTTGACCAAATTGCACCTAAAAAGGAACTTCATGCTGCTGGTAAAACTACTGTTTAATTAAGAACCCAATTCATTAAAATATCTTTATTAACTGTGTTATGCATTGGTAATAACTTTGGGCATAGGTGATTCCAGTTTAGTTTTAGGCTATAATTCAACACCAACTCTAACACCAGTAAAGCTGAACTTACAAATATCAATCTGTTACATAAAAGTGAAAGTGACATAATGATGTTTAAGAGAAGTGTATCCGAATGGCAAAATATTTGGAGTGAAAATCAAGCAGTAACGAATCTGCCTTCAAAATCCAAAATTTATAATTAATGGAGTGTGTGCAAATCCGTAGTGGCTGTTATTCTTTGAGACGTATAAAATTACTGAGAAATACATATCATTCTGTCCAGCAGAGCAGTTGCAAAAATATTGCAGCGCAGTCTTTATAACCACACACTTCTGTGTGGTTTCTGCTGGTATGGCAGGGTGAGAACTGGACAGCAGACACTGTGTACCTCACTGCACACCTTGGTGCAGCACAAACCACTAACACAGTATTTCTTACTGTGCCACACAGCAAATTATTGTTTTGTTGTTATTATTTGCTTGGTTTTGAAAGATATGCAGGAAAACCATGTAGTCCAAATCATATGGGTTTTGATTTTATGTGTTAAAAAATTATGACTAGGTAATGAATATTAACTTTGAACATTCTGAAAAGCAATGCAGCTTACCTAGCAATGAAGTGCATGAATCCTGCCACAGTTGCTGGGATTTCACTTTATAGGCAGCTTGTCTATTTTCTTTATTCCTTTGATATATTCTAAACTATTTCTTTTGTACAGGCAGGACAGTTTGGGCTAAGCCCTGTACACTGTTGAGAGAGCATGACTAGCCTTCTGCACGTACTGGTTCCGTAGAAATACGTGCAGGTGTGTGCTTATATGTCTGTATTTGTCTACACACATGCTGTGTGCATATGCACACAGACTCCCATGCATCATCTAATTTAATTTGCACTATTAGAAAAATTTATGAGAACCAAGGAAGAATCTGATGTGCTATTTCCTTCTGTGCAAAATAAGCTGCAAAGACTGACTTTTTAAATTCTGCTGTAGTGCTAGATATTTGCAAGTGTTTTCTCCCCACAGAACTGTACAACTGTGGGGGAAAAACACTTGCAAATGCTGATATACCTTCAGCATAACACACTCGCTAACCCTGTCACTTTTGTATGTTGTGTGGTCATGTGTTTGTAATCAGAGGTCCATGGACCTGGCAAGAAAATCACTCCCTTTCCAGCTGTTCTGTCCTTTTACCAGCATTATATTTGGAGAGCAAACTGTAAATAATAAGGAGTTGATGAAGCTTCCACAGCTAGCAAATTTCCAACTTCAAAAGCTTTTCTGCTTCTGAAGTTAATGGTTGACTTCCCTCTGGGTTCACTTTTCATGTTTTTACTATATGCCATTCTAGACCATTAATAACTATCGGTGTTTGCAGCTATTGTACAAGGACCCAGAAACATATGACCATTCTTCATGGTTCAGAGTTGCAGACCACAAGTGTGTGCATAGTAGAGGGATAAATAAGTGCTTCACAGCAAAGCTTTTTATGTTACAAAAACACTCTCATGTTTAAAAGGTACAATGAACCTTCTTTTTCAAGAATTGCTGGAGATTTCTTGATGTTCCTGAACTTTTGAGACAAATATATTTAGAATCTGTGATACTTTCAGAATCACTCAGGTCTGCCCCTTCAGCTGAAGCAGGGTCACCTTGAGCAAGCTGTCTAGGATTGTATCCATCTGGGTTTTGAATATCTCCAAGGCTGGAGACTCTACCATCTCCCTGGACAATTCATGCCAGTGCTTGGTCACCCTCACTGTGAAAAAGTGTTTCCTGATGCTCAGACCAAGCCTCCTGTGTTTCAATGGATGCCCCTTGTCTCTGGTCCTGTCACTGGGTACCACTGGAAAGAGCCTGTCTCTGTCTTCTTCATTCCTCCGTGCCAGGTATTTATGAGTCAACCCTCGAGCTGACCCATCACTGAGGAGAGTG
Organism: Passer montanus; assembly: GCF_014805655.1. Classification (NCBI taxonomy): domain Eukaryota; kingdom Metazoa; phylum Chordata; class Aves; order Passeriformes; family Passeridae; genus Passer; species Passer montanus. Next base: position 8,138,782 of record NW_024367930.1, on the reverse strand, counting down.
TAGAGAGAGGTACCACAGGGAGAGCTGACCTTCTCCACACTGAGCACAGTGGAAAAGGTCCTGCTATGGATACCAGAATTTTATCAAAAGTAACTCCATCCTGGAAACCAGACTCTTACGATGGTTTGATCTTCAGTGTAGAGCAGCAAAAGAACAAATACAGATAAAAATCTCACTCTGCAATATGCTTAAAGTGGACATAGCCTTTAGAACTGAGATCACCTGAGAACCAAGATGCGGGTTGTCACTGCAGGCACAAAATTGGAGGAACTCCATCTCTGCCTTGAAGTCTTACTACCATGTTATCAAGCTAGTTCAGCATTTGCCCTGACATCCCATAAATGTTTTCTTCTTTTTCTGTGATAAACAAATAACCTTCTTCTCCCTTGGTTTCTCTTCTCTCTGATATTAACAGTACATCCAAGTGTATCACCCATCCCGGTGAACATATTCCCATCCTAGTGATTCAGCCCAGATCTGAATGTGAATTCTGTCTCAGCAGTTCTTCTAGAATATCTGTTGAAACTGTTTACCAAGATGAGTATCTTGACTGTGTTTTTCCCCCCACACCCACCCATGTTTACACAAAAAATTTCAGCAGTTAATATAGAAAATCTACATATTTACAACTCTAAATCAAATTGGGACAAATGGCATAACAAATGCTTTCCAATTGCTTTTTTCTTATTAATTTACAATTCTGTCCACAGAAACCTCTCCACAAAGATGTAGTGTCATTCCTTTGCTTATATTATGCATGCATACATGCTAGTGAAAATAACTTAGACAACTATTTTTTGTTGCACTGCTCAAGATAAAGTAGGATGAGAAAGAAAAAGAGGTAATCAAGCCCTAATCATCAACATTTAAAGACAGTCGTCTTCAAAACTCAGGAGACAGACGTGGCCCAACTCAATTGCCCCTGTATAGGCAACAAACAGACATGTCCCATGACACCTGGGACATTGGCACAAGGCTGGCAGATATTACATAAAGGTACAGGAGACCCGGGCCAAGCAAGCAGCAAATGAAACCCAGATGTGGTGCCCTGGGAACATATCAAAGAACACATACACACCTACAGGTGAACAAATGAGTCAGGGCTGGCCATCCCCCAACCACCTAGAGCCAGGCAATGTGGGCAAGAACTTTATCCCCTCAGGTCCAAGAGGGGTCTTACAGAAAGTGCTCATAGGTACTCATCAAGTTACTTGAGCACATTTAAAAGACTTAAATTCAATCCGAGGCATTGTGGGTCGATGTAGGAGATTGTGTTTCAGTAGTTTCTACAGTTGCTTTCCATCCCACATGAAAGAGTTATAGTGCATATGAGAGAGGTACAAAATAAAACTATCCCACATGTAGGTGAGTGCCAGTTCCCAAAAAATCCGGGTGCTTTTTACACAGTGGAACAGGGACCCAACCAGAGAAAACTTTCCCTAAGCACATCCTGGCCCTGCAGCTGGGGCAACTGCTCTGCATGCCTGCATCCTTCTGGTGACAGCGACCATTCTAATAACTGAGATAAAACCTGGGATAAAATCTGAGATAAAAAATACCATTGACATGAGATTTCATTTTCTTCTTACTGAAAAAGGAAAAAGAAAAAATAGTGACTATATTCTTCAAAAATGTCTGAAATATTTTTAAGAGAAAAAAATTAAAATTCATCCTCATGAAACTTAAGTTGTTCTCAGCTTTGTACTCAATAGTCAAAAACCATTACCCATAAACAAAACAAAGAAAATTGTTCCCAGATCCCATTTAAATGTAGATTAAATTAAATTAAATCAACTTCTGATTTAACTAAATTGGATGAATCCATTTAAAAATGAAAATTAAACAAAGAAAGCAAAAATTTGACCACAATTACTAGTAATTATTGGTGGTAAATATGGCTTCCAAAGATGTTTGGGAATCAGATATCTACAAAGTTTTGTATTCAAATCTGTGGTAAAGCAACAAGCTCTGACCTTGATAAGACTCACTGAGGATGCTATCTGTTCAAGACAGTTTTAAATACAAAGGTCAGAAAGAACAGAAACAGAAAGTGGAAGAAACAATCCTACATATTTTATTGAGTAGGTCGCCTTCCAAATGTTGGCAGTTCGTCCCTGCACACTGACAAAGAAATTTACACAAAAATATGCAAGTAGGAGGTTTCATGTTGACTTTTGTTGAGAAAAGCGTACATAACAATAGTCGACAGGATCTGCTAGTACACAGTGCTGTCAGCAGACATTGCCAGCTCAGAGGAGGTACTTGTCACAGTGACAGAGCGCACATTTGCGCATTACAAGCTGTTGTGTTGCACTAACAAGCATCTGTGAGTGTACCTATTTTACATACAACATGAAATTTGTACTTCAAGACATCCTGGCAGACCAAAGCAGATATTCCAGTAAAAGTACATTTATCCAAATAATATTTTCGAGTATCCTGACACACCTTTGCCTAACACCATTTATGCAGCAACCGTGACTGAGTTTATATTGCAGTTATTCTGACAAGCATGTCAGGCATTCTGCACATAGGTGACCAAAAACATTGATGCATTAAAGCAGATTTCCTGCCTAGATGCCATTGGATGTGACAAGACCAAAATAAAACCATGGGCCTCTTGTAAACTTTAATCACCATATTAACACCCAGGAGAAAAGCTCTGGGTGATCCCAATCTTGTTTAAGAGTGTTCAGCTGTAGATACTTACAGGATGTTCTGCCCCTGCTGATTGCTCATTATCCAAAATTAGCTCTCAGAGCAGTCTTTGCCATAGCGTCTGGCAAAGTGGAAACTGGACCTGTTTTCAAGAGCTTTTGACATTCTCAGGACCTCCGCTCTTCCAGGAATGCATGCCTTCTCTGAGCAGCACATTACACAACTTTCTGCAGAGAGAAGTCAAGAGAGTTGTTACTCAACGTCGAAACAAATCCCTGGAATAGTGGGGCAATGTTGATTTTGCTGCTTTCCTGATACACTCACTAGATTATCTGGGATTTAGCTGCAGCTTAATGGTTTACAACAGGTTCAGGTTCTGTACTAGGACCAATTGATCTTGGACACAATAGTTCCAATCCTAGAGGCTTTTTGAAAGCAAAATCTTGGTGGTATTCTTCCAGCACTTGTGCTTTCCTCAAAATAGATACCTGATGTAAAAACCTGCCCTCCTGCTGAAAACCTTAGATTACAAAACTACCCACAAAATGTAAGTACACATGCCTACAAAAACAACAGCTCTTCAGTCAAGGCAGAGAAGAAAACATATGTCTTTTATATATATAAAACCTCTTTAGTGCATCTCCTATAAATTATTTTAGCTGGTAATTCAAATTCCTGTTAAGGTCAGGCTTACAGTTATTAAGCCCTGAAAGCCTATAAAAACAAATTACATTTTGAGGCTCCTTTCAAACATTTCCTTAAACAAAGGGAGGTTACAGTAGCTGCTGACTTGACTCTAGTAAGATGATGTGCTGATGTAGTTTATTGGCTGTAACCCTTTTCAATAATTTTTGTGGTAACTTTCAGCTGATAAGCTGCTGGCAGGTTTTTTTTCTTACAGGAAAATTATTTTTTTTTCCATCACCTGAGATGCATCATAAATTTTCTCATCAGAAGAGGCTTGATTATTTCATGACAATTCTTGTTTTGCTATTGTAAAAACATTTATATTTGTGTGCTTTTCATTTTTTGCTGTATCATAGTAAAGCATTTGATTTACATATGTTATATACACAGTGCATACTACATTTAAAAAAAATGTAACCTGAAACAAAACTGAACACAAAAGAACAGCAAATAGATTAGATTAATAAGGTTAAACCCAACATTTCTCACCTTTTTAAGATGAAGATCTGGTTTTCTAGGTGAAATATTTAAATTCTTTCACAAAACATTTTTTTGCAATTCCTCATGAAAGTTTCCTGTAGAATGCTGTGCCTCCATTGGCTTTGTGATAGGACTGGGAATATGCTCACTTTGAGTACTTAAAAAAAATCACATCCTGTCATTTCATTTTAAAATTATTTCTGCTTCTTGTCACCCCATATCATTAATTTATTTTTTTTAGCTGTGTGGTAACTATTACTTGGTATTGCTGCACTTTTCCATATGAAAATTTCTTCTAATGCAGCCATTATGTAAATAAATATGTCTACAGTATGCTTTGCTATGTTACAAAAGGAAGCTTTAAAACATGTGCTTCTTATAACTCTTATAAAAATTAATGAAACACTTATTCTTATACAGTGGGTTTAGCTTAACTTTGAAAAACTATGTGAAAACACTAAACTAAAATAAATGAGATTGCTGTTAATGTAAAATATCCATTTGAAATACTTTGGTATTTAAATTTAGCTCATTCAGCCTCTGGTGTATGAGTTTGGAGGTAAGCCAGCTTCTCTTAAAAATAACAGTCCTATGCAAATCCAGAACGGACCGTTTTGGGCTAAAGCTGTGCTTTTTTTTGCATCAACTGTCTTTTTGTGTGAGTGAGGGGAAAAACTTCTTAAACATTAAAATCGTGGTGTGGGAATGCCAACAAAAAGAAAAAACTGCTTTTCCAGTTGATTCTGTCTGGCATTTCTCAAATCCTGATAATTTCTCCCATGGAAGATGTAGTCTCCACTAAAATAGCTGTAATTAAGAGCAGTGATTCCGTACTGGTGCTGGTCCCAGCCTGTGGTCATGGCACGGATGGATGGCAGCAAGGAGCGCGAGGCAGAGCCACCGCGGCTGCGCCCACATGGCCACACCCATCACTCACGAGCTACGCGCACATAGGGCTGCTCAGCCAAAACACAGAGGAGGTGATGAGCCCCAGTGGCACCAAGAGGTGCTTGGTTTGGGGTCTCCCAGGCCCCTGTTTGGGCAGGTCAAACAGGCAGGGGAGGGGAGTTTGGCTTGGGGACCAGGCATCAACCTTGCTCACAGTGGGTCTGTCTCCCTGGGCAAAATGGCAAAACTGATGTGGGTGTCATGGACACATCATAAGGTGTCTCGAGAAATGCCAATGCCATTCCACATTTTGGGCTGGACCTGAAGATCTGCAACAGCTCTGCATGGACTTGCCTCTTAAGACAAGTTGCAAATACTATGGCAGCAGTGCAGGTGATGGAGAAGCCATAGTCGCTCATTTTGGGCAAAACCAGAGGGAGAAAAGTGGGAGAAAGATGCCTGGCTCTCTAGTGCCAGCACTAGACAGAAGAAAACCCTCTCAAGTTTATGAGTGAGAAGCACCCTCCACAGAGAGTCTTTGAGGCTATGTCTTTGTGATGACTTGTCCAGCAATCCCGCTCCACTGAGTCTGCTCTCCACCAGAGTGGGCATTGCTCAAAAGAAAGGATACCTCACAAAGATCATGTCTGTGGGTGAAGCAGTACAGCATCTGTCAGAGAAACTCACTTCAGTAATACATTTTTCTCCACTTGTGCAAAAAAGTTGGAATAAGCAACGCATTTGTTGTCTGAGAACTGCTGAAGGAGCAGGTACATAGGGAAGAATTCAGGAAAAAGCACATGGAAAAGTAGAGCAACACAGTTCAACCGTCCCCATGGAAGGCAGCTCTCTGATTTTTGACTCTCCAATAAGACAGGAAGTGATGAAGCCTGATCAAAGGGCGGTTTGAACCATGCACATCTTCCACTCGGATCAGCCCACAGCTGCCGGCCTTTTCCAGGATCAGATCAATATTTGGCACAGACCACTACTGTTTGCTTTCAACTTGAGTCATTAAGAAAGACCAACGTTTTTCAGGTCATATGGACAACTTGTCCCAGAAGGAAAAGTGAAAAACATGAGTATTTGCCAAATTGAGGGATATAAAAATGATATAATATTGCAGTTGTTTTACAAGAAGCAACTTTTCCAAACATTACACAATCTTATTAGGAACAGCATTAGCCCATTTAGAAACAGCACTCTACATAAACATTCAGGCAGATTTATTCTTAACCAGCCTGTTACTATCTAGGATACTTCCCAAATCAATCAAACCCTCCTATAATGGAAATACTTCATAGCAAAAACTGTCATAACTTGTAAAAAGGGAAATCCATTTCACTGCTGAATATACCACATCAATAAAAAAATCATACATTTGACAAGAAGATAGATTTTTTTAAGTGGCTGGGATTATAGGGGAAGGAGTGGCAGAGGTTAATGTTATAAGATTAGAACCACTGTTTGCAACTCACCTTTTGAATGATGTATTATGGTATCCAATGAAGCAAATCTACTGTGGCTTTCATCAGCTTCTCTTTTAATACAAACAGCAGCAGGAATGAAACTCTGAATTTTTGTGTAGAAAAACCTCAACAAATAAAAAAAACAATTAGAGTTCGCACATTTTTTCCCTGCTATTTTTGTTGGCAGTTTTCCTCCAGAGGGCCAGAATACCCAAGGATCAGGTTGTGCCTTAGGGATGGGACAGATTCTTCCTGCCTTTGCATCAGACACGGAGGGGTAGGGATAACTTGTGTTCTGAAAACCAGTTTGTTAGAAGTGGTTGTGGAGACAGGTTGCCTCTTCCCTTGCGGCAGTGTGGCTCTGGAAGCATAGATGTTGGAAGGTTGAAGGAATCTGACTGGTAGAGGCATGCTGAAACCCAGGTCCAGCTCTTAGACAACAAGAAGCTGAACAAACCCAAGTCAGCAGCTCAAAAAAGACCTGAGATATCTCAGAGTATCAAACAAGTGCTGTGTAGGCACAGCTGCTGCAGAAGTGAGGTACAGACTGATCTGGGAAGGGCAGCCACTGTAATTCACTCTGACTTGTTGCAAACACTGTCAGAAGAGGCAAAATGTGCTTCAGGATAAATAATATCATGACTTGATTAGCCCTTCTTTCATCAAAACAATGCAGACATTCCTTCTGGAAAGTTTGAAGCTGCTGTCAAAGCGCACAGATCATCTGCCTGGGATTTGCCTAGCTTTTCCCAACTCCTTTCTTGGTAAAGCTAAAGGAAAAAGTCTGCATATATATGGTTACCTCTGGTGGTGGGGCTTGCCTGGCCTGTTGCTCATCTTCCTGGTGTTCTTCAGAAGGAAGAGGGTGACAGACATGTGCCAGGCCAGGTGAGCAAGGATAACACCTTCTGCAGGCAGTAGTGGTGGGAAGCAGGCAGAGGTTCATGTGAGAGAGGAGCAGGACAACCAAACATGTCCCGGTTCCTCCAACATCCCACAAATCAGATAATGAAGTCCTGCTTCCGTCCTGGGCACAAAGAGGAGTGGGGGGACCCAGGCATGGAGGCCAACTGTGCAAAACCCCTCCTGCCTGGGGACAATGATGCAGCTATAAGTCATTTACAAATGGTAAGGGGACAGATCTCCCTGAAGTATCAGTCCCACAACAAACTTACCATGTAGCATCTTTTTCATTTAGACCTCCCCTGCTTCCAGTTTTCCCCACGTGTATCCTTCTCCCTGCTTGCCTCCCAGCAGATCCTGTGTGTGCACAGTGTTTGTCCTATCTCAGCAAGAGGATGCAGTCAGTCCAGTGTCTGCATCAGGAGCAGCCTGGCACGAGGCTGCCTGGCCCATGCAGGAGGCCTTGGAGATGTCAGGTACAATACCCCACAGCTGGCTGGGAGACCCAAACATAAAATGAGCTGCACTAATAACAGGAAAATAAAAAGCTCAGTATGACGTTCAGATATGCACAAATGAGACTGGACCCAGCCCTAAGCAATGCCAGCTTTTGGCTGGGGGTTTGTCTTGCTGAGAGCTTGGCTGAGAGGAGCATTCCTGAGTGCTTTAGAAATGAGAAGACTGACATAAAAGTCTCATCTCTTTGATGGAGAAGCAAAGCTGAGTGGTAAACAGCCCCGCTGGATTGGGCTTTGGGCAATCTGGTCTGGTGGAAGGTGTCCCTGCCCGTAGCAGAGGGGATTGGATCAAAGTGATCTGCAAGGTCCCTTCCAACCCAAACCATTCTGTGACTCTATCAAAACCTCTCCCACAGGCTTTGCATGATGATGTAGAAGTGGCTTTTCCATTAGCTGGCAAAGGTTGCCTGAAGCCCCATTCAATCCATGTGGGCACATCTCTGAAAAAGGAGTGGCAGAACTGTGCTTTGTGTCCTCTCTGGGTGGCAGAGAAGGACAAGGGAAAAGAGGCCAGCACAAAGTTACATGTATAAAGTTAAGGACAAGCAGGGTGGGTGTGAAACACTATTAATAATTTCATGTCAATTCACAGAAATAATTTGATATATAAAATTATTTTTAACCTGTAAAATTATCTATTCCCATGAATTCCATCCTAAAAGCCTATTATTTTCCTACCTCTTTCTATCACTAACAATTGAAATTCACATATCTGTTCCCATAACAGAAGTTTCAATACAATTTTTTTTACTGGCTTTTTTTAATCCTTATGTAGTCCCACAACTAGAGAGTTAATTCAGGTGAAAACTGTAGCAAAACTGGGTATTATGGAGAAGTGCTTTCTACAGAAAGAGATAATTTAAATTTGGCTCTTCCACGGTTACAGAAAAAGTGAGAAATTCTGCAACACATCCTCTCACAGTTCTTCGTTCTCCCTAACATTTCTAATTTTCATTCGCTCCTAAGGTTAAAAAAGCAATTTGTGGGAAGAAAAAATAACCAAAACAACAAATCACATGCACACATACAAATTCACCCAGAAAAAATATTTTAAAAACAGACTTCTCCCATCAAAGAGAAAGAAAATATAAAAATCTCATATTTTTATCATATAAGATAAAAAATGTAAATTTTTTTGCAACAAAACTCGCTGGAGATAAAAGAAGGGCAGGATTGCCCCCCACTCACGTCATAGCAATCCACCCTACATTTAATACTTTCTGGGTGTCTCCCCATTCACTTTAGGATCTCAGTTCTTTGGTGGTCTTCTGTTTTGACATCTGCTTACCCTTATCTCTAATCAGTTTTGCTGATAGACATTTCCCCTGAGACTGGAGACGCTGCCTAATAGATTTTTTTTTTAGACCAACTACTACTTAGTAGTTGTGAAATTATCTTTGTGGCCTGCAAGGGTGAGAGACACTGTTCCTAACATTCCCATACAAACAGTTAAGTCTCACTCAACGTTATCTGATTTGCTCTATTTTGCTCTTTATACTGTCATAGCATAATGACATAATGACCACAATATGTTTTTGTTAAACCTGCAATTAGGCCCAATATCCCAAGGCACCAAATGATCAGGGAATGCATTGTAAGTAATTGTTAAATGACATGGTAATTTACTACAGCTTGTATCAGAGTTACACTGTCTGCCAGAGCAAGGAACTAAACTTGGAACATGCAAAGGAGCAGTTGTACTCAACATTCAGATGATGCAGAACCCTTGAGAAGAAAGCATCACACATCAAAGTGCAAGGTTTTATAGAAAGAGAAATGGGTGAAGTATTTCATCCTCAGCTGATACAGGTGCTTACTAGAATAGTAGCAGCTCACATTTTGCCCTGATGATTATGCAGAAGAAGGTGCCTCTCCAAGAAATATGAATGCCACAGCACCCCATAACTTCTTGTTATTTAGCAATAATACATTGAATTTCCAGCTAGACATGTGGTGTGCATGACAAGCAAAATATTGAACAAAAAGTGGTCCCAAGACCTCCCAATGCCTTAGAAACCAAAATGTTAACAGACTACTAGAAAGTATATTATGAAAAATTTATTGTAGATTATTGTACAAGATGCTTGAGAAAATCCCCGACAGACTTCTTGTAATTGATTTTAATGAAGGAAAAAAACCACACACATATGAGGAACTGAGTCCTAGGTGATTTAAATTTTAACTTTCAGTGGGAGTGGGATAGTAAGGAATGTCTGCATCTGGGCTTTTAAATGGTAGTCTTTCTTTAAAAAAATCTATTTTTTTCTGGGTCTACCAAATGTAACTTTTATTGAATTTCCTTCTTCTGGTTTGTTTTTTATTCTATTTCTGTGAAAATAAAGAGCACACACTTGCAAAAACATGTCTGAGTCCAGACGGTCAGTGCAGGAAATTCCTGCAGTTCTGGTGAAAACTGTGACTGGAGGAACAAGAAGGGGCATATACTCAGCACCTCTGCTGAAGGATGAGCTATAACATGAATCCAAGAGACACCTGGCTGCTTTGGGGCTGCCCTGCCATCCATGAGCACACAGACAGGTCAGCCTGCCAACTGGCAAGAGCTCAGGTATGATGATGTGGGCTTTTTCCCAATGGTTCAGGTGAACACAAAAGTACTGTGCTGGGAAAGGGAACACCCTAACAAATGTATGTGGGGAGTAACCTGAAGTTAGGCTTTGAAGCAGCACTGATACAGGAATTCATAGGAATCTGGAGCCCCCAGTTCAAGTGTTTCAGTATAACTTTTTACTAAAGAATCATACAATTCTAAAAACTGTTTATAAAATCATATATCTATATTCATAACTCAAGCTGTGTGGGTCCAATGTGGACCCACACAGCATCCCCCACATGTCTCAGACTGCTCCTTTCCCTGGAATGGGTAATGACTCTATGCCTTGCTAACTATGGTTTATAAGCTTGGGTGATTTAAGTAAGTAAATACAGCAAAGCCAGGAATGCAAAGTCTGTGCTAGACATTCATGTTTTGATGGCTCCTCATCTCTGGGCCTTATCTGCAGTCTTACCCCAAGCAGCTGGCAAGCACCGTCTCCAAAGTGCTGATGTCTCTGTGCAGTTGTGGATAGGGAAATAATATCAGATCTGCTCCTGGGAAAACACTATGCAGAGCCCTTGTGCAGTTGTGGATAGGGAAATAATATCAGATCCTGGGAAAACACTATGCAGAGCCCCAAATCATGCAGCCAGTTTTCTTGTCACTCCTCACAAAGCAGTGATCTCATCCTTGCTGCCTCCAAATTTTCAATCTCCAGTGTAGGAGAGGGAGACAGCAAGGGACAAGAGGAGAGGGAGAAGGAAGCTAAGAAAATAAAGATCCCATTGTTAGAGTTCTCTTATTTGTGTGAATATTTGCCAAGACAACAAGATTGGGTCTGATGACATGAACTCAAGGGTCAGTGGGGAGCTGTGCAAGAATGCCTGAACTCCTTGTGCTCATGATCCTTAGGAAAAAAGCAATTTCCAGATGTGAGAAACCTTCCTTCAGCCATCCAGTCCCCTAAGTATATCAGATTATACAGCCTGAAGATGCCTGCACCTATTTGCATGGCTGAGCAATTGCAATATTTGCCTTGGAGGGAGTACTGCATCCGAATCCTAGATCCAACCACCAAAGCACTTCAGGTGTGTTGGTAATGAATTAGAATTAAATTATACTTCAGGAGCACGGTCATAAAAGACAGGATATATCCAGGATCCACCCTTAAGACAAGGTTGGGAATGAACTGCAAAAGCCCAGGGCTGTGGTGTCTGTCTTGCATGAACTCTCTGCAGAGATCAAGACTCCCTGTCTAAAAGCAAAACCAAGACTGAAATATTCAGGTACTAACACCTGTTGTCAAAAAGACACCAAAAAATATGTCATGTGCAAGCCCAGTGTCAGGCATGAGTAACTCTCTTCTACACCACCCCCACTTATTCTGAATCCAGTTCAGTTTACACCGACTGAGGACATACCCACTCCCACATCCATCCTTCTAGGTCTCACCAAAAGCTGCCAGGGGATCTTTGTGCCAAGGGGCTGATAGGATGCACTAACAGAACAGATACAGCACCTGCAAAAGCCAACATCACAGTTGGACCCAGGAGGGAAAACACAGCTCTTATTCCAACTAAACTGGCTGCATACTGGGTTTAGAGTGGACTGCTGACACTTAGCCATTAAGTTTAAAACAACTCTGAAACTTACAGAGTCTCAGAATCACTCATCCATGCACAGCTGGCAGTGGGATGCATCTGCTTTGGTGTGACTGTAGCAGATGGAGACCAGTGCTCCACTCAGGCCTCTTAAAACCTCACCTTGTCCTCTGCAAAATTATTCACTTCGTGCTTAGCATGGGCAGTGCAGTTTCATTTCCCAAGCCTCAGCCAAAAAACGAAAAAAAAAGGTCTACACATAAGCATAATTCAGTGAAGGGGAAAAGTGTTGGATCCTTTGTTTGTTCCTGGGTTGTTGGGTATTTCTGTGGTAAAGCATTTTTCCACAAGCCGCTTTTGCAGCAGGTGTCTGTGACTCTGCAGTGGATAAGCAGCTCTGGGTCCAGGCCACCACCTTTCTGCTCAGCCCAACACTCCTCGTTTTCTCAGCGTGATTAAATGACTGCTCTTGAAGGCTGTAAGCAGTTGCTAATTCGGGGTTTGTCTGGTAATAGTCCGGTGGGTCTGAATTTCCAGCGTGTGTGGAGCCAAACTGACGGTTAACTTGTATTCCCAATTTTCCACTCCTCCTCTCCTCAGCAACTTTTTCCAAAGACTGCTTCTCGCCGACATCCCCACCCCTCTCCCCCCCGCCTCCTGCTCCCGCCCTTTATTTTTTTTAAATCGACCTGGTCTTTGTTGTACTAATTAGATTATCTCTGCCTGAGGGGCCCGGAGAGCAGCCCCAACGGAGCACAGCCTGGAAAGACAGGACACATAATCCCTGTTATCAAGGGGGCTGTCATTTGGCATGTAGATCAACTAATTCTTTCAATACCATGGGAGCAATTGTACATCTTAATATTGATTTCCCCCCCAAGATACGATCTCCTGCATTCCTACATCAGTCTCGCTTGCCCTGGCTAAAAGGCTCCATTTATTCCGAGGCAACACAACGGGTGCACACACCCCTGCCAGCTTTTTGGATTTACAAATGAGAAGGTGCTTTGCGGGAGGGTAAGAGAGCGAGCAAACACTGACGAGGCTAACTGAAGTTAACACAACAACTTCAGGAAGCAACGGGGAATAAACCAAACCTGCTGCACTTTCACTTTGCATTATCAAGTAATTAATTCAGAGCTGACTGACATCAAAGGCTGAAGGCCAGTCATGGGAAGGGGCATTAGCAATAAATCATGTGCTAAAAGCAGTAATGCTTTGAGTCAAGCCACGTTGCCACCGTTCAGCAACCAGCCTGTTAAATAAGTTTCTGCTTGTTTCTCTTGTTCTTCATTTCCACCCACCTCAGTATTAATTTCAAGAGATGCTATTCATGTTTTCTGCTCCATACAAATTGCCTACAGCTAATTGCAGAAGGGAAAAACACAACAATGGACTGACCTTCACCTGAGATATCAAAATGATTTAAATGCTAATCAACAAATCAACTTGTACAGACACTCCTTCCGCTGCCCCCCCTCTTCATTACGATGCCTCTTTCAAGGATAGACATTGGTAATTTGATTCTCAAAGTATATAGTTCTGTCAGTCTGGAAGACACTTTCTGTTTACACACCAGAAAATAGCTTTAGGTGTTCTACATTACCTTTCTAGAAATGTATGTCACTAGATAGGCTACGTTCATTTGCTTGCATACAACCCTTTTTTCTCTTTTTTTGTATCAAACTAGATTCATATCATGACTCTTAAAAAGCAGGTTTGAATGATATAATTGATTTGTGCTCAGCCAAAATTTATGTTAGAACCAAAAAGGAAAGAAATTATTTCCAAGCCAAAGAAGAGGGAAAAATTCCTTCAGTGACACCATCTAAGCAGATCTCCTGACCTAGACCAGCTGAGGACTATTTCAGCTTTAACAAACAGCCTGTAGATGTTGGCACCTGTTAATACCATCCACAGAGCTGAATAGATTTTATTGCCAGACAGGAAACTTTATCCACAGCACTGGGATCATGTCCTTTTCTTCCAAAAAGTGTCATAGGATCTCTCACTTCCTCCTGGACAGTCACCAGAGCCAGGAAAAATAGGACCTGGGTCCAGTGTCTCAGCTGAAAGCAGTCCTCCAGCAGTGCAGAGCTTCCTGTAGAGCCTGTACAGCTCTGCCAGCATCAAAGACAAATACACATCGTGGTTTGAGGACCACTCTCCAAGGGCTCCCCCTTGCCTCAGTTACCTCCTCTCCCCTCCCTATGAGACTTTCCATTCCTTCTTCCCAAGTGCCTGACTTTTCCAGCTAAATGTTGGCCTTTTTTTTCCAGACTGCAAAGATTCAAACATCTAAATTACATTCAACATGTGATCAACACATGGACCTCTATAAAAAGATGTATATGATAAAAAAATCACAGACATTTCTACTTGTGTGATGCAGAAGGGTGATAAATCAAGAAAACACTTTATGTCCACCATCATGGTCCACAGATACCCACAAAAGACGACTTCATAAAACAGTGCAATTCCTTCAAAAACCAGTTATTGGCTGAATCCTCAATGGGGAAAGAAAAATCGTGGCAAATGGGATTTAAAAGTACCTAACTCACTCAGCTCTTCCGGTTAGCAATGTGTTGGGGGTATGGTCCTGTCCTGAAAAATGTTAGGTATCCCTGTGCCTATGGCAGTGCATGGGTAGTATTAGCAATTCAACAGCACCCTGCAACATTAGAGCACAACAGATACACCAGGCAATATGCAGGTCCCCAAAAGAACTTTCAAAAGCAGGGCAAGAGCCAGAAGCAATACTGATGGAAGAGGAAGAAGTTAGACGTGCTGGATAGTGCAACTGGAGAAGAAATGGGGAAAGAAAGTGAGAAAGGTCAAGAAAAGTGAGGGTTTGTACTGTCTCCTCTTAACATTACCTTTGAGATCTTCGGTGTTGCTTGCTCCTTCCCCTATCCCAAACCACAGAAAACAGCACTGACAATAAACAGCTTCCACAAACTGTTAATTTCTCCCCATTGCCTGCGCATAAGGATGGAAAGTACTTTATATATCACAGCAGAAACTCAGTAACAATATTGAACAAAAGGCATCATTTTCAGAAGGGATTTCAGGCAAACGAGCACTGTGACTGAAGAGTGGTCTTAATCAGTGGCTTACATTTCATCCAGGAGGAACAAGAAAAGGCAGCATAATGGAAGAGGGACCTTTCTGTCTTTTTCAGTGCATGACCACAATTTCATCCATTACAGATTTCAAAAAGGAGATGGAAATTTATAGACATTACTGATGGATCAAAGTGCATGGAGTTTTCTGGGAACCAGTGTCTTAGGAAGTTGTTGTCCTGCAAACACTGGGATGAAAGAGAACTGTCTTTAGAAAGTTAGCATCTTGCAGTTAAATTTTTTGGTGTTTAATACACAGAAAGTGTTGACTGAAATGGTTCTTAAAGCCAGAGATGTGTGCACTTTCAAAAACTCTGGTGTTTAGGATGTGTTGACTGCTACATTTTCCTCAGCTGGGGCATGAATAGCTTGTCTATCCTCTAACCAGGTATTTACTGCCATGAAACCTCTGAGGATTAAGCATCTCTGAACTGTTTATTTCCTGATGTCCAGTGATTTCAAAAACTATTTTTGGGACAGAGGTAGTCATTGCACAGACTATGCAATGTGCACCATAAGACTCCATATACCACTTCTCCTTTGGGATCTGGGCTTAAATGGGTTCTGCATAAGGAAGCACAGCAGCAGCTGAGGAAGATTTTCAAATTTCTACTAACTTGTTGTATTTTGGAAATTTATCCCATGCAGACATTTGGGATATTAAAAAAAAAAATAAATTAAAAATGCCTAAAAATCTCTGTGAGACTTGAGATTTTGAAGTCCATAAACAATGTTCTTATGATGGCAGGATCTCGCTGTGCCTTTCCTTTGGGTCTCAAGCCTGCCCAATTTGTGCATAGTTAGAGAATCTCTGCAGCACAAGGCAGAGGCGTCCACCTATTTGGGCACTCCACAGAGTGCAGGCTCTCACTCCAGTCCTGGAAGCAATGATGTTTCTACAGGTGCAATGCTGTATCTCACTAATTAGGGCTTGTAAATGGAGGATGAATTATCTCCGTCTCCCAGTGTGGTAAAGGGTCACTTGGGGACCTTTGCATTGCACTCGATAGGACTACACTGATACACCCAAAGTTTCTTTGGAAGAGCTCTTCTCCCCACCACAGCACCTGGTGCCCAGAGCTGGGCAAAGTGCCAGTGAAGGTCCCTGGAGAGCTGCAGGGAAAGACAGCTCTGCATTATGCCTGCCAAGTCTGCGGTCCTCGTGCAGCTCTGCCAAGGAGGGAAAACCTGAGGAAATACATAACGGCACATTCTTCAGCATCATCTTTCCCCTCCTGGGCTTGCACCTACCATGGCCCGGTGCCACACAGCCATCTGGGGTGGGGGAAAACTCCACTGCACCTTTTGTGGGATTGTGTGCCTTAATGCCCTCCATTCTCTTTGCCACAACCCAGTTTTCAGTTCCATACCTCGGTGATGGAGCCATACCCAGTAATTACAACCCCACAAGTCTCTGCTGCCTGCAGGATAACCAAGCCTAAATGCAAGCTTGTCAAAATTTCTTGAATAATGAAAAATAAAAATAAAAATTCTACCAGCTGCTCATAGCCACTAGACCAGAAAAGCCAATTTCACACTGTGTGGGGAAAAAGACACATGCAGCTCTGCTCTGTGGAGGGCTCCAGAGCTTATCTCCCGCTGGGAGGAAGGTCTGGGATGTATTCTGTGCATCTGTCCTGCAGCAGAGGAATGCAATTGGACAAGGAGCTGCTATCAAGCCCAACACATTCAGCAAATTCTTTGGCTCTTGTCACCTACCCAATGACTTTTCCTGGTCTTAACAACGAGGTTGGCAGGGACCAGAGGAACAGGGGGAGCAGCAGGCAAAGCTGGCCAGCACCATGGTTTTTCTCAGGTTGGCAGCCAGCACTAATATAGGGTGTCTCTTTGGGAGGTTTTCTCCTGATAGAGGCCACCACTCAGGCCAGGGTGGCAGAGAAGATACTGCTCCAGATTAAAAACCATACCTCTCTTTTCTTCCTCCTCCTTTAACATGGGCCATCTAGTCTTGGAAAAACAGATAACCTGTGCACCCTGAATTGCTGCTGGAACAAGTGAAATAAACCCAACAGAATCTAAGGCCAGACTAAAGTTCAGAGGGAGATAAGTTCAAGCACAGTTCTAGTCACAGTGGTAAAGCTATAAACCTGTTAAAATTTTACTGCAAATTTTTGTAGGAGTTTTCTTGTGTTCCAATGGATTTCTTCTGGGGGAATATCTTTTTCTGGCTAAATTTTTCATTTTAGGAGCAGAAGAAGAGTGAAAATGAGTACACACACATATAACAACTTTTTTATTCCATCCTAACTTCCCCCACAGGAATGATACAAACCACCCAAGAGATCAAGCTAAACAGCTCCCACAAGGTGTCTGAAAGATTATTTCCCTAATACAAGAAAGCATTTGTTCCAGATCAGACTTATTGAGTATCTTATTCCTGGTGTTCTCTTCTAGATATGCTAAAGCACAAAAAAAGAAAAAACCAACAAAACAAAACAAAAACAAACAAACAAAAAATCAAACAAACAAATAAACAAACAAAAAACCCCAAAACAAATAACAAAAAACCCCCCAAACCAACAAACAAAAAAAACAAAAAAAATCAAACAAACAAATAAACAAACAAAAAACCCCAAAACAAACAACAAAAAAAACCCCAAAACCAACAAACAAAAAAACCCCACTCACCTTGCATAAAAATATTTTAGATGTTTTCCACATTCTCCACTGGAAAGAAACTCTCAGCAGAAGAAAGAAAAAATTCTTTGGTATTGCAGTTGTTTTTGTCTTTGACAACAGATAGTATTTCAGTGCAGGTGACATGACAACACAGCTTTGGATAGGAAGACAAGGATTATATGAAGCAGAATTTAGATAGGCTAAAATAAATTATGTCTGTAACAATATTTAGCAATAGAGTAGTGGAAAGGGAAACTCCCATAGCACCCAGGGAGTTTCACAAAATACCCAAGAATTCTCAGGGAGCAAACCAAACCAAACCAAACCAAGGAAAACACCCTAAAAACCCATCAGCCACTCTTCAGATACAACTTTATTTTTCCTGGCAATTTCTAAAGGCCCCATATCACAAAGCAAAATGAAAACATAACAGAGTGACCTTCCAAATCACCATCTGAATGCAAACAGTGCTTGACAGGGAAGGGACAGAAGGCTGCCTTTTCTCATATCCCAGTTATGTCAGGCAGCTCTAGATCAGGTCCACCAAACAAATTGCTATGTCAAAAAAACATCCTCTGCAATTGGTTCTTCTTAGCAACCTCATTGCCTTCCCTTCCTGAGCATAGGAGACAGAGTGGAAAACCTGGGATCTCTAGCCATCATTTTGTCATCTCACCAGTGTGTGTAGCCACATCACAAAGGTTTTAAAAACAAGAGCAGCAATTTAATAGCTCAGAATTTATAGGTATAATTAGGATAGTTTTTCTGGAATCCCTTTCATTGAAAAAGTTAATTCATATCCATTTAATCAGGTTGTTATACACATACTCTGATTTCTGTGCATGAGACTGAAAAGCTGGCAGCTCCATGAGTTCCAATTGCCAAAGAACTAACCACCAAGCAACAGTCTGCTATTTAAGCTCCCGGACTTTTTTTCATCACAAAATTTTATTTTCATCTGCCTTTCAAAACTTCAGGATGAAATTTCTATGGCAGATGTCTGAGGCTAAGCACATATTTGTTGAAAATTCCCATCAAGGTGGTCCTTGCTCCTCCTGAGAATATTTTCAGAGAAGAAGTGTGCTGTATATGTTACACCGTTGCATGTACAGTGCCTCTTTAAGGCCTGCAAGCTTTCAAGAAGCAGCTTGAAATTTTGGTAGAAGGAAACTCCAAATAGTGTTTGCAAATAGTGCTTTAAGTGAGAGCTGAAATGAAGAAAAACAAGGCGGGATCAAGTGGCATCCAGGACAGGGATTCATAAGAGTAAGGCTTGCAGGTTAGGGTAGAAAGTGGTGGAATGTGACAAATTGCAGCAGAGAACTATCTGGACTTCATTATGGAAGTGGTAGAAAAGGGAAATTAATTTCTCAGACTTTGGAGAGGCAAGGAAAAGGGATGGGAGGAATTGCAGGGGAGGAGTAAGAAATGTATCAAGCACAGATGAAGGACGGAGCATTACCAGCATTCTCCAGGAACTCATGCTGAGGAAGGAGAGAAATGCAGCCCTTGTAAATGGAGAATCTGAAGTTTACAGGTTCAGCAATTTGTCAGGCTGGATAAGCTAGAGCAGTACCTCTTGGAAGAGGATGGCACTGAAGGAAGAGCTCAGCAGTCTGATTGGATTCAAGAGCATCAGTGTTGCGAAAACACTAAGCCCAGGAGTTCAATGGAATCATTATAAAATCTGTTTCCTAAAACGTGAGGCTTGCATACCATTTCAAATGTTCAACAGACACCTTCCAAGCTCTTCAATCCATATTCCTGGGTGTGTGTTCAGTGATAAACTCATCACTCCTGAAGACTTGCTTGTTTTTGTGCCTAACAAATTACTCATAGAGTAATATGTCAATCCTCCCACACAGACCAAAAGAAAAAAAAAAAAAAAGTAGTGCTGCTCCTTTGTATGCTCAGAGCATGCCCGAAGTACCTACCATGGTCAGTTGTAAAAGCAGAATTCAGTATTTTATGGCTAAGTTTGCTAAATTATTATCACCAGCACAGTGTGCATACTTTTTCTTATACTTATCATATAAAATTACCCCAAATAAAAAATAAAGAACACAAGTGACACTGTGTTATACCCTGAGAGACACTACAACATCTTGGTCTGGTGTACATCAGTGGGTTTTGATTCTTTCACGTGCTATATCCGGAGGTTAAGTGAGGGAGTGATTTTAACATACTCAAGCTCTAAGTGTCAGACATCTGAAGCAGATTAATGATGTCTGCGTAAAACTGCCCCTGATAAAATGCTGCAGTACAGACCCCATCTCCTGTCTGATTGCAGGACTAAACCAATCTTCTGTCTTTCAAATCAAGCTTAAGCTGCCATTGTTTATCTTATTCTTAGCAAAGGAAATCTGAATAAACATATAAACTAGATCTAGAGCCCTCTTCACTCTCTCTTGACTGCCTCAGGGTTAAGGAGAAATAAAAGCAGAAAACCCCTGCTTTTTTGAGCCACAAAGGCTCAAAGGATTGCTATCAGATCACACTGAAGCTCATAGAAAGTAAATAATAATCTTGTAGGATGTTGAACACGAACAAGATGCTGCCCTGTAGGAATTACGGCTTCTCATGGTTGCTCTGTCAAGATACAAAAAGTTCGCTGAAGACATGGCATTGATCTGAGTCCCTTTTTATTCCCTGGTTCTCCCTCTGACCTGGAGAGTGATGTAGAAAGGTAATTTTGCTATTCTGAGCCTATATCTTGTTTCAAAGTACTCATCTTCTGTGTTTGGCTCTCACCCCGTTTGCACACTACCTAGGGAAATCTTGACTGCAGCCTACACATTAAAAAGTAACTAAATTACAATTAGTCACCCTGATGCCAGTGGGGTAAATCTGGGTAGTCAGTATTTCATTACTCATTCCTATTTATTTGGCTAAGGTACTGCAAAGCCTATTTTTAAAATAAAGTAATAAAAATGTTGACAGAGGGCTTCTGCTTTTGGAAGAAAAAAATAATCAGGACTTTCCCAGACTGAAAATGGTTTAGGGCATTACTCTCATCCATCACTTTGTATGGCTCCGTGATAAGTCTCCTTAAAATTGCAAGTCATTCTCTATCAACTTACACAGACAGCTCTCTAGCAGGACACAAATGGAAACAGGCACAAAGCTGCTTATTGGTAAATAAATCAAAGAAGAGGAATTGGGAGAAGGAAACAACACAAAGCTCTGTCTGTCAGGATAGGAGAGATTTATGTGAGAGATTCGCTGATGCTTCAGGCCACTGGTGCCATTTCCAGGGTATGAATGGGTGGATCTTTTGCATACGTTTTGCTGGGTTGACTTAAGTAAGTCTTGACAACTCTCTTTCCCTGGGGACTAGACTAAAAGTATTGTTTAGAAATCTAATATATGGTTTATTTACTCAATTTGTGCTGAGCACTACAGTTCCTTCAGGCCAGCTTCAGCAGTCCATTACTCCATTAATGCTCCATTACTGAAATTAGTGCTGTAATTGGAAGGAGGGAGGATGATGGGGAAGGGGACACTTTTTAAAGGAGCAGGTCCCGCTTAATCCCATCACAGAAGAAAGCATTAGAAAAATCTCAACTGCTCCCTCCCAAGCCCTTCCCTTAGGAAAAGGATATTGAAGAGAAACTTCTCTGTGGTGGCTGACATGCAATAGCTGTGCAGTGGAAAGACAGGTCTGAGGAACTCACCACCAGGGCTGCCTTCAAATGCGAGGACACAATGACAACATCAAGAAGCCTCCACACAGAGCTGCCCTGTGCCAGGAATCAGCAGCCACTTTGGTTTCACCCTAGGCTTCTGGTCCCTCACACAGGTTTGACACTGCTAATGGGACCACTGGTACAGTCTCTGCTCCCACTGTACCCAGCACTGTCAAACTGCAGCTGGCTCTTTCACAAACCTGAGGAGAGGGACACAGTGCTAAGAAAGGCAGCTTAACCATGGAGATGGGACACAGAGCTGAGTCTGGCTCCCACCACATGTTCTCCTTGAAAATATGGAAGTTGACTGTGTTTGGGGTGACAGAGACTCCTTTCACTGCTTTTCTTTAGTCATCCATTCCCCAAGAGACGTTGTAGCATGAAGGAATTCAGGACCGGTGTATGAATATTTACTGATTATTCAACATAACTACAAAAAGGATATTTCATGGATGTTTTATCCAAGAATCTTGTATCTGCATACAATCACACAGCCTGCAATAATTTTCAATATTCATTGTAAGCTAGTTACTGAGTAACAAATATCCTGTACGGTTATTCTGGATAACTGAAATATATGTTGCAGATATACATATTTATTGGTTTAGTTAAATAGAAGACCTGTCAGGAGTCTAGCAGGAAGATAATACAATAGCCCTAGAGAGATCATCTGTTAAAAGAGATTAAAGAATTTACAATAAGAAGAAATGCCAATGCTTGGAGCTGGGATGCTGCTGATTCCATCTTCCAGCCAGTGACAGGATTTGTTTCATAAAGACTTGAACTGGAATGTCCCAAAAGAAACTAAAGAATTAGCAGATTTTTTTGCTATGGAGGTGAGACCTGTGAGGACAGGCACTACTCCTGAATCTGTTCACAAGGAGCAGACTGACACAGTGACAGACTTTGCTGGAGTGGCCAAAATAGCAAAACAGTTATTATAGCATGGTAGGATCTATGGTAAAGTTCACACCATATTCTTCTCTTCTTACATTTGGCTTTGGTCTTCTTGTTGCACAGACTCAACAAGATTTATTCTGAAACAGATATTTTATTGCTTGATAAGCCACTGCTCTGAAAATCTACCTATAAAGAAATTGGCTAGTTCATACACACACACACAAAAAATGTAAAAATAAGTACCAGCAAACCAAGCATCTTACATGCTTATAAAAAAGAAAGTTTGTTAGTTTGTTCTTTTCAGATTTCTGTGTTTCAAGGAAAGTACTGTACCCCTTGAGGAAGTAAGGAAAGAATCTACTCATTTAGGCTGTCTTACTGACCAAGGCTTGTCCCTAAACCTCTCTGAGGCCAAACCACAGTGGCAGGCTAAGAGTTTGTCACCCCTTCCTTGTTCAAAACCTGAGCCACAGGTGAAAATTAAGGGTGCAAAGGAGAGCTGCCTCATCAAAAGACAGCAGATAAACTGTGGGGATGGCTCTTTGCAGGATACATGTGCCCTCTATGTTCCAGGTTTCTGGGACAATGGGTTGCTCTCTCTCTGGTCATCCAGCAGCATCTCAAAGACTCTGTCTCTGGTGGCTGCCAGCAAGGAGTCAGGCACAAAATCCTTGGCTGAGAAATGCTTCAAAATTCAACAGAATGCTAAACATCCTCAGGTTGGTGAATGCCACTGAAAGAGGACTTTTTAGAAAGTTGCAGATGGCTATTTCAGGGTGGAGTTGGAGAGGATACAGTGGAAATAACATTTCAAAAATAATAAAGTCTTGATACTTCATCTTTCTAACTTTCAAACTACACTGGAGTTTTCAACAAGGGCTTCAGGAGGAGAGAGAAAACTGGGAGGGACAGGAGAATGCCCCCTCAAGAATTAAATCCCAATTAACACAACATCAGTGACGAAGGATACATTTTACATGGTCGATTAAAAGACTCCTCCCTATTGATCTTTGCAGCTAATCATTGTCCTACCCCTGCTTAGGGAGTGCAGACACAAACCAGCGATCTAAATTTATTGAGACTCCTGACAATCAATAGGTCAGACTCACAGAGAGCATTACACAGAAAGCATCTCCATTGACTCATGACGGGCCAGCAAGACCCAGGTCTCCAAGAGGTCCCTAAAGCCATTCCCCTCTCTGCTTGGATGGTTCATGCAAGGCCAGGGCTGCTCTGTGTATGCTCCTTGTCAAGGTCCAGACAAACAACCTGTGACAAAACAGCAGCCACAGTGATCCCTCTCGCCTTCGACTCGGCATCCTGGAGTGAGAGCTGGATACCTGGAGGCAGCAGACAGCCTGCCACATGAGGCCTGCAGTTTTGATTTAAACAAAACAAAAGTGAGTAGCTGTAATTTCACAGATGGGAGCAATTCATTAGCTGGGAAAAGATGTGGTCGCTCTAATCTGGAGTGACTGGGGAGCTTTTGATGCAAATAGCCATTTGCAGCTGCCTCTCACCCAGGTCAGTGTTAGGGAATAGACTGTGAGATGAAGAAAATCAAACTGTATACTAATTGAGAATCTGTAACAGAGCAACAGCATTGCCAGGCAATATTTCTGGGCCTGCCATGTGCCCAGGTGATCTGCCACTTTGGGATTTTATAGTACGTGATAACAAGAGGATCGCACACTCCATTAAATCACCCAGATGACTGGTATTCATATGACTGCAATTGAAGGTCAGAACAAAAATCCCTGCAAGTCACAGAGGTGAGCACCCAGACTGCCAGGGCTGAGACAGCAGATGGGAGAAAACAAGGTTAAAAAAAAAAAAAAATCAGCCTTGTCACATTTTAATCAGCTACATTTGAGCTGGAGCGCCTTACACAAGACTGATGGCACAAACCAGCCTTTCCTTGTTCTCCAGTTACACTACAGCAAAACATGTTCTCTGTAGCACTGGTCAGTCCAAAGGGAGAGGAGTATTTTTGGTCTGGAAAGATTTTTACTGGTTGGTAAATGCAGAAAAAGTGAGGAAATGTGGGGAAGGAGCTGTAGAGGGGAGCTACCCATAGCAAAGCCTGATATCAAGCATGATGGTACTGAGAGTGGAAGGAGGCACACGCTGATTTCTGTGCATTGTGGTGTGGATGGCTTTGGCCTGGGTTAAGGCTTCAAAAGAGAAGGCTCAGCCTGGGATCCACAGGAGTCTGGGATTTCAACACATGGACATTACAAGGAACATTTCTACCTTTGACATAAAGCAAGGGTGGCCCTAGTAACCTTCTGAGAAAAGTAGACTCTTATCCTGTTCAGCTAATTTAGCTGAGTCAGGTCAAAACTGAGGTCATAGCAGGACTAGTCCCAAAAGAAAACCACTGAGATCTCTTGCTGACTGCAGCAAGATTTGCAGAGAGTACTCATTAAAGGGGCACAAATAATTCAGCAATACACTCCTGTGTTTAAGGTGAGAGAGGAGGGATGGAAGTGGCACGTGACCTAGGCACTGTGGTGCTCTCTGCTTTTCTGCAATTATAAACACCACCTGCTATCAGGGTTTCTACAAGAATTAGACGTAGCCCCAGCACAGACACTTAGAAGGTGCACATGAAAACTGTCAATAAAACCATCTCAACATTCCTCCTTCTGGTAAAAGTACTGTGGAATAAATGAAGGAGACACGGATATTTATTTCCTCAGAAATCTCCAACAGCAAGTGATAAGGAGTGTGGGAGACACGGCAGTCTGGTAAGAAAATGCATAATGGAAGATTTAAAGAGAGAGAAAGAATAACTCCAGCCAAGTTACATATTGTTTCCTTTCTCAGCCAGCAGGCAAAGGCATCATCAGTATCGTTACATAATGTCTTCCTAAGTCCCCCTTGGAGAAGTGGCATCCCACAAAAAACATCTCTGGGAACAAATATACAGGCAGAAAAGGGGTAAAAACTGGAGAAGGGGCAGAGTCATTTTAATTTAGATTACTGAATGACGCACCAAAACTGCCTGAGGGAGAAGTCCTTAGAGAAAATGGCAAATCTTTATATTACATGACATTAATTACACTTTTACTGTGAGCTAACCCTATTACAGTATTGTGTATGGACACGGAAGATGGTACTTCTGTAGTTCCCTCCTAAGAGCTGTCCTTGCAGGGGCCCAGCCATGGGGTTTACTGTGCTCTGTGTCACTGCCCATAAAGACTGCTTAATGCACTTCCTTGCAAGTAGATTTCTTTACAACTTTACCGGATTAGAGGAATGGGGAGAAGCAGGATTTTCATTAACTTATTCTTTAGTGTGAGGTGCTTTAACATGAACTCCAAATGAGATGTGAAATCCTTGTCCCATACATCCCAGCTAGACCACTATTGAGGGACTGGAAAAGTACTGCCAACACCAATGGGGCAGGATGTCACGACTACTCAGATCACTTGTACTGATTTATTCTCCAGCATAACACCTTGGAGAACAAATCTGAGCATAGCTGTGGGGCATAATCCTCAGCCTGCATTTAGAAAAAAAAAAAAGTGACAGGAGTTAGTTCTTCCCTGTGCTGGATTCTTGGGAGACGTGTAATGTCTTCCATGGGCTCAGGTGGCAATGCGTAACAGCAGAGGTTCATAGCTGGAGCAACATTGCTGGGGTTTTGTTGGAAGCAATAGATGTCAGAGAAACAAAAAGAAAAAAACAAACAAACAAAAAAAAAACCCAAAGAAAGATGAGATGGCAAGAATAATATGATCAGTCAGGCTCTGGTAAAAACACAAGAAAGAATTTAGTCAAACTGCTATCACATAAGGGTTTCACACCATGAATAAGAATCTCATAGCAATAGATCCCTCTTTCCTCAGGACAGCAGGGCTTGGCCAACACAAATGAAATTGCTTGACCCTCTCTAAACAAAATATCTTACAAACACCCTACTGTACTTGAGGCAAAAGGTGTGATAGAGATACCAAGCAAAGTGCTCAAAAGCAAGATGCAAACAAACCGGAAGGAACCAGAAAAGCTACATCAAAGCAGGTGTTTTAACAGAGACCTCAAGGTGCCCACTTTGGCACTGAGTGATCGCAAATCTCTTCTTCACCAAAAGCTGAGGGAGCCTGTAATAACCTGGAGATCAATTAACCCATGGAGGTTCTGGGTATAAGGAAGAGTGTGTGAGCTGCTTCAGGAAAGAAAGAGCAAGCCAAAGATTTGAGCTGGTCCCCAACATGGATAAGGTAGCTTGAAAATCTGTCTGAGCCTCTTTTCAAAGCATCTGAAATGGACTCTCCGGAGAGAACAGGAATTTGTGCAGGCAAACCACTACAGCCTGCAGTTGGCATGACACATCATTTGTCCCAACAACGATGGGATGGATGAAAGAAAGAAAACCAGGCACTTGATACTAGAAAGACATTGAATCTTTTGGATCCAGCTGGGCTGAGCTGGAGACTATCTGTGCACGGCAGAGGTAACCCTTGCTGGAAGTTTCTGCCATCCCTACACTACCAGTTGAACTTCATCAGGCACTTCTCTAGCACTTTGCTTCCTGCACCTAGCTAGCCCTCTCATTTTGCTGGAATTGAATGAATGCTGGCACAAAATATTGGATCAGTGTCTGTCAATCAGCTGAGAATGACAGCCAGTACTGGGGACATAAACTATCCTGCAGGCTTAGCTAGATTTGAGAACAAGCCTTTCCATAGGCTCATACTGCAATTATTTGGCAAGAACACTGCATTAATAGTGGATTTTTCCTCCTGTAGGACAGACATGTCATGCTGGTTGCTCAGCAGCGCAGCAAACTCATGCTCTGGCAAACTCCTCCAAAAATAACTTCCTGCTTGCTAGAGGTGCTTTATGCACTTGCATGCCCAGTTGCTGAGTAGTAATCAGTGCAAGCATATGTACCAGAGGAATTCAACCTGTGAACAGCAGTCAACTTCAAATGTGGAGTTTGGATGAATGTTTTGTAAGTATGTAATGGATTTCAAGGCCAAAATGAGACCTGGCTACTGACAGATAACTACAAAATTCCCTGGTTTTTACAGGTAGAAGCAAAAAAATATACCAGCAGGAGCATTGGAGTGAAAAACGCTGGTGAAGTGTCAAAGTGAAGAGTGGTGGAATGCTCTTTCACTCCAGTCATTCTTTTTATAATTCAGTGCATTCAATTGCATTAAAAAAAAAAGAGGGGGAAAAACATGTCAAACCCAATTAATTAATTTTGGAAGCTGCTTTTTCATTTTCAAAATCAAAACCAGTAAAACATAGTGCAAGGAATGCAAGAGTGCAAGAGGCCTAGGAATGAGGAAAGTACAAATTAGACATGCTGCTCTGAATCAGTCATTTTCTATAACAACACTCTCTCAAAGGGTGGTCAGAGAGAGGAAATTAGGAAAAAATGGGTAGATAAAGATGTAAGGTACTTTTATATCCTGTAACTGCAATACTACCCTGAGGCAGAGAGGTGGCTGGTAAACAGCAAAAACAACCACCACAAACCAAAGCAAAACAAATAAATAAAAAAAATAAAAAAAATAAAAAAAAACCAACAAAAAAACCCCCCAAAAACAAAAAGCCACTAAACTCTAAACCAAACCAAAAAACCCAAATAAAAAACACACAAAAAAACAACAACAAAAAAATCCAACTTTGATACCTGTCTATTTCTTGTATGAAGCACCCCTTAGCCCAAAATGCCACATAGCAGGGTGTGCAAATCTCCGTGACTGTTTCACCCACATTTAAAAACTTCTGAAATCCTTCAGGGACCAAACCATGGTCATGATGGGAAAAGAAAATACTTTCTACAGGGGAAAAGTAATGATACAGAAAAGCCCATAGCAGGGTGTGCAAATCTCCGTGACTGTTTCACCCACATTTAAAAACTTCTGAAATCCTTCAGGGAACAAACTGCCATGGTGGGAAAAGAAAATACTTCCTACAGGGGAAAGTAATGATACAGAAAAGCGCCAGTTATTTTATGAAATTATTTGAAATTTATGTTGTATACTTACCCTTAATACCACAATTTCACTGTCAAAAGGATAGCTAAATAGTACTTTTCTTGGTTAATCCATGGTATTTTCTTCTGAGCAAGATTGCCAGAAAGAAAATACTTAAGCAGCAGGGTACTTAAGTTCCATGTAGCCCCCAAAGGACAGTCATTTTCCATACCATCTTCTGGGCATCTCTGAAAATTCTACCAATTTGGATCAACATTTTTAGCAGCGATATTCAGTTTAAAAGAGAGCATCAGTAGAGCAAACACCATCTGTTTTGTTATGAATGCCTGTCTCAGTCTGGTTCCTGGGTACCTCATTGTGTGCCTGGACAAGGCTTTCACTGGGCTGGGAACTTCATATTGCCTCTCTGTAGAGAGGGCTGGTCATCTTCTCCAAAGGAGATCCCTGATGATATCTCTCCTCTTTGGGATTGCCTCTTTTCACCAGTCTTGCAGGAACAACCTACCCCTGAGATCTAGCTTTTTCGTGGGTAGCCACCCAACTTGCAAGTCCTGGAGTTACTGTGAGTGTGAGAAGGAGCAGACAACCATCTTCCCTTTCTCCATCCTCACTTCCTAGAGAAATGGTGGAGAAAAATTACAAATGCATCAGCAAGACGAATATGAAAAGTTACTATCAAAGTAAACAGGACAAAAAATATTTTAGAAAGGGGAAGAACAGTTGAGAGAGTGTCCAGGCTCCTGAACTAGAGAGAAGCTAAGGTAGTAGCTCTGAATTTTATCCCCATGGCTCTCTCATCTTCTTGCTTACAGCTCCTAGCTCCTGCCTCTCCATCCCAGTCCAGCTCAGCCAGAAAACGATCCATCATGCAACCTGCCTGAAGTGGGCTTTTAGCTGCTCTGGGGGCTCCCATGCAGGGGAGACACAACCACACAATTCAAGGGAGGTTATAAATCCCCAGTGCCACTGTCTAGCAGGTTACCACAGTTTGGGTTTTTTGCTTCACAGCTCTTGAAGGGAGCCCTGGGAGCAAAAGGATGAGAGAGAAAGAAGGAAAGCGGGGAGAGGGGAGAGAGTCTGCAGTGGGAGGAGGGGAAGAATGGAGTCATGCTCACAGCTTTTCACAGCTGAAAACAGACCCCACTGCTGGTAATGTGAGAGGGCTGGAGCAGGCGCCAAATGGATAAGGCTGTAGACAGTGGGACCAGAGCGCTGATACTTGCCAGTACCTGCAGATAGGAGACAAATAATTGGCACATGTTAAGAAAAGGAAAAAAAAAAAAAAAAAAAAAAAAAAAAGAAAAGACAGGCAGAGAAAGACAGAGTTGTTAGACATCCGTATTTTCTAAATGTGTCTGGCAGGAGCCCCAGCAAGGAATTTAATCAGCAAGAGTTGTTTAAACTGGGCTTTGAAAACAAGCCCTGTGCTGCTAGTAATGAACTTCATATCATCTGCAACTCCTGTTTGCTGACGACATTCAATTTGTTAATTCTGCAGCTGGTGATAGGGGTCAGATATGAAAGTGACGATTGTTTTTTGACGTCCCAACCCCTGCTCACATCTTTCTAATTAATCCTTTTAGGAGCCACCAGCAGATCAAGAGAAGTGTGGGGAGGGAGGGAGGAAGGGAGGGAGTGAGGGGAGGAGGAGAAAGAGAGACTTTTTTGTGCCTGGCCTGTGGCTCCTTGCCTCCCTCTGTGGCAGAAAGGAGACACAAGGGCATACCTGCTACTTGGCCTTATGACCATGAGCTTTTATGGATGTCTTAGAAAACCTTAATGTTGGAAAAGTAGGTGATAAGAAACAAAAATAAAAAAAGAAGACTCACATGATCACAAAATAGGTAATATTGGAAGGGACCACAGTGGTTCATCTGGTCCAACTTTCCTGCTCAAGCAAGGCCATCCTAGAGCACGTTGCATGGGATTGTGTCTAGATGGTTGTTGAATATCTCCAGTGAAGGAGACTCCAAAACCTTTCTGGGCATCCTTTGACAATGCATGGGATTGTGTCTAGATGGTTGTTGAATATCTCCAGTGAAGGAGACTCCAAAACCTCTCTGGGCATCCTTTGACAATGCATGGTCACTGCTCAGTAAAGAAGTTCTTCCTCATGATCAGGTGGAGTTTCCTGTACATCCATTTCTGTTCACTGCCTCTTGTCCTAGTGCTTGGCACCAGTGAAAAAAGCCTGGAAACATCCTCTTGGTACCCTTCTTTCAGATATTGATAGATACTGATGAGGTTCCCTCTCAGTTATCTCTTCTAGAGGCTGAACAAGCCAAGCCCCCTCAGCTTTTTCTCATAACGGAGATGCTCCTGTTGCCCAATGATCCTTGTTGCCCTCCCATGGACCTTCCCCAGGAGTTCCAAGTGTTTCTTGTACTGAGGAGCCCAGAACTGGACATAGTACTCCAGATGTGGCCTCACCAGGACTGAGTAGAGGGTCAGGGTCACTTACCTCAACCTGCTGGCAATGCTCTCCCTTAATCTACCCCAGCATACCACTGTACTTCTTGGCCACAAGGGCCCTGCTGGCTCAGGGATAGCCTGTTGTCCACTGGGACCACCAGGACACTGGGACCACCCGCTTTTCTCCTCAGACCTGCTTTCCAGAAAATTAGACCCCAGCCTAACGGGGTTACTTTTCCCCAGGTGCAAGACCCTGCATTCACCTTTGTTGAATTTCAGATTATCTTCTCTGCCTATCTCTCCAACCTGTTGGGGTCCTTCCCCCTAAAATAGCTCACTTTAAAATCTGGCAAGCATTTCATATTAACTATCTCTATGGAGAACAAGAAGGGTGGTGGAATTAGCAATGAGGTAGGAAACCATTCTCCCACTATATTATCTTGCTGATATGGGGCTGGTGAGGTCCCCCTGGTTTAAAGAGCTGAGTGTGTACAAGCCACACAGAAATCCAGCAACTCTGTGGTGGCAGGTAAAAATATCATCTTAGAAGAAAACACAGCCTCAGGAGGAGCCCAAGTGCATGCACAGAGGTGAGTACTGCAAGGGAATTGGGACCCACCAACCAGCACAGAGGCTCACAGTGTACAGATGGCTTTAATGGAACCAGCAAAAGGGCAGGAGATATTGCTGACCCGTGAAGCAATGGAATGGGAGAACGGGAGCATTTTGCAGATGGAAAGTCTCCCTTCACTGAGTTTTTAACCTGAACTTCTTACCTAGAAAGGTATTTAGTGTGTTGAATCTGCTGCAGTACCAGTGCCTTGGAGAGGGCCAGCTGGCACATCAACCTAGATGTGGTGCGGTGAAGTCTCTGTTCATCTGCAGAGGTTGGACGAGGAGGCCTTGCAAGGCAGGAGAGCCAGCAATCAAGAAGGGAGACATTTTATAAAAGGTGAAAAATGTTAGAGTGGAAAACTGGCTGGGTGACAAAATTTTAAGAAAGGAAGACCTGAGATTATGCACAGACATTGTTGGCATTGGGGAAAAGTACAAGAAAATAAACCTGCTCTTGTGAGCACTAGGCTGAAAAAGAATTTTTTAATGGAAGAGTTAGGTTTTTCTTTCCCAGTCCACCTCAGCACTGAGGTTTAGACTCACAGGAAATCCATCATCATCAGCCTCCCTAAAGCAGGAGAGTCCTGGCAGAAGTTGCACCTGTTCTGGGTCAGAGCTGAAGAAACAGTTCCAAGCGCCTGCTCTCACATAATGATTCCCCAGGAGAAGAGTGCTGGGATGCTGGCACAGCTGGGTAAACACATCTACCCAATTGCTCTGTTCCAACAGGATCTAGCACTTTGGCTTAAATGCAGTGGTCATGGTTCCTCTCAAGAAAATGGGGCTCTACCAGCTCATTCTGGCTGTGTATCCTGTGGACCCTGCTTTTTCTGTGGACAAAAAGTGCAGCCACTTGCTTGTATGCTGTCAGTGCTCTTGTTTTCCTACAGAAGTTTTCACTTGACTCCCTCTATTAACCAACCACTGTTCTCAACCTTTCTCATAATGTTTTACCCATCCAGTATAAACTTGCAGTACCCACTATCATGATGAGAAATCAACCACCTCCATAAATGTTTACCTTTTTTTAATAGACTTTATCAGTATGTATTAATTTGCACACAGAAAGGAGGTCTATTGTCCTTTCACTCCAGACTCAAAAAATCAGTTAAACACAGTTCTGCTCTTGGCATGCCCGGAACAAGACTAGGTTCAATTAAATTGGCCTAGATTTAAACCAGTAGGCTCATGAGCACATTTTGCCCTTACGGCACCTCTTTAGTTTGTTCCAAACATTAGGCAAAAAATCTAGAAAAATACTTGGAGTGGGGGAGAGATGTATGTTGTGATTAAATTGATGCAAAGATATAGTTAGAGGTGGAGGTATTTTCCTACTTGAGAACCACTGCTTTCCTCAAGGAGGTAACTCCCTATCAAAGCCTGCTTGTAAAAGAAAAAGAGTATCAGAGAGCTGTCTGAGGTTCCTGGGAGACACTGGGCCCACAGAGGACAAAGAGCTCTGCTGCATCTGCTTATAATAGAAGACAAACAACTGGAAGGATGAAATTGCATTGGGACATCAGCAATGAAACAGATTTTCCCCGTGAGATAAGCCGAAGACAAGAAAACAGAATTATAAATGCAGTGACAAATGAGTAGAGGAGACTGAATTTCTCAGGCTATTTAAAACATGCAGTTATTTTTTAATAGGCTTTCACCTGTTGCGCCTGTGAACATGAGCATATGTTTCTTCCTGAAAGATTTATAGGCGTAATTTAGCTGCTTATGAAAGGCTCATTGGCCCTGAACATCTCTGCAAGTGGCTCATGGTACCCACTCTGCTTAGCCAGAAGTGCAAAGCACTTAGTGAAAAACATTATCCTTTCCAGTGTTTATGTTCAGCTCAAGAACATCTTAGCCCTTTTATTGTCTGTATGGTTAAGTCCTACAGGTACCCTGTCACATAAAAGACATACTGTTTATTATTCCAGTGTTAACAAAGTACTTGAGGGAAAGAGTAATCTATTTTCAGTGGGGGGAAAAACCAAACCAAAGCAAATATGGCAAGAATTGCCAGCTCAAATAGCAGCAAGAGGATCTTTTACATCTCAACCAACTGCAGAGGTGTCCCCACACAAGCCTTGTGCAGGCAGTTGTACCTCTCTAGCTGCATCTTAAACCACGGCTTTCAACTAACTATGGTACTTTGCTCACTCTGCTATTCTTGCATTACTTTTCTTTGAAATACAAACAATATTTCCTTTTATGAATAATTACATGCATGGTTATAAATTCTGGTTTAGGGTGATAGCTCTGATTTTCTCAGGTAAGAAAAGGACTTTACATCAACCCAGAAAACCTTACACCAAAAAGAATCAATTCCATAAATTATCCACCTTATGTTCTTAAATACTTGAGATCTTTTTACCAGATATGTATCTGAAAACAATATGAGGTTTTAATAAATGTGAAAATACATATTTTAAAGAAACACCCTGTCTCTGAGAAACACACACAAATAAAAAGCAAAGCATGTCTGGATCAAAAACAGCTAAAAGGAATAAAGTCAACAAGGACAGTGTTTAAGTAATCAACATTCCCAGATAGGTGATGTCAAAATGGTAATTATCTTTCCAGAACTGCCTGAAAATCTAAAGCAGGAGGAAAATATCCAAAGAACTGTATTGCACTGCTCTTGCCCTGTGAGTGTACACAGTACATCTGGAATAATGTGTTCACAAAATGGTGTTCATCTTCCACAGCCCTCCAGAGCTCTACAGAAAGGGTGTAGGTGGTCCAAAGGGACACTATTACAAGTAAAGGAATAAAATTTAACACAGTTACATTTGCAGTGTTTATCAGAACAAATTCCCCAGCAATGAGACATAGCTGACATAAGGAAGTGTCTTTTAGGAATCAATGGGCGCCCCATTAAAGGTTATGCTAGATAAAGCAGGCAGTGCTACAACTTGGAAGGAAAAGCTTCCAAACGCGCTGATTTCTGCAACAGAGTGAAATGACAGAGACTGCTGGGCAGCAAAGTCTCAAAAATGCCTTTAGATCTCTGGCTTGTTTAGGCTACCTCTTGGAGAGAAATGCAAAAGAATCAGACTGTATGAAAGTGGTATTATTCAGCAGGTGTTATCTTAGGCACTTTGGAACAATGTTACTCTCTTGTATTTAGAGCTTAGGCCTTATGATTAATTATTTATATCTGCCCTGTCTTGCAGGCTGTTTGAGGATGCTGCTGCAGCACAGGCCACCAAGAGCAGAATTTACAAGGCTGTGGTCCAGTAAGAGAACACAGGACAGGGAGAATAAGGACAGGTACATGTAGATACCCACTGAGCTTTCTAGATCCATGTTGAGGAATCTGAAAACAGTTTGATTTATGAAGAAAAAAAAAACCCACATAAATATCAGACCCTCAAGGTGAAAAACTGCTTAGGATATACTGCTTAGGATACACAGAAATAATGGATGGAAAAAATAACCAAAACAGCATTTTTAACTGTTTCTAACATGTTATAGGGAAAGAGAAAAACTTTCATTCTCAAAGTGGGCAAGCACCTACACCAGGGCCAGAAGATATTTGAGACAGTCCTTGCTGCCTAAATGATGTCCAAATCTTAATAATTAACATTATTGATAGATATCAGTTTTCAACACTAATACTTTAATACTGTTGCACAGAAACCAATTTTCCAGCTTTTACTTATTCATCAATTTCCATCTTGAGACCACAGAGGTATCTATGCTGACAAGTGAAAAATGAGGGAATCAACAGAGAAACATCTTAAAACAATACCGTTGTTGTGCAGCACCACTGCCACGGGATTATTGCCCTTCTCTCCTCCTGTAATGAGAGGTTTGACCTGTATTGCATGGGTTGAAAAGGGACAAGTGACCCACGTACCAAGAGGCCCAACTCTCTCGCCAGCAAGTGCCAATGCATTTTGCATTAGCACTTTTCACGAGGAGACCCTGAGTCCCAGCACCAGTGGGGCTAGGGGAGTGTGAAAAAGCTCCAGAATATGCTTTCTCACAGCCTGACAGATAACTTGCCAGGAAAACCAAGGACTGTCATGTCATCCAGGAATTAATAGCCCATATTATAATTCAAAGGAATGAGTTGCTGCTCACAGGTTACATAGAAAATCCTTAAAACCTCTACTGAAAAGTTCTTTTTCTTAGGAATGCAGCTTTGGTCCTCACACAGCTTATTCCCTAAATCCACATAAAATATGGCTCATTCAGGTCTCTCTGGAACAGCACAGTTCAGCTGGTTTGAAAAACGGAAAAGCAAAATACCTACTTACGCAATATTCTCATTCTATGGAATTTATTCTGCAAAAGAGCAGGTAAAGAGAAGAGAGCAGATGAAAATACTTTAAAATAAAAATGCGTTTTTTAAAAGGAAAGGGTTAACATGAAGGAGGTTATTTATCTCTAAATTTCAAGTCCAAGATGCTCTGAGCAAGCAGTGGTTGAGGACAAAGCTAAAGTAGTAGGTTTCTCTTTAAAGAAATGCAGACCAAGTAGCAAAATATAGACTGAAAATTAAAGTGCAAGAAGACAAAAATGCTTAAATTAGCCTGGGGAAGACTATCTATCTAAATCTTGCCTATATTAGACAGGGTTTGATGGAAAAGGGAAAACTGTAAAATTACCAGTAAGTTGCCCTACTGGAAGCACAACCTTATATTAGGAAAAAGGAGATTTTTGGCTGCTATAGCCCTATGAAGTTCCTTCAAACAAGTAAGCCAAGCAAGGAGAAAGGATTCAGCTTCTGCTGAGCCATTTTCCTGTAGCTGCAGCCTGATGGAGAAATTTTGCTAGTAATGGTTAATATCTTGGTATTTAGAACTATCCATGGCATTCTTGCACAGCCTGGGGAGGCAGTACCATGTTTCATAGACTGTGTTATCAATACAATGTCCTGGGAGGTAGCATCTGATTTCTATACACCCTCCTTAACAAAAAAAAAAAAAAAAAAAAAAAAAAAAAAAAAAAACCAAAAAAAACCCAAAAAAAAGAGAGAAAGAAACTCTTTACTTGCAAGGAAAAAAAAACAAACCAAACCAAACAAACAAAAAAAAAAGAGAGAGAAAGAAACTCTTTACTTGAAGTTGAGGAAAAAATTGATTAAATGCAAAATACTCAGGAGGAGGCAGAGATCCTGGGAAATAGGGGAAAGTGGTGGCTGTGGCCTTCTGTGCCTTGCATGGAAGGGTTTAAAACTCTCTCCAGAAGGTCCAGCTGCGAAATGCAAAATACTCAGGAGGAGGCAGAGATCCTGGGAAATAGGGGAAAATGGTGGCTGTGGCCTTCTGTGCCTTTGCATGGAAGGGTTTAAAACCCTCAACAGAAAGTCCAGCTGCAAATTACCATTTCTAGTCCTCATCCTTCCCTAGCTCACAGATGCTGTAACTCAAATATAAATTTTGAGCATGGATACAATGCCTTAAGCCCTTCCAAAATCCTCTTGCCCAGTTGGCTCAGCACCTTTGCAATGAGGTGACTGTGAGGTTTGCATTCGGTAAACCAGTCTCATGATTTTACACTTTTCAAATGTGCATCTCTACCTCTAATACTTCCCCCAAACCCCATCCCTTTTTTTAACTCATTGCACAGAAGCTACAAGAAATGCTTGCAGAATGCTAACCTAAAGCACAATTCTTCACCTGATTCTGCACCTTGTAAACTTTAAACTTTTTCCTACATGGCCTCTAATTTTGAGTTTCTAATAGAAACCTTGTACAGGCAGACAGCACCATTTCGTGGCCAGTTCAATGCAGATGGCCAGGATAATGTATCCATTTCCTCCAAGTATCTGGTTTGGCCAATTCTCATTTTGCTCTTCCCAGCAGAGGGGATGCCCAAGATTGGTTAAAGAGAGTTAGTCATCCAAGTCTCTTTTTTTTGAGACTGCTAATGCACGCTGCTTGCAATTTGCTTGCAAAATGCCAGACTTAATCTAAGAAAATGTCATTTTAGCCTCTTTAGGTCTCTTTGCTGTTTATAAGTAAAGAAATCTATCACACAAAATAAAACAGTGGGGGTTTCCAACAGTAGTCTCCATTCAGGCAAAGTGGTAACTTTTTCCAGGACAGTCTTGATTTTCTACTACCAAACTATGGGTCTCAGAATTATATTCTGCATTGCAGATTTCATATTTGTGGCCTGCAGTCACAGGAAACTTATCCTTCAAAAGTTAATTCAGTAGGACCGCAATATGGAACACGCTGTTCAAAACAATAGGAAGAGAACATTTATTCTTTTCTGTACTTACCATGGCTAAAATAAAGAATTTTTAAAAAATAAATAAATTAATTAATCTTCTGGAAATGTCATATTTTCTTTGTGTCCTTCAGAATCCATTGATTTCTCTCTTCTTCCCCTGGAGTAATTGCCTAGACCTTTTCTGCCCATCTACACTTGCTCTGGCACAAGCTGAAGAAACATTCACTATAAGCATGTCTCAGAGGTGCTAACCTAAAGAGACAATACTCATGACATAAAAAAACCTGTACAGACTCTTCTATCCTTTTTTCATTCTTACTTTTCAGGAGACAGGGAACAGAAGAGAGATTTCCACAATGGTGTTGTTTCAGTCTAGTATGAAGAAAATCCTGGATTCTTTATGTGTGCTTGGAAGCCTATAGTAATCATATTATTCCAGGGTCCTTATTGCTGGTTAATGGAATTCTTTTAATATTGACCCAAGTTTCTATTAAATAGATTTGCATTGATCTGGTGATGTATAGAGCTCAAGTAAGTCTATCTATGTGTAAGCAAATTAAAAGCCTTAAGCCTATACAGCCAAACTGTATAATCCCATGCTGAAAAATTGATTCTCTGATACTCTCCTGGGGACTTCTTTTTTTCTTTTTAGAAAGAAAATTCTTCAATTTCTTTGACAGAAAGAAAAATATCACAAATATTTCACATTCAACAAATACAGTCCAAAGCCACCAGAATAAGTTTACAATTAGAAACTGCACTTTGCATTGGGTAACACAGCACTGACAATTCAGCAGTTATAGTGAATACGTAAATTATGTTGAATACAATAAATTATGTTGCTACAGCATCACTCATCATTGCTCTCCAGCCTGAGCACAGTTTGATATTTTTAAAGCAATATGTTTACCACAGCCTTGTTGTCACCAAATTCAATGCCAGCATCACCCAGACCATCCTCCTTTGAAATCAAATTGGTCTCAGTGTGCCTTTTCCATGTCCTGTAATAAAATCATCAAACATGTAGATCTCAAAACACTTAGTAAAGAACACTGTCCTGGTTATGTATGTACAGTAGTATTGAAGATGCACCCATGAAACCTGTGGCAATAGTACTAAGATCTACAAATCTTCATGAGAATCAATCTCAGCCACCACCATGTGTGTTCATGGCTACTGAATGTGAGGACGAGCACAGGGGAGTGAGCAGCAGGAGCTCATTTGGGTGGTTTCCCAAGGCACCATGCTCCAGGGTGGCTTATCCCACCTCTAGCAAAAACTACATTCACTTTGAAGTCTCTCTTCTAAGAGAAGGCACCAGTACTGTTCTCCTCCTTTCTCTCCCACCATGTCCATTAATAACATTCATTAATTAACCAGGAGATAATCCATCTTCACTATCAGGCCTGTGGTTCAGAAAGCCCCCAAGGAGCAGGAAGACATACATACACATACACTCAAATAAGTGGGATGTCTTCAACATTATTTCCATATGAAATTAGGCTAAAATAATCATAAAGCTTAATTCACTTCCTCAGTTCCTGTTTCACACACACTTTAACCCTCCAGCACAACTGCACTAAAGGTATTCCTTGTCTAACATATTACAGGCTACTAGCACAACTCCCAAAAAACCACAACCACATCCTAGGTGCCCAACTGCTTATCAAGACCAACCCACATTTTGGAAACCCAGACAGAGCATCTATAATTTGGGAGCCAATCTTACATTACCCAATTAATATGTGCATATGCCTCTGCTGTGCACTTAGAGAGTGTGAGCAGAGTGGAAAAAAAAAAATACAAAAGCCTGCCAAAAAACAGTGGTCAGGATGGCAGAATTCATGCAGTGTTTCTAATGGGGGTGAAGGATGCTGTCTCAATGCTTACCTTACTGAGTGGGATCTGTTCAAAAAAAAGATAGGTAGTAAGTAAAAACCACTTTTTTAGAAATGTTAATTAACATCTAATACGATTGATCAATAATCTTTAAAACCTCCCCATTATAATCATGAACAACTACAGCTTTACACATTGAAGTAGGTCTTGGTAGATGTGAAGATTTTCTGACTGGAAGAGCTGTATCTGCTGTTACCCTGTGCATGAGCACTTTCATCACTTATTATCAATATCCAAGAGAGCATATCAGCAAACCCAGATATTTTTAGTTAAGGTATTGCATGCTGTGAACCTTGCATGTATTTCAATAAATGTTTTTAGTACTTGTTCTTCTGATTTGCACTAGGCTGAGACCCAACCTCGTCTCTATTCTGTGCATGAAACCGTTTTGCTGGAGGAGTTTTGAATGCCAGTTTTCTTTTGATGGACTTTCCACATGCTTCAGTAGGAGTAGTGCAACACCTTGCTTTCATAATGAAGTTGTGCCTACATCTCCGTGAATTCTCAGACACCCCCAATTATAAAGTGCTAAAACAATTTTCCTGCGGGCCAGCTGCATGAACCTGCTTTGGGGTGACAAAAGTGAAAGCCTCCAGATCATCACCAGCTCTAGAGAGTTAGCAGAATGAATAGAACACATCTCTGTATCAAAGGAAATCCACTGCCTACCAGGATCTCAGTACTGCATTACGACTGTCTTAAAACCAGTGAAAACTTAATGGGATGCTAAAGAAAAATTCCCATCATGGGTCCTTAAAAGTCATTTTATCACAAAAGCAGTAAATTCTGTCTGGACAGAGAAAAAAATATCCTTGCCTCTCACTCCCTACTAATGGTAGGCATTACCTGCTATATGGTTACCTACAGGATTTCCAGGGAGTGTAGGATGCAAACAACATTTGTTTCTCCAGGTGCAGGAGTAAAACTGAAAATAAGTACTCACAGTACACCCTAACCCCTTTGCAAGATGAGGGGCTATCACAGCTGGCTGTGAAGACCCCCAGGGCTGGGGCATGCTCCTGAGTCCTGTCTACCTCAATCTTCTGCCCCAGCCCTGAGCTGGAAGGTGACCTGCAGGAAACTCACAAAAAGCCATTACTGTGTTGTGTCAGCTCAGAAAACCGCAACAGGGCCAGGCAGGGAAGGAAAAAGCCTGGAGAGGAAATCAAGGAAATTCACTTTGGCAGAAACTAGGAAAGCCTTTTTCTGAATGTTAACTATCTAATTTAATGAAGTCTAGAGATCAGTAGAGACAATTGTCACTGCCAGCTTTGATGCCAATCACAACTCTGGAACACGAGCCAGTGAATGCATCCAACGTACAAAGGAGAAAACAAAAACAAGGCAAGGATTTGACCCTGTGCTCTCATGATCCTTTAAGAAGAAATATCACCTTTCAAAACTCCGGGGAAAAAAATCTTCCCAGTCAGAGCAAGTCAGTAAGAAAAAGGAAAGAGAAATCACAAGGCAAAAAACTACAGAACTGCAATTTCTCTCTGTTGGTCTGTAGTGCCTTAAGGGCTGTCGGCGGGAACACTTGTGGGCTGAAAACCTCTATGTGGGCTGGAAAATTGGGGAAGATTTCTCTAATCCCTGTCAGGGAAGCCGGCCTGAACATTTTCCCTTGTGGGCAGCTGTAAGTCTGCTGTGCCTTCAAGGGAGTCCTTTTGCCGGGACACATTTCTCCTGTGTCACTGGGTTCCCAGTATCCTCAGCTCCATCACTCCTTTCACCTTATTCTTGAGAAGGCATATGGTGAAGGAGACGTTTTGCATCTCTGCTAAGTATATAAAAGCAAAGTTCAAACCTCTGTGCATCAAAGGCACAACTAAGCAAGTTAATATAGTCTGATTTCTTTCAGCAGGTTTTTCCATAGACTTTCAACTGAGGAAGATTAGAACTATTAGGTTTGGAAAATACCTGCAATATCCAGTCCAACATTTGAATATCACCGTGCCCACTAAACCATGTCACAAAACAACACTCATATGTGTTTTGGAACACTTCCAGGGATGGTGAATTCCCACTTTTTCCCTGAAAATCTGTAGATCTATAGTTCTTGCTCTTATTGGTAAACATGGGTTAACTTATAATTCTGGACAATCTGCTCCTTCCCAAGCTGAAGGACTGAACTCTTTCTTCTCTCACTCTCTTGAGCCACCCTTTCTTCTCTGAAAATGGGCTCTGGGAAAACTCTATAAGGGAGAACAGCATTTTATCCCCCCTCTAAAATATTAGGCATTTTAAGTGTGTCCATTTCTTGCTTCACATGACTTTTTCATACCTACATATTCATCACAATAGTCACACTATGAGAAATTCTGATGGTACTAAAAATGCCCTTAGGGTGACACCATACAGTCTAAGAGCTTTGCATGAAATTTCTACCAGGCATACAAACACAGAGTGGTGATTTGTGGATGGATTTCCCTGAGGGTACAGTTATTACCTTGTACTCAATTTTGGAGGAATCCTGTCACAATACAGAAACAGCCATCCTCTCTCCTGCATGCATGAGAAACATGAGATCCCAAACTCTTCTGTTTGACTTTTCCTTGCCTTCTTCTCTGTCTTTTCACCCAAGCTGTAGACCTGAAAACCAAACCATATGATCAGAAGGCCCACAACCGCACTGTGCAAAATTACCCATTTTCAGCCTTCATCCACCATCCATCATGTGTCTCATTTGAGAAATGCTGATGTCAGTCACCAAACTACATCAAAACTTGCCACCACTAAATAGCAACAGACCTTCACAGACATAATCTCACCTGGCCAGACATATATTTTCCATAAAAGCTATACATGGAATACCCCAGTCTTTGCAGAGTTTAGGAGGTTTTGGGACAATGCACTGAAAACCATACTTTAACTTTTAGTCAGCCCTGAAGCTGTCAAAGGGTTAGACTAGATGGTCTACAGATCCCTTTTGGCTGAAAGCTATACTAATCCCTTTTGGCTGAACTATACTATTCTATTCCGTGTCATTCTTCCTAGTATCTCCTTTCCCTAGAAGTGAAAGTGCTTCACACTGAAGCACACAAACTGATGCACTAGGTACAGCTGCTGGGCATTCCTCATGATTCTTCTGCCATTCAGCTCCCAGGGACTAACCTCATGGTACTCCTCTCTACTTAAGCCGTGGCAGAAATCAGCCCAGCAGCCTGGGGACCACCCCTTTTAGCTGTTCCCTCTCTGCAGACCAGGGATGATTTCCATGAGGCCATGCAGTGAGGGCTGGGGACACAAATTCAGTATTGGGGGGATACAAAGGGTGGTGTCTGCAGCCACAGCCTGGATAAAAGCCAAAGAGTAACCAGAGCCACAAGCTGGGCTGGCCAGTGCCAAAGGACCGCCATGGAAACGCAAGCTTTGAAAAGCGGAGGTTACACTGGTGTGGAAAGGTTGTTCATTCTCAGATCTAGAAAATTCAGATCTATGCCCAAAGCAGAGTCAGACAAGCAACAGCTCTTCCAAATGGCAAAGAAGAGCCCACTTCTGCTATCACTGTCATACTCCCTTTCCCCACTGAAACCAAGCTGCACATATCTTCTGTTAAACACATCAATTTGTTGTGTTTATATGGGATACAAAATGCATTTCAGCCAAAGGGTTAAACTTCCACGGCTCACTTGTGCCACTGACCTTTTGCAGAGGAAAAGGAGAGCAGAGTTCAGCTGGATGGGACATACACCAATTACCCAGTCCAAATTCCTGACCACAAGTTGAGGGCATCACCCAGCTGCCTCTTAAACACCAAAATGTTTGAGGCATTGACACTCTCTGCAGGGAGCCTGCATCAGGGTTTGGCACTCAATAGATATGTTTCCTCATGTCAACTCCAAACCTTCCCTGATGAAGGCAGATTTGAACCTGAGGTTGTCCTTCAGCCTTCTTCTCACCAAACAAGACAAACCCTGTCCTCAGCCACTCTTCACAGTGCATGTCTTCCAGCCCTCTCACATCTTTGATACCCTCTTCTGAACGCATTCAGGACCTTCACATCCTTTTTAAGTTTTGGGGTTCAGAACTGCATACAATACCCAAGGTGAGGCTGCATCAGTGTCAAACACAGTGGGATAATCCCCTCCTTTGTTCAGCTGGTTGTGTTATATTTGATGCACTCCAGGAAGAGGTTTGCCCTCCTGGTTACCAGGGCACACGCTGCTGGCTCCTATTGAGCCTCCTGTCAGCCAGCACCACCAGTCCTCTTTCTGTGTTCTCCAGCCACTCCTCATAAAATTTGGACTTTCATCCAGCGTTACTCCACCAGTATTTGTTCTTGTACAGGTTTATGCCACTGATGATTTGCCAGTGCTCCAATCCATCCAGATTCCTCTGCAAGGGCTCTTGTCCCTTGAGAGAGTCAACACTTTGGTGACTGCCTGCCAGATATTTATAGCCCCAGTCATTTCAGCCCTTTCAGAGCTCTTCCCTCCAGGCAGTTCTTCACCCAGTGTAATGTCTCCCTGTTCATCTTGCACAACATCTGGATAAGTTGTCCAGAAGGATGTTGTGATGGACAGTATAAAAAGAGAGTTACTTAAAATCCAGAAAGACTACATCCACTGCTGTCCCTTCATCCACTAGGCAGATGACCTAATCACAGAAGGATATTAAATTAATTAAACAAGACTTTCCCCTTGTGAACCAATGTTGGCTGTGTCTGATGATTGCATTTTTTCTTTAAATGTCTTCTAGCAGCACCCGTTATGATGGTCTCCATAATTTTTCCAGGTCCTGAGGTTAGACTAACAGTCTGCAAATCCCTGCGTCTTTCCTCATGCCCTGTTTTCTAGGTTGTAGTAACACTGGCTAGATTCCCGCCAGCCGGAATCTTCCCAGACTCCCAAGACATGTGGTAGATGATTGAGAGGTTTCTGCCATAACATCCACAAACTCCATTATTCCAGAATGAAGCCCATCAAAACTCCATGGACTTGTAAACATTCAGCTGATACTGCTGGTCCCTTACGAGTTCATGATCCATGAAAGGAAAGTCACTGATTCCATACTCATGGTCCTCTGGCTCAGGGGACTGGGCAGCCCAAGGTCTATCAGTATTATTAGAGAATGAGACAATTGAAAGCATTGATTGTCTTTGGTTTTTCTTTATGTCTATTAGTCACGTGCCCATCTTCAACAAGAATCTTGGCTGAGCAATAGATAATAAGCAGCAGGATACCTGCTTTGCCTTTTGTGTCTCTGATCCTCACCCAGAGGCTCTCAATCACATAATCCCTAACATTAAGGGCTGTGCAGTCAAACCTCTCCTTTACAAACATTGCAACTCCCACACATCATGTACCCTGTCTATTCCTCCTCAAGACCCCAAAGCCCTTCATCCCATTTGCTCACCTCACTTTGTGGGAAGATTCTCAGGTCTTGTTTAAAATCCTGGTAAATCTCCTTTCCCTTTAGGATTCAGCATTTTGGGTACTGAAAGAGTAAGGAGCAATATTATTCTTCTCATTTTGTA
This sequence comes from Passer montanus, assembly GCF_014805655.1. Taxonomy (NCBI): domain Eukaryota; kingdom Metazoa; phylum Chordata; class Aves; order Passeriformes; family Passeridae; genus Passer; species Passer montanus. The sequence continues at coordinate 8,094,131 of NW_024367930.1, read as the reverse complement.
TGTTGATGCTAAAATTGGTGCGTACATTCAGACTATGTAAAAAAGGGCATTTATAACATATACATTTATTTCATTGTGGTGATGTCAGAAGGAAGAAAAAAGGGGATTGTTCCCTCTGTATGAACATCACAGAGATGTAGAGACCAACTTGTTATGGTGGGGTTTACTTGGAATGAAGTTTTTTTGGATTGTTTTTTGCTCTTTACTCTATTTCCCCTTGCACTTTAATAGCTCTTTTCCTCCTTTGGGACAGGAAAACACCTATTTCTATGGCATATCCTTTCAGAACTCAAGTCTGTGTGAAGGAAAAGTTAAAAGTTTTACCTCTTTCATCTCAGGAATAAAGACCTGTGTCAGGATTTAGGTCCATCAGATTTGTTGTCCTGTTTCATGCATGCTTTCTAAACTTTGGTGATGAGGGCCCAAAACTCAGCACTGTGCCCCACTGAGCTGTGGAAATTATTTTGGCAGTCTTTCCACTCCTATCCCTAAGCTGACCCACTGTACCATGCAGTGACTGCCTGGGTCATATCACCTGCATGTTGTGGATCACAGAAGCCACCAGTCTGTGAGAGGAACTGAACTTTATCAAAGCAGATTTGGGGTGGTTTTTTTCATTGGCTGCATTCAAATTCTATATACATTTCTTTGCCTCCAAAAAACCAGAGATATCTTGGATCAAAGGGCAATTCTCCATCTAATATGAGAAGACTCCCAATAAGAAATTTCTCATCTTAAAGTGATAATTAGTAAAATATATACTGTTATAGTACCCATCAGCACTGCCAGATGTCAGTCATTTCCATTACAAACCAGAGTACTGAAAATAAACTAGAATTAGGCTCTTATGTCCTTTGTATTGAAGCCAGCTCTAGCACAGAATGTATCAACTCATGCACTATTTTCTTAACTGAATTTGATCTCAACATACTCAAATGAACAGAATTGAAATGGTGGATACAAACAAAACTATAAAAAAAAGTAGCTCTAAAGACAGGGGAAAAAATTGTTCTGGCTGTTCATATTCTCAAGAAATATCTGTTCAAACTAGCCAGGTTCACATCACATCATCAGATGTTTTAGATTGAGTGAACCTGTCTTATAAATAGTGCTTCTTATATTTTAGGTTGGCAGGATGAAGGCTAAGAGGAGAGATAACTTGCTGTAATGACAGCAGAACTGTATGTGCTAGAAGAGAAGAAGCTGAAGTATAACTGCTGGGTTATTATATAAAAGCCAGCTTTGTAAAGTTGCTGTGAGATTTACATACATTTACTTTAGCAATTATGTCAGTATAGAGTTTCTGGATCACTGATGATGTCGTAGTTGAATGTTGCAGATTTGGTCTTTCAGAGACTTGACCAAGGGAAATCTAGAGAGCTGCTGTTGAAATCTCGGGAAACTTCTGCTGGGAAATCTGGGTTTGCTGCTGTCCCTGCTGCCATTGGAAAGCCATGCCAGAACACCCCTACCTTCAATATACAATTTCCAGCCAAACTCTTAGATGGTTAGCTGTTCTCAATTTTATTTTAGGCTAAACAACAATTTTTCCTCATTGCTCTTTGTTCCTCTCATATACACAGACAGCAATTCCAGCCTCTTCACAGTTGACTTTTTGCAAGACCCTGTAAATGCTGTTCTCGCAGTCCCCTCCCCAAAGGTTTTTATTTGTCTGGACACACTATCTGTCCTGTCCTCCTGTGCTCATGGGTGTTTAGGGCCATGTGCAATATTTCTTATGAAGTTGCACTGATGCTTTGCCCTGGATATTGCTTTTACTTCCTCTGCTGGAAATGGATCACCTGATGTCAACCTAAGCTGTATTCCCCTGTATTTTCTGTTTTCACTGACTACCACATAAGTATTCATAAGTAATCCTGTCTGTCATTAATTGTCACTATTATTTGTTCTCGGCATCATGTTCCAAGAGAGTTTTCAGGCACCAGGAATGCCAATTGTGGAACAGACTCAACTCCTACAATGGGGTGGGAAGCAAAAATCCTAACTAGTTTTAAAACTCAGCCTGATAAATGAACAGGAATATGTGATGTGACTGCCTGAAATATCAGGAGTCTGGCCCTCATGATCCGTGAGGACCTTCCCTATCCCAAGTTCAGAATTACTAAATATAATATACGATAAAGTCACTGAAAATCTCTAGCTAATCACTCACATGCCAATAGCATTTTAGGTAGAATTTTGAAAAGCAACAACAAGATGAGTACTTAAGTCCCTTCATCCCCTATAGAAGTCTCAAGATGCTTTTTAATTTTACTTACTTCTATTTCTAGTATTGGCTACAGAACTACATTCACATAGAAAGTTCTTGTTTCCTGGCATTTGTACGCTGAATGAGCATGGCAGAAAGTCAGACAAAAAAAAGGACTATCTATGTTTTAAACACTCAGAAATTAGAAGAAATGAGATATTTGAATTTCTGCAGAGTTGCAAAAGCCAGAAACTGATCTCAACACTCCCAATCCTCCCTGCAACACCTAATTTGTGTGAACATATCCTTTCCTGTGTAGTGCATCCACTGTTGAGTGAGTCAGAGGAGACTGAATCAGGAAACACATTTTCAATTTAGATCTCAAACCACTTGGCTCCAAGGTAGTCAATCTCCATCGCATAAAGCAGACACAGAAAACAAGACAGTCCTGAGGAAGTTGTCTCCTGTATCCCTAATTTTTCCTGCTATTCCTCAGTTGTCTCATTATTCCATTAGGATAAAATATCTATTATAATGAAAGCATCATTTAGGACAGCATTTTCTAAAAAGCCTATATAAGTGCTCAATCATTATTTTGAGAAGTAAGGCATATATATGACTCAATCCAGTGAAGATACTGAAAATATTAATTATAATATAAATATAATATAAAACGAAAATATGCAATACAAACTCAGAACCAAACACTCTTCAGTCCCTACCTGCCTTCCCTGGTAGTTGATTTTCAGGTTTTTCCATTTCATGTACAAATCCTGGAGCATCACAATATTGGCTTGATGTCTGCCACATCCCTATGCTCATCTAGGCTTCAAAAATTAAGTATTTGACCCTCTCCTTGAGGACTGAGATGCCCAGATCACACCTACATACACACCAGCAATATAAAGCTGTCCAATAAATAAAGAATTTCCATGGCAGCCTAGGGGTTACAACAATCATGATGGCAATCCAAAGACACAGTATAAATATTACAGACCTAAACTCAAATCCCTCCTCTGACAGAGGCAATATTTGTGCCCCACCCCAGCATACCTCATCCCAGAACTTCTCAGGTACCCCAAAAGGGGACATTTCATTTCTTCAGATGTTCGGTTTAATAAAAATCCTGATTCTTCAAGTGAAAACTTTAAGACCAAAACTTGGCCCCTGCAGTAAGGATGGTCTGTGTATTATCCAGCAAGCAGTTCGGTGTGGTGCTTACATTTCTTTGTACACATGAACCCAAATTACTCCTGAAAACAGAACTTGAATGTTTTTGACAATTCTGTCTTTTTTTAGCTACTTAAAAGATTTTTTAATTCAACTAAAAGTCTTTACTTATTGTGGCAGTGAGTTCCACAGATTAACTATATGTGACATAAAAGGGCATTTTCTCTACCATTTTTTAATTTATTGCCTTTTAATTTAATTAGGTGTCCTCCTGTGTCTCTTTCATAAGACAGGATAAATAGAAGCACCTGCTGACCTTCTTTATGCCATACATTATTTTATATACCTTTGTCATGTCACTTCTTATTAGTCTCTTTACTAAACTAAATAGCTGGAATCTTTTTAATCTCTCCTATTATATGATATTTTCTAACCTGTAATCATTTGCTTTGCCCTTTCTAAAAAGTTCTTGGATATGCAGATCGCTGTAGGTAATCATTTAAAAGTAACATATAATTTACAATAATTTAATCTTTAGGAAATCTTACACTGTTTACACAACTAAGTTCCTTCTATGATCTATCCTTTCTACACTAGTGCAGATTTATCAGGAAAACAATGCCTCTAGGAATGGTCTTTGTTGGCAGCAATATTTGCAAACATGAGAGACTGAGCTCAACCTCAAATAGTTTATGTATTTGGGGCAGTACTTCAGGGTATAGCCCAGCTCAGGTCTGGTTTTACATTCACAATTAGCTTGAGCGTGTAGTTAAATCCATCCCACATGCACCTCTGCAACATTGATGCCCAGAGTGCACTTCAGGTGACCTTAGTAGACCTTCATGCAGCACCTTCTGCCAAGTTTCTTCTCAGTGAGTGCAGACTGGTGATTTCATTTCCTCTTCATGGAGGTGAGCCCCAGCCAGCAGCTTGCAATGGGAAGTCCCAGCACTCAGCACAAGCAACTGACCCTGCACTCCTGGCTCAGGTTCCTCCTGTTGATGGAAACTAGAAGAGATAATCTCCAGTTTCAATATCTCTGAGCAATCTCATTTGCTAAACAGACAGAAATTTGTGCAAGTATTGAATGGATGTCTCGGTATATCATCAGTGACAAAATGCCATGTGCAGGTCAGGAGCTTGAGAGTTGTCAGAGCTTTCTCATCTCTTCCAAATATTTTTTGGTTCACAGTATCATTTTTAGCAGGCAGAGAGATTAGGTGAGTTGCTAGCTCCACTGCAGAATAATTTCTACCACCAGCACACAGCAGAGCAAAACAAAGGTGTTCTCTGATGTAGTTCAACAGTGGCATTAGGAGGAATTAACGCCAGGTATTATTACCCCTTGTCTGCATTTAGTCAGCATTCATTCTGCACCCCAGAAATGTCCCACCACTATCATTACATTTGGTTTAGGGTTCACACTCTCTTCTTGAACACCAAGATTTAAACACTTCAATCCTTCTGTCCACTTGACTCATGAAGGCAATTCCCTTTAATCTTCCTTACACCTCTCCGGCCTTCTCAAGGCCTGATAGTTGTGCCACACCAGGGCACCCAAGCTGCAGGGCCCAGAGAGAGGAACTCCAGCATTTCACTAAATATTTAAGCTTTGGTAATGGTGAGCAGTCACAATGCTTGTTCATCCCACACCAACAGCTTCTGCTCTGCAGGTGCTAGAAAGAAAATTAGTGAAAACTTTCCCTCTCTTTTTCCCTAAACAGAAAGACATGCTTTTTTCACACACACAAAAAGCTGAAAGCTCTGGTTTTACTTCAGTTGCCTAATGCCAGGCACCCTAATATCACTGGAGATGCCATACAGGTAGTGGCAAAACTCATAGCAGTTTGAGAGATGTAATACAGAAACTACGACAGACCCTCATCCTTCTGAACAGTACCTTGACACCAGCTGCTGCAGCCCAAGGCAGCTCAAGCAGCATTTATTAGGTTCTTACATTGAGCCTTTGCTCTTAAATATAAGTCCTAAATCAAGCTTGATTTAGGACCAAAAAATATGTTTTTGGAAATTGACTGACTATTCACAATCCAGCTATCTTCAGACCCGGCATGTTAAATAGCATCTGATCCCAGTGATTGCTTTCTGAACACAAAACCCACTGGAACAGGAAAATAAAGAAATAGCTCAATCTCACTTGTGTGGTGTTTCTAAAGTGAGAGCACTCCCGAAATTGTGTAGGAAAACAGAGCCATCTACAGGGGAAACTGTTCTTGTTTGGCAAGAAAAGAGATCTGATGAACCTGTGCAGCCAACACAATGGTGGAACCAGACAAACACTGTGTTGCCAGCAGAGTGAGGAAGAGTACAGAAATATATTCTGTATAATAGAAGTTTTAAAATCAGGTCTCTCAGGCTCTCTTCTTTCATAGTTTTTAGCAAATCAGCTCCATGAGCATGCAAGCAAAGCTACAACTAACTTAGTTTCCCAGTGACTACCTCCTCACATTCCAGTTACTAGTAATGGTTGGAAGAGCCTTTTACTGGTACACACCTTGCACACCTACCCAGGATACAGGCTACAGGACAAAACAGGCTACTAGACAGAACAAGTGCAACATCTGAGGCTGCAGTCCCACACCATCTTTTGATTCCCAGCTCCTTTTCATCAGCACTCTGCCCCTCAGTTACCTGAACATGCCCTTGCTATATCAGAGACATCCAAGCTATACCTAACATAGCTGGCTACAGAAGATGTAAAGCAACTTATTCTTCCTGCTGTACAGCAGGAAACAGAAATGACTGGCACCTTTTTTTGCATTAATGGTGTGCGTTCAGTTCCCTGCTTGTGACAAAAGCAAGCAGTAGCTACAAGTTTGAAGTCTCACTAAGACCACAGGGAATGGCTCCTTATTGCCTTTTTGTCGCCATGGAAAAAGATCTCGGGGCAAAATCTTCTTAATTGATTTTCCTATTGTTTGACTGGGCCACTAGATGTCTGCAACCAGAGAGACAGAAAGCAAGGAAAAGAAGACTTGGCTGCAAACTGCATGATTGGCTCAGGGTATCTGGAAGACTTAAAAAACTGTAGCAGAGCAGCTGCTTAAAAGGCTACACTAGGAAATGCAAGGTCTTCAGGGATTGCTACAACTTTGGGAAAGAGCTCTAAGACTTTCCCCATGGCCAGATGATAAAAAATGGAGTTTTTAGTGTTAACACAGAAACCTCCACACTTAGCTGGATTAAGCCAATTAAATTGTATGAAATCAATCTTTCTTTAAATACTTAAAAGCAGAGCAAAAATTAGGTTGAGCAAACCCACCCTAATTGATTTCCATTTCTGTAATGACTGATTTATGTGATATATAAAGTCCAGTTTCATATCTAGTTGGACTTCTAAATGTTTGTATGTTCTTACTTATTCAATCATTCTCTTGTAGGATTATTATTTTAAACTCATCCAGACTTGAGCTTTTTGAGTTATTAGAAAAAAATTATACAGACTTACCTTTGGCGGAATTTAATAATAGTTTTAATTCAATTAAATCTAATTGAATTACTTTAAATGCATCCTGCAATTTTATAGATACTGACTAAGCTCTACAGTCAATGGAACAAAGTCATCAGTGTAACAGTATAGCTTTGAGTTTTAATATTGTTGATATAGGTCATAATATAGGAAACTAGGACTTTTGTGGGTAGAAAAGATTTCCTTTGGCCTAGATAGTTTCATTTCTGTGTCAAAAAGAACAATGGTTGTGCCTTGTACTTTACAGCTTCCATCTGGTTCAGATATCACACACAGAGATACCAAGCAATGACCCCTCATGAGGTGGCTGTTGACTTCAGTAGGAGCTGGATGTATACGAGTTGTCTGGAGCCCTGCTAGCACAGGACAACTTGGGTCTACCACTCTCCCTGGCCAATTATATCTGAAGACAAAACTAATGCAAGATATTTTGAAACATTTTTGAAAATATTTCACTGCTCTTTCTTCTGTTTTAACAATGAGTTTAAATGAAAAACACATGGCAATCAATTAGGCAGACACTGTAAGCTCTCCCGGACAAGGGCTGCTCTTTTTGTGTATACATACAGAGTGAGATATGTTTCTGTTAATTTTAACTATCTAGGAGCTGTGTCTACTCTAAAGCAGTTGCCCAGACATCTGCTGAACTCTTTGCAGAGTCCTTGCTAAACAATCCACCCCATCTACCTTTGATGACACATCCTTTAGCACTATGGAAAATTTTAGCTTCAACTCACATTTATTCCTTTCCTCCTACACTAAAAGTACAGTTTTAACCCCATCTCTTTGCTTTGCCACCCACTCAGCCCCAGTCACTCAGCCTCAGTGGGTGGAGGGCAGAGGATTTCCCCTGTCAGGATGGCACTCTTACATTCCTGCTATTACCCCTCTTGGTTAAAATCAGTTCTCCTGAAGTGGGAAGAGGGGAAAGAGGGAAGTGGGAAGAGAGCCTCTGGGACTAACAAAAAAGGGAGTGAGTTGTGGAGGAAGAACACTGCAAGCAAGGAAGATTCAGATGTTAAAAGACAAGAAAAGATCTCTAAAAGAAGAATGGTTCCTGGAAAAGGATGAGATATTTTGTGGAAATGGTGCAAAATCAGATCTTATAAAAAGCCATGGCTGAAAGAAGAGCACTTGTGTAAAGTTTGGCAGATAGATTAATCACTGAGCTTTTTACACATGCATTTAAGTCCTTTTTGTTCCTGTTCTCTGATAAAAGTGAGCAGCAGCTATTTTAGTCACCACAATATTATTTCATGGCCAGAAATCACCACTGAAGAAAAGGTCAGTTGGCTTCAAAGGCACAAATGAGTGAAAGAAGTCAATAAAGCAATATTAAATACCAACAGCTGTTTCACTCAGTATCCTAAACTTGGTTAAAGCATTCAACTTCTCTTGACTGTTACGTTTTTCCTAAAGGGATAAATATAAGCCTAACTTAAAGTTCTCATTTTTTATAGGATGCTGTGCCATTTTCAGCTGATTGTAAAATATTTAAGCTGGGAGAAACTCACAGCAGACAGGCTTGATACTTGACTCTGGTTGTCTATGAGAAGAATATGTAACTCCTTCAGGTAACGAGAAGATAAAACAAGTATGTGGTTAATCAGCTAAATTAGAAAATAGAAAAGGAAAAACATAAAAGTAGAAGTAAATTACAAGGCACTTTCTCTTCATAAGAACATAAGTGTACATTTGGGATAAGTGCAGGAAAGGGACTTGTCTCAAGAATACTTTCTAGTAAGAGGAGGAGAGGAAAGAAGTAATCTAAGGGATTATCTGCACCAGATAAAAGCTCTTGGATAAACTCCCATGCCTATTAACAGCTCATCTCCAAGAAAACATACTGGAGCCCACAGATAGGGCAAAAATGTGTGTTTACCTCATATAAAATTATCTCCCAGGCTCTTCCAGTAAGAGTAGAAGTAGATGAAGGAATCTGTGGGGAAGAGACCTGCAGGGCTTTCCATCTTCTACCTTAAACTTCAATTCTTCCTTCTGCCCTGAGCTCTACAAGCACAAGTCATGCTCTCTACATTCATGCTTTGTGTAAGAGTAGGAGGGAAAATTAGCTCACAGTGTACCCCGAGAAGGTTGTCACTGCTGGGGGAAGAAACTGAGAGACAACATTTTCTGCTTCTCCATGACTGGCTCACATAATCACCCGCTCTGGCTGAGAGTCTCAGGTTTTTCAAAATGCCCAGTGAGCTCTTTGGTCTGACATACAAATCTAATTTCATGCTGGCCATTCCACTGCACAGCCCTGAGGAGACTCCTCTACTTTGCAGCCTGTGCTCATGTCTGGCTCCATATGCCAAGTTTGTTGCAAGCTTGGCAGGACTGCCCCAGATCCTCACTGGCCCTCTGTGGGGCAAAGAGAGGAAAAGAAGTCCTATAGGCATGAGAGGAGGTTACTCTATGAGTTCTCTCAACTGGATTCTCCTCTTCTGAGTATGTTAACTCAAAGTAGCACAGTAAGGATCTAGACATACAACATTTGCCTACCAGGCACTTTCCTTACCACACCAGTCACTGTGCTCAGTGGGCATCCACAAAGCCAAGTACCACAGGGACAAATGCTGACTGCTAAGCATACTTAAAAGGACAGGAACTCAGCTGGGATGAATGAGTACAGCTTTCACAAAGTATGTGAGTCTGTCTGGATGCAGCACTTTATAATTTTAGTGCTACAGCTCAGGCAGATTTTGAGATGGGGAGATGCACTTCTCTACCACTTTGTACCACTGAACAGCTGGGTGAGCAGCAGCAATCCAGTACTTATTTCACACTCAAGTAGTACCTGCTAGCCAGGATGGAAACTTCACATTTAGTTTAAGCTTTGTTTCATATGACTTTGATAGCAGGTTTATGGCACAACATTTTCTTTAGGGTTTTCTTTGTGTTTCCCTGGTGCCTTGAATCAAATACTCACTTCAGGCAAAATGGGAAAATTAGTCACATATTGGTGTCAAATGGGTCTGCAGGGACAACTCAATGCCACTTCTGTGACTAAGTTACAGCAATTCCTAAGAGTAAAATTAAATAACATCAGTGCCTGTGTATGCAAGCAACAATTCTTGATCTGTTTTGACTGGTCTGTCTTTATGATCAAACAAATTTCCTGAAATTTTTTTTGGTGTCATGGGTAGAGATCAACCCTTTGTCCTAATATACTTTGATATAGGCCTATCAAAAAGTCACATTATTTTGTTCCAATACTTAGAGGTTCCTGCTCAGGGTACAAGAGCAAAAGAACATAAATTCCAGTGCAAATCATGGACTTTGACAGTCTATGGACAATGTAATTCTTAAACACTAGATCTCATTCAATTAGTCATTTTGGTCTCTAAAGAAAACATACAAGTTTGAGGAGCTCCCTGAAGGCAACTCAGACTTTATGTGTTCTTCTCCAGTGAGTATAGTCTTAATGTATACAGAAAGTCATGTTATTTGTGGATTAGATACATAAATCATATTTAGATCAGACTACATAATGAGATGAATTCAAATCACAGTTGATACATTCAAATCACAGCACCACTTTTGTCTGTTGAGACTTCAGGCCAGAGCTTCTCTTCCCCATTTTTTTCTTAGTTTGCTCTCAGAGTTTATTGAAGCATCAACATTTCCAGAGACCACCAAGGAAAAAATACTGTATTTCTAGACAGTTACTCGTTTGCCAGTATACTAGGACTTCATATTGATTTTCTGTCCTCAGCTGCTAATGTGGTGCACTTCTATCTAGTTTTCTCCTCACAGGTCACTGAGATTTATGGCTGACCCGAAGGAGATGAAACCAGACTGCTGAATCGCCACTGCTAGAGGCCACCTGCTGCTGACCGACACTGGGTCACACACATCTCCCTGAACCCTTCAGGCCACACCAAAAGCTCCACTGGATATTTTGCTCCTTGTATGGGAAAGCTTGGATTATTCTTCCCATATTTACTAGCTATCTAATTCACTTCCTCCCCACTCTAATGAAATTTTAGCTTAACTGTTACATGTAATACACTGCATTTGAACAAATGATCTGTTGAGAAAAGGCAGGGCCTTCACCAAAACACTACTTAGCAAGGCACTGCTTAGCAAGATGTCTCCAAAGTGAATAATCATTGAACTTTCATTACTCTTTCCTAGGACAAAAAGGTCCCCACATATTTGAAGAGATTTTCAGTGAATATTTCAAAATAGGAAATAGGAATGGGTTAATGCTAGAATGATAAATCCTGCACCTGCAGCCTGGGAAGGGATGGAACGTAAGAGACGCACAAAAGAAAGGAAGAGCTGAGGTTAGTATCTTCATCTGAGATATAAGGAGGGCTTGGGATGAAGGGGATGAAGTGAGGCAAACTGGCCTACAGACAGCTGAAGCTAAGGATTAGGGTTCCTAGTGAATAAACTACCAGCAACAGTGCTGAAGTGCCTGTAAAAGTATCCCAAAAAATAATTAAGAGCTCGTACAGGCACTCTCATTTGTCTCAGTGAATTAGTTCCTGGCTTATGAATTAGCCTAGGATTTGGGTTTGGGCTAACAGAAAGTCTAGGACTACAGCCAGTGTGGGGCCAGAAAGGAGATTTTCAAAGAAACTGAGAGCTACAAAATGAACCGCTGCATGAGAAAAACATTATGCAAAATTTTGCTACCAGGATCCAGAATAATATTTTCAGTAACATCACACAAAATCCTTAGAAAGGGGACTCAGTATTGTAATGCCTTCCTTTTCTTTGGCCACCTTCAGTCAGTCTTGAAGAGCGTTGAACCCATCACAGATTTCTCACATTGAACTATGGAAATACTTATCCTGAAAATTATTGAGATATAATGATTTAATCCTTGTGTGTACTGGGGAAAACAAGTCCACTGAAGATGATTAAATACACAGTTACATCAGCCAATTTAAAAATTAACAAAAGAAAAGTAAACCAAAATCAAACCAAAACAAAAAACTTCCCTGAAAAATGGGAGCTGAAAATAAAAGCTGAGAGGGTATGTGAAGGAAGTGTCAATTTTTTCATACTAAGATCATATTCAGATAAGGGGATGGAAATTGGTTTTCAGAACAGCCCCCACCTAGCTCTTCCCCTGTGCTGTGCACAGCCTGGGCAGGAGCAGTGTGGGCAGAAAATCTCAGGACTTGGTGGGGGGAGCAACGATGGGAGGCTGTAAAGTGAAATGGTAAGGGGAGGAACACATGGTAAGGGCTGAACCTCAATGAAGTTCTGAGGGAGCTGGAAGAGAGGCTGCTGCCCTGAAAATACAGACACATGCAGGTATCTCTACACACAGTTATTTTCAGAAAAACTGGGGAGTCCCTTTCCTGTGGCATGAACCCAGCAGTAAGCAGAGTATGACTTCTGGTCACCCCGGACACAGGGGAAGCATTGTCAGTGAACCCCTGTGATTTGGTTCTGTTGAGACATTTTGAACCCATTATGTCTGAATGGGTCCTAAATGTCCCCAAACATGTTCCCATTATCCTTAATTAAATTAGCTTATTGAGATTATCAATGACAAAACATCATACAATTAAAACATTTGCACTCAATCAATTTTAATTTTATTCACTACAGTTGCCTGTGCCAAACCAGATGCCTTCTAGCCCGAGGTAAGTGAAGGAAAAGCAATTTTTCAACCCCTCACTTACTGAAGTTTGATCTGATCGAGTAGTAGTGATGCAGTCGATTGGGTTGTTTGGTTTTGATTTCTTTTTTTTTTTCTCCCAGGAGATGCCGGCTGCCCCAGCCACCTCATCCCCTCATCCTGGCGGAGGGATCATCCTGCATCCCGGATTCCGCATCCCCGCTGGCTTCGGTGCTCGAGGAGCGGCCTCTGCCGGGGAGTTATCGCCACCTAGCGCCGACGGCGGGAACGCCGCCCCTCATCCCTCGGGAATCTCCTGGCATCAGCTGAGTCCCCCGGGCTCTGCAAGAGCCTGGCTACCGCCAAAATCGGCACATCCGAGCAGCATCTGTGCCTCCCCGGAGAGTCTTTCCGTCATCACCTCACACCGCCTGCTCGAGGTCATCGATCAAAGGTGGCTCCAGAGCCCGTCACAAACGACAGGTAAAACACCCATTGGCTTTACCTCCATGGCCAAGACTGAATTCAGAATGTTTGCCTCACGCTCCTCTTGGAGTCAGAACATCAAGACATACTGTAACTCTCTTCTGCCTAAAACCTGCTGGGGAAAAGGGGTTTGGTTCCCCATTCTCAGCCAGAGCAAAACACAAGGACACCTTGCAAGTTTTTCCCTAGCTCAGGTCTCCCAGATGAGGCTTTGAGCCGAAACAGCCCAGTCCACTGCTTTCTTGAAGGATGCAACCAGCAGAAAGGTGGTAGTACAGTGTCTGATTTTCATCCAGGACTTGTTTAACCTAAGAGGCCTTCATAGTCAGCACAGGCCAAGATTAAGTCTCTGAGCACCAGGTCGTGGTCCTGCTTTACCTCCAGATCAGTGGGTGCACTGTGCTCCTCCACAAACCAAAAGCAGGGGATGACTGCCCCTAGAAACCTTGTAAGCTGCATATTCTGACCCTCTCCTGACACATGGATGTGAACTGGGCAGGGAGGGTGAGTGAGGCTCAGGGCCCTGCTGCTCGGGAGGCACTCCAGTAGGCTGGAGCTTCATTGTCAGCCAGACCGTCCAGCAAGGCTGGAGGAAAGCACCACACCCACTCAGGGGTACTGACTCACAAGAGGCAGCGCCAGGCAGGGAATCCATCTGGAAAGCAGACCTCCCTGCAACCCTGGGCCAGGAACCTCTGACCTCCTATTTTCTGGGTGAATACTTTTACTATCAGCTTGAATACAAACAAGAAAGAGACCAGATTCTCTGGTGTTTACACCTTGAAAGAACAGTTAGCCATCAGCACCCTGCCCAGTTTTTGTGCACATATGAAGGTAAAATAACCTACATGATCTGCTCAGGTTTAGGTTGTTTCTGCCTCTCAGACTAATGGGTATTTCCACCTACCCAGAAACAATTTCTGTGTATCTGTGAACTTCTGGATTAAAACCTGAGGCTCTTACAGATTTCCAGTACCTTCAAATTAGAGGAGAAGATGACAGGTTTCTGCATATGGAGAGATTCAACTCCTTTTTCCTTGCCTCAGTGATTAAGCAGAGCCTTGCTGTAAAAATCAAACCTACAGTAGGACATGAGAGTTCTGACTCACATGCTCACACAATTTTTGCAAGGCTGGCTCTAAATCTAAGATCTGTGTGACACTTTTGTATTAATAGCCAGCCTGTCTCTCTTTAAATACAAATACTAATTTACTCTCTGTTCTCCCACTTGTGGTTGAAGACTTCTAATTTCCCTTGCTCCAAATCCTTCCCATGAAACTGATCACTGCAAAAATAGCAGTAATTGATAGCAGGTGTTTCAGATGTGTTTACTGCTCTGTGGCACCACTTGCCTCATATCTTGCCATATCATTCTCTCTTCCAACATCATGAACTTATGCTCCCTGATCCTGAATGGCTGTACAAGATTGATTTAGAGATGGATTAGTTTGCAAGTATTCATCACTTCTCTTAATAATCAAAGGAACTCAATAGATGCGAGCATTGAGGAAGCCAATACTAATATAATTTTTTCTTACTTGGGTTCAGAGCAAGGTTTTTCTTTCAATAAATTTTAAGGATTTTAGTGTTTCATTTTCTAATTCTCTTCCCATGCTCTGAACAAAATTACACATATTGCAAAAATAAAATAATAGCTCAAATGTACTCAGGTCTGTTGTAGATTGTCAGAATTATTCCACACTGTATAAACTGTCTGGCTGCTCTGCCTGCTCTGTGCTGTATCCTCCTGTACTCAGGGAAAAATAAAGCATACAGCAACAAAAGAGTAAGATCATCCAGGAAATATATCTTGCCAGGATTCAAGTTGGATGCACATGAAGCATGAGTCTGAAGAGAGAAATTAGGTCCACAACAATCCTCCAGAAGCTCTGTGTAGCAAGATCAAGAGGGTGTAAGAGGGAGTAACTATTAATTTTGGTAGCATCAGCTAACACCTTCCAGGTGAAAAGTATTTCAGCCTTCCAGGTTGAAAGTATTTTCCACTGCTCTCAGATTGAAATCACCCTGTATCCATACATGGCATAATCTGGGTTCCATGGCTCCAGGCCATATGCTAACGCCATGTTTCTTGACTTGAAATGTGGACCAGGGCCTTAGCTCATATGCAATCCCAAACCTTATATGAAACTAAGCACTGGCCTTTCCTTGCTCAGCATTCTCTTTATTTGCTGTCATGAACATATTGGTATTTTCCTGATGAGGGAGGAAAATGCTATTACTCCTTTCTTCGTTTTCCTTTGAATCTAGGAAGGGAATAAATTCCAGGAGATATTGCCAAAACTGCCAAATAGTTTTCCTAACTGACAGTATCCCATTCCAGCCATGACCCAAGCCATCAGCAGACCACAACATTGCACATTTTGGTTCCAATCCCTTTA
The DNA here is from genome assembly GCF_014805655.1 of Passer montanus. NCBI lineage: Eukaryota > Metazoa > Chordata > Aves > Passeriformes > Passeridae > Passer > Passer montanus. Next base: position 8,078,796 of record NW_024367930.1, on the reverse strand, counting down.
AACTGCAGCTATCATGCCCTTGCAATTCTGATTCCTGTTCTCTCACTGGAGAGTGATGCACTGGGGAATGCACCACAAGCAACAATCTGAAGCGAGATTCAGGTTTAGTGCTGCCTCTTGTCTGTGTCTGAAGAGTCCACAGGTGAAAAGGGCAAGAAAGTTGTCCTTGATAGCACAAAACTGATGGTTTTTAAACATCAAAAGCAGCCATTGACCTGCCCTGGTATTTTGGAATACCTCAAACACCAACCATAGCAATTCATTACTACCAGCAGCAGGAACACGATCTGAAATCAGTGCAATCACACAGTGAGCTATAATAGCAACAAACCCTCTGCAAGCAGACCACAGAAATATTAACTCTTCCTTGCTGCCTGTCTAGGATGGCAAGGACAATAAATTCAGAAATTAAAACTCAGTTGTTTTCTATCCAGTCCATAGTGTGACCCCCATTTGGGTCAGTCATATTCTTCAGGTTGCTTGGAAAATGGACCAGATAAGCTGGCAGGAGCTCTGTTTTCTAATGTTTCATATAATCCACTGACTGACATGCACAGTGGAGCTTTTCCATGCCCCTCTCCTCCAGAAGTTTTGCCTTGTGGGTCTGATCACCAGCACTGCAGCAGGGTAGCAGAAGCCGCAGCACAACCACTGGTGTGGGAACAGACTAGGTTTCATGGGATACAGCATAAAGGACAGATTACTTAAGCAGCAAGGAGCAGGGCTGAGGAGGTATAATTGAATTAATAAATATAAATGCCAAACACACTCAGGAGAGTTCCTGTCTTTACAGACAGGGTACAAATGCTTCATATATGGCATCAAACACTGGATAATTCAGTACTCTCAAGAATAATATCTTTTCTCCAGCTGGAACTGAGGAAATCTCAATTGGTTCAATTGGAGTTTGGTTCACATCCAAAGTGGTGCTGGAGCTCCCTGCTCTGCATCAGATTTCCAGCTACGATCTCTTCAGAATTGCAGAATCCGGAGAATTTTGATTGGGAAATGTCAAAGCAAAACATTGTTTAAAAAAAAAAAAGAAACTTTTGACTTTCAAGTGTTGATCTTTTCTCTGTTTTGAAATGGAAGTCAAAAATGTCATATTTAAAGTTTCTCCTTTCAGAAGAAAACCTGTATAAATAGTCAAAGCTAACATTTTCTGACAAAGAAAAAATATTTCAGCTAGCCTGAAAGAGATGGGGTTTTACAGGTTTCAACACCCTTTCCTCTTTGGATGGAAAATGGGCCTCCTTCCTCAGCCCTAGCCAGCCTAAAAGCACTTGGCAAACCTAAATTAATTCATCCTTTTGCTAGTGGGGGAAAGAAGAGGGGCAAAAGCTCTAAAGGACATGCTTGCAATGAACTAGGGTGTCTGTTGATAGCACTACAGAGATACTTCGTGGCTCCAAACCCAAAATGCCTGCCTGGGCACAGGTTCCTCCGTGCAAGATGCCTGGCTGTGAACACCAGCAATGCCCAGCAGCTGCACCTGTCTGTCCCTTAGCATCCTCCCAGCACAGCAAACTCCTCCAGGCAGAGCAGAGCTGTAGCAGTGGTACAAAAATATTCCAAAGGCTGCCTGACATAAAGCATGCATTAAAATCTCAGTCTGGCAAATCTGCTTGTTTTGCAATTTGGTCATCCTGACTACATATCCAATGGCTTTTCTTTAACCTCCTTTTCTAAAAGGGAAAGGAAAAAAAGAACAATCCCCAAGAAAAATGTTTATTTCATGAAGCTATCCAAACTTTTAATTATCTTTCTTTTTCAGGGAAAACTAATAATGGCAAACCACAGAAAGATACACTACATGGTCTTGTCCTCTCTGATGTTACTGAGAGGAGAGGAACATGAAACTAAATAAAGATGTTTACTGACAGACTAATAAACAAATGGGCCCATTTTGATGTAACCTTGATGAATGGAGCATCCAGGTGTTTTCAATAATGGCAATAAGCACTACAACTCAAAGTATTTCTGATTCAAGTATAATGCATTATTAGGCCATTAGAGGCTGAGTATAGAGGGCCATTTGTGCTCAGCCCTATCAATAATGTTCCTTCCCAGCCTACATTTAGGCCAGGGGAATTAGTCATACGGATATTCTATTTAATAAAAACCTAAAGAAGACGCATCAAGAATCGCATTACATTTTAACAGGGTTACAGTAGTCCAGGAGGACCACAAGTTTAATTTTCATAAGAGCATTCATTCCTCAATTATGTCAAACATGAAAATGTAAATGGCAAATTTAATGCTAACAATATCCCTCAAAGCACATTGGCAGGTAGCAACCATTATGTTGAGTGAATGCTGGCTGCATAACAAGCAACCCCAAACTAGACAGCAGGGGATTAAAATTGCCAAGCTGAGCTCCGCTGATTACAGTTGCACACTGCCGAAAACACCCTTTGTAATATGCATGGGAACTAAGGGCAGATTCTTTCCTCCCAGAGAATTTGCTGACTGTGGAGGAATCATGATTAATATTGGCCGAAGGTGGTAGCCAGGAGATGTGACAGGAGCCACCCTTTGGGTCCTTGCAAGCAAGAACGAGCCGAATTCATCCCCAGTGTAATTCCGCCAAAGACGAGGGATTTACACACAGAGATGCAGTTTGCTGGCTATTTCCTTTTAAACAGGAATGGCTAAATGGGGAGGAGCAAGAGTGGATGGAGGTTGGATGCTCACATCTGGTTTCAGGGATGCAATCTGCAGCTTCCTCAAATGATGCAAGGTGAAAAAGCAATTAAATTATTCTGCAACTAAGCCAAAGGTACCTCTGTAATATGTGGGGGAAACTTGTTGCTCTCAACCATACACATCACAGCAAAATACAAATGAAGGGGATAACATAACAGGTGCATCCTGCACCTTCTGAATACGACCCAAACCTCTGCCTTTGTGCAACTGCTTGGCTTCACTGCCACGCCATGAGTAACCTGGGACTCCAGCCATGTTTCCATGTAAAATAATAACATTGGGAGTCAGATGTGCAGATGTGCACAAAGTACTGATTCCCTACCAGAGCCCTGAAGGGAAGACATGTTCCTTAAAGCACACTGTGCTATTAAATGGTACTGCTGAATAAATGCAGCCCCTGCACTTAGGTGACATTCACAGTTCAGAAGAGTGAGTTGCATCCAGGCTCTATGTTTGTGCATTAACATCACACAGTTTTCGTGTCCTCTTGTTTACATTAGGGCACATAAACAAATACAGGTGCATAATCATATATTTAAGGAAAATATTAATGTATGTTTTCGCACCCATTAATTCAGCCTCATTGCATAGCAAGGAAGACTTTTCTTTTTTGCCAAGCAAAACATTCATTCTATTAACACTTTTATTAAAACATTATTCTATTAACACTTATTCCATTTTTTGAGGTAGAAAATGCTACTTTCTCACTTCACCTACCTGACATCTCCAAACCTACTCTGAAAACAAGGTTCCACTGAAGCTTAATGAGAACAGGATGGTTAACAACATCATAGTTTTTAGCCCTTCTTTACACAGGTCTGAATCAAAGGTTGGGGATTTCAAATTTCCAAAGTATCCTTAGGTTTTTTTCCTCATAAAATTTCTAAAATTTGTATGTAGGAACATCTGAGGTATATCTGTATTCTTACAGAGCCATGCTACTAAAAGTCCAAATGCAGCAATGCTTTAGTTTAGGTGAGAAATCAGTACATTGTTATCATGTTGCTTGGTTTATACCTAGACACTCATGACATAAAATCATGTCAGGTAAACCTACTGGCCCCCCACTCCCTGTGAGATGGGATCTTACCTTTTCCATCAGTGGGCAACAGAGCTGTGACAACTCCAGCTGAATCCTCATTATCTTCCAAGATGCCTGGGAAAGAACTGAGGTCAGAAAGCACCAAAGAAATTTAGACCCTGCATACCATGGAAGTATATAGGTATTTTTTCCTACTCATCTGCATCTTTATCTATTCTGGCTCTCTCTGTGCTTTTTGTGTGTTTAGGTTTTTTTTCCTTTTTATTAGGCAACATTAACTAAATCTCTCTGTAGGTTTTTATTTTAGCTTCTTTCCTTCATCTTCTTGATGAAGTCCCTAAATCACTTGACTCCTGCAATCATCAGAACCTGCATTATCCTTAATCTCCCATCAGAGCAGTCATTCCTCAACAGCTCTCTCCTCCTGCCAAAACTCACTCTTCCACCTCTACCCTGTCAAGTGGATCTGTAGCACTGTGCTGCTAGTGTCAACCCTGCTCCCAAACCAAAGTATTGGTGTTAGATGCTTTTGGAATAGGAAGGGATGAAGTGGAATTTCCCTAGTCAGATTCTGAAATGCCTACTTGTCTTTGTTTTCCACTAGCACTCTGGTTGTTGACAGATAAAACATAGACACTTTACCAACCAGCTTGTTGTCCACAGGGACCAGCAGCAATCCCCATCACACAAAATAAGCTGTTTCATGAGAAAATTGTTTCTAATGCTTAAGCTGCAGCACAAGAGAGAAATTTGGAATAAGCAAGCTACCAGAATGATTTTACTGTTGGTAGATTTATCTTTTTCACAAGTCAACAATAACAAGGAATGAGGCATAATAGCACAAGCAGAATTTTAGACATGTTAAAATATACACGCTCATCTGATTTAACTTCCTTATCTCTTGGATGCCTTCCTGCTGAGAGGAGGAATGAGTCTGCATCTTGGCAAATAGAAATGGCAATATTTTGCTTTGGATTCTAGCAGCTCAGAAGACAACTTCCAACAAATCTTTCTTCTTGCTAAACTGGCATGGACACCCTCAGCATGCATTTAGAATATACTGAATTTCAGAGGGAGATTAGGGAGTGGAAACAAAAGAAAAAATATAAAACATAGATGAGGAAGTTAGTGACTAGAAGAATTTTGGAAACAATTCTTGTTTGACAAGCCAGTCATAAGAAGATAAATTGTTTTATATGGACGCTTCATGAGTGGATATTAAGGTTTGGGAGGCTTCCTCAGATTTCTGGGGCCACAGAGAAATCCACTATGTTGTTTTTTTTTTCTTGGCATAACTGAATATTTCAAGGAAGCTCAGTTTTCTAGTGCCATAGAAGAGTTTGAGCTAATAGCAGCCACACTTTACTTAGCATACACACTGAAGCCAGCAGATGTGTTTTCATGATGATTGGTTCTTGTTATTTCAGTCTATGTGCCCCAGCTTTCCGCCAAGGATCTCTGCAGGAACCAGCCCAGAACAAGTGTTACAGCGTGAGACTCTCTCTAGCCAGAGGCCATTGTGTCAGCACCAGGAAAGACTTGGTTTTCATCAGCCCAAAGTGAGGATCAATTCCCACTTTGTTTGTGAATTTCAGCAAAAAATGGGTTATTCCATGGTGGCTTCATCAAATCCCAAAGCAACCAAGGTCTTCAGTACTGGAAGGACTTGCCTGCAAGCTTGCTGAACCAGCACTGCTAAAGACAGGGAGTCCTGGCAGGTCAGCACCTTGAAAAAGTAGGTCAGCAAGGCAAGTCAACATAGCCTTGACTCCCAAACACAAGCACCCACCTCTGAGCTGTTTTCACATACTAGAAATTCATTTGGAGATGAACGTGTTTTCTTTTCTGGGGTGGGTTATTTTAAGCCTATGTCAGATGCTGTCAGTCACCAACCTAAGAGAACTGCTCAGACCCCTGGCTTGGCTCTCCACATCCCACGAGGAACTTCACAAGCAGCCCACAGCGTATTGGCATATGGCTATCACCACTCCACTCCCCAGACATCTTAGAATAATAAACTGGTAATTGAACGGCGAGTTCAGTGCTGCTGTTTGCAGAGAGCCATGACCGCTGAATGATTACGACAGCGGGCAGCGCTGCGGAGGTGTTGAAAGAGTCTATTAGTCTGCTTAGTCTAAGGCAGTAAGGAGAGTTGATGCAAGCTCTCCGCAAACAAATACCCAGTGCAGGCAACACAAAAAGGGCAGCAAAGGGTGGGGGGGCTGTTTCCTGCATGGAGTTTGTTGTCAGAGATGTGTCACACTTGAATGGGTGAGACATGCACAGAACAAGGTGACCACAGCTGGAAACATAGGCAGGGAAGTTGTCCTCACACTCTGGTTGTAGTTCCTGTAACTGGAGCAAGGCAAGACGAAGACTGTTGCTGTTTACTGCAAGGAGTCACAATAATTCTGTATCATAAAGTGCCTCTAAAACCCCTTACCTGGGACTTAAAATGACCTGTCAGATACCCAAGGGCACATGGCATGCTCAGGAAAAGACAAGGATCACCATATTCACAAGACAAAGAAATTATTTGGCCTGAGCTACACTGAGTCACCCACCAACACCTCCAAGGGATGCCCATTCAAGCCCCTGGCCTCAGCAGCCATGAGGCTCACAAAGCCCTTCCCAGCCAGGGGAGCTGCAAACCCCAGCCCTGACAGACATCCTCACTCCACCAGGGCTTGCAGCATTGTGTGGTGTTTCCAGGAGCTGGCAGTTCACGGCTGGTCCTCAGGACAGCCTTGAGCAGCTCCTGGTGGCACCGCAACACACAGCATGAGGCAGATGGACACAACTCATGGCTCAATCTCTCAACAATCAACAGGGTTAAAATAAGGTATTGATAGGATCTATCAGATTTCATCATGGATCCCTCTTGAATAATCAAGACGTGGACAGACCATGGGTTCCTCTGAATGGCCATAGGAGCTGCCGGTTGTGGTACAAATCTCCTGCCACTGAAAAACCCTTGTAAAAAACCCATTCATCCTTCTACAAGCAATCTTTCACAAAATATATTGGAAACATTTGAAATACATTAAAATAACACTATAAGGTGCTTATTATACCTATTTTGGTGTTTTCAAGTAGATTATTCTCTCTTCTTTATTTTTCTCATCAGAAGGCTTATCTGATATAATTCAAAAGTTTGGGATTGACCTTGTTTGTGTTTATGAGCTCCTCTGTTGCCACAGCTCTAGGAAGGAGTTCAGGTTACCTTGCTTCCAGTTGTTTTGACATGGAAGCAACAAGATACCAAGCACCACTTTAGAAAACGGGGGCTTTAAAATAAACCTTATAAACCAAAAAACTGCACAAAAGGATTTGAAGAGTCAAATCCAATGAAATCACATCTATCTCTTCAAGTTAAGATTTTAATTGGAACTGCAGGTACTCAAAGAAAGGGTAAATCTTTATTGTGATACCTGGAGTCAAACTCTGTTTCAGTTTAGTGTCTCTCTGTGCAGAGAAAGTGGTGTAACTCAGCCCAAGCCAGATTTGACAAAATCACAGTATATCCCCCATTTTTTATCCTAGGCTTCTCAAGAGCCTTTCACTGCAATCAGCAGAGAGGTGCAAATTTGCTCCAGATGAAAGCTTGGCTTTTGAGACATAATGGGTGGAAAGCAAAGGTCAGTGCTGCCCAGTGACTTTCATGAGCAGGGAAGGGAATTACAGCTGCCCCCAAACCCTAGGGTCAGCCACACCATCAGGGAGAATGATCAGCGAGCAACCAGAGGGATGCCTGGCAATGGTGGTGTCAACCCAAGGCTGGAGCTGCCTGTAAAGATGGAGCATCATTTCTACGCTTCTTCAGAGAATAAACCATCATGGCTAAAATCTGATTTCCTGGTGTAAGGTGGTCAGACATTGTTCTTGAGCACTGTATCCCACTCCTTTCCTTTTTTTTTCTGCCTTGAGATTAGAGGGAAAAGACATCTCAGCTCAGCCCACTACAGAAGCCCCTGCACTCTGGGTGCCAGGACAGCAGGCATCTCCAAGTGGGACCTGCACAGCAGGCTGGTGCATCTGCTGTGACCCTTCTGGCACAGACGAGGCACTGTGCTTCTCAAAACACTGGAGTAATCCCTCGCTGCCCAACTGCAGCCAAGTCCCTGCCCTCAGGGGTCGCTTCTCCACAGCCTGCCCCTCTGCCCTTCAGCTTGTGTTACCGTCCAGCAGGTCTGGTGGGCAGGATTTAATGCATTGCCTTGTGATTCAGCTGGCCCAGGATGTCCAGTGCCATAAGCTCATCATATGACTGCATGCTGCGCACATTGGGGTAACCATGTGGAAGAGCTAATTACAAGGCAGGAAATTAGAGCACAAGCTTGGAGGAAGCAATCTTTCAGCAGGCAGCAAAGCCAATCACACACACTTTAGCAACTGTACCTGAAGCAGCAAAAAAAGTCTCCTGAAGGAGGATCTGGATCAAATCTTTCTCTTCCCTTCTGCATCCTCTCAACTTCTGCTCCTCCTGTAGAACAGCTCAGTGGAAGTCCAAGCAACACTGTCTAAGAGAAATGGAAATCTCCCTACATTGGGGTGTGGGCTCAAATTTAGGTATATGGGTGGGTCATCCTACCAATTTCAACAGGATGGCTTGTATGCTTTTTATTAAATGCATGAAGGAGAACTTTGATGAGTCAGATGCAGAAGTTTCATACTTTATCCAAGATCAAAGGCAGCACAACAGCTTCCACAGTAGAACCCACATGGCTGCAGTTTGTTTGCTTTACACTGACACGGTTTGAGTGGGCTGAAGTACAGTCTGCAGGCCAAATTAAGCTCTCTATTTCTTGTGTTTCTTTGTGGTTTTTTTCTTTTTTAGCATGTCAGCTGAACAAGTTGATCTCTGACAGTGCAGAGACATACAGACACAACTCTGGCATTGTTTGCAAGCTACTGTTGTGCTAAAATACAGAAAAAAGAGAACAACCTGCAGTACAGCTAAGGGAGAAGTTAAGCAAGTTAAGATGTTTTCATTGGCACCAAGACACACCTCTGTGTTCCCCTTCCACATGATTTAGCAAGATGGAAGAACTAACTGCCAGACAGCTACTCCTTCTGACTTGAGAATCTGCATTTACTAGTATTGTTTGCCTTGAAATCTCTACATCAGTAGGAAAGAATAGTAAAATCTTTCTGAAATATATCAACCTTTGGCCTGCTTTCCCAATCCAAATTATCATCAAAGAGTACAAACATCACCCCCCCCAGCTGACAGAGAAACCCTGTTAATAACATCACAGTCATACTCTACTGTAGATGGCTGCAAATAATAAAATAATATGAGCTTGCTTTTGGCCTGCTAATTTTTCCAACACTGCTCTAGGTCAAGGGGTGAAAACAGAGAGCTGTCAGATCAGACAGGGATCTCCATGGATCAGCTGTGACTTGAGGAGAGGATCAAAGAGCTCACAGCCTGCTGCTGAGCGTTGAGCTGAGCAGCAGCAGTGCACAGCAGACCGCAACTACACAAACCTCTAGGAAAGCCAGGGTAGCAACCACAGTCAGTGCACAGGCAAAATCTGATATCCCAGGAGCCATACAAGGATCCTGAAGGCTGTGGTGTGTCTCAGGGACAAAAGCAGTACTTGGCAAGTGACACTTTGGTCTCTAGCATCAGTCAGGTGGATGACTTCAGACCAGACCTGTGGACACTGCAGAACTGGAGTCAGTGGAGGACAGTAAAAGAGCTAGAGACACAGATCTGCCCTGTAGAAGGGTGCCAGCAGCACTCAACACACAGAAGCACATAGGTTTTTCCCTATATTAAATTCTTATACTCTTTGGTGCAGGTTGAAATATAAACAGCAGCTGTATACAACTGGCACCCAGAATATTTATGAGACATAAAATGATAGTTTTGCTCAGAAATGTGATTAATGAGGAAGAAATCCCTTGTGGGCTTCTTCCCATATCAGCAATTTCTAGTTTAAATTGTTTTATTTGACACCTGACAGCCTTTGCACCAGATTTCCTTACAATGTGAAGTACAAAATAAAACTCAAATGTAGAAGTCAAGCTGGTTTATTTCCAATGAATGTGCCACCTACTTGGGAACCAGAGGCTCAAATACTTCAAACCAGACCCAAGATCACTGTAGACCATGAAACCAGAGCAAGTGCTTGATCCCTCACTCCACCACCAGTGCTAGAAGCATTGCAGAATCCACCTAATCCCCAAACATAACCAGAAGTAAAAGCTACACAATGTATTTTAGACAAAGTATCAAGAAGGATCTGGTTTGTCAAGTCAGATGTTGTTGCACTGGTTGGTCACTTTTTCAGCATTAATTCACTTTAACTTTTATCACCCCTGTTCACACACAGGTCAACCAAATAGCCACAACCAGGGAAAGTTTTCCACTAACACACCCATGAATGCATCTTTCCTCTGAAGCAATGGAAAATTTTTAAGGCACTTAGATGCCATGTTGATGAGCATGGCATTAAAAAATGTAGATAGATAAGATACGGCAGGGGATACTGGCAGGAGTCAGCAGCTGTAATTTGACATGATGATAATTTCCCTTGTGCATGCTGGGATAAGGCAAATGTGGCTGTCACATCTTCCATTAGCAGGGAAACAAATACAAAATATTCCTTTAAGAGAGTCCTGTAGAAAATTAGCTGATGTCTAGAGCCACTGAGAGAGTCAAATACTCCACTCTTGATTGGGAGACTAAGGAGTGAAAGGGACAGCATCAAGTGCTGACAGCTCATCAGAGCTCAGACACTAAGTGAAAGTGAGATCAGAGCATGGATTAGGACACTGCAGTAAAAAACACAGCACTGAGGAAGAGGCAAGGTAATTAAGCATGAATTTTGCGGAGAGGTAGAAGCAAAAATTAATTTTGCTTAAGTGTCAACTTCCTTCTCTCTAGCTATAAAGATTCACAGGAAAGAAAAATCATTGTAAAGTCATCTCTTGAAACTAATTAACTGTCAGTCTCCTACATCAGAGGAACATTTTACTGTTAGGAACTTGAAGCAAAACAAATATATGGGAATAAAGCACAAATGCAAGGAAAGGAACGCAATGCTTTTAAATCACATTTGAAATATCCCCTCCTTGCACAGCACATAAGGCAGCCCTCTATTCCCGTGTAGCACACGGCTGCATTGTCATAAGATAATTTTCACTACTTAAAAGTGCACAGCCTTTTAAATGCTTAGGTTAATTTAAATAATTCCAGCAGAGAATTATTTTTATGCCCAGGAATCCCTTCAAGTTTAGTAATGCATGAGCATTGGAGCAAAGTTATCTAACCTATAGAGAACTTACCATAATTTGTAATTATTGTAATTAATAAATGTTGCTATGACCATCACTGCAAATTTCTATGCCCTTCTCCAATTCATGTATAAGTCTTTTCCCACATATTTCTGAAAACACAAACTCCTTTTTCTACAATGCTTCTTTAATCACTGAAGAAGCAGCACCTCAGTAGTGACAGCCAGGATCTGTCCAGGAATACAATTCAGGCAGACAAAAAAAAGCATACACTCATTCCTCAACAATGGGGTTGAGTATAAAGGAACACACAGAAATAGAAGCACTTTTCTATTTTCTGTTTCCTATGTAATTTCTGGAAAAGGCATTTTCTATAGAAAGTTTACAAGAAGACACAGGATTGTTTTAAACGTCTTGAGCAGATTTTAAGTGCCATTGCTAGAGCCCAAGTGCAAAGAGCTAACAGGAGCTTTGTCCTCCACATTACCTTACCATAACACATGTGAGCATGCACACATCACATGTCCTGACAACTTCTATAGTCAGTAACAATTTTTTCCAAGTTTTTCTCTTTGCTTGGTTTTTGGCTAGGAGGAAGAGCCCTGGACACTTGCAGCAATGAGTATTTGTGCTCATTTTTCTGGTGCCATCTTGATTAAATAATGTTTTATAGTTTTCTGAGGCCCCAGATGACACCTGGATGTCATAGAAAGCATCTGCGGTGCTTCAGCCAAGCTTCACCCAGTGGCTGCACCCATCCCTCTGTCTAGGGCAGCCATACACATAAAGTTAAATAGTAAAAATTGTGTTGAGCTGAAGGGTCTCTAAATAAAACTGTGCCACAGAACTCCCCCTGGCTGGCATTGGCATCTTAGCACACAAGAGATGCCATTTGAAGCTCCAAGCTCACAATAAATACAAATATGCAAAAATAAATACAAATGCAAAATAGAAATGCTTCCATGACAAAACTGAGGCAGCATTTACAGTGGAAGCAGAGCAGAAAACAAGAAAAAGACTAAAGCTTTTATTTATTTGTATGCATACATGTATTCATATACATATATATATATATTTATGTAAGCAGTTTACATTGGCAAGAGGTTTTACTATAGAAAAAAAGAAATCCTATCTTAGTGGGGTAGAAAGGTCAAGGTATTTTAAATTAATTTTTCCACAATTTGTGTCTGACAAACTGATGCTGTCTAGGTAAGTACTGCTATCTTGGATGAGCTCAGGGCCAGCAAAACAAGGTGATAAGGAAGGGACATCATCTCAAAACCAATAAATCTCCTTTCCAGATGGCATTTTTATCTAAGAGTGCCAAAATAAGTCAGACAGGAAATTTGTGGACCTATATCATGGTAAACTCATTAAGAGTAAGTGAGTTTCTGAAAGACTAAAAGCAAGTTAATCTGGTGCCTCTGATTAAAAAAGGACCTCAGCACTTCAGCTCCATCAGCCTATTGTTTACAATGCATTAAATAACTTAATCCAACACAGCATCAGTCCTGTGAATAACTCTGGAGGAGATAACACAACTAGCTTGCATTTTAAAGAGGTTCCAAAATGATGTGCTAAAACTGGTGAGTTCAGCAGTGTAAGCATTGAGGCTTCCCTGAACAGAAGAGTCCTGCTCAGAGGATCTCCAAATAATTCCCAAGTTTAGTTTTAAGGCTAAAATATGAAAGTAGGGGGTGAGAGGGTAACATTAAAGCACAGGAACTTTCCTATAAGGCAGCCCAGTCCTTTGGCTATATTTCAAAAAATGAGACCTGAAGTGGAGATTGTCTCATAATAATGGACTGAAGCAATACCAGGAATCTATGCAGGACAGAAGATCCCTGGTGAACCAGCTGTGGCCACAATGTGTGCCTGTGCGAGGACAGAAGGAGGGAGGCATCCCCCCAGCATGTGATGAGGCACCTGCTGCTGCCCAGGAGCAGGAGGTCGGTGTTACAGCTTAGTCCAGTTCTCCCAAGAGGGTCAACACACGGAGATACTCCAAACACTCCATTGCTATTGTCATAGGATCAACCAAACCCAGCTCTGAGTCTCACAGACAGCTACAGCCCAAGTTTGACCGTAGCAAAGAAATACTTTGGATACATCACAACCATGCCCCAAATATCTGTTTGCAGCTAAATCAGCTTTTCAACCAGCTTCAGCTCCAAAAGTGGTGACACTAGAGTATGGTCATCACTTTGGTCTCCTCCCATTGCTCAGCTGTAGGACTCTCCTCAGCTCAAAGAACATCAGATCTCTAACCAGGGCTAGGGAGACCACCAAAGTTAGAGACAACCACACCACAGCTGACGTTTGTACCACTGAAACAGATCAGGCATGAGCAACTCACCCTCTGATTCTCACAGAAATAAGAAGTTTAAAATTTACTGATACTATCATTGAACAGATTCAAACATTTATGGCAACCACCTTTCAAACTCAAAATCTTGATTTTCCTTAGAAGAAGGAGAGGATAAGCAAAGGTTTATTTTGCTATATCCTTTTAAGACAATAAAAGCCTTTTCCAAGTACTTTTGTAATTGTAGCCATAAAGTATTTGTATAAGAAAGAACATATTGTTGGCATAGGAAGCCTATTTTGTTCTTAAAACTAATATTTAGCTAATGCTCAGAAATGCATTTATGTAATCTGTGCTCTGTTACACTGATGTATTAATAATGAAATTGTAGCTCTCTAAGAAAGTAATGAACATTAACAATGGAAGTGGAATCAGAATCCTATAATGCAAGAAATACTGCTTGGTCAGCTGGACACAGAAGGTGCATCAGTGATTTGAGTAAGAACATGAAAGCACCATAACGATAATAACTCCCTTTGCATTTGCATAGTTAGTGCCTTCCAGCCAGACAGTGCTCTCTGGACTTTATAAACTGCAAGCCTTGGAGGTGCCAAGCTGTTACAGAAGGATGATGAGCACCAGCAGATTTTGAGGCCTTTCTACTGAGTTAATTGGGAAGGTTGTGTAAGATTTGTATTTCACATATAGCAACAAATCTTCCCTCCAAATGCTCTATTCCTTTGGACTCCTGTGAAGAACCCTCATCATAAACAGACCCATTTTCCAGGTTCTAGTCATTGTCCTGGATGCACAGCTTTGTTACTACCTCTTTGACACTGGCCCATCCTGGGTGAACAGAAGTCTTTTTTTCACTCAGGAGCTTGTTCTTGCACATTGCTCCCACCTACACATCCATGGGAGGTACCACAGAGATCTCTCCACTGTGCCCCTGCTCCAGGGCAGTCATAGGCTCAATGGATGCTCTCTCTCTCTCTGGGATGTGCCGCTATTTATTCAGGCTCCTGGTCCCCTCCATCATTCAAGAGCAAGAATTTTTCAGAGAATGCAGCAGCTCTAGCTTCTGGGATGTGCACAGGTTTCCTTCCCCTTAAAAAAACGGGGAGAAGAGGGCATCCTTGCTCTACACAAGTGGTTGCAGCCCTATGTACCTCCAGGCATGGAAGCACCTAAAGGCTGCAAGAGAGAAGCATATGTTTTATAACAATTTTAATAAATTAAAAATTTAAAATAAATTACAAAAATTATAGAAATTTGGGGTTTTAAAAACACTGTAAGCACTATTCTGTGTTCAGTTGTATTGCTACATGCAGCCTTATAGACAGGGGTGTCCTTCAGTATCTGACAGAGTAAGAAACTGGAAGTGTTGTTAGCCAGTTAATAGTAGGTTGGAATTTCATTCATCCCTAGTTTTCTTGAGGGCAACACGGGCTTGTAAATAACTGTAGTTTGAGAAACATCAATATTTCTATCAACTGCTACTGACCAAGAATTCAAACCACAAACCCCAAATACAGATATTCCTAATTTCATGCTACAAGAGGTGAGTGGACTGTCTATGTCACAGATCAAAAGCCAGCAGAGGCATCTTTAAAAACAGAAGTGGTAAGTGAATCTTCCCCTACTACACATGGTGTCTTGACAACAGTTTAGTGGTAGTCTGGCATTTACTGAAGGCTGGCTAATTCCCCTCCCCCTGCCCTGCTTCTTTGATTTTCCATGCACGAGTGGCCAGGCTGAGTGAGCAGATCTGTTATCAGCTGCAAGGAGTCTGGGCTTACAGCTGTTGACTGATAACTCTCTGCAAGCCCCCCTCCAGTGCACCAGGTCTGCTTCTCTTTGCTTATGCTCCTCAGAGATCCCTGATGAAGTTTTGCTTGAAGGAGCCTCTACCCTGGCACTTGCTCCTCTCAGCTGCTTCCCCACTCATGTGCAACAGAGGCAGGGCTCAATGATTCAAAAAGCACTGGGCTGCAGTGCTGGATTTTGCCAGCTGAAGACATGGAAGAGTTTTGTGTCCTAAAGTAAAACTTTCAAAATGTTTTTTTTGCTGGCAAAAAATATGCATTGTTTCAAATCTTGTGCCTTTTTTTTTTTTAGCAAGACCAGTAACTACATACAACTAATAAAGCAATCAATAATACAGTTTACACTGCCAGCATCTCTAGCACAAGAGCAGTATGTTTCAGATGTGCAGCCCATGGCTTCTCCGAGACAATGTGTTGCCTTGGTGTCTGTATTTCCAAAACAAAGATCAAGAGACCAATTCTCTGAGAGAAAGTGCAGTGGTAGGAAGCATCTTGCTCACATACACAAAGCCAAACCATTTGTTTTGTGTCAGGGGAATAGTTGTCAGCAGAGACCCTAGAGACGGTAAATTGAATTTTCTGCTCTGCATATACAAATGGGAACTCAGTGTTAAGTCAAATAATGTCCCAAGATGGCATGAGGTTGAAAAGCAAGTTGTTAACAGGGAGAGGGGCTGAGGGTGCTTTCCCATTTGAAACATGCTTTTGCATTTTCCTTCCAGACTTGGAGGATTAGGGTGATAAAGAGATAGGATTTGCCAGGAGTATTTTAATGGAAACAATGCAGATTGCTCTTATCCTCTTTGGGAATTAATCACCAAGGTTTCTTTACTCTTTTTTTTTTTTTATTTCCCTATGAAATGGCTGGGAACTGTGCTGGTAAAGAAAATTATACCAATAATTTTCCCAGAACTGAAGTTACCTGTATAACCTTTATACTCAAATTTGGCACAGAGAAGGACAAATCCTCACCTGGCCTTTGGCATACTTGAAAAGTTAGTATTTCAATGCCACCATTTTAACTATATTTTAGCAATGAAGGTGACAATGAAAAATGAAGTTGTAAATTGCACAACATAACTTATTGACAGACAGTAAGTCATAGAAAGGCTATTTATAAATTTCAAAATAGTTATTTGAAAACAAGAAGCGAAAGTGGTATGATGACCTTTTAAACAAAGTTCAACTTACACACTACAGGTCACTATAAAAAAATTTTGACCTGGTCTCACCGAATCCAGTAAAATTTTCATAAGGTTCAGGAAGAATGGAAGAATTCTCTTAGCTGTTCCCCTCTATAAATTTGATTG
Organism: Passer montanus; assembly: GCF_014805655.1. Lineage (NCBI taxonomy): Eukaryota > Metazoa > Chordata > Aves > Passeriformes > Passeridae > Passer > Passer montanus. The sequence continues at coordinate 8,062,362 of NW_024367930.1, read as the reverse complement.
TCTGTTCAGTGGATTAGAGCTGACGGTTTGCACTTTGTTTCTCCTTTATTTCAGGTTCCATCTCTGAAGCACAAAACACTGCTGTTGTATTGGAGTTGGTAATTATTTACTTCATAAGGAAAAACCCACACCGATTGTCCAGAATGAAAGCATGGTCAACCTTGTATAAACCTATTCTGCAAATAGCATAGGTAAAAATATTTCTTTTTAAACACTGTTCCATAAAGGATCAGGTCTGTAACACATTGCCACAGAGTTAAGACAGAATGAGCAGGGACCCAACATGTGTTGAGAAAAGGGGACAGCTGCTTCCTAAGCTGCAGCCAGGTCATCTCACCATCCAGGTCTCTGTTGTGCTGCTCTGAAGATCATGCCTTGAGGAAAGCTTCCCATGCTGGTTTAGCAGCATTTCTTGGACTGTTCACCCATCATAAATCCCTAACTTGCTTGTCAGGAGGAAGGCAACTGAAATTAGAGGAATACTGAGAGCCTCAGACCACCTACACTGCAATCAGCAATGCCTGCACTAACAGGGTGATGCAGCTTCTGAGACCCTGCACAGCCACCAAGACCAGTGAGAAAGTTTTCTGATTTACAGTCTCCATTCCAACCTTGGAGCTTGGCCAATGGCCATCATATCCAAGAAGTTTTCTTCCAGCCAGGTGTTCATTTCACAGCTCTCCTGTGCTGCAAGAGCTGTCTAGTGCAAAGCTGACTGAACATTTTTTATTTCTTTATATATAAGGCTTTCCACTCCAGCAATATTTATATAATCATCTTGCTTTTCTATTTACAACTCCATGCTTTGTTCTTACATAGCATCTGCAAGACATTGTCATCCAGAGCTTTGCACAGGAAAGACCCCTCATGATCCATCTGTCTCTTGGGTGCTGTCCTGCAGCTCAGTGGGGCCTTTGTGGGTAACATCATCTAGACACCACCAGAGAGCCTTGGACTGCAAGTGTTTAACACATCACAGTCCAGAGGACAGTTTTTCTAGTTCATGCTGAGCCAGCAAAGATTTTTGTGAACAAAAATGCTTCTCTGCATAGCAGAGGCTCCTCCAGTTTCCACTGTTGCACTCAGATTTGTGAGAACTTCTCTACTGCCCACCATCAGTGCTGGAAGTAACATCTATTTTGAGGTTGTCATTGAACTCCAGGTAGCACATACTTAAAGAGTGAGAAGAATACTTGTTTCTTCTATTGCCTGACCCTTGACCCTCAGTAAAAGTACCATAAGTGGCAAATAAATGCACCCAATGGGTTACACTCAAGCCAGAAGCAGCATCACAGGTACCAGATGAGCACTGCTTGTGAACAGGGTATCCATTCTATTCAACCTCCTGATGCTGTGGCTAGATATCATAAAAAATGGACCTAAAAGCAGTTTCCTTTACATTGCTCTAGTTCATGTACCAAGCCTGTTTCCTTCTTGGCTTGACCGTTGTTTAATCAATTCAATCTTTGCAAAGAAATTTTTATATATTTTACACAGGTACAGCACACAGGTATAAATGAAAACATAGGGGTCTGAAGTCAAACCCCTCAGTTCTATCTGCTCTTAGGATATCTTTTCTTCATGCCTCAAATTCTTCATACTCATCCCCTAATATCTCCTATCCATGAACCTTGCAGGTGCTAACAACAGCTGGACAGCCACCACAGGCATATTTCACAACATCTGTCATCACTGTTCCAAATGTTTTCAGAGGGGATTGTTGATGAGGCTGCAAGTCTTTTCAAGATGACCAAGAAATATTATGGCCCTCTTTGTATCCTTCAGCCTCAAAGAACCTCTTTGGTAAGAGCCCAACTACAGGGAGGTCTGCAGTCCCTGAGAAAGCCTTGAAAGCTTTAGTCTGAGAAGGCTTAAGAAAGCAATATTGTCTCCAAAGGAAAGTGCAAGCACATAGCTGGCTAATGCCTTTGTGGCATCATTGTCCTAAAAAGAGAGACACCACAGATCACTCAACATTTCTGTTCCTTGCAAACACTGACATTCTGAGGGTGGTTTCTTCCTCTGGGGTGAAAACTAATGACTTTGATATACTATGCCAAAGGAAGAGACTGCTTGTTTTTCATGTGAGAAACATTTTATTTCCCTGTAATGCAGAATCCTACCATGACTCCTGGAGTTCCCAAACACCTCAGGAAATCCTGCAATACCCCAGCTGCTCTTAGGCAACCTCTCAAAGCCAGAGGGGATTCATAGCAGTCCCTGCCCCAGAGCAAGCACCCCACTGGCATGCTACCCCATCCCCTACTGTGAACAGAGGTCTTGAAGATCAGTTTTTCTTCCAGAGAGGTTTCAAGAGCAGAGCAGAGAGGTGTTCATGTCCTGCTGATTCAGGGCCACAGAAGGCAAGGTTTGCCATGGGAAGTTGCTGCTTCACCCCACACAGAAATGATACCCAAGAACTCATAACTTCCTACAGTAATAGAAAATAGGATCTCAAAACTTGTCCAGGAGAGCAAACTTTCTTCTTTGGGAGACACAGGCTGCATTGCTGGTTCAGTCCTCATGGACGTATGAAAGGACCCAAGAGGCATCTCTGTATTTCTCCCCTTGTGCCTCAACAGCAACTGGAATTTGTTCCACAGGGCTGCACCTGCAGCACAGCTACCACCTCTCAGGAGGATTTTCTGTCAGGCTTTGCATCCCACTGGTGCTAACAAGGAGACAGTAACTTTCTTTTCAGTAGCAGATTGGATGATGACTGTCGAAAATATGGCAGGTGGAACTGAGCCAATGTCAAACTGGCTCAGTGCATGAGGGCTAAATTGAAGCTATCAGCCACATATTATTCTAATTCTTAAGAAATTATGAGGGTTTTTTTTTTTTCAGCAGGCCACTTCATACATTTTGGGGTCAATTTAAGTCTTATTTTTTACACTAGTGGCAGGACAGATAGATCAATATCAGTCTCCTGTTAGCAGAATCAAGGACCATACATACTGTCTCCCAAACATAGCACTGAACTTTCCCCCTAGACCTCCATGGTTCATTTAAATGGAATTAACAAATAAGGATCTTTTAGCTGACTAACTGGAAAGTATTTTTGCATCGTAATAAAAATATACTGAGCAAGTACTGGAAACATAGAGGAAGTCTTTCCAGAGCAAGCTCTACATATATATTTCATCTTTTGTTTGACAGAGATAGGCTATTTGAAAGAACCCTATGGCAGAGCAGCATAAAACAGAGGCACTTCATCTTTGGCCTGTCATTGATCTCAGCTGTCTATCCTTGCACTTCTGTCATCAGTCACAGCATTCACATTACAGGAGTAAACAGCCATAGACTTGGCACAACCTTCATCCTGCCCCACGACCTGCTCTATGCTAATGTTTTCCTCCTGCTAATTTAATTATCTCATTCTCTGCACCAGAAAAGGTCCATTATTCCATGCTCAGAGTACTAACTTCACAGTGTCTATAAATCCAGTGAGGCGTTGCTGGAGGACACCAGCTGCTTTCAAAAGCCAAGAACTCACACAGGAAAAATTTTGCATCAAACAACAGAGACCAGGGTTATGCTTACCTAAGTGCTGGGGGACAAATGGTTTGGGACAAGGAGGAGGGATTGGGAAAACACTATTCTTGCACATGCCACCAAGTGATGTGTCCCAGCACAGGCAGGCTGCAAAGAAGCAAGTATTGATGTGGTCCAGCTAGGAGACCAGACTCTCACTCTTGTACTACACCAAAATCACCCTTTGCACATTCCAGAGATCTTTGTTTATGCCTTGAATGTAGAGGCATTTTAACACACTCCTTTCTGTTGTTTACAGTACCACATGAGCCTCACAAGCTCTTGACATTTTACTGTGAATCCTGTTGAAATCAGCATCTTCACACATGTGCCATACAGAGCAAGGGACCCCTGCTACAACTCCGCCATGTAAAAAGCAAAGCTATTTACAAGGCACAGGGGATAAAGCCTTGCAAACATACTGGTCCTTATTCCAGCTTTAGAAATAAAAAAGTTGCTTCAGATACCACTGAATTCTTGATGAATGAGCTAGCAGGCTGCAGGAAAACATCTCCTCAGCAATTCTTGATCCTTAAACTTATATGCCTGGTACCTACTTGTAGGCATAAAACCAAAGAAGAAGTTAGCACATTCAAAAAGAAGACCAGCTTTCTAGTTAAATCACAATAACATCAAAAACCTGAAAACAAGCTTCAAAGAGAGTAAGGAAAATACAGTCTAGTAGTGAGAAGTACCACAAAATGCCAAGTTCTATCTTACAAAGCACAAACCAGAAGTCTTTAAACCTTCAGACGCCAGCTTATCCAACATACCATTCTGCTCTTCTCAACTCAGGATATGCGAGGATACTTAAGGAATGCAACCCAGATGTTTATGCTTTTTTCAAATTTAAGCCTTTCTGAAACATTAAGCCAGTGAGATGGGTAGAGTTTTTCAGACACCAGACACCAGCCTGTTAATTACACAGCAGATAGTTTGTCTGGCTGAGCTGGGAAAAGTGGGGAGCAAGCACTTATGCTAAAGAATACTGAAATAGAAAATTCAGAAGGTAGAAGCACTCAACAGTATTTTTTCCTTCAGTGCTTGACTTCTAAATTGGGTTGCAGTACTCCATCCTCCCATCCAGGGAAGATCCTATCCCCAAGTTAATTCTGGTAGGGTATGCTCTGCTGCAGTTCCCAGCTGGTGTGGTCCATAGAGGAACCACAGTGTCTATCAGCCATCGGGGCAAATGAGTTTCCAGAGAGATGCTGAGAAGGTGGTTAATCTGAAATTCATATCCCAACACGTTGCCCGGGTTTGACTTATTTCCAGGCTCACAGATGTGGACAAGCCAAAAAAAATAAAGAGCCAGTGAAAATAATTACTGTCATTATTTCTTGGCAACCACTTTCCAATGTATATAATTTGGCACACTTTTGTATGGTACATGCCTGCAGATAGCTTTAGAGGTATTACTGGTGTTTGGACATGTGGAAGTAAACCAGATGCTTTGGCTTGGCCCCAGGTTCAGGTTTTTCCCCAAGTTGCCCATTTCTAGTAAAGATTGTTACCAAAAGGGTGTTGGTGATCTTACTGTGACAAGCAAAAACAGAAGTGGACTACACTCCAAACAACAGAAACCTCCTTAGGACAAAGTTCTTTACTGACTGAAGCTGAAGGTTCACCTCAGTGCTGCTTTGGATCCATTTCTGTCACGACTGAACCATGGGTACAGAAGCTGAGCACAGAATCTCCCCCTTTTCTTTCATCTTTCAAGAGGCTCCACTCCAGCACAATCCTTCCTGATGGAAGCATGCTGGAGCCAGCTCTCCTCCAGACCAGTCCTCCATGCCTCCCAGTGCATGGAGGGAGACAGACACTGCATGGCTCAGTGTGCATGCTTTCGGACTGGGAGTCCAGAACCTCCCTTTTCAGTGTCGATCAACTGATCTTATAGCTACTGAACACCCAAGATACTCAAATTACCAATCTATCCCACAGTTTTCCTTCCCTCCTTTCATCTGAGCCCTCTACTCCTTGAGGGATCAAAGTTCCTGCTAGAGGCTCTATGTGCTCTGGTAACGCAAAAACAAAGAAAACAAACAAACAAACAAAAAACCAAACAAAACCATCCCAAAAACAAACAAACAAAAAACCCCCCCACCAAACCAATCTTAAAAAAATGAAAAAAAAAAAAATCAAACCAAAACCCAACTACAACAGCAAAAAAGAGTAAAACAGAGAAAAGTTTCAGGTTTTTTTTCCATTTCCTCTCTTACTGTTCTTTGAGGAAGGAAAAGCCCTTTTCCCACTAGGCAGGTAATCCGCAGCAAGGTAACTAAGAATAGAAAGTGTTTGTATTCCAGTGCTAACACATGTAGTTCGCACTTGAGTTTGGGGGTTTTGGGTGGTGGGGATTTTTTTGATGGATTTTTGGGGGACTTTTTTTTTTTTAGGAAGGCTAAAACCACACTATTATTTTTCTTTCTCATAATAATCACTGTAATAAGAGCACAGCTCAGAAAATACCGAATTGGCATTTCTAAAGCCTCTTGGCTGCTCCATTTTGCACTAGAAGAGCTATCTTCTTGGCATTGGCCTAGACAGCACAAAGACATAGTATGTGTTGCATCACAAGCTAATAGCCAGAAGAGCAACATTTATACTACTTTATATGAATGAGACATGAAGAAAAATAAAGTGTCTTATGGATAACTCAACAAGCTATTCATCTAACTGGGCCTTAATTTATTTGATCTATAATAACAAAATATTTCCTCCTTTATAATTTCATTCTTTAAATTCACCAGATGACAGAAGAATATTGTAAGCAGAAATTCTGTACTAGAAACCGCATTCCAGTGGTATTGAGAAATCACTTTCTTGTGGTGGAACTAGAAGCCTGTTCTTGGAGCTGCAAGGATTTCTATTTCTCTGATAGCTTTCTGTGTGGTTGAGATGTAGTGTACACTACAGAACAGGCCTTATTTTGGATGCCAATGAACCTCATGGGTAGTAAATCTTTTTTCTTAAGCAATTAAATTTCTGACTTTAATCTTTCATTCTCTTGATAGAAGTGGTTTTCTTGATAGAAGTGGATCAGTCTGAATGCCAGAAAATAATCTGCAAAACAAAGGTTGCCCCCAGCTCTAAACTACATTTAATATTTCTCTTTTACTGCAATCATCCCTGCTGCTTTCTTTTTAAATATTTTTTTTCTTTCTGCACTGTAATGTAAGAGATCAACTCTCACAGCTAGGAAAGAGCAAGCAAGTTTTGAGACATGCTGTCTTAAGAGACCTGAAGCATCTACACACACCAAATCTTGCCCTTTCTATTACTCATTGAGGCCAAAGTGCTAAAGCTGGAAGAGATATTCCCAGTCTTCAATGCCTTACAGCTGCCCTCAAAATCTCAATTACAAACAACATTAATCTAGAAGTCCATGTCCATCACTACTTCACCCTGTCTAGCCTCTCCTTTCATATCTGGGGAAAAATCCCACCAAATGCTGGCATTCCAATTTTCCCCTTCTGTCTGTAAATGAAAGACTATTTATAAAAAAGAAGAAGACTAACTGCAAAGGTAATAGTATCTCTATTAACTAGAGGATCCTGAAACATTTTATTTAAGCAGTTAAATGAGCTAGAATATGAGAAAGTATTTGTCCAGTAAGACACCACTGCTCCCTATCAAGCCTACATTCTTTATCTGTAAGGAGGCTACTGAACAGAGGCAGGCATTTACTACCAATGGTCTTGCCACCTCCAGGGTGGGCTCTTGCCATTAGGAGGTGTCTGACAGGACCATATTTTGAAATAACACAGGAGTCTGGACTGGATTGAGACCCGCATAAAACTGTGAACCTGAAACCTGCCAGAGAGTTTGGATGTCCAGTACATTTTGCATCAGCACGGGCCTCTCTGCCTCTCAACGTGGGAAAGATTATATGGTTGTGGTGATTGGTTCTCAGCTGGACAGCTGCAGAGACAGTAATGAAACTTAATGAAGGGTGTCATAGCACTCAAGCTCTCTACTAAAATTTGAAAAGGAATATTACACATACCATAAAATGCATTATATATTCCATTGATGTCTTGCACAAAATAAATACTTCTTTCTTAATAGAGCTCTCCCTTCATTATTTTTAGAAATGCCTAGAATATTATGAGACTTGGCATTTGGAAAGGAGTTTTCATTTAAAACACCACGTGTGAGCTACAACTGCTCTTAGACTGAATGGCAAATCTCCCTTTTCAAGACTTCAGTATGTAACTTCTACTCCTTAATACAGTTATGGGTTGGGGTTTTCCAGGTCTGATCAAGTGAGTGCCAAGATGTACTTTTCCCTTCTCCTTCCACTGTACAATAAACCTAGCATGATTTGTGGGTGTTCAGCACTTAAATCTGATCAAGCAGACCTTTAAGATCTTATTTGAGCCTTTAACCCCAGATGATAAAATAAGATGTCCAGGATTATTTAGTCCATATAAATAACCTGCAATTCTTTATGGCCCCTTGTGCAGCCACACAAAATATGGGTCTATATTTTGTCCAGTATCACACAAGGACAAGATTAACAGTCCTGCACCCACTGTAGACTAACAAAAATCCTACAACACATTTCAAAACAACTGTAGGAAAAAATTACCCTCTCTGGTGCCCTTCCTAGACTATCCAGAAGCATTTGCTGTGTCAACATCTTTCTCTGCCAAGTATCAGTTTATGCAAAATATTTTCATGACTGAAAACAACCAGGATGATGGAATTACTTCCTAAATCAGAGCCAGGGTATCTCATCATACTTGTTTAAAGTCAGTGAAGGGTATCTGTTAGCACTATTGACTTACTTAATGAAGGAGGTGGCAGAATTAGGCTCAGAAGGCTTAATTTATCACAAGAACAACCTATTGACTTCAAAAACTGAGCCACTGACAGACGAGAATTGTCATATTTTCTTAATAATTTCAGAAAAATAAATAACTGTCTTGAGCCCTCTCAAGTGTGAGAAACTTGAAAAGTGTGAGCAAGCAGCCACAGAGCAGACAAACTCTGCTCAAGACACACAACACCTTTCACTTTGCTGTGCTCCTACAAACTGGAGCCAGAGCATGATTTAATACTGAGTTATCAATTTGCTTGACACAAAAGATACAGAGAGGACAGTGAGAACTGCAGACTGAATGTGTTTTAAGAGAAGCATGTTTCCAAAGAGGTCAAAAAAGTAATTGGGCAGTAATAGAATTGTGTGAGATGATATTAAAGCCTACAGTTATTCATTTTATTACATTTTGCTGCAGCCACAGAACCAACAATCTATCTAGGTTGAAGTTTATTTTGTTAAGCTTAGAAATATACATAAAATGAACATTTCAGTGCCACCTTTGGCTTACCTACCTAGGGCAGAGTTCAAGACACTCTAGACTAGGTTTCAAAGCTACTGAGCCTGCAGGAATAGTAGGTCCCTAAAACCCAAAGCAGGGGTAGCTTAAACATAGACTCTTCCTACACATCCCTAAAGGATTGCTGTGTTTTAACAAAAGCAGGAACTCTCAGAGAACTGCTGTGGTGTGCTCCTACAAGTTTCAAGGCTAAAACATGCCCACACTACACTTGGCAGAAAAATGCACTAACTCCTGTAGAAGAGCTTCACAAAATTCATCAGACAGCCCAAGTCTAGGTTTCTAATGCTTCTGATCCTTGACATTGAACTATTTAATGGCTAGCACATGTGACCCATTTCACTACTAACCACTAGTACAGCCTCTCCCTGCAGCAGAACACAAAGGAAAGTGATGGAGAGAATTGTGCTTAACTAAATTAACTACAAGTTAGAAGGAGCTATATTTAATGGCTGGTGCTTCTGCTGCTTGGTTGCACTAAATGTTCAACTTTTTTGCAGAAACCAAAGCAAGATGTAAAATGTGACTCCATATCTCTATAAAACTCCATATCTCTCTTAACTTCAGATTAACCCAAACTTCATTTTCAAACATGTGTCCACCTATTCATTTATAATTATGTATTAGAACCATCTGCACCTCCTAAATTCTTATGTTCAGAGGGAAGGCTTGGATTAAGTGTGAGTTTCTTCAACTGAATGTGCTTTTGAGTACATTTTGAGCTTTTTAGACTAAAGGTTCTACAAAGCTAATTAATTCCTTGACTTTATGGATTGGTTATGGCTTGAACCTCAAAGCAAAAGAAGAGTTAACAATTTATTGCCCCACAGATTAAATGCAGAGCTGCTACTTCATACAGCAGGAGGTCCATCTTGGTATGTCTGTGCCCAAATCACAAAAAAAAGGCATCAGCCAGCCACTGCCTAAGACAACTTATGGTCTACCATGGTACCTGCCTTAACCCAGCTCCTAGGGAAGCCAAACCACAAGTTATCCTGCCTGCATGAGCTTGGCAGAATGCACTGGGGAGGAAGATTCTGCTCTAATTCTTCCGAATCTCACTTCCTCTTGTACAGAAGAAGGTGAATGACAGAATTCATGCCAGAATTAGACTATTCTTATGCTGTTCTGAAATACCACACTTCCCATCTCAAAGCACCTGGTGCAGATCATGTGACAATACCCAAGCATCTCAGCAACCTGTTCTGCTTTAACTGCAGGGGGCTGATAACTGCTCTGTAAATACTGATTGGGGCAATCAGAAGTTACTCCCCAGAGGAGGCAGTAAACACACCTGCATACTTGCAATGGTTACCTAATTTGTTGTGCTGTCTGAGAGCACTATTACTTGCTATGGCAAAGCCCTAACAAAATCCTACTGAAATCACCTGGCAGAGATTTACTAGAGTGATACTTTCCTTTTTACTTCAGTGCTTTTCCCAGATAAATTTGCAAGAGAATGCTATTTCCATTACAAATGTTGTGATTGTAGCTGCACTTGTGTATCTTGCCACCCCAGAAGGATTTGGCCTCAAGAAGGGTCAGTTTTCCAAAATCCTAAACAAGCTATATGGTTAGACTGACAAATTTTCTAGAAGCCCTAATAACAAACCTGCAGGTGCTGGTGGGGAAGACCTCACAGTCCTGACCACTGAACTCAGTGGACCACAGACAGCTGACAGGTGGTGTGGCCAAAAAACCAGCATCACACTGGGCTCTGCTCTATTCTACCATCAACATTACGTGGATTTACTAAGAAAATACTTGTTTCAGGTAGTATCATTGCAAAGAAAGTAAGTGGTGGATATGATAGATCAAGACAGAGATTAAAGAGCAAAGTTTTAATATGATCACTTCTTCTCTCCTCAGCTAGAATGCTAAAGCTAAATCTTATTTCCATGGAGGTTTCCATTTTATTCCCCTCACAATCCCTCGTCCTCTAAAACCCACATATATGCCATTAGGCAATAAGCTTAAGGATATCAAACAGCAGTCAATTAATGTTAACAACTGACTCAGTCTTCCTTTTCTTTCAGCAGTAGTTTGTGGTCTTATTGAACAGGCTTTAGAAGAGAAATAGAAGAAATTGAATACATACCAACTAGCAAAAAATAATACACCCCTAAAAGCATAAAACCCAGAAACTGGATGTGACTGCAGAACCTATATTCAACATGCATTCAATGCTTTACCATTCACAGGCACTTTCACTCACTGCCAGCAAGGAGTGGAATGGCAGTAGACATTTGCCAGCTTCCATATATGTGTCTCCTGTTTACTCTTAACGGAGTACCTTTTTCTTGTAAGTCATTATGTCAAATGCCAGGACTTTGACATTGAGCTGTGGCTCAGTATTCCAGACCTCAAGAACCATTTCCAAGTTAGAGTAGCTTTTACAATGTTATGCAAGATTATTTTCTTCTTTAAGGGTACCATCTAGAGTTAGGAAGTGGCTATGCTGTCTGTTGGTACACAACATATTCTAAAATTGTTATCAAAAAGCAGAAAGTAGCTACTGGAGATTATTTGCCATTATTAGACCCAGCAAATTCTTAGTGCTCCACATTCTAACAAGACAGCCATAATTCTATATCCAGTCTGAAAAAATAGAAATCTCTACAGACTACACAGTTTTGTCTTCTAACAAGATGTAACAGCAATGTTTTTAAGGAAACCAGTGAAAACCAGTGCTGGAGTTTCAAGAAGGCATTATACACTGTAATGAAAATATTTTGTCAAAATTTCCAGATATCCTATTGCTTTTTTTCCATAGTGAGCCAGTTATTACAAAGCATCTTGTTCATCTGAAGAAGATACTTTTCCATCCCCAAAGGCTTTGCCTGTAACACAAATAACCAGGAATTGGTGGTACTCCAAATGATGATGTACAAATTAGTACTTTCTCTCTGGCATAAATGCAGCATCATTTAAAAAAATAAAGACTAAAGAACATGCTTAGCAAACCAGCAGGCATTCAAAATTCCCATATTCACAGAGTTCAACCAAGCATCTTTAATGTCTTCTCTCATCACTCAAGAGGGACATGTGAAAACTTCACTCAAAATACTTGCTACAACAACAAGAAGAGCATTCACCTTTTGCTCCTGATGGGTGGTGATTTACAAGCCCAGAGTGACAATCTCGTTACCCCATGTAGAGAAAGGCTCTGTGTGTAGGCTTGTGCCAGGCTGAGCTCCAAGACTCCAAGAGGACTTTCAGCTCCCTGCACAATGGGAGGTCGAAACCTGAACCAAATAGAGGCTGTTCCTGGCAAGAAAGCACTGAACTACACAGGGGAAATAGGTTATAAAGAATAATCATCAACTGGGTGCATGGTGTTTTCAAACCAGCATTTTAAATGTTGTTCTTTGAACCTGGAAGTCAACCTGAAACAAAAGTACATGCTGAGCGACACTCTGCAAACAGGCTGGGATTCATAAGTTACCCAAACCCTGTCACCAGGGCCATCAAATTTGATGTTCTGGGAATAAGAGCAAGCACTCCTCTACTTGTGCAATGATTTAAAGACAATAAGCAGCACATTCAAGCAGCTCTCCTGAACCCTGATGTTGCACACATAAGTGCACCACCAGCAAAACATTTATGCTTGTGTTTCACAGAGGCAAGTCCTGTATACACACACCAAGTGAAAAATAACAGCATGTCTCTGGAAAGGACTCTTGCTAAGGCAAAACCTTTTCTCTTAGAGATCAGTCCTTGATTCTCCTTTCCCCCCAACAGAGAAGTCAGCCAACTGTTTGGTGTGAAAACAAATTCTCCCAGTGTGGCCACAAGCTGAGCTAACACAAGAAACATTTCCTCTTGCCCAGCTTCTGCAGATGATGGGACTTGGTCCCAGGACATTGTATTTAGTTTCAGTCTAGAGCTGCAGATCAGCCGGAGGCTGAGAATCCCACCCTTGCCCTGTTAAGAAGGAAACAGTGTTGAAAGGAAAGCATTTGCCTCCAAGAGGGAGGATTATTTTTAAGGACTAAGCATTTAGCTGTTTAGGGTACAAACCATGCAAAGGAGTTTAGCCAGAAGTCAACTAGGGGAATAACACACAATTTCTCTCTGTATAATGTAATGGTTTTCTTAAGTAAGTTAGAAAAGGAGAAGCAATTTGGTGGTATTCTACAAAGAGGCAGCTCATATTTTCACAGAGTAATTCATATCTGATGAAGTGTATATGTATTTATTTACCTTTGTCTTGGTACATAACTCAAATCCTTCTGGGCAGCGGTTTTGCTGTAGAACAACAAACTGCAGTGCACATACACACAAATTCACATTGATTTTATGAAACAGTCACCAAATTTTGGCCAGATATAAGCTATATTCAAAGAGATCCAATTTAATGCTATTGCTTCAAAACCAAAGCTGGGACCCCATTCTTCAGTGTCCAGATAAGATTACCTAAAAAGCACACGTGGTACTTCCACAGCATTGCTATGCAATGGTACACTGATCCTTAGGGCCACACAGCTATGACAGCCAGACCCTCTCCCTCACACAAATCTAGAGTATCTTATGGACTGTTCTTGCACATGACCCTGTTAGTGGGGAGAAAAAACCACAACAAACCAACAAAGAAAACTCATGCAAAAACATCCAACTCCCCTTTCCCCAACCTTTTCACTTTAGAAGCAAAACATACAATGAGTTTGAAGATTTACATTAACCTTGTGAGGCTTTCTGGGAACTTCAAAGCACTATGGCTCTGACACAAAAAGTGCCTAAATGATATAAACCCAAAATTTGGATGGTGTTAAATGCCTAATAGGACACTCAAGAATGTCTGACTGTGTTACGCCTACACTGCAGTCACCACTGTAACCACAGCTTGGTGGAGGGGTACTTCAGCATAAAATTCAGCTGAGTAACAGAATTTCAGCATTTGGACTTTGCTGAGCTCTGACCTAAACTCTGCTGGTTTCTGGATAGGCAGCTTACAGTTCAAGAACAGCTGCCATCTACTTCAAACACAGCAGCTGTTACAATCTAAGAATAACATAGATGGGTCTCAACCCAATTTCTATGAAGCTTTGAAGTCCAGCTTTGAGATCCAACTGGGAAAAGAATTGGCTTTGAGAAGAAGGATTATTTCTGAGGACAAAACTTTTAGTTGCTAAGAGTACAAAATGTACAGTAATCTACGTGCTGAACTAGGAGAACAACATCCAACATCAGAAAGCAACATAGGTTACCCATCTGTACAGTAAAGCTTTAGAACATCTACTGAGCAAGCCTACATTCAAATTTTTTGAGGGTCAGGCACCAAATTGCATAGCCCTTCCTATGTGTTAATTGAGTCAAACAAGCAGAAAAAATAATTAAGGAAGGAGAAAAAGTAATGGGCCTTGTGCTTTCATTAAATCTAGCCACTTAATTTTTTTCTTCCCACTCTCCTTCAAATAGCTAAGAGTTCCTCTCCCAGTGTCCTGGGACATGTGGTGGGAAAAATGGGACAAATCAATTCACAACTCTAAAATTATGCTACTGTACCCAACACCCACATACAGAGACTCACTGGACCAAACCAAGAGGCCCTGTTAGTGCTGGGATTTGCAGGCAGAAATCTTCATCGCTCATTCTCCTGGCACCAGGCAGGAGCCTGGAGCCTTCAGAAGTTTATTATTCCTGTTCCACAGTACAGAGTGTTTCACTGATGTATTTAAACAACCTCCAGTTAAAAAACAAAACAAAACAAAATAACCAGATACATGCTTATCACCGGCAGGGGTGTGAGGCCAAACAAACACCAGCCAGCTCTGTGGGAAGGTCCAAGCCTGCAAAAGTCAAGGGAAAGGAAGGAGAGAACCACTCAACCAGTGCAGCACAGGCAACACAACTCCCAGGAGAGGAAGTAGCCCAAGAGACCTCACTAAAGACATATTTTAGCAGCTAGCTCTACTGAACCAAAGTGAATGGCCCCCAGCACAGCTTTGTAAGCTGTTGTTTCCCAGGTATGAAGTTTTCACTAGCTACTCAAGGCATCAAGATGGGATGGGAGGTAGATATCCAGATGTCTTCAAGAGGTCTCAGCAAGTGATTCTGGCTTAGGGATGCTGACATCTCTTTTCTTCTTTCTCAGCTTCAAAGGTGCTTTACTGCACACATTTTTTTTCCCTCCTTCCTTTCACTCCTCTCTCTCCTATCAGCATCCATAAAGGCAAATCAGTTTTTCACTTACCTTTCAGCCACAGATCACTTGCCTTGTAGTCATACCAGTCCACCCAAAACACAGGAACAGCATCCATTCAAAGATGCATCTAGCTGTTTCCACCCATCCTTTCTTACACAGCACTCCTGTATTTTACTGCTGGTTCACAGAGCTTCAACAAGCTCAAAATTTGTATCACCAACATAGTCCTTAAGGACAAGGATCTTCCTAACTACCCATTATTCATACTCACACCAACTCAGACCAAACTGACCAAACAGCCCCCTGCAAACTGAAAAACACTAACCCTTCTTCCACCAGCCACCCAAGCTCACAGCCCTGCCCTGGGCACCTCCTGGGCCTGTGCTAATTCACAGCAACTGTAGCTTGGAATCAGCTTTCTCCCAGCTGATGCTGCTTCATCTCATACTAAGATAACAGAACTTAGTATAGATGGAATTAGTTTTTCTGACGAGTATGTTCCTTCTTCTGAGGAAAAACACATGGTGTCAACCTTAAAAGGGCTTTTCCCTGATTTGCTAGGGAAAAAAGACTAAAAATCCTGCAGTATGAGGACCCTTGAAGGCAACCAAAGTAAGACCAGTTCCTGCTCTAGGATAACTTAGTGTTCCCCTTTAGTGGGAGCACCATGTGGAAGGAACAACTGCCTTTCCTTACAAAGCACTAAGACAAAATATCCCAAAGCCTCTCTTTTTCCCAAAAGGGTTGTCTTCTTAAACAACCACTCAGAGGTAAGGATATCCAAAATCCATCCCAAATGAAGAAAAAAGTTAAATCTACACCAAGGCAGGTATTTGTTTCTCACTGAAGTCGGCAGGATCTAAGTGTGCAAGTTTCTCTACAGTTGATTAACAGAATGACCGAGCAGAAACACAAACCTTGAAAGCCTGGTGTTAGAGTTTGGATCTATGTCTGTAAAGCAGCACATACTTGCACTGCCCTGAACACTGCCCAGCCGCAAGGCTGTTGTGCAGCTGCCAACACAGTGCTCTAATAAAATGAAGAGGGGTTTTGAAATTTGCTTGGATAAAAATTGGGCCACAGCTAAAGGACATCATCAGAAGTTTTGCTTAGCAAGGATCTGGATGACTGGGATTTAATAATGGATTATTAGAAAAGCATTGCTACATTTCAACAGTTTGAATAGTGCCACTAAAGCCCCAGGGAGAGCAATTCAAGTTTGTGTGAACCAGTACCAAAGGAAAACTATTTTCATGAGCTGAGGACTGACCAGTCAGCTTTCATGTACAGTATGAAGATTTACATTTGCCATGGTGGATAATGACTGATAGAAGAAATTCTCTGTGTACTGAGAAGTTACATTTCACTTCTGTTTTTAAAATTATTTTATTTATCCAAGGTTACTTGTGGGAAAAATTAATGGTTAGTCAAATACATATTACTTAGTTGCAAAAATAATAAAGAACTTTTTAAAAGGAGAGAAATGAGAGTACCAAATTGACTTGAATTTATTTGACTTGAATTTTCATCTCATATGGAAGGCAAATGAATATTTATATACTGTAAAGTCAAGTGTCTAGCCACCAAAATAATGTCATCAAAAAGCCATCAGGAGAAAAGGTCTTATTATTTGAATAGATTTTTTCCTTCTGTGGTTCTTTCTTCTTTCAGTCTAAATAAACACTTGGGCTGCAGCCATATTTCATCTGTTGGAAGTTTGGGGAGGTGGCAGGCCCCTGAGTTAAAAGAGAAACTAAGTTTTTCACTTTGTTAGCGGCAAGAGTAGGGCCCTAAGGAACTGAGGGAGAGGCTTCACAGCCCAACACAATCACCCATTCAGACTGATTAGGATGAGACACTGTGGGAAAGCCATTTCCAATGCTCTCCAGATGCAGCCAGAGCAATAGCAAAGCAAGCACACTGCCAAAAGGAGCAGGGACCTCCACCACTGCGTGATATACACCACAGAACTCAAGATAACAGTGTCCAAGGGAACACCACCTGAAATTCCTTTAGCTGAGGCATCTCAAGCTCTTCACTGGAAATCAATTAACCACCAGTACAAAATGTTTGCCTGCATATGCTTTAGGCAGCCACTTTGTTCTGCAAAGTCTCCATCTGTGAGGTATAGATCTAACTCTCTGTCCCTTTTCATTGCAGCAACAATTAGAGGCACTCCAAAATTCAGAAGGATTGGCCTCTAGCCCTTCTGGGAAGTGTTTGCATATCCAGCTTCAGAGGAGCAGTGAGAACCAACAGAGAACAATACAGGAGAACTGGGAGGACTGCAGGGCTGTGACTTCCCAGCCTGGCTGGGCTGCAGCTCCAAGGTGCCCAGGACATCACCTGGGAGACACTGCTGGCAAGCCACAGCTTTGGCAAAACAACAACTGCCATATTTTCTTGTGATCCAAGACTGACCCAGGTGGTACCACTCATGCCAGCCAAAACCTTGCTGCGACCTAGCTTAGGTTTCAGGTGAATAAGAACTTGGGAGCTGAGAGCTTTTGTGGATTTTTGTGTAAGACGACACTTGGGGATTGTAGAACAACTGGCATTTTTCTTATTGAAATTCCTTCTAAATTAAAAAATTTCAATAGGAGTTTTCCCTTCTAGTGCCAGCTACATATAAATGTTGTGAAACAAACCCTTCCAGACATCTAAGCAAGAGTGATTGCTTCTGGGTTTCAGAGTAAGCCTGAAATTGGATCCAGACCAGTACTTGCAGACATACTTTTTCATTTTTAAGACCCATTGCCCAATGGCTCTCACATTCCTCCCAGTGGCCAGTCCATTGTTTGTGAGCATCCTCAGTAAAGCTGCCGTAAATAATTTACACAACCCTCAGCCAACCAAGGCTGAGATGGTACCACCAGGGCCACATGAACATCTCAAGCTATAGCTATATTACTTTGCACATGATGTGAAATGAAAAATAAAGCCCTGAGCATTCCAGTCATACCAACTGGGCTCCCGATAGCACTTTTAAACAAATCTCCACTGTTTCAGGGATGGAGCAGAACTGCAGTCTGTCTGCTTCGATTTAAATCTGTCCCTGAATGATGTCCATAAGTTAACAGGGAGAATTACAAGGGAAGGAACAAATAAACATTATGAAAAGAAAAAGAAAACCAGACTTTTTAAACACTCAAATGCCTGCATAGTTCCCAGGCTAAGCATTCATGTCTTAAGAAAAAACCCCAATCTTCTCAACAGTGCACAAGATCTAGCAGCTCTGAGGCTGTGTAACCTATCTGGGAATCAGGTATGGATTTACAGGGGTGAGGGGAGGGAGAGAGGAGAACTCTGACTTGTTCCCGTGACCTGTGCCTTGCAGGGCATGTGATCTCAGGCCACAAAACAGGGCTGTCTGCAGGCACACCACCCACCACATGTGGGCTGGTGTGAAGGTTGTCCTCTCCAGAGAGGTGAGAAACCACCCTGGAAAGTGCTTTTGTCTGTCAACAGGGGCAATACATCTGGTGGTGTGGTCACGTGTAATGTACATGAAGGGGAGGTCTGGCTACTACTGATTTTTAGGACCATTTCTGCCTTTGCTTTCTACTGCAGCCAAGGGAAAGACTTGTGTCTTTTATATGTATGTACCTCAGCTAAAGCCATTCCAGTTTTATGACAATGGCCCCATGAACCTCTATTTGTGTCCAAATGCTGCTGCAGGACAAACAGAAAGTCCATGTAGACCCTCTCTCTACCAGGAGCCCAAGTCTGCAGCCACCAATCACAGGCTGGTGTTAATGTACAGTGCTGAAACATAGCAAGTCCCCAACAAGTGACAGTAGGTCACTTTAATGGTATCTAACTTGTCCCACAAAAAGCCATCTAGGATCCCATTTGGCCCAGATATTGTATTTATGTGGTTCAAATTTATGCCTACGTTTAATGCAGAAATGTTAGAGACTGAGTGTAATTTGTGCTTGTACTTCTAATAGCTATGTAAAAAATATTAGACAAAGACAATAAAAGGAAAAGCTTTCCCCTGTCTCTCTCCTCAAACTCCTTTTTAGCTTAACCCAATTTTCCAAGTCACTTAGAGGCCTTTAAATAAAATGAAATCCTAACGATGTCGCTGCCATGAATAATTAATTGTACCAGTACAATCTCTCAAATAAAATCCATTCTCATTAGATTAGAGGTTTTCTCAAGACACACGAGTTCATTATGGCATTTTTACATCCTTCTTGTCTCTTATGTTTCTTTGGCTTTCCTTATCTGTGTCTTTTCTTATTTGTGTCTGAGACACAGGACTCCATCACCTCCAAAGCAACATTCCAATACGTCCAATACCCAGGGAAGAGAGCTCTATACACCCAGGCACATGGTGGCAGGAGTTTGAGAGCCCTGTCTGCAACTTATGTGCAGCCCAGTGGGGTGGGGACACTCCTGTTTCCAGAATCCAAAGACTATTTGAAAGGTTTACCCCTCTCTACTAAAAGCTCTAAACAGTATGTTTCAAGTTTAGTGTGAAATCTCTGTTAAAGCTATTCGCAGTGTTTTAAGACACAGGATGTTAAAGAGCATTGTGATTCTGATATTAATAACCAGGCATCCACCTTTTTCTACCCAGATTTCTATTTAGATTATTAAGGCTAATGAGTGAGTTAAGGATAGGGGATCACAAGCATTGCACATAAGAAGTGCTCTGTCTATGAACATTTTGGTAGGCAAAAACTTCCAAGACACTGAGAGCTGCATTTATCCAAAGACCAAGGAAACTATTTTAAAGTATAATAGGAGTCATTCACAGTATCCTTAGTAATAGCCTTTGCCACAAGGAATAAATCTTCTGATCAGACATGACCCAGTTTAAACTACTGGCATCCAATATGTTTTTTTCTTAAGCCTCTGAAAGTCCAGACTCATCCAGTGGAATTTTCTTCTTTTGAAAGTGACGATAGTATAAGGAATGAGAGCTCCCTGAAGTCTTCAAAGCAACAATTATTAATTTTTTGGAAGAGGCATAAAAATAAAGTCCAGCTTACCAAGAGTCTTCAGGAATCTGATTTTATTTTTCACAGAGGCAAGCATTACTTTCAGTGCAGAGGACAGATTCCAAGTCTGATAACTACATTTCATCTCTTACATGTGCCCTGAGAGTTCAGTGGAATTTGGAATCATAAAATGGTTTGTGTTGGAAGGGACCTCAAAGATCATCTAGTTCCAGCCCCCTGCCATGGGCAGGGACACCTTCCACTAGACCATGTTGCACAAAGCCCCATCCAACCTGACTTTGAGCACAGCCAGGGATGGGGCATCCATCTACAACTTCTCCGGACAACCTGTTCCAGTACGTCACACCCAAGAATTTCCATCTCACATCTAATCAAAACTATTCTCAAATTAAAGCCATTGCTCCTTGTCCCATTGCTACATGTCCCTGTAAAAAGTTCATCTTCAGCTCTCTTGTTGGCCCTTTTTAGGTACTGGAAAGGTGCTCCAAGGCTCCCCAGTCTCCTCTTCTCCAGGCTGACCAACCAGAGCTCTCTCTGCCTGTCATCATAGGAGAGGTGCTCCAGCCTTCTGATCATCTCTGTGGCCCTCCTCTGGACCTATTCCAAAAGATCCATGACATTCCTGTGCTGAAGACCCCAGAGCCAGACTCCATATTTCAGGAGGGCTCTCACAAGAGCAGAGTAGAGAAGTATCTGGACCTGCTGGTATGGCATTGCTGCATCAATACATTACTGTCCTGCTGCTTCAGATGCTTCCTCACAAAATGCAAATTCTGAAAGAACATGCTGGTAACAGAGTGCTGGATCAGAGATCTGAAAGGGAACTCCCCTGTAACAGGATTCCTTGAACACCACCTTACACCTACCTGTGGTCTTCACCCCCATCACTCTTCTTGGGAAGATACCACTTCCATGGTTAGTAATTATATTCTGGCCCAAATTTACTCTTGGAAATTACAACCATTTCTCTTTAGGCCAGTTTTGTCCTTCACACCAAAGAGCTGCTCTTCCTGACAGAGTTTATCTCCTTGATGTGTTCATAGGCAACATTCATAATTTCTCCGTTTTCACCATCTTAGATGATTTAAATTCTCCTGGTCATCCAGGTGTTTCTTTTCTCCACATCACTTCACTGTGGAGATTATGGGTGGTGAAAATGAGGGAGTGGAACTACACAGTATACATTAACCCCTTGAACATGGAGTTAGTAATTCCTTCCCTTCTGCCAATTCCTCATTTGAGGTACCTTAAGACATCAGGATTGTAGATATTTTTTCCTGGTTACTTTGTACCTATAACTCCCTGTAAACACCTGATCGTGCACCATGTCCTACATACTCTTCCTTTGCTCTTTCCAAGTGCTATGCTTTTGGTTTGTAAGAGTAATTCTTGTTATCACCATCCTCTTCATACTGCTGGTGCCTCATAACTTCATGTCAGCACCAAGTTTCACTGGCTCTCCAGAGCCTGGTCACAGACGTGCCCTGGCTAGGAGGACTGGGACCATGGCACATAACCTACTACTGGAAAAGCCCAGGGGAAGGGATGTTACCCGATTACTATCTCACTGCCCACGGTAATATGTCCTATAAACACTGCTAGTTTTTATGCAAGATCATTAACTGAACTATTCAGTATGAATTCTTCTCCTCAGGGCTGTGTTTAAAACATGTCTCCAGCCCTGTAATCCCCCTGTCAGCAAAGCTTCCCATTATCTCTTCTTTATCTAGCTTTTGTATTCGTCCCTATCTTAACCATCTAAACTAATAAATTGTCTCAAAGGACCATAAAATCTGGTCTGCCAGACACAACGTTTCATATTCCAATTGTCTCTCCAGCACTTATCACAAAGATTTTGTCTTTATTCAAAGTCAAGGCAAGTTCTGTACTTCTGATGTCAGCAGCTCTGAGACACCTCTAACAACAAATCCTTGAGTTCATTAGTTCCCCTTGATCCGTTCATTCCTACTCACAAAGTTTGCTCTCCTGAAATAAAGCACTTTAGTTTTATTTAACAACCTTTTGATTTAAAAGAACTCCATGGGCATTCAGTCAATCCAAGCAGTTTGGTTTGATTCTGACAATCACTTCTTTGCTGCTGGAGTCTGCAGTAACGACATCAGACTCCCATTATGGCTGGTGAAGAAATCTGCCAATTACTGGGCAAAAAACTATCTGGATCCTACCAGTCCTAGGTACTGTTTTACCACCTCGTTTTACAGATGAAATTCAATTATAGAAACCCACCCGTTTGTAAATCTAAGGCTGAGTATCTGCAAGCAGGACTCAAAGCATTATACCAGCAGATTTTCTTTTGCCATTCTTTCAATAAATTTTTAATCCAAAGTGTGTTCATTTGACTAGTGTTACGCCTTTTTCCTTCTTTGTCATACTGCAAAGAGAATTATCATCACCTTTAACTTTATTAATCTGTCCTGAATAGTGCACCTCTTTGAACACCTGATTTTCTTTTATGATCTCTGTTCCCAAAGTATCAACCCAGCTTCCTTGCAATCCCACTGAGGTGCTTCACCAGTAGTTCATATGAGTTTATTGTGTTAATTACACATTTGTGTTAATACCCATTTGTGTTAATGTCCTTGACGTGACAGTTGTCTTTTTTAAAAAACTGAAAGGTTTGTATACAAAATATAATCTATATATTTATACATTATACTGCATATACATATGCCCTGGTGGAAAATTTGACAGTCTAGGACCCAAAACTGCTATTCTGCACATAAACAGATTCTGCTGGTGAATGTGAACAGGCTGTACCAAACTGAGCAGCAGCTCCTTGGACATACCTGTGACTGAAGGTGAGTGCTGGCACGTCTGTGCGAATGTACAGAGTGAGTCAGTCTGCTATGCCTACAAGGAAGATCACTATAGCTATTAAATTACAATGGGCAAAAACATTAGTGTAGCCATTAAAATCAAAATCAAATTGATTTTTGAGATGACCATTATCCATGTATGCAATTCCAATTTTTCCTCTTAAAAATGGAAAATTCTACACAGGCAGAAGGGCAGTGCAATACACTCTATAGAAAACTTAGAAAATCAGGATAATTCACCCTTGATGTTCTTTGACCTAATTTCTTTATCTTCCAGCATCACAAGGGCTAGAGAATATGAAGTGGTATCATCTGCATTGTGGATACCAAGGCAACAGGCTCTCTCTCAGCTTAAGGACAAAGTAAAATCTCATGGCATCAACAAAGCTCTCCGAAACCTGTTTCAATGGTGCCAATTGAGCTCGCAAGTATCTGATTTGAAAACCCACTTGTCTTTGTGATCTTACTATTGTTTGTACTGTTGGGACACTGCAGACCCTCAGTGATGGACAATTATACCACTTAAAGTAAAAGTTAG
Source organism: Passer montanus (assembly GCF_014805655.1). Classification (NCBI taxonomy): domain Eukaryota; kingdom Metazoa; phylum Chordata; class Aves; order Passeriformes; family Passeridae; genus Passer; species Passer montanus. Next base: position 8,038,993 of record NW_024367930.1, on the reverse strand, counting down.
CTTTGGCTAGAAAAAAAATCTGGTATTATTTCCCTTCAATAAATATTAAAATTCTACCTCCTTCTTTAACAAGCATAAGGCATTTCAGAATGTTTACAAACACACAGAACAGAGGAAGAGACCTTCCCAACAGGTTTTCCTCACAATGTATTCCCTGAGCTTCACCATCTCTATTTTGCCACTGCCCATCTTCATGCTACACTACTCTCCCAGAAGCAAAGAAATGCCAAAACAAGAAAAGCAAACTTTAACTGTATGCTTATCACACTAATCTATGCCTCACATTTTACACATGGAAGCTCCTTAGTGTGCAGACACAAAAAGGGGAATGAAGTCAGTACAGAGAAAAATGAAAGGAAATTGGGATCACAGTACACACACAAGCCAAGGAAGAGAGAAACTGAAGAATTATGTATTATGTTATTATGATATTATATATTTCATATACAAATAAAATTATGCATGCCTGTAATAGCTCAGATAACTTTGGGGCCAGATCTTTGTACAGTGCAAACAGGTCCAAATCTACCCAGCTTATTAACTGCCTTCATATGGTGTGCAAACACCAGATGAAGAAGAGGGACAACAGTTTTAGGGTTCTGCCTAGATTTTATTCTTACATGTTTCCCTAGAAATTTGAACCCAACATGCTGTCCAGGCCAGTTAAGTGTGTAAAAAAGGGGAAGTCCCAGTTGCTGAACAGGACTTTGGAACACTAACTGTAGTCCCATGAGACAGAATCCTTGACAGCAACATCCCCTTAAGATATTGCTGCTGAGCAGTGTTCTCATGACACATCATGCTGCCCCCTCCATTGCACCAGCTGAGCTTCCCATGTGCCCATGCTGGGAATGAGACCAGAGAAATGATCTAGCCTCTGAAACCCCTTATGAACTGACTACCTCTACAAGCTTCAGCCCCTGCCGAGTGCTGTGCTGTGACACTGGGTAATGTCACCTCTATTACACTACTGGATCTCTGCAGGTCCTGTCACCTGGCTTAGTAAAGGGCCTTAAAGCCCTCAGCAGAGGCCACAGAAATTCCAGCCCTCACAAGAGAAAGGCAATTGGCAAAGCAGCAGTAAGAAGGTATCAGTTGTCCTCTACAGCAGCGCCTGGAAATGATTCAGATGAGTTAAGATAAATGTTTGCTCGAGCAATTTTAAAAAATACTTGTTCTGAAGTGGAAATTGACCCATACATTATAGTTTGTTTGCTAGGAAGACCCACAAAGTCTTTTGCATTACATTTAACTGGCAGGAAAATTAATTTAAGACATATCAAAGCCAAGTCATGTATAATCATTTTAATTAACAGTATTCATGCTGTAACTTATGCATTGCACCGCATCCTTCTGGCCACAGGGCAAAAAAATTCTTTTAAATCAGCAGCATTGGAAAACTAGCCTACAACTCAATAAACTGATGATTCCACATTTCCCAGAGCCTGCTCTGTGTCACATAATCTGGGAGCTGGATATTTTCAAGCAGATGAAGACAGCGGGGTGCCTAGATTGTTACAGCGCTGCTTCACCACGCAGCAGCATTACCACAAGCACCCGAACGGGAGAATCCAGCGGCTCGGGAACAGGCAAGCTACAGACACGGCTGTTTGGAGGCATGTTTGGAATACGAAGCCCTCGAGCCAGAGAAAAGCTACAAACAATGGCAGCAATTTGGCAGCTCCCTCGCAATACTTCATACACTTATCTCGAGCAGGACTCGAGGAGTGAGCGAGCCCTCATGCCAGCTGCAGGAACTCGCCTCTGCTGAGGGCACCGCACGAGCGTTTGCGCTAGGGATGCAGATTTTTTGAAGGAAAGCTACGGAGCTTTCCTTGGTAGCATCAGCTATCTCCTGAAGGTGAATGCCACACTCCTGCTGGCGAGGAGTCTCGGTAACAGTGAAAAGAAACACCTTTATAAACACAGAACCTCTGCTCTGCACGTTCACTAACCAGTGACCTGCTGCCGCGGGACTAGCACACAACGCGCTTTCCCTACACGCGAAGCGAATCCAGGAGCGCCGTCCGCGGCCCAAGCGGCACTTGCAGCCCCGTGCCTCCGCCTGCAGCAGCGCAGCGAAGAGCTGGCCCGCAGCCGAACCGCGGCAGCCCGACCCCCGGCAGCCGGAGCCGACCGCCGGCAGCGCGGGCCCCGCTGCCCCCGAGCCCCCTCAGCCGGGCGGCTGCGCTGGGCGGCGGCGCCATCTAGCGGCTCGTTGGAGCGGCGCCGCCGGGCTGCGGCCCTGCCCTCAGCAGCCTCGGGTACCCGTCACCAGTGACGCGCTCTCGTTTTGTCCATTACTCATTTCCTTAATTATCTCTGGCTGACAAATTAGAGCGTCAAGTGGCTCACCGGCTAGACAAGCGGCTCATTTATTTTTACAGCAGCGTATTTTCACATCGCTGCGGTTATTTCATGGCTACGGTTTGACCTTGCACCAAGTTACTAAACAAAACACTCCAATAAAGCTACCCAAATACGGTAACTTCGACACAAAGACCAGGTTTTGGCTTTCCTTTCCAAGCAGCAGTTAAGGTCAGCAGACTTTCTAAAGTCATAAAGAAAATATGTCTGCACATGCACAAAAAAGCCTCTCATCTTTTAAAACCAAACGTATCCACAACCCAATTTATATTTGTCTCATGAGCACCTCACACCAAACTTCTCCCTCTCTAGATTTCTGCAAAGCTCGGGAAAAAATGTCAGCAGTCTTTCTGTAAGTTTATCCCTGCTTTAAACACACCTCACCACTGTGTGAGCAAACTCCAGTTGCAGCTGCCCTGGTACAAGCTCCCTACTCCAAAAATTACCAGTAATTTGGAATAAGTTTATTCCTAGGACAGCTAAAACTATGCAAGAACCATCCACCAGTATCACTGACATGCATTAAGGAAAAAACAAATCAATATTTATTGTTATATAGCAACATTTCCTCATGTTGTTTAAACAAAGTCTAAAACAAGCACAAATTAATCCCGATAAAGAGGAGAAAAATTGTCTTGGAAAAGAAGAGGAATGCTGCTCCATGGGAATTCTCCCACTGGACACTGTGCTTGCCTCTGCTAATGGAAAAGAAATTAGGCAGTCCTAGGCTCTTTATGGACAGTTTCTTCAGGTGCAATATGTGATTCCCTCCTCTCCAATCACTGTTACTGGGTTGATTGTCCTTTAAATAAGTCTAAACTGGTAAGTATTCATATTAGTCACCTGGTTTCTTTCAAAAGCAAGAGCTTGCAAAGACAGCTGAAAGTGAATAAACCCAGCCAAGAAGCTGCAGCTGAACAGGTGCTCCAGATCCAGCATTCTTGCAGAGCCATCACCACGCAGAATGGCCAAATACTTTTTTTTTTTTTTGGAGGGTGGAAATTACAATGAAACCTTGTATTACCTTGTTAGTTGAACACGGAGCAGATTTGAAATGAAGGCTGTGAACGATGAAGTAACTCATTCCCAGTTTGCATCATCCCACTCATACTAACACTGGAATCTGAATCAAGAGCACCTCACCCACAGGGACAGCCACGCTGGCATTAACCCCCTTAACTTGAATGCCAGCAGCATCAAAGCTTTCCCATGGCACCCTGGAGGCCTTGGCAGCTGGCTGGCACCAGAGTAAATGCAGACCCCCAACCTTACCAACATGGGTGCACCCAGCTGGGCTGCAGGTGGGTCCACAATCGCCCACCCAGATATAACCAACAACAGGTGAGAGCTCACACTCACTGGGATAAATTCTGAACTGCTCCCTGTCAACAGCAAAGGCTGCTAAATATGAATTACACTAAAAGATGTTCAGTATGTACAGGAAAATGACTAATCATACCATCTGATGGAAGCGTCAGTCATTTTGCATCAGCTATTAAGGCTACAAGCATCACCTACAATGGTTTGGATTTTTTTCCTCCTTTCCTTCTTTTCTTCCTCTGCAGCAATAGTAAGAAGGTAGTGTCTTAGACTGAAGCAAACTTTTCCTGGAATATCAGGTGGTGTCTTTTCTTTGAGTGACCTGGATTTAAGGGCAACAGGGAACAACTGGAAAGCCAGTTCTGCCTCTCAAGGTCTCCCAACCAAGCAGTAGCAAGTGATGGCAAGCTCACAATAGGAGAAAAAAGATCACTTTGTCCTATTTTGTATCCAAGAATTCTCCAGTTTGACTTTATGTTACACTTGTGTCCCAGTTTCAGCTGGGATAGAATTAATTTCCTTTTTAGTAGCCAGTATGAAGAAGTGCTGTGTTTTGGATTGAGTGTGAGAACAATGCTGATATCATGCTGATTTTTCTCTTGTTGCCAAGCAGTGCTTACTCTAAATCAAGGTCTCCAAAGTTTCCCATGCTCTGCCAGGAGCAGACACAAAAGAGGCTGTGAGGAAACATAGCCAAGACTGCTGACCTGAACTGGTCAAATGAGTCTTTCAAGCATAGAACCCCATGCCCAGGATATAAACTGGGGAAGCCATCCTAAATGGAGCCACGTGCAGCTCAGGGAGAGGCTGGGCATTCGTCAGCAGGTGGTGAGCAACTGTATTGTGCCTCATTTTTCTTGGGTTTTCTCAGTTTTTTCTTTCTACTACAATTATTAGTATTACCATTCTATTTAATTATCTCGATTATTAGACTGCTCTTATCTTATCCCATGAGTTTTACTTTTTTTCCTGATTCTTCTCTCCATTCCCATGAGGGAGGGAAGAAAGGGGGAAGGAAACAAGTAGCTGCATAGTACAGTTGTCCACTGGGGTTAAACTATAACTTATTAAGCCAACAGTGGCACTGCTAAACTCAATGTAAGCTGGGCTTTAGAAGTCAATGCACACATATGGATGGATACACAGGAGCTGCAAAGTATTTTTCAAAGTACAGTATTAAGAAATCATGCTAGAAAGAAGAAGTAGCTGTGTGTTGTTCTTTTCATACACTTGCTTCATCAGCACTGCTGATCTGACCTGGGTCTTCACAGCAGAAGTATTATGGAGGGAATGTGCTTCACTTGTGTCTGTTTCTGATGTGAGAAACATCTTATATTAATTCTCTTACACCATGAAGGTATTGCACATAAGGCCACAGATTCACTGTTAATCTACATTTAGAGGAATCTAAATGCATCTGTCATTTCAGGTCCTCCTGCAGGTAAAGGAGAGAATCAATTTTAATTACTTTTTCTATATGCAAAGTTCTAAAAGTGCATGATTTACAGGTGAACTAGGGCACATCCTATGGTGTTTTAATCCTCGTGCCTTTTGATACATTTCATGCCACAGATTTATTACAGTTCTGCATCTAGCTTTGCCTAGAACCATGTACTACATACCTGTGTTTTGATTTATGCTATTGAACAGTTTCTACAAGGATATACTAAGAAAAAGCAGTGATTTTCCTAGGGTTCTAATTTCTCTTCCATCATCAACTGTTATACTTCATATGCTATTCAATTCTATTTGCAAATTGCTCAGAAAAACATGCAAAACAACCTTGTCTGACTAATTTTCACCACGTTCTTTCCTTTTATAAAAACTGTACCTTTCTTACCTCAATCTCCTTTTCAATGCTTGCTTTGTATTTAATCATGATCACAACCTTATCTTATTTTTGCTTCTGCCAGTAGCTTTCCTCTGCCTCCAACTCTTCCCATTGTTATTTCTCACTCACTTTTCTCAATAACCATATTTTTGCTTTTCCTTACTTGTATCTTGGTAAATTGTGGAAGCTGGGAGGTTTAATGATCTTATGGAAGTGTGGCCTCTGTGATGCATCACTTCACCTCTGTGTTCAGGTTAAAGCTCACAGAACATCTCCCTCAATGTCCAACCAACTACCAGAATCTCTCAATTCACTATTTCAACCTTGTGAAACCTGTCAAATTTATCCTTGCCTAAATACAAATCAGCAGTGATAATTCTACACCTTTTAACCAAACCATGGGTAACAGCATATGAGCAGCTTTTTTGATCTAGTCTGCTAACAGCAGAGAGCTGCCACCAACTGCTTCCTACAGGATGGAAAACAAACCAGCCTGAATAACATTAGTAAGAAGCAACAAATGGCTGCTGATAGCTGGATACCGTCAGGTCGTAACTGCACAGCTTACAAGTATGCTAACACAAGGACAAAAAGAAAAATAGTAAGAGAAAAACTTTGGTAAAAGTGAGAGGGAGAACACACATGTCAAACAGATGAAACTTCTTCAATGTATTCCAGAAGTAAGGCCTATTACATACAAGACACTTGTGACACTCTTTTAAAAACAAAAGTTTTTGTAGCAGGTCTTAAATATTAGTCAAGTTAGATTCATCTGCCAAACTAAAAAAGGTAATGTTTCATGGACAAGGTCTACCAATTTTATGTATAACTAGTAAAGAACCTAAACTGAGAGCAGCTTACTGTAGTAAAAAATGGGAAGAAAACATCATAGTTAAAAATGACTTATCACTGCTACACACCACAAATAACATAACTGATGCTTTTAAGACTTACATTTCTACTTCTCCTCTGAAAAACTTGTGAAACTTAAAGGGTTTTCTTTGGGTTTAAAACTTTGCTGCATAGCAGTTTAACAAAAGCAAGCAAAAAATAAATCCCTATTTATCACTCATTCAGAATATTCAAGAGCTTTGCCCTGTACTTGAAGTCAAACAGGCTTTACTTTGGTGGTAGTGTAACAGAATCTTTGCAGACATCTTTAAGTTAGAGAGCATGCGATAACTTCAGAATTAAGGACAAAACCAAATGTACCTTCTTGATTATGATTAAGAAAAGCAACCAAAAACCTGACATAGCACTCTGCTACTCTCTCATGTACCATTTTCTTTTTCTCAGTTTTAATTAGGTTAATGAAATTAAAGAATATAGAGAGCCTGCTGCTGAGAGCATACTCATAACTGTATAGACGCTGCTATAAACACATCACTTTGGTCAATGCCAGTAATGCCACCATGATAACTTTATTACACTCTCAAATTAATCATATCCTCATCCTTAAGGAGGCACAATTTAGCCAAGTGCATTCAAATATGCATATAAACATCCAAAAGAGTTACCATAACAGTTTTTATTAAAAAACCTAATGTACATGTTTTGCCCTAGCACAGCTATATTCTCCTTAAAAAGTACTGTATGTATCAAACATTTAAGGTTTATCCCATCACTGCCAATTGTCTTTGAAGAGCTGTCAAATACCTCCAACTTTAATGAATGTCAGTACAGTCTCAAGAAAAAGCTCTCAGCTTTTTAAATGAAGAAGCTTACTACATTCTGACATGAAGACAACATGCCATTAACAAGTAACCCTTGTGTTAACTGCATTCTCTCAGGAATTACATAAGTTCCAAACCCCATGTGAGAATTCATACCCTGCATCAAACACAAGACTCGCTACTCAGGTAAACAGAGAGCATTTGGAAAGGTCTGTCAACATCGATACTTTTAACAGCTCTTTAAAGAGGTAATGGTGCAGATTACATACAAGCTCTTTGCCTCAGCGTAACACACATTTGAAATTAAAACAAAACATGGAAGACCAATATCTTTACATTTTATTCTTCAGAAAAAGAAGAATCTTAAAGAAAGCATTTAGTAGTCCACTTGTGCTTAAAATATTCAATGCATGAGAAAGCCAAAAGAAAAAAAATACACATTTTTGTACACCATGATCAAAAAGATAACATTATAAATTTTCAGAAATTGCACTGTATTTAGAACACTCTCTAGGATCTGCTCCACTTCTACGTATGGCTACTGAGGCTGCCTGACAGTTCCTTTTCCACTTTAATTGCCAACCTGTGGAGGCCCTTCAGGGATCAGTGATGTGAAGAAGGTTGTGATAAAGGACCAAGCAGAAGCCATGAATCCAGGCTGCTGCTCTGTATTGCCATCTTCACCTGCATCGTCTCCGTTGTCTTCATCAATCCCATCATCCATAAGTCGCTCCTTTAAAAACAGAAATTGAAGCAATTCAACTGCTTCTTTTCAGAATTCTGACACAAGGTAACCAGCAGTATCTTCCTACATTAAGTGACTTCACTCAGAACAACTTCCTGAAGTAACTACCATGAAGAAAGTCTGTGATTGCAGTAGAGACAATCAGTAATGGTCAGACTGGAGAAATAAAGAATTTAAGCAGCAGGCACAACCTGAGGACAATGCTGAAAGCCTTCTGGTTAAACCAACTCCATTCCACAAAAGATGGCTTTCTGTCCAGGCACCACAGCATACTTTACAATATAATACATAGGAGTCTCAAAAGACAAGTCTGCCCTTACTCACCATCTCTTCAAGATCAGGATTATTTGCATGTTGCCCATCACGGTTCACTTCTGCATTATTGGCTGCCTGTTGTTGGCCTCCCTCTTGCCTAAAGGGAAACCATCCAGCTTGGTGTCTATGTAAGAAAGCGGAACAGTTGAAAACCTCTCTTTTGAAAGGAACAAAGATTTTTCTTCTACAGCTAACTACTGCAGCAAATTCTGTAAGTATTTTCAAATGAATGAGGTTACATCTATTTTTCTGTATTTCATCCTTCTAGACTGAATTGCTATTCTTCAATGTCTGCATTAAGGTCTTGCTGTTCACAGCCCTCAGTTCCAGAAAACAAATAATGTACCACAATTAGGTGATTTAAATATGTAGAATATGGGTGTCTGCCCCATTTTTAAGTACGGGAGTTAAGTAAATTTTCAAAGTCATCCTTAATTTTCTTAGTTTAAATTCAATTTGCTGTGGAAAAAAGCAATTTCAATTTCAGCTAATGCCTGAATCACATCACCACTGTAAATAAAACAAGCCTCTCCTACGTTTCCAAGCATCTATATTCTGATTTCAATCACCTTACCGGTATGAAAGAACAGTTAGGACTGAGACTACAATGTAAGGAAACTCTCAGTGAATGACATCAGTCCAAAATACCAAGCATTACTTCTGTTTTCCACTTCTATTTACATCATTAAGGTACCTTCATATGCAAAAGGAAGCGATGACAACAGTACTGCTATTTCTCAACTAAACACAGAACGTGCTTAGGTCTTTATGACGTGTAGTTAAAAAATTTTTACATTTCTGTAATTCTACCAGATCTGGTACCCCACTATTATAGTACCACTGCCTTAACTCTGCCTAAGAAAACTTACTGCACACACTCTATACATTATTTTAGAAATATATATGAGCTTTGCTCTGCAATTTATATCCAAGCAGTAAGTTTAAGTTTATGCAAGTATATGCTTGACCTATGAGCTTCCACCCCTCACACCCCTGCTTTCTAAATTTTCATTCCAAAATGCTACATTTCAACAATACTGATCAGTTATTATCACCAATATGTAAGAACACTGTGTTTCAGGTGCAGGAGGTATCCAACTCAGTGTAAAAACGTTTTGAGAATTACTTTCTTCACATCCGTTTCTCTACTTGTTCAAATTCATTTTTTTAACAGACATATCCTACTGTAAAGTAGCAGTGTGTAAATTTTTGCACATGGATAATTTTTTATTTTAAATGGAATAAACATTAGCACCATACTCCACATCTCAGATCTGCAGCTATACTCAACTGTTGTACTCACAAATAAACCAGCAGCATGGCTCCCATTACCATGACAAACCGACTGAAAGAAGAATAGAAGTATACAATGCTCAGAAGAATTGCTGCTCTAGAGAACGTGTACATCCAGTCCAGCCAGTCCCGGTTGAAGTCCTCTTCATTCACTACTGGGCCACCCTGTGCATTCATTTGAACATTTTGGTTTACAGGCCTGTTTTCCTGGACAGCTACATTTGGCACTGCTGCAGGCTCATTTGCAGGAGCGTGTTCTGAATTTACAGCCTGGGCAACTGCAGATCTTGCTGGCTCAGTGCCGGAAGTCACTTGGGCTGAAACAGCAGCTTGGCTAAAAATTTAAACATAAACCTGGTTTGTCAAAAAACATGTACCATAATTACTAAGCCTGTCTTCTTTGCTACAGTACCAGATGTAATACATGTCAAAACAAACTGCATTTTCCTGTAGAGTATTATTTACTAAGACATTAATTTAATTCTAGTCCAAGACTAGATTTCATAATTTGCTGGACAAAACTAAGTCCAGTATCAAACAGAGTATAAAACAGAGCTAGACAAAATAAACACTGACATTTTAAAGCACATTTTTAAAAAGTACTTATTATATTCTTTTCACCAGTGGAGCTCAGTACTAAGATAATGCAGACTTACTATTGCATGTAGTACTGACGTACATACATCTGTTGCCACCATATCATCTGTAAGGGACTGAATGCAGGATACACAGAAAATCCAGCAGGAGCACCTTGGCCTGGAAACTGGTTGCCTATGTTGCTAAAAAACGATTTAAAGGAAAATATTCAGCTCTGAATTGTGACATTTAAAAAGCGTGCTAGTATTAAAAAACAATTAAAGTAGCATTTCTCGTCTCATTTGTTCCCCTAAAATAACACACTGAAATAACATAGTGAGATCATCCAACCAATTCCAAAAAAGCACTATATTTTCATAAAATAAATGAATAAGCGAAGTTATTTCCATAGAAAGAATATTTGCTTTTTTACTTAGTATGTCACTAGCTGCATCTCTAGGACAAAACAATGCTAGACATTTTTCAAGACTGTGCTAATTGCAGAAATTCTTTCATACCATTCCTTTCAAATTCAGAGGTCATCCTTAAAGGTCTACAGGAGGTCTAAAGGGAAAACTTACTATCTTCTACAGCTTTCTTTTAGAAGCAATACCTGAAATATCACTGTGATCAGAGACCTGAAGAAATAACATAAGCAAAGCAACAAACTAATCTTTCAGATACAGCTTCTGAAGATTGCAACTAAGAACATTGTAAAGGATTTACTTCCCCCCCTTCAATATTTTAAGCATATCTGATTCTGATTCACATGCAAGAGAGATAAAACTCCTGTACACAAGTTTTATGTTTGGTTTTGTCTGCTATTAGACTTCTTATCCTCTCTTACCTCCTAGAGCATATAGCATGTTTTGGCAAGATTTCCAACTCTTTCCCAAAAGATTTTGATGTAGTAAACCAGGACATCTTTCAGGACAGCATGAGAGTATAAAGCATGAAGAAAAGTTTATTCAGACTGCAGGTAGCAAAAGCTGAGACTGCTGTAATTGTACTGCAGACTACACCTGTTCCCTAAGTAAGGCACTCCCTGCAAAGATATCACCAAGAGATTTCATTAGTCTACCAGGCATTCAGATATACACGACATGCCCAGAAAGAAAGATGGGAGGAAGACAATAAAATCTTTTTTCCATGTTACACATGAATAAGTATTGCACTGTAATTCTGGACAAGAACCTGCCATGCAACTCCATGACCTCTGCTAAAACTGTTGTATTTGCATTTAGCCATAACCTATTCTGGCAACAGTTTAGGGGGGGAAAAAAGAAGCAAAAGTACTTTCCTGATACCAAACACAAACTGAGACAGTCACAGGCATTATTCAAGGTTTATTTCAAATATTGAAATAATTAACTAGTAGCCCAGCTGATAATATTTATTTATGCATAATTAATGTGTTGGAACAGCAAGGCCATGGAGCTACTGTTGAAAAACATTAATCATGATTTACAGTTGCAAGCTAAAAGAATGTGTTTTTCTATCTCTGGAACTGGCATACACTTGGAGATATAAGACTCCTCCACAATTCCCAAAGCATTTGACGTCAAAATGTAAAGATGATTCAAATAATCTACATGAGTGTCATTAAATACTGTGCTGAGACAAATCACTGAACGGTGTCTCAATTTCAAGCAGGTACAGCATCAGATGGGGTTTTGAACAGGCAGGACCACTCACTTCCACCTCAGTCAGCTAAAAGCAGCACTACTCAACTTGCCTGGGTGAGTTCTGAAGGAATTTGCCACTTCCTTTTCTCACATACAGATTTTAGGGTTCTTCCTTGTAACTGCTATGTTGACCTCAAAAAAAGTTGAGAGGCCTTAGGCTAACAGTTTGCTCTCACAGATACATCTTTTAGAAATATTACTGGATTTGAGCCTTGCCTTTCTTTCAAACTCTTTTGAAAGCTGCTTTCTTGATGCCTTAAAGCTTAATAGTAGATTAAGAAGCCAGTCAAGAAAAACCACAGAAGTTCAGTTATGTCATGCTCTTTTCTTTCACATGATTTCTTTCACATTCAAATATTGTGGTGGTTTCTAATATTTTTTTTCCAATAGCTTTTCTAGAAGACGTGACTTTTTGAGAAGAAAGACTTAATTTTTCAAGACTTGGCTCCATTAATTGAGCAAAAGTAGACTGGCTTACAACTGCCTTCTGGCTTAGAATGCTAACTAGTATAGCAGTATTTTCTTCACTCATCAAAAATCAAATGGAGGCAGATGTTGTCAATTATACAGCTATTACAGCTGCCACGATATTAAGTTAGATTATGAAATTCAGAAACAACTCTTTACACTGTAACAATGTACTTCAGTGAGAAGAACCTCCAAAAAGGGAGAGGATCTCCTCAGCAAAGCAAGGCAGCTTGCTGTTCCAGGAAAAAGTAAAGTAGCACAGTACTTTCTCCTCATCTTTTTCCAAAAGGGGGGAGAAAGAGGTAGGAAGCAGAGTATATCAAAAGAATGGCAGCAACAGTGTAAGAACAGAGAAGCAAACAGGATCTGTACAGGCATTCCAACTCTGGAGAACAAAGCAGAGCAGACAACAGAAGAACAGTTGGATAAGCCAGAAAACAGTTGAAATGGTAGAGGTAGCTTCAGAATATTCTGAAAAGACACAAAGTGCTTCTCATGATGGCTAAAAAACACAAACCTACTTATTTTGGTCTATGGAAGACACCCAAAGCAGCACTGAATTTGAAGGCAAGGTTATCACAAAGATACTGCTCACCACTAGTGAAAAAAACAAGAATTTTTATTCAGACTTAAAAGCCTGGGATATCAACTTCAGGTGGTATTTCAGTATCCTCTGCTATGATACCTGCTACTCAGAAGAAAATACAGGGCAAAAGTGACTGATGCAGCAATGTATTTATGTGCCAGGATATACTGCATGCTGTCAGCATGTCATTTTGTTGTTTGCTTTCAAGCATTACTGTGTGCACAATACAAAAGCATTTCACTAGATGGGCCACCCACATTTGACAAATGATTCCACTGCCTTGATGTCTCTTGTCTGTTTACTGTTTCCAAGTGCTCTCCAGTCTGAAATGTGAGCCCTGTCAGGGCTGAGCCCATAGTGTTCTGTTGGTACCTGTGCAGCACAGACCCTGATCCCCAACAAAGTCCACAGGAGCAGACAATGCTGTGCTTGCTCCCCACAACTAAAGAATCACTTGGTACATACATGAACTACTTCCCCAGTCCCACCTCAAGTTTGGATTTCTAAAAAACAGCGTTTGCAGAAGCTTAAGAGCAACAGAAGGTTTTAAATGTTTTCCCTGTAATACTTCAACAATCTGAACTAAATGCTGTTTTCCCAAAGTATGTTCAACTCTCACACTGCAGCTCTAAGCCAGGAACTGAAAAAACATCAAAACCGTAATTTAATCATCTAACATCCACACTACTTATTTGTGCAAGTCAATCAAGCATTGCAAAATACCCAAGGAAACTGCCCTTACATAAATTTTCAAACCCCTGGAGATCTTTCCCTATCAGTAGGGCCTATATTTCATCATGCAGCTAGAATAAAAATTGTTTAGTCATGAAAATAAAAGAAAAATCAACAAAGTAACACCAGTTTCAGCTATGAATCTTCATTTTTCTAGCAAGTCTTGATCTGCACATAAATTACATGAAAGCTAGATCCCATTGCCTTAAATGATGTTTAACTGACAGCTAAAAAAACAGAGGGAATTTCTTACTGCTGGAATATGCAGCAGAGCCTAAAAGCAAAAGCAGATGCATCTGAAAAGACTACTGAAGCATTAAAAAGGGTTCTTAAAGGAGCAAGCAGAATCCAGCAGGCACTGGGCACAGATTATTTCAAGTTGAGCAGAGCCAATACCCAACAGTCTACAAAGATCTACTTCAAGGTCTGACAGCATTCCATTAAAATGCTTTCAAAAAAAGGCCTAGGATTATTGAGGTTTATTTTGGCATTTCTGTTCAGATTAGGAATGCACTCCTGGAAACCTCCAGTCACTTGCTCTTACTACAGTTCTGTTTGCAACACAGAATGATCTTGGAACACCATCTGGATTCCTTCTGGATTACACAAAATTGAAATATGTGATTTGGGTGCACTGCCAATGCACCACAAACACAAACAAGACCCTATTCCAGCTAACTAAGCTAGAAATAGTCCAACTAGGACTGAAACCCCTGAAATATGTACAGTCATGTCAAGTTCTCAGCACTTCTTTCAGTCTACAAAAAGTCTATTCCTCTCAATCCACATTATATGCTAGACATAGCAAGTCACAGTCTTCGTATTTTTAATGTAAGTTATTCCTTCTTTCCAAGACTGCAATGACTCCCAAACTGACACAAGTTAATTCAGCCCAAAGACTAAGTAATGGTTCTGCTGTCTTTTTGAAGTCCACAGCCTATTCAGTCTACCACACTTTACAAAAACTCAATCAGAATATGTCTATGTGAAAAGCTAATTAGAAAAATGTTAAAACTTCTTACAGATTAGTCATTCACACAACACATAATAAATTGCTTCTGGAATTAATTCATTACACCAACAGCAGTCTTGACAGTCAACCTGGTGTCACCTAGCTTTGTCAGAAGGGCAAGTATGACCACGTCATACCGAAGATGCATTCAGTCAGAATAACATAAGCCTCCGCCCATTCTTGCCAGCAGATAGTACATTTCAGATAATTAAAAATTAACAGACTCAAGATGAAACTAGCAAGAAGAGGAAAGTCTAAGTTAACTCTAATGAGACCATGTAAATTAAACTGAAACTGCTATGTTTTAACAGCTCTTGGCATCTGTTTTCTTCCCAGCAACAGAAGCAATGTTACTGTTAGCACACTCATATCTTAGGGGGTTTTGTTTCAACATTCTCCAAAGTAGGTTTCTATAATCTATACAACTCTGGGAGAACACCTTGTCAGAAAGGAAACTTGAAAGTGCTCCCTGAAGAAATGACAGGTATCATCTCAGAACACACCATCCTCCTGTTTTCCCCTTGGAAAAAGCTACTATTACTGCTATTAACAAAAACATGTTTAAGCAGCTGCTAAGGTCACATGGGTTAAAATTCCTAAAGCTGCTTTTTAAGCACAAAGGACAGAATTTTAATATTTATGTAATAACAGACCTGATCTAGATTTGGTTACCTTTCACTGGTATGTATGAAAATCCTTAAACATTCTGTTGTAGATACACAAGTACTCAAAACACCAGCATATCATTTCTACAGTTGAATCAAATACGGAGAAATTAAGAATTACATCTCTTATGTGTAAAAAAAAAAAAAATAGAAACCATCATATTCTGCTAAGAATTTAGTGCTGATTGCTGAAATAAAGGACAGAAAAGGCAACCAGAAGAAATAATTCTATCAGTTACATTACTAACTATATCCACAAGATATACTAAAGCTTCACTTGCCCAAGAAAATTGAGGGCAGGAAGCATAAAGAAAATATTAAAAATATCAGCCTAAAGGAGAGCACTAAGAGCAGATACCCTTTGACTTACTCTTGGCTAAAAACACTAATTTTCATACGAAAACTTTTCTAATGCAACTTATGCTTCAAGGCAAACTAGGCAAACGGTTTTTCAGACTGTGAAAGAAACTTAATTGCAACTGAACATTTAAAGCACTGTAAAGAGTATCAAAGAGTGAGGATTGCTTCAGTCTCACTTACCCTTGCATTAAATAAGGGAACTGGTGGCTTGGCATGGGATTGCTGTGTGCTTGTGGAAGATTACGATGCCTCACTCCATCTGCACTAGTGTTCAAAGACGTAGAAGCTTCTTGGTTTGTGGGTGAGGCAGCAGCTGATCCAGAACGGTCTAAATTCTTAAAAATAAATATAATCAAGGTTGTGGATCTTTGGCACAGTTATAAGATTTACTACTGTGTCTTAAAAAACTACTTTCTTTAATGTTTTGTCACAAGTTTTAATAAGAATGTAAACACTGGGTAAGTCTTCTGTGGTTTTATTGGTTCTGGCAAGCCTTAGTAAAAACAGAAATTCAAAATTGCACTCAGGTGCAAGAGGGGAAAAAAAAACTTTTCAGAAAGACTCAACACTTGATAGTTTCCAGAGAAAACCACAAGTCACTGGGAATCACAGTTTCAAAAAGCTGAAGTAAACTAAAAGTTAATTGAAAGAATATTTAGCAGGAACAAGAATTCTAGTGGCTATTGTTAACAGAAGTTAGGATATTACTGACTTCAGAGACAGTGGCTTAAAACACCATTCCTCCATCCTTATCTTTAGTTACCCCTTCTACTCTTCACCCTCTTCACTGTGCCAGCTGCCAAATGCAAATTGCTACGCTCACTGCTGGAAGGAGGCTATCACTGAGAATAGGGAAACATCTAGGATATATTCAGGCTCCAAGGAACACACCTGCAACCAATGTCAGACCTCTGATACCTGGCTTCTAAACTGTCACCATAACAAGATTACAATGGGCCATTGAGATGCATTATTTCAGTTGTAATAAATCCCCAAATCCTGTTGCTAAGAATTACTGTAGTATTTACTTAGTAAAAAATCCTCTTTAACTTTGACAACTCAGGAAGTGAGGAGGTGCAATTACTTAAGACATCTATACCACAAAGAACACAAGAAAAATTTACCACTAGACAGTGGGGGTGGGGAGGAATGAAAATAAAAAACAAATAGAAGGACAAAGGCTATTCAAACTTTGGGTTTAGGCTGTTTCCTCCAAAGTATTATGAACTTAGCACTTTGCAAACTGCCTGCTTTAGGCAGTCATTAGTACAGTCATTCAAATACTACACTGACAACTGATGTACACAGCAATAAAACACTTGCCAAGCAGGCCGACTTTAAACAGAACTATAAATACAGCCTTTGAAAAGATGTAGCCACAGTCCCCTCTCTACCATTGCTTAAACTGCTCGTGTTTCTGACTGTCACACAGCAGCCTGACAGAAGCCCTACCAACAGCAGAATGAAGACAGCTTCAAAGGGCATTTCCCATATGCTGACAATCCACACACCTCAGATGAAACGTACCTACACTGGTATTGTACATATCCCTTTCTGACTAACCTTCAAGGGTTGGTTAGTGATACTGCCAATTCTGGAAAATAAAGTTCAACAGAAATCATAACTGCTTTTAAAACACAATACAACCAAAGACCATCATTTTTGGAGGGTGTGAAGAGGGGAAGGCTCAAAACACCATAAACAAGCATCCTCTGTAAACAATTTAACCAATAAAAGTGTTAAGAACACTTCCTACTGTTGTCTGCCTTACAGATGCTACAACTAGGTCCAAGTTCATCCATAAACACTGGCCAATTCCTGTCAAACAGAAAAAAACCTGGCCATGTTCTACCTTTATCTCATGAAAATGGCAATATTTTGACTGGTCTCTCTTAAATTTTCACAAAGTAAATCTCAACTAGTTGTTCTAAAATTCTGAATATATTCCGCAAATTCTGCCGAAGATACAGGGACATGAAGAGAAAGGAAAGTGTACTTTTCAATACAGTGTTAAAAAGAAAAGGTAGCTTGAAAAAAGTAGTGCTTTATCATCTAATAAACATAAATATTACAATTTGAAAAAAGGTCATCTTTTAAAATAAAATCCTTAAATAATCAAGTCTAATTGTACAAATTCGTATGGCATGCTCTACTTTCCACACACCATTTTACAGATATACATAAAAAGTTAAAAGATAAATTAACAGCAAGTTTCCTCAGAGTAGAAGGAATTCATGTCCTGTGTATGAAAAAACTCACTGAGCTACTGCTGGAGGTTGACGCTCCGTGACCTTCTCTACTGGTGCTGGGTTTTGGAGAACTTGGGGGTGTCCGAGATGTACATACCAGGTGAACCATATGATATTCATCTTGCTAAAAATTAAAGAAATCAAAGAGCTAAAGCAACAACATTGGAGAAACTTACAAGTAAAAAAAAAGTCTTCAAAAATTCACAGTTGTAAGCACTAAAGAAACAGTATACAAAAGAGACCATAAAGCAACACTTGAGTCCAGAACAAGAGAATCCTATTGTTTCACACAAATGTCTTCTTAGAAGCTGTCCACAATAACATATGGAACACGGACTTTATCCCAGTTTGCCCTAAAGCTGTACTATAGCAGAACCAATGGAAAAACCCCCAGGAAAAGCATGAGGAAGTGTATCACAAGCTTCAACTATTATTTTGGAAAAACCTCACAACTTTTACAGGGCTCAGTTTACCTAAAGTTAGGAATGCTTACATTTGCACTGAAGTCTATGAAGAGTGTTATTGAATAGAGACATCAGGGTACATGAAAATATAGGCAATGGAATTCCACAAGCAGACCAAGACAAGAACAATGTACCAGCCATTGCATTCACCACTGCATGTCAGGCTTGAACTAAGCTTGACTTAAGCCTGACATGCAACTGAAGGGCCCCTGCAGATATTCCATGCCCATGGAATGCTATTCAAAGTGCTAGGTAGGGCTTGAGTATTCCCTAATATTTGAAAATGAGGAAGCAAATGCATGCCACCACTTGAAGCCGTGTAGCAAGGCCATGCCAATTCTGCTGGAACATGCTCACCCCAAATCTGAAGGCCATAACTTCAATCTGAAGCCATTTCACTGTACCAATAAAACACTCCCTTACATGGCCATAGCAACACAACAGCTATGCCTGCATATCTAAATTGCACACTGCAGCTTCCTCAGTAACTAAATTTTAAACAAGAGGAGCAACAAAAACACCCCTCTATCCTCTCCTGAAATCAGCATGGTGCAGGCAAGCTGCCATTTTTAATGAGATGACATTCAGAAAAATCTGCATTTGGAGGGGTTTTTTTAAACGATATATAAATGTGCTATAACAGCCATTTACCCATTTTTATGGTTTTGATCTTTAGGAATCGAGAAAACTAGATAAATGCTTTTACACACCACTGTGCATTACTTCTAGCACAGCCAATGAACACTCAGTCATTTAAACTCCTTCCCATGAACCAGCCCCTAACCCCAAGCACAGCCTCACTGCTACATTAAGTGTAATTTCCTACCAGTCATTGAGAGCAAGGATCAGAAAGCACTGAACACAGGTAATCAGCACTTTGGCCACGTCAAAAGCCTTTAACCTAACTAATCACCTTCTTCCTAGATAAGGATTTATGCCCCTGGGAAAGGCAAGGAAAGCTGGACATACCACTGGTTAGCAGGCAGCATACAGCTTTATTCAATGTGGCAGTTTATTGTAACATACTTCTATTCCTATGGAAGGTGTTGGACAACACTGTGCTAGAAGAGTGTCACAAGTTCCAGCCTTGAGGCATTTTGTATCCGTGACACAACACCAGTTAGTACCAAGGAGCAAGTATCACACAGCTAGACTCATCAATTTATTAAGTCCTCAGATAATATTAGGAATTTATAGATAATCCAGTAGGAAGATTTTGGCAGAGAATGAGACTGAATTTAAGTTTAATCATATTTTTCCAAAAGCTCTCAAAAGCTTTAGCACTAAAACTCTTCTCCCAACACAAATTTCTAACTTTGTGCTTAAGACTGGTGTGTTTCCAAATTCGCTGAATTTCTTTAACTACACCCAACTGCCATTATGATATTAAAGTATTATGCCAATACTTTGAAGTCAAGTACAGCCCCTGCATGGTGAAGGAAAACATTAGTTACAAAGTTTCTCATCTAGCACATGAACAAAATTTGCAATCTTGTTTTCTAAAGCTAGTGTGTGGCAAGTGGGCCAAGTGAATTTAAGGAATTTGGATTTAATTTTGTACTTAGCAAGCAAAACTAAGCTTTGAGATAAGTTCTATAAGTACTTCCTTGAACATTTAAGCAGTACAGGGCATACACTGGTTTGCAATACTCCAGCTTCCATTTTCTAGTAATCCTGTACATAGTAAACTGCAAATATTTTCTTTGGTAAGAAGTTTAATCCCATTTAATAAAATCTATTTCAGAATAAAGATTATTAAGTGTTAGTCTGCTGAAGCAATACTCAAGACTCCTCTGCATCTGTTTCTCCATCTTAATACTGAAGTTCGGGTGCCCACTTTCACTAAAGCACCATCCACATTTGGAAACTTTCCTCCACAGAGGTTTTAAAATGTGACCCACACACTCTTGCAGCCTGTAGATTAATTTTTACCTCAATACATTACAGAAAACTATCCTTACTGACAGCTGGGTACTGTATTATGGAGTTCATATATTTCATAGGACTACAAACTGTTACAAGGACCCAAGGCATTTCCCCAGTAACAGCTATTGATTCATCCTGAGCTGTTTACAAAGAATTTAGACAACTCAACATAAGGCATCATGCTTCCTGTCACCATCAAAATTGAAACAAAAGTTCTTTAAAATCTACCCTAAATATCTTGTTCTACACATTTTTAATAACTTCCCTAACTTAATGAAGTCCTTATTACTTGGTATGTTCAATCCAAGCTATTTGAGCCAGTTTGAAAACCAAGTGCATGTATTTCAAGACTTCCTGCATGAGATGTCACACATATTCAGAACTGGGATCTAAATGTTGACTGAAGAATCCAAAATTAGACTAACAGGATTATTTGTTCCAATAGGAACCAACAAAATTTTTTTTAAAGTATGAAATGAAAAGAGCAAGAACCAAAGTTTCAAACATCACTGGAAATGGTTAACAGCTGCCAAATTAAAACCAAGGAAACAAAGAGCCTCCCCAGGAAATTATTCAGGAATTGAGAATTCTTGGTTCTCCATAATTAATACATTACTGTTTATCTGCTTATACAAGTTCCACTTTTGACATAAAGTTTGGATTTAAACCTCTGAGAATTTAAATGATGTCACAAATGAACACAAATATGCTGTAAAATTCCATTTATGTGACAGTGGTAACTGTCAAGGCCAGGTTGGAGCTCTAAGCAATGGAAGGCCTAGTGGAAGGTGCCCCAGACCAAAGCAGGAGGGCTGTAACTTAGAAGATCTATAAGGTCCCTTCCAACACAAATCATTCCATGATTCTATGATACAACATATCACTTGCTTGGGACTTAGCATAGCCTACTTTCTCTCCCACCAATTGGAAACACACCTCCTCAATTCACAAGTATCATAATCCTACACGCAAGTCTTACTTGAAAATACATTTTCCAGAACATATCAATATTATATGGTTACATCTCTCAGTACAACAATGAATTTTAAGTTAAATAACATACAAATCTAAATTCCTATTTCCAAAAAACAGGGTTTGATCAAATATTGTATGGTGTTGATATAAAGCTTACTTTTCTGAGAACATCTTTCAGCTGCAGATGATCAGGAAGCAGTCTGCCAGAATACACCAGTCTCTGATCCTTTGTAGACTAGGAGATGGGGACAAAGAAAGGAATTTAGCTCTTTTCCTGCTGCATAGGTATATAGCTGGAGACAAAAGGAATTTTCTCATCTGCAAATGTTAAGTCAAATCACCAACAGACAGACTTAAAAACATTTCAGCGGCTTCACAAGACCAACTCATAAATCAATTCTGAGAAAGAATTATGCTATTAAGCACTCAGCAAGAGTGCTGTAAAAATTAACAACACTTAAGGGTAAACGCTTGTCAAGAAAACTTTCCAGTGCATTAATTCCCATCTTTCAGTGATTTGTTCTTTACCCTGCTCCTGGTCCCAGTCACCTTCTGAAAATATAGATGGAAAAGTGGCTGGGGCAAAGAAAGTTAGGAGAACAATGGAATGCCAAATAAAATACACAGACGAGCACAAATTTCAGTCTTTTCCAACAAGGACTTTCTGTTATTAATCCTTGCCACCACCCTCAAAACCCTTGCATAGATGGAAAAGTGGCTGGGGCAAAGAAACAATGGAATGCCAATTAAAATACACAGAAGTGCACAAATTTCAGTCTTTTTCAACAAGGACTTTCTGTTAGTAATCCTTGCCACCACCCTGCAACCCCTTGCAGAAAAAAAACAAACCAAAAAGACACAAAACCAAAACCAACAACATTACAAAAAACAAGAAGGAAAACATTAAAAAGCAAGAATCAGCAAAAGCTTTTTTTGTATGGTAGCCATCCAACTTAGGTAAGCTTTTTTCCTATTCTTACAGTTTCACAGTTTAAAACAATCTAGTGTTGTAAACAAAGACATTTTTTTTAACAAATTATATACTGTTCGCTGTTCATATTTTACTAACTTTGGACTATTCCACACAACAGAAATAATAACACAATTATTTGAAAGGAAACCATTTTAGGTCCTACAGTAAGATGTCCAGTACACTAAAACAAGGAGCTTACTAAGTCAAACAAAATAAAGAAAAACAAACAAACGCTAAACGAAGAAATCTAGCCTAACGCTAGTGGAACAAACATGCATTATCATGAACTATTTGAAGAATTTCTCCATCATGCAAACACCAAGCCTTACACCTCTCCTCTTCCTATCTCAGCCTTCTGCTGCCCACTCTGCAGTCTTGTCCACGCTAATACTAAGACAAATAGCTGAGCCCCAGATCTCTGTGATTAGGAAAAGCTTTCACAAAAGTTTTGACTTTTTTTTTTCCTTACAATAGCCTTCTACAGATCCCAAACAACTTAGCAGAAGATAGGAATGTTAAAAAACTGTTTGGGTTTTTTTTTCCCTTGGAAAAAAAGGTCACATCACTAGAACAAAACAGAGATACTCAAAGCAAATAATGCTAATAAGTACTCAGTAAATCTGAAGCTTTAACTTTTTTCCCAAAGCCACACTAGCCATTCATGATTAAACACATTTTTTAAAAAAATAACCTGCCACATACTGTGCAGAAGTGTTTATCACTTCTATTTAAGAGTAATTTTCTCTACTGTTTTGCACTTTTCTGTATTTTTAATTAGTGGCCTCAGGCAGTATTTTTATGTCTCCCAACATTTTTATGTCTTCCCAACTAGGGAACTAGTTATTTGCAACTCAAATTGATAAAATACTGCAATACATTCAACAATAATGTTGTACTATTTCTATTTACATTTAAAACAAAAAAAATGCCTGACTCATATCAGTAACTTCATTTAAGGTATACCATTTTGTTGCTCCCTTCAAGCATGTCCAGGCTACCAGCAGAGTGCAAGCTTGCACTCTGTTTGGGAAAGGACTGAAAAATCAGAATTTAAGCACCAAGATTATAGAAAACTTTAATTTCCTGTAAATTGGAGACTTGTTGCCTTAGACTGACCAGTGCAATCAGAAGAAAAATTTTAAGAATTCTAGTTTCTGGGTCCTGAGACAGATTATGTGGAGATTAATAAGAACAGATAAGCACTTAAAGCAAGGAAAGCCCAACAGCAAAACCCCCTCAAACTCCAAATCTTTAACTCATCACCCAGCATAGCACTATAATGCTGTTTTGCCTGTCTTATTCTGATGGAGCTTTCTACATGGTCACTTTCAATTGTTCTCTCCAGTACCTCATGAGCCAGTCCCTCTTCCAGCCCCTCTAATTAAAGTATCTCCTCAAACAAGATGCAAGTTACTTTTAAATATGAGTACGTTACAGAGGTGAAACTGGTAAGATTGAAACAGCCCCTCAATGCGTTTCAACTCCCTACAAAACCACAAAAGAAAAAGTTAAACATATGTTGAGTACTTTAATGGGGAAGACCAGGCCTTAAACCCCATGCTCCTCCCTTCATAAATTAAACAACTACCTGAGAACTAAAGGATTATCACTTGCAATTCTCAGGTTGATAGCCTGCAATTCTGAAATGGACTTTTTTTTTTTTAATGCAGATGGAAGAAGAGGTAATAGATGTGGAAACACAGTAGTTCACATATATGCCAAAGTAAATGGAAAAGGCATCCAACTCATCCTCTGCCAGAGGAAATTTCACTACCACACCTCCTGCTTCAAGGACAGGACGCTCACTGCTAGCTGAAACACTGTGATAGAAAAACACCTCAAACCACATAATTAGAGTAGCCCCATTTTCAGAAGAAAGCACATGGCATGAGAAAAAATTATTCTAGACCCTAGAATGAGATGGGAGACAGTCTGCAGATCAAAATCCAAAATGTATGTATTCAAAACTAAGACCCCCCAGAGCTACTGGTCTGGAATTTTTTCCTGAATTTTCATGCAAAACTTCTTTTGCAAGGCTTAGTCCAAACTAGCTATACCCAGCACATTATCAAACACCAAACCTAAGACAGTGTAGCAATGTTCTGTAGGAACACAGGCAATCTCTGAGCTGCACAGTTGCAGCTACTAGACAGGTATTATTTTAGTTCAATAAGCCTCTCTCCCATTCGTCCATAGCTAATAAAAATCCCACCAACCACATCTAGTTAGAACTGTAGGCAAATGGGAAATGAGAAATAGCAGTTTTAAATTATTGTTTATGGGTGTAACCAATGCAGCAGTTAATGCACTGAAGGTAGGCTCTGCCACACTGAGACACCCAGGCTGATTTGACAAGAGCCTTGTGTTATTCTACGTAACTATTCCATTTAGGGACACTGTAACTGCAGTACTCTAGCTGTGAAAGCCGGTCCAGTCAGGGAGCAAAAGTATTGACAAACATCAATCTGAGTTAAGAATCACAATTTAACACCCTTCTGAACCTATTCAGCTTATTCAAGTACTTACTTTGCAAAGTATATCAACTTTAATAACAAGTAAACCAATCTAAATCTGCCTGTATTTGAAATTTGTATGTATTAAGGAAAGTAATTTACACAAATTAATCTGGAAAAATCCCAAACAACACCACCTCAAGACCCAACGTCTCATTTGCCTATTCTAATCACCTCGCTTTCTAAATACTCTTAATAAATTGTAAATTTAATTAGGACACTTAAACACTCAAAATATATCAAGCCAAAAATATACTTTTTGATTTTACTATACATAGGAGCCGTCCTATTAAACACCTTTCTCCTCTCCCATGTTATTACTTTAATTTGAAAGGTCCTGTAAAATAAAAATACCGTGTTCAGTTATTACTTGAACTGCAGTAAATCCAAATTAAATTGGAATTACTGAGAAGTTCTCATTAAGAAACCCCCCCATTCTTTAACCCAGAACAAACTTGGGTATGCTGAACTAATCATGTAATATCGAGAGGCATGCTGAGGAATCTATTTTCAACAGAAGAAAGATTTTTCAGGAAACTGAAATTTAACACTATACTACTGTTTAAAGCCTACAGTGCAACATGAAAACCTCTTGTTCATTAAGATTCTTTCCTTTCAGGAGCTGAATTTAGCATGATCATTCACAGGATGAGTAAGAAAACTAGTGCTTCAAAACACGTCACTGGAGGAAATTCTAGTGAGGAGAACAAAGTAGCAATCAGCTGGAGTGGTATTTTTGTTTTCCACAGCAGATAGGCTCTTTCAACAGAGAATTACCCACAGCAATAACTATATTCACAAACTCTCACAACTGTTTAACAGATGTCAATGTACCAGTGACACAGCCCAAGTTGTTGGCTGCTTTTCTTCTTTCTCCAAAAGGCAGAAACCCTTTTTGAGACAAAACAAACATTTTACTTACCTATGTAAAAAAAAAAAATCAACAATGACAGTAATTTTTCTATTAAATTAGATGAAAAATAATTTAAACTATAAATGCCACCTTCTTCTGGTGTTTTCTAAAGCCAGGCTGTAGGCCCCACAGGCTGCTGCAGTTCTCATACAGTTCTCTGGAACAAATTTTTAAATATACTGTTCTGCACGACTGCCATTCTACACACATACAGTATTATCACCTATTGCCTATGCTTTTTTCATAGCCCCTTTTAATTGCCACATTTACAATTTAAGAGAAAATCAGAAATAAACCGTATACCCCTCGGAAACAAAAAAAGCTATAGGTATTAAGTTTCAAAATACAGTCACAGCTGTTATACAAGCTGGTATAACACTTGAGGCAGCAGAATGTTCAGCACAATCTCAAGAAAAATAGCTGTTCAAAGAGGAAATAATTTCGGAGGTTGTTCAACTACATCATTTCAAATAATTTTACGAACAAACATCTATCCGTTCTACACCTCAGTGAATTCTCTAGACCGTGTTAACCCTAAGTATATCACTTGTACTTTAGAACAGACAGAACTCTTAGCCAGTGCTCTGGATTTACAAAAGTCAGTCTCAAATTCAGTTAACTGAGACACCTAAATCTCAGTTCCCAAAAGAAAGATAAGTGAAGCATTAGTAAGCATCTTTAGCGATATCGCCTTTCAGGATGCTACACTGCGATCTTCTCACACGACGTAAAAGAGCAGCTTCATGTTTGTTACACCGCCAACTTCCCTGAAAGCAGAGGGCCGGCCATCGCCTTCACGCAGGTCACTCTTCGGCAGCAGGGCTCCTGTTTGTGAACAGGAAGCCTGTTCACAACTGGCCTGACCGCCTGTCCCCAAGTCGCCGCAGCGCCAGCCTTCCCGACCAGGCGAGGGAAAAGGGCTGGCCAACAACTCACCGGCTTGCTGGGGTACACCTTGGAGAGGTGGCACTTCAGCTTGCCCACAGTCCACTCCAGAAAGCAGCTGATGGTCTGGTCGGTGTATTTCTGGTTGGGGGCCTTGATGATCAGGGTCACCGGGTGCTCCACCACGCTCTGGTCCATGCTGCCCGCGGGGCCGGCCGGCCCTGCCCCGCTCTCCTCCTCCTCCTCCTCCTCTCGGGGGGACCCTCCAACCTTCGGGGGGCTCCGGGCGGGTTCAGCGGCCGGGGGCGAACTTCCCGGGGGAGCTGGGGGAGCCCATCCCCGCGCCGGCACTCCGGGAACCGCAGCCACAGGAGATCACAACCGCGTCCGCCACGCCCAAGGAAGAAGAAGCAACGCGGCACCCGGAACGCACGGCTCCGGGCCGAGCCCCTCCGGCCGCTGCCGCCGCGTAAAATGGAGGCCGGAAGCGGCGGCGCCGCTGCCCCCGCCCCCCGCCGCTCGGGGGCGCCCGCGGGCCGCGATGGCGGGCGGGGCTGCGGCCGTGGGCCGCGGTACGGCGTGTGGGCGCTCGCCGGCTGCTCGGGTCGCTGCGCTCATTCACAAGAAGGTCTCAGCGTCTGGAAAGCTGAAATGCTTCTGAGCATAGGAGTTAAAGCTGTGCGGCTTGTGTGTCTTGCCTCCGTCACCGTTGCGTGGGAATGCCGCAGTGTAGTTAGCCCAAATGTCCTTGTTGGGTCATGAAATGCTATTTTATAACCAGATTGGAGGCCACTGAATCACAAAGAATCACCAAATCACAGAATAGTTCGGGTTGGAAGGGATGTTAAAGATCATCTGGTGCCAAGCCCCTTGCCAAGGGCAGGCACATCTTGCAGTAGCACCAGGTTCTCAGAGCCCCATCCAGCCCGGCCTGGAGCAGTACCGGGATGTGGCATCCACAGCTTTCCTGGGCAACTTGTGCCACTGCCTCACCACTTCACTGCAAAAATTTCCCTCCTCGTGAATTTAATCTAAACCTACTCTCTTCATCGATGTGGCTTTTCATGGAAGAAAATACCTTAAAGGATAACCATCAAGGTGGATGGATAAAATGACAATGAATAAGGGAAAAGTTCAGTTCGTTGTACTTCTACTGAGGTTTTACAATAAAATTTCGCCTCATTAACTTGACAAAAAATTTTAAAAGGTTATAAAAACCCTGATTGTCTCTTGAATAAACAAACAATGTTTGCTTCTATTCCCTTCTGTCATCAAACACTGTATGTAGCTACAGACAGCTCAAGAATTTCAGACAGGTTTGATTTTTCCAGTAGATAGTGTCCCTTTAATGCCAAAGAATCAGACCTTTAATTAAGCTGGAAGGAGGCATGAAGAAGTTTGCTAATAAAGAGAGGACCATAAGGAACTCCAGCTTCTGAAGGGAAAGATAAAAAGAAAAGCCTGAAGGAATATCATTAGCCCCCAGGACCTATTTCTCCTGTTTAAATAAAACACGGATGGAGACAACTAATGTTAGAATTTGCAAAAGCAGAGGAAACAGTCCTTATTTTTATGTTCATTGACTTTTAATTACCTTTCTGTACACCTTTGCAAACCTTATGTCTGAGATGGAGCATGAGACCTCAAGTGTGTTCCTACAGCACCTGTTGTCTTTGAGATGCCTTATCAAATTGTAAATGTGGACAACTGGTACTTGACAGCCCCTTCAGTGACGACGCTTGACATGCCCATACCAGCTTCCCAGTTCCCTCCCTTGTTCTATAAGAGCAATTGTTTGCTCTTGAAATTCTGATCATGCTGTCACTACCAGAGCACGTACTTGGAATTCCTGGGAATTTCCAAGAATAAGCTGGAATTTCCAAGAATAAACTAGAATTTCCAAACACCTGGTAAATATTTGTATGTAAGGCAATGGATCAGCTAGCTGATCCTGGGCACTTGGGAGGATTAATTTGCAAAAATCAAGGCAAATAGTCCATAGAATTTTTCATTCAGAGCAGTTGAAATCTTATAGCTTGACAATTTGGTGGTCTGTAAATACACACAGTATTTCTACAGTGCACATTTTAACTGCTATACAAAATTTCAGACTTGGGATGGCTGAGAAATCTCCTGAGTTAGAACCTGAGAACAGTAAGATCTCTTCTGTCGTGGCATTTTAGAAGCTGCATGGTGTGCCAGCTCTGTGAGCAGATCCTGTACTGTGCACAGGCCCATGGGGGTCAGCATGACACTTGCAACAATCTCATTTTAGGACTAAAACTTAAAACCTTGTAAAAATGGCTCAGCATTAATTTATGCTCCGGAAAATCAGACTCATAGAATTATAGAATTATTTGGGTTGGAAGGAACCTTAAAGATCATTTCAAACCCCTGCCATGGGGGCATAAATGTCTTTCATTGTGGGTATCATATGAGTCTGTTTGATATTTTTACATGCAAGAAATTATGTTGTTATTCTTAATACTTCTCTGGCTTGACATACTTTGACACATCCACAGTAATCTTTTTGCATATTTCTATTGTCTGTGACATCTCTGTAGTTCAGAGGAAAAATTATGGTAAATCTTTAAGAATGCCAAAACTTTTCTTTTTTTGTAAAGGAATTCATGCATTAAAATGTTATAAAAGACTGAAGGATCATCTTCTGACTCTTGAAATGTCTGAAGCAGGTACCTGATTTGAGCGTTGGGCCTTCTTATACAGCCACTAGCCTATCCATGAGGAAATTCATAGCCTATGAGATCCTGCATCTCCAAGCTCTTAACTAAGGCACAGAAGATACACGTATAATGAAATTATTAGAGAGCATCCAAAGAGGGCCATGGTGACCGGTCTAGAGGGGGAATTCATACCAAGAGTGACTCAGGTTACTTGACTGGAGGAGACTGAGGGGAGCCCTGATTGCAGCCAGCAGATTACTCACAAGGAGAAGCAGAGGGGCAGGCACTGGTTTCTTCCCTGTGGTGACCAATGATGGGGCTTGAAGGAGCAGCATGAATCTGTGCCAGGAGAGGTTTAGGTTGGGCAACCACCACAGAGTGACTGGGCGCCAATCAGGCTCCCCAGGGAAGTGGTCACAGCATCAGCCTGACAGAGTTCAAGAAACGTTTGGACAATGCTCTCAGGCACATGGTGTGACTGTTGGGGTGCCCTGTGCAGGGGCAGGAGTTGGACTCGATGATCCTTGTGAGTCCCTTCCAATTCAGGATATTCTGTGATTCTAGTCCATGCTGATATCCATTTATCATGCTGGAATACATCAAAATCTCAAGTTCTTGCCGGTAAAATACCATCTCTCTTTCTCAATTATTTTTATTAATTTATTTATCTCCTGATAAGGTAGTATACAGTATAAAAACTTGGATCATTTATTTTGTCATTCCTCTGCAGAAGCCAGCAGGGCTCATCTTAGGCGCTGTAATGTGAAGTGAAATCACAGCAGTTGCAAGCTGAGTTACAAGCTGAGTTGCAATGAACAAATTCAGCCTCTTCTGTTATTTATACTAATAGTAGGGGTCATGTGAAATGTCTGACCTGTATGTGGGATGACAACCAGAAAGAACTTGAGAATCTCTATGCTCAGACACATCAGTTTTTTCTAAGACTTTTTAAAAACTCTGCCTTACCATGAAACAATCACAACAATTCCCACATTCCTTCTCCAGAACAAATGACTTTGAGAACATCAATATTTCAGTCCTTGCCAATATTTTTTCTTATAAATTACAGAATTTACATTTCAGTTAATGATTTGGAAAACTTGATTGACGGGGAAGAAAGAGTGGGTTTGTGCTGTTTTTGTGTTTGTGCTCCATTCAGTTGTATACATGCAGCCGGAGTGGTTTATTCCTTAAAAAAACTAAGGGAAAGGTCATGTTCACATGGATTTTCTCACTCTGGAAGTGTGTGTCATCTCCTCAGTGCTAGAAATATTACAATTCCCAATAGTGCTGTAGGAATTTCCATAATAGATTTCCGTCAGGAAAAATGTCTCTGTAAGCCTTTTTGTTGCCATATTAACAGCACTGACAAACAGGTTTGACTACATATCTTTTGACAAGAATTATGTGATTTATCAGTGGTATTTCTGATATTTCTGTAAGCAAACAAGCTGAAATTAATATGTTTTTAAATATAATAATGGGCTTCTCAGTTTGTTTTTTTTTCTTTGTTTTGTTGGGTGGTTTTTTGTCAGGACTTATGCACTTATATTTTCTATATGTACCAGTTGATCCTTCCTCTAAACTTTTAACTCAGTGGCCAATTTCCATCAAACATCACAAGGGGTAGCAGTTAGATATTACTTGAAGGCTGCAAGAACTATGGGGCTATTAGGAGAGAGAGAGAGAGAAACTTTACAAAGTATTCGTTGATAAGAAAGCTAATAATCTTTCTCCTTTCTAGCCACCAGAGAATTCAAATGGAGCAGACTGGCAGAGAAATATAGAATTACTTGTTTTCATTTGCAAATCATATAACAAAGAGACAGTTTAAGGCCCTACAAGTCTGCAAGGGGTGGCAGGCAAACATTTGAGAACATGGAAATGGGCTTCTGAAAGAAAAAGAAAAATTATTTCCAGTACTTAATTTAAAACATTGCTAAAATGGCCATTGGAAATATATCAAAACCTGCTATTATCACAGGGTTTTTTTTAGATGAGCATTTGTTTTTGCAAAAAATACTATTTCCATTTAGCAAATTCCTTGTCTTTTTAAATTTCAAATAATTCTAAGACATTATGAGGAAAATTGGAGCCAAATCAGCATCTCTACAAAGAATGATGTCTTGCAAAGCAGTAAATACAGGAAAGTCTACTGATACAATTGAATTTCAACTTTGAAAAGCCTCTGACCTTACTGCCCACAAGAGGCTACTGATGAGATCAGTGCTGTGATCCGGCTTCTGCTTCCATCAGTAGCATTCTTTACTCATGTGACGCCCCATTAACATTAAGGGACCTATCAGTCTGCCCACATGAAAGAAATTGTAGTCAGCTCCCACAAAGACACTGATAGGGTACTATATGATAAAATGACACTGAGACCTGAAAACGTGTTTCTCACTTTAAATGTTTCCTTGTTTTCTGCTACTTGCTCAGCTTCCTTTTGAGGTTTATAAGCCCTTTGGAGCAGAGACTATTTTCCCCAGTGCCTGGCTGTAGACCAAGCAACTTGTGCTTTATGGACATGTATGAAACATGAGAGGTGCATAACTGTCTGCAGGAACTGGGGCTTCTTTGTGCATCATGGCACAGCCCATGCAGCCCCACAGTTCTGGGTCCATAACCATAGAAGCAATAAACCCAAAAGGATCTCTCATAATTTGAGAACAAAGCTATACTTAATTAAAATAAGAAGAAACAAAGTGTGACCCTTTTTTTCATAGTTCCTTTTTGCAACAGTACATAATTAGTCTGTGGATCTTGCTATCTAAAGATATTCCCAAGCCCCAGCTTTGAGGGCAGTGTCAGGAAGCATTTTATTAGGGAAGGGCACAGTTCATGGTAGGAAAGGAGTAACTTGTCCCCCAACTAAGCAAGTGCAGACTGAAAAGGTGCCTGTTTCATTCTCCATAGCATACAAGCTATGTTGAAGCATTGCCAGTAAGAGTATCATCCCTCTCACCTCCAGGAAGCAGTAATGGATTCATCTGAATCAACGGCGATGTAAAATTTACATGTAAATTTTCATTACTTCAACTGTCACTAAAGATCACTCCTTCCTATAGTCCTTTTTTTTTTTTTTTAATTTGAGAGCATTCAGGGCTAAAAACCTAAGGAGGAAAAAAAACAAAACCAAGAGACTTGATGGTAGCCAGAATATTTCATGCTCAAAGAAGTTCCTCTGAAACCTGATAGGTTCCTGATTTACATTACAGAGCTCTGTCAGATATTTTAATATTTTTTACCTTTTCTTGTGTAAAGTTTATGTCAGCATCTTTAATTTCAGCTCAGGACAACAGAGGCAGAAAATGGGATGCAGGCATCTCCTGGCACATGCTCAGGTGACTGGCACCTGCACAGTAAGTGTGACGTGCTCCAGATACCTTGAATTTTTATTCAGTTCAAGTACAGCTGATATTTGTATGTGTGCTGGCCAGTTATCAGGACAGACATCACTTGGTCTGCACTACTGCACATCCACTCAGGTTGCTAGCTATTCAGAAATCCCAGACATAAGACCAAATTCCCGGCTTTCTGTGTCAACAGAATTTGGGGGGTGAGGGCAAGAAAGGACATGCATGGAAAGAATTAAGATATGTAGGTGAATACCCAGCTTTTCATGAAAGAAGAGATTGCTCCTCCACTAAGCAGTACAGTGGTGTTTGTCGCTGAGCACCTCCCCAGCTCCTGGAACATGGCACAAGGGAATTACAAGGGCAGAGCAGTGCAACACTGCCAGTTCCAAGCCTTCTTCATGGCCCAGCATCTCCTGTCAGTGGCACCTGTGGACAAGGAATAGAATTAAGAGCGTGGTTATGGCAGAATTGTCTGGATGAGAACAAGGTGTGGCAGGCTCAGTGATGAAAATGCTTGGAATTAGCAAGGCAGCTCCTCCCTGCTTGCAACTCTGGTGCAGCCATTACCTCCTGGCACTATCCCTTGCAGCAATGCCCTCAGGATTCCTCTCTCCCCCTGTGCCATACACTCTGTGTGTCATTGCTACACGGGTGAAAATAGCCACACGAGTAATTTATTAATTGGCAGAAGAATGTGAAATACTGAGAATGTGTCTTTGTGAAGGGGCAGAGGAAAAGAAAACCTTTAAAAACTGCCAGTCTAATGATTATAAGATATCTATCTTCCCTCATTCTTGTCTTTATATGCCTTATTATTATTTATAACAAAAATGATCAAATGCTTGCTACGTTTTACCCAGTCTCTAGAAAAGAAGCCATCGTTCTTCAGAATGATTTATCCTTTTTGAAGTTCCAGTCTTACAGGTTTGCAGATGTCACAGCACATGACTGGAGACTTACAGACTCTAACTAATAACTTTACTCATGAGCAGTCCCCAGGAAACTTCATGCATCCATTTCAGTGCATAGGTATTTACAGAAACAAGATCCAGTTGTCCTGAAAATCCATATATTTTGTATATTTATATTTTGTTATGTCTGAGCCATTGTCTCATGTCTGTTGTGATGACACTCTCATATTTTTTGAGTGGAAACAAGCTGGTTTAGATTTTGCTTCCAAATATTTTGTTTCCAAATGCTTTTCTATTTTTGTTTGTCTTTTTAGGTGTCATCCTGACATCTGTACTCTGAAAAATATAACCTTCTCAGTCTGAAATGCTGTTCTTCCAGCTAGAAGATATTATAATAACATTTATCTCTGTCCACTAAACATCACACTCTTATTTAAAGAGAGATTTTACAAGTTCTTGAATATCATAAGAAGAGTCTTGAGTCTCAGTTCAAAGTTTCAAAAGCTTCTTGCTCATATATGTGGAGCTTTACGCTGTGTTCTGAGAATCTATAGTCATGTCTCATTTACAAGAGCAAGATACAATGAAATCACCTGGGGGGGGGGAATGGGGTGTTATTTTGCCTGCAGTTCTTGATGCCTTGGCTTTTGTTTTATCTAAAAATTGCAAAGGGTGAATTCAGCCTATAGGTTGTGTAAGCAATAGGGGTTAAACCTAGTTATAATTTAATTCAAGCCATGCTGAAGTGGTTGGAAGAGGAAGAAAGACACAATTTCCTCATAGTGACACTTCAAAGAGAATCTTAGCCATGTAAATCTGGACGCTCCAGTTCTAGCAAGGAATCCTATGTGTGTATGTAATCAGCCTTCTTCCTAGCAGAGCACTCAGAGCTTCCTCAGGAGCACTGCAGGTCACACGGCTCCTCCTAAACCCAAGGGGGATCATGGGACTTCACATGCCATTTGTCAAGACCAGGTTCTACAAGCTGTCGGGAGGGTTCTTGGGCAGAGTCAGTTGCTCTGGCCAGTCTTGATCCCTACAGTCATTTCATAGCAATGCCAGACTTCTTATACTGACAGTCTGCTGTTTGACTGCATTTGCCTGAGCACCTTTTGGACTGTTCAGCCAGCTACTTGTGCAGCAAGTATGCCAGGTATTTTCTCACTTTGCTGGCACAGACATTGTTCCTGCTGAACCTTACCTGATTATTAACCAACAGAAGGTTGGTAAGAGGGAGCTTCTTGACATCTATCCAGGATCTAGATGTTACCATAACACAAATGGTCTTTAAATTCAGTATTTCAGGCACTTTCACTCCATTTTCACATCTGTCATTTTAAGTTGCATGAACTTGAAATGTTCTTTGTTTGTTTGCTTTAGTGATAGTCTTTGGCAAGACGTGGACTTCCTGCAAGACTCCGTGGTCCTAGAACATGCAAGCCCTCAGGTCACATAGCACGCAGGGTGTTGCATGTCAGGCTCCATTTTCAAGCACCTGCATCAGCACACAGCCTACAAACAGCTCCTAAACACAATTAAAGATCCCCTATAATTCCCAAGACGAAGATTCCCATGTCAAAGATTCCCATCCCCTTATTTTGCCAGATTGCTCCAATAACATTGTGTTGATGTCCACAGTGTTTTTCTGCCTTTCACAGAGTAATCAGTGTTCAGCAAACACCAAGCTTGCTTCTCAACCATGAGATGTGTTGCCGTCTCATGCTTGGGAAAATAAATGGCACATGCTTAGGAGTGCTTATTCACACAGGTACCTAACCAGATGTCAAAGTGATGAGTAATAGGAAGACTCAGCGAGTTGCTAATCGGCTATTAACTGTGTGCTTCAGTAATTAGCTTCTGCTGAAAACCAGTTCTCCACAGGCCACAATTTTAGGGTGAAAATGTCAAGTTAAATGAGAAGCACACGGAGATGCTGTGGTTAACCTTGTCAGTCAGTAGATGGCTCTGTTGCTTCTAGCCATCTTCAGGGAACAGCACTACATTGCCATGGCCAAGGAGAGCGCTCTTCCCCGGGGATACAAGGAGCCACTGACTGCTCACAGACCTTTTTACTTTGTTGTTTCCAAATGGTTCAATTTGCACACAGTATTGTTCATCTATTTATTTTTTTGAAGGTGTTTGTTAGTTGCACAAAATCTTTGTTAACTCTCTGGTTGAGCCATCTATGCATTGCTGTTTCATACACTTTAGCTTAAGTAATTATCTGCTCTTGACATCACCACAATTTCACAGCAACAGGTTACAAATGCCCCACTGGGAAGGAACGGGTTATTTAAACTGTTTAGAAGTGGACTGTTTCTTCAGTTGTGTATTCATAGTCACTGTCCTGGCTCCTTCTCATTCTCACCTTGTGGCCTAGCAATTGTGCAAGTGATGGGCTTCCTGTCAGCTTAAAACATGGCAACACTCACATCACCAAAAAATTACAATTGCTTCATTGATTAGCCCCAGCAGAGAGAATGAATAAACACAGAGTTCAAGCTACTCTTCCCTTCCAAAGAAACAGTCACACCAAATTGGAATTGTAGGAGACTGCCAGGGCATCAGGAGGAAGCTTGGAGTGTTAGGCTCCTTCTATTCTGCAGATAAAAACAACATTTCAGTTACCCAGAAAATCTATTAATGAGTTTTCTCATGCATTAAATGACCACACAAAACCCTCTTCCCCTCTGTCCTAAAAACACAAGCCAGTATGATGCCAGAAGAACTCAGTGGTGGCAGAATTTGCAATGGGCACAAGGAGATTATATTGGCTGCAATGGAAAGAAATGAAAAAAGAGACAAGTTTATTATTTGGCAGTTGTGGGAAGTTTTGTACAGCAAAACTAGTAGCAGAGGTAAAAAGTTTAGGAATAAATAGTAAACACTTTCAGAAGCAGATGGATTAATGTTCAGAAGGTGGTCATGTTATCTGAACTCCTGGAGCAAGGAAAGCAGGTCCTGTAGGCAGGATCTGCAGTCCTCAGGAAACACTGAGAATGTTTTTATGGGTTTCAATAGCCCATAGAGCTGCCAAATGTTGTGCATTTCACTCAGGCCAGTGAGGACCTTCTCACGCTGGCCTGGCTTTCAGCTGGTTTCTCAGGCACTCAGGCTGGCAGTGGGAAAATGTGTCAGGCTTTTGGCTTGTAGTTCTGTCTTTGGACTGTTAGGGGCCCCCATGGCTCTACTCCTGTGTAATCATGACCTGTCTGTAACTGGAGCATGGCCCTAAGCAGTGATCCAGGACAAGGGTACCAGGATAAAGGTTCCCAAGCTGACACACCTATGTCAGTGATGGCAGTATCCCCAACATTTTGCTCACAGGTAAAGTAGTTTCAACTCCTTTTCTCACCCAGCAATGTCTGACTCATTCATTATCCTTCTGCACTGGAACCACAGGGGTTTGATGTTCTCTGTGCTTCCCTCCTGCTTGGTGACCATCTCTTCCCATTAATGTCCTTTCTACTTCCCAGCAGCATCCATCTGGTAGCCCTCTCCAGCACTGCACTAGCCCACACCTCTGCTCTACACTGCTTAATGTGTGTTGCCTGCTAGTCTGAAAATTGTTTGCAAGCATGTGTAAAATTGCACACAGGGGCATGGCACCTTTTGGAATCACTGTTTCAGTCCCAGTCTGGGGAAACATAATGAGGACAATAATAATCACAAAATCAAAGAAACAACTTTTCAACTTGTGAAAAATGCCTGCAGTCAAGGAATGACTGCCCAGCATGTGGAAATGAATAACCAGGGTCTGGAACAAGATAGGATTTATATTGCCATAGATTTCATACTGGATGACAAAAAACATCAGATTGAAATAGCAGAGGAATTTATCTAGAAAATGCTGTCTCACAGATCTATGAGAATATGAAATGTTAAAAATCCATATTCAATGAGGGGTCAAGGGAGATATTTAACCTTTCTTGGACTGTACATGTATGAAA
Organism: Passer montanus; assembly: GCF_014805655.1. Taxonomy (NCBI): domain Eukaryota; kingdom Metazoa; phylum Chordata; class Aves; order Passeriformes; family Passeridae; genus Passer; species Passer montanus. The sequence continues at coordinate 8,001,563 of NW_024367930.1, read as the reverse complement.
ACTTGAGTTAGATGGTTACAAGCTTTAAAGAAGGCTGACCCATTTTGCTGTTTAAAATATTCTGAGACTTCCATGGAGACATATCTGATGCCACCTATATATAATGACCTAGATTTTAAAAACAGTTGGGAAGCAGACGTCTGGAAATCTGCTGTGAATTTTAACATTTTCCATGCAAAGATGGAGTGTAAACTGGCAGTTTCATTTCACTTATGAAGGACAAAATGCATTTAGGGCTTCCCAGTTATATAATTAGGAATGTCATGTTTGGAAGATGACTGTGAAGTGACAACAGAGCCATCCTTTCCCTGCCAGATTCTTGTCCTAAAGGATGCTTAGGTAAGAACAGGTCTAATGCTATCTAATAACTGTATGGTTGTCTCTGGGCCATATCTTAATGGCTTATTAATAAATGGGTGTCAGTGGCACAAAATTCACAGGCACCACTAGTGCCTGCTGGCTGAGCTCTCACAGTGACTGACTAATGGAGCAGTGAAGAGAATGAATTGCTTTGCCAACAGGAAGGGGTCAGAATAAAACAGACATTTGATAATCGAGATGAAGCACTTTACAGGATACCTTCCCCTCTCCTTAGATTAACAGGCTTCAGTCCACAGGTTTTTGTTCCCAGCTATATTCTCTGGAGCTCACTCAACCATCCACAGCATGGACTATGTGAAGTGGCATTTCTCCAGTTCAGCAGGCAGGCTGCCAAAAGAATCTCTTCTACTCCTATTTTAACATGAATTTCTATGAGTTGGGGAAACTAAATCAAGCAGTCATATGAAAGGGAATTGCTGGCAGAAAATATTTGGGGAAAAAAAAAAAAGAAAAGGAAACTAAAATGTCCCTTTTCATATTTTAAATAGGAAAAAATATCCCAGAACCTCATAGGCTCTGGGATCCAAAGGTCAGGAGACACAATAAGTAGTAAGCCTTAAAAAAACAAATAATCTAGTAGAGGGGGAAAAAAGAAAATTTATAAAAATAATCAAAAGCAAGTTAAAGGGTAATTAGTGAGATAAATAATACTGATTTCCAAAAAAATATTTCAGCTGACAGCAAGAGGACACAAATATGTTTTTAGTGGAAGCTGACCAAAGATAACTAAAAATTGGTCCATGGGAGCATAATTGGCTTGATTGTCACAGCTCTTTAAATAAGAGTTTTGAGATTATGAAAACAGTTGTGTGATACTACTGAAAGTGCTCATTAAAATTAAGCAGGCATTTCTGCAGGCTGCTAACAAAAAATTCCTATGAAAAGGTGTGATTATAGTTTGCTCTTCAGAAACTATCTGCACAACTTTTGGAGGCCAGAATGCACATGGAGCCAGAGAAAAAATATGCACTTTTCCCCACAGTTTCTTCAAAACCTTAGTGAATTACATTATAATCACATTATAAAATAAATGCTCATTTTAATCCCCTGCAAGTCTCACAAGTGCTATCCCTGTTACACAAACAAAGATGACTCCAGACACAACAGTTATGTCTTGAGAAATATCAGGCTAGATCATCTTTCACCAGAGCAAATAAAGGCCAGGAAAGATAAAATACTGTGAAATTATGTTGTTCTTTTTTTGCAGATGTCAAGAAAAATTCTGTGTTATAGTAGCAATACTGAATTAAGTCAGAGCTAAATACTAAAGTGATTATTGCTGTGCAGAATGATACAATGGCAGACATATGTGCTATGAATTGGAAGATACCAGATGCTTGTTCAGATGAATCTTTGCAAAAATTGAGTCTAGTGCAATAAATTTCAGAGCTTCAGCTTCTCAGAAGAACACACTTTGAATTGCTTCTCATAAATATTTGGTGGTTACTGTTGCAACTCTTCTTATTTCCTGAGTGCAGTCCCGTTAGTACGAGATGATGTTCCTGAGTCTCTTGAAGTCCAGTGTCAGAGGGGACTGCCTCCTGTTTTATGATGGCCCAGAACAAACTGATTTTGGATGAGGCAACCATCAAGGGCATTTGAATGTCAACTGGAAGTATCAGGTGGAAACCCTGGGCAAAGGGAAGCTTGCAGTGGTGCAGCAGACACCAAGAACCTGAGTAGAAGGCAAGCAAAGAAGCTTGGGATGGACAGAAACAAATGCTACCAGATGCTTTAACATCAGCTGAGTAATAGCAAGTAATTTTCACTTAACTGCTCTTTCTTATAACTGCAACACAAAGAAGTTTTGCCAGTGCCTCCCATTCTTAACTGCACTTTTGCAGCAGAGAATTTAAACATCTCAGAAGCCAATATGGTACTGCTGGCAGAAGAATGGATTTTGCACATGATTTTATTTTTTTTTAATACAAATTGAACTAAACTTCTTTTAGTGTATACTGTGATTTCCAGAAATGACTAGGTTTCCAGAAATTGCCTATCTTTTATAGCAACTTTAATTAGGAATAACTCAGGTAGTAAAAACCTATAGCTACTTTATCATGTCATAGCTTGCAAACTTGTCTTCCTAACAATATATAGCTCACGCCCTCCACAAACATGACAAGAGTCAATCCCCAGAAGTTAAATGAACCACATCCTCTGTGAATATACCAGCCCCCAACCATCTGCAGAAGGCCTGAGAAAATAGTGCTAGTAGTATAACCCAGAAGGTCAATAAACTGATTCTTTCAGATCTGCACTATTTTGGATTTGGAGATAAAAGCCAGGATGTGAGCTTTCCGAGGCTGTTGCTTCTATATGTAGAGTGTGTTCACAACCTTTCTAAAGACAATTCAGAGCTATGTTAGTCTTCAGCTTTTCACACTTATTTGATATTTTCTAACTACAATTCCACTCAGTGGCAGGACGATTGAAATTCCTATGATTCCTGTTGTAGCTATTTTGCAGGCTTCCTTTATCTACATAAACATTTCCTGTTCTGCTTTCTCATCCTCCCCCAGTGTCCTATAATGGCTTCCTATTGTAATTTTTTACCCTTTCTTTCACTTGAGTTCAAATGGATTTTCACTGGTGACCACTCCGTCTGTGATATTTCTTGGGTTAGAAATACATCACAGCTTCTCCCCAACTGAAGAAGTTTTCCGTGTGCTACCAAATGCTTTGTATAAAATATGTAGTGAAATGTTTAAAATTCTTGACCACATCTTAATTTGACCAGAGCTACAGCACAACTGGTTCAAGTTCTGCACCTTACCCTTTTGTGATTTTTACTCCTGAGTGGTTTATTATTTATAGAGCACCATAGGTGTAATTTAGCCACTGTACAGGTGCTGTATTTCTCTGTGATTCATACTTCAGCACTATAATGATTTACTATGGAGCCTGCAGTCTGACTGAGATAGTTACAGACCACACAGCAGAAAACGAGGGAAAGACCAATGCTGAACAGCACCAGTACGGAAAGTAGTTTGTTAAAGTCAAGTCAAAGTCAAGCTGAAAAAGAGGAGTCTTAAGGACGTTCTTAAGTCTTTGTTATGTGGAATAAGAGAAGCACCTGAGGAAGGTCTGGGAAATGAGCCTGAGTGATATTTGTCTGTCCTCACCCCCACTGCTGTGCTCTGACCAAAAAACCTTGCCTCCAGTGACTGTTTTGTGTCTCTCCTACTGACCTTAAATCGTCCTAGTCACTTTTACAGCCTTGCTTCTCATCATCTTCCTTTCCAGCCATAAAATTTATGAATATCCTCCAGATACCACCACTGGCTCTGTCCCCATACTAGCTTTACCAGTTCCTTGTTTTTTCTGTGCCTCCCATTATTGATATCTCCATCACGTGTACTTATTCTGCAGCACATTTTGCTGCCAGTCACTCAAACCTGACCCACGCTCAGCCCAAGGGATTCTCCCACTAACACTAAAGGGTGCTTTGGGCACTCTTTGGTGCTTTTCATTTCAAAAAAGTAGAAGCCTGGTTCTTTTCCTTTCCCTGAAGGCTCTTCATGAAATACAATATTCCTTCTCTGAGATAGTGCGTGATTCCATCCTGTACACCTGCAGATCCTGTTCCATCAGTGGGTCTCAGTTCTCAAGTAAGGGTGCTCCTCATTAACTTGTATGAATTCCCTCTTAATTGTCATGATTGTGGATGGCATGCATCCACATGAAATAGTTTGCTTTACTAAAACAAGTGGGCCATTTTTTAGGGTTCTGCCTGTTGTTTAAGAGGAAGATGTTGTAAACATGGCTTCTCTTACATCCTAGAATTATGTTGGTTCATCCTCAGCTGGAATGTCTCTCCAATAGCTTTTGTGTTTTGAGAAATGAGTAGATATAAGGTGGTTAAAAGATGAGATGAGGGAGATAATTCAGCAGGAAATATATCCCTGCTTCTGTTGAAGGAAGGTTTAGAATAGAATATAGAATATTGGAAATAGAATAGAATAGAATAGAATAGAATAGAATAGAATAGAATAGCCCAGCTGGATGGGAGCTAAAATGATCATCTGCCTGACCACTTCAGGGCTGACCAAGTTAAAGCATGGTATTAAGGGCTTAGTCCAAATAAATGCCTCTTGAACAGTGACTACTGTGCTGCACCAACCATCTCTCTAGAAAGCCTATTCCAGTGTTTAACCACCTTCTTGGTAAAGAAATGCTTCCCAATGTCCAAACTAATCTTCCCTGGTGCAACTTTGAATCATTCTCATGCATTCTATCAACGGATCCCAAAGAGAAAAGATAAGCAACTCCAAGGACATGCCTTCCTGCCCTCTCACCATCTTTCATGAAGTCTGGACACATCCGAGGATCTTCACATCCTTTTTAAGTTTTGGAGCCTAGAACTACCTAATATACTTAAAATTAGGTTGCAGCAGCTCAATGCAGTGGGATAATTATTCCTCTTGGCTGGCCAGTTGTGCTGTGTTTGATGCACTCCAGGATGAGGTTTGCCCTCCTGGCTGCCAGGGCACACACTGCTGGCTCCTTTTGAGCCTCCAGGCAATTGGCACCCCCAGACCCCTTTCTGTGGGGCTGCTCTCCAGCCACCGCTCTCCTAGTTTATACTTGTACCCATCAGTATTCTCTCCTAGGTGCAGAATCTGGTATTTCAGGTGGCTAAATTTCATCCCATTATTCATAACCCAATGTTCCTGTCTATCCATATCTCTCTTCAAGGCCGCTTGTCCTTCAAAACAGTCGACAGCACTTCCCAGCTCAGTATCATCAGCAAACTTACTAATGTTGCATTCAACTCCTGCACCCAAATCATTGATAAATATATTGAACAGAACTGTTCCCAGGATTAAGTCATGAGGAGCACTGCTGGTGACTGATCTCTATCCAGATGTAGCCTCATTCCCTACAACACTCTCAGTTCTACCCTCCAGTCAGTTAAAACTTGAGTGAAAAATGTGCACCTTGACATCTTTTTTAAAAAAAAACAAACAATGATCTGCATTTTTTTTCTTTGCCAGATGAATTTCTGCAGTAAATGTGTGTTCTTCACACTCTGTCCCCTCAACTGATCTGAGTTTCATTTAAATTTACAAGATGATTACATCATCCCTTTTGAGCCAAGTATCCCTGGAGTGATAAGGAGGGAAATACAGTCATTAATGGGGTTAAACCCTATCCTGCAGAAAGCCAAAAAATTATTGTTCTGGTTTAAAGCAGTGACTGAATGGGGAATCACTAAGCTGCAGGGAGATATGTTCTGAGCTGCATGTATTTGCCTTTGCAGCTCAAGAGATGCAAAGCTGAACAGCTTTCTGGACATTTCAAAAGATAGAACATTCCCATCTTCCATTTTAGAAAAAGATACAGGGATAAATGCCCCAGCCCCAAGAAGCAGGTTGGATTAAGATGGAAGGTGTGTAAGATGCCTTCATGGGTGTTCAAACCCTTATCAGAATTAAGTATTACCTGGTGCTGGTATTCTTGATACTCTTTTATATATAATCTCTCCTTAGCAACTGATGGAAGAAGGGGAGAGTCGTGATTTCCTTGAAGTGCTGTGCCATCTGTCAGCTCTACTCATCTTTTCTTCAAACTTATTTTGAGATAGCTTCTTGTCTCCTTCTGACATTCTCTATTCCCAGGCTTGGCTATAGCTGGATGATTGTTATGTTCAGTTACAGACTATGAGATACATACAACTGTTCACTTTAGAAATCTGAGGTATCTCATTAAGTGACATCCCATTGACACAAATGTTGACAACCAGTTTTCCACGAGGGGATGTGAAACAAGAAGATAACCAGTATGATTCTCTCAAATACTTCTGCAGGGAGTGCAGATATAGCATGACCCCATTGATCCCAGATAGCTTCTGTAGAAAAGCAGCCAGATCTGAAGTTCATTTATGTTGGGAGCTGATGATAAACCTTGCAGACTTTCACCAGAGATAAGAGGATGATATTCTGCAATGGCCATAAACCATGCTAAGGAAGGTTTGTATTCCTGTGAAAGCTGTGAATTACTGCACATGGTTTTTTCATATTTTTCTTGAACCTAAAAGATACAATGATTATGCAACACAATAAATAGATTCTTTTATATTTAAATGGGATTCTTTCATTGAGTAACATCTGGATCATGTGTGAGGGAAGAAATTATACATCTTTTAAAACTCTGCATCTGTTCTGATAATTTTAACCTTGCAAAGACTGGTCTTTGGCATTTAAATTTTCTCTTGCTGTTAGTAGGACTTTATTTTAGGGCTTTAATTATTTTTACCTGCCCTCTGCAGTCTCTCCAACACAGCATTAAGGCAGAAGAGGTTAAAATGACAAAAAAGGCACATCCTTATACAATCAGGATGCTAAATCCAGCTGAGCAAAGCAAGCAGAGTGCAGATGCAAGACAGAAATAAAATATGCAGCAGACTCAGAAGTGAAAGAATAAAGTCAGTATGGCAGACAGTGAGAATCTAAGCAAACACTGAAAACACAGCCCATGAAAGAAGCAAACACGCACCACTTATAATGAGGAAGGAAAAGTCAGGCTCAGGTCATCCCCACTCATTGGCAACGCACGAAGAGAGTCAGCAAATGCAAGCTGTATGGGTTTCTCTGAAAACAAAGGCTTGATTTTCAGAAATGGAATTTTCTTCTTCCCATGAAGCAGCGTATCGCTTTGTAAAAGTCAGTCCCTCCGAAAAGTCAATGTGAATACCAGAATGTGGTTTAGGGTTTTGTCTTCTGGAGAAATGTTTATCCACACTAACTGGGGGTAATTGGAAAGGAATCATTATAAATTATCTGTGGAACTTTGAAATTTATCTCTTGCATTGTGTCATGTTCTGGCAGTAAAGTGAAAGTAAGTTAATGCTGGCGGTTCTGGAAAAAAGCTGGAACAGAAAATATCAGGAAAAGTGAAGGCAGTGAGTAGCTCCTCAAAGCATAATTTACAATATGTGGATGTTACTCACACACCTGGAGCAAGATGTGCACGTGTACACCTTTGCCATGCAGACACTGAGGCAAGAGGCAGAAGACTGAAGCAGAAAACAGCCTCAGTACTCTGTGCTCATGTCCACACGTGTTAGACCTCTGTCCCAAGCCCACCCACACCGAGTCCTTTTTGTTCACTTTGCTAGTCTTGAAAAATGTGATGAAGAGCCCTGGCATGTGGGAAAAAGCTAATGGTTTGGTAAAGCTCTTATGGCTTGGTCTGCTTTTTTAATCCTTTGTTAAATGTGATTGCAGCTCAGAATTCATCTTTTTTTATGTTTTGCAAATTGAATTAAAAATAAATAAATAGTTAAAAGGAGCTTTTTGGCAAATTTATTTTATGTCTGTGTTGTTATAATTCAGCTAGCAAACACCAAGTTTTTCAGAGGAAAACATCCAGGGCTCATGGCTTAAAAGATCAAAAGCAGAAACAAGGGAGCAAGGAGCTACATCCTTTGCTACCAGCCCAGCATCCATTGCTAAGATTTTTATTATAAAGTTATACAAAGGCAGCAGTGACAAATTATGAGCTCAGGAAGATCTCATATATCACATTGATGGAACTAACAAAATTTTAAAATATGTGTCGTTTTAAAGGGTAATGAATAAAGATAAATGTGTCTTGTTCCATACTCCAGAAATGAGCAGCTCTTCAGAATGGGGAACTGAATAAACCTATCGTTTCACATCACTTTCAATTCTTCTACCATAATTTTCACAGCCAAAATAACTTAATGGGAAAGTGACACAGGTCACTGACGTAATAAAAAGCTGAATGTCAGATGGTGAGAAAAAATCCTCAGTGGTTTTAACAGTATCAAGAGTATCAGAGGCTTGGCTTTCCTGAAGCCAGGCTTATCTGCAACCAGCTCTCACAGCATTTGCACTGGGGGAACTGCTGGTGCAAACCAGGCAAAGCAAAATGAAGTTCAAGTAAAGGCCTGTTTCTGAAAGGTGGAAAGGTCTAAGCACAACAGACACCTCAGCTTGACAATGTAAATTCTGTGAGGGCTCAAACAGAAAGGGGCAATTACTGCCTTATGCTCAAGGTGTAATCTTAAATTATAGGATAGTTTCCTAATGAGGGGGAACACTGCTGGAGACAGCTGTGGTGGATGGAAGGCAACACTTCAGTAATTACAGATCCTTGCACATCAGTGGCAGAAATTACCAAACTCCAAGGGGAAACACCTTCATAATGTTTGTTTTTACAGAATCAAATATCATTCTAAGTTTGCAGTGGAATGGAAACATTCAAGTATGAGAAACTTAAGACTGGATTTCAGCCCTACATGATGCATGTTAGGAGCTGGACTGCATTGGCAGAGGTGAGTTAGTGTGCTGGGATCTTAATTTGGGTTTGGGTACGATAACAATGGTCAACTAGAGAAATGCAACACTTGTCAGTGGCAGTCTCCTAGAGAGGGAGAAAAAAGAAAACCAGCAGACAAGTCTTAGGCAGAACATCTGATATGGCATAATCAGAACAAACTTGTTCCCTTCTTTCAAGATGACTGCTAGCAGCAAGGGTGTTGAATATTTCATACACTTTCTTATGACACAGAGCATGTTACTGGACAGACTGAAAAAACAATTCACAGTTTAACTTTTTTTTTTTTTTTTTTTTGCCTTTGTGGGCTATACAGTCATAAACAGCAGTCTAAAACATGGTCTGCAGACTTCCAGGGTTCTACAGATGACTTCCAAGGACTGCAGCAGAAATAACTAAAGAACAAGTGGTTGTCTCATCTCTATTCAAGGATCTGCATGTCTCCAGTAAATTTACAGGGGTCTACAGGTGAAGAAAGCTTAAAATCTTTGCATTTACACCATTACTATTACATGAGAAGAAATTGATGATATTTTTCCAATTCCATGGATGGCTCAGCTCCTACTAGCATGATACTCAACTATATTTTCAGAGTATCTTTACTTCAGCCAGTACACAGAACAAGACCGGATTATGTAATTAGCAGCTGTTCAATGATTTGTGTTCTACTGGTTGTTTAATGGGGTTTCAGGCTTTACTTTAATGTATTCTTTTGTAATGAAGGAAGGATTTTTTGTTTCCCAAGATGCTTGTTTATTGGCATTTAACAGTATAAAATCTGAGTACTTCATAAATATTTTTTTAAGAAAATCTATGAGTGGATAAAAAAATGGGGGGAAAAGTAGAATAATCTTGGCAACCAATGTGAGATATTAAAACCTGATCCTTTTAAGCACTTAATGTTTGGGAATTTTTTTCATATATAAAAAACATTGACTTTGGTTACAGCTCTGAACACAGGACTTTCTCACATCAGGAGTCACACTGACCACCAGGGAAATTAGGAGCTTACGGGTAAATATATACAAAGTTTGCCTGGAATGCAAGGAGTTCTGGAGCAGTGGGAGAGAGTCCAAGGCAGCATTTAAACCCCAGGGGCCATTTATCCATACCATATCTTCTCTTTACCCTCAGCTTTAAGTCCTGTACTTCTGATTGATCCAGTCCTTACCTCCACTCTGTAAACTTGCAGTCCTAATCCTCTTGCACAGCAAAACCTAGCCTTAGTAAATCCAAGATTAATGGACCACAGGCATCAGCCCCATGTACAGCTTGTTTCTTGGACCAGCACTGTTCTCCATCTTCATTTCTCAGCATCAGTGTTCCCATTGCCATTCTCCCTTTCTCCTGTGTCAACTCAGCCAGGTTCAACCACAAGCTCTCTTTGTGGGTATTCCCAAGCTCTGATGGTCCCTTCCAGCTTCTTCCTTGCACTTTATTTCATCACCAGTGTTCTCCCTCATCTCTGATTCTGGTCTAAAACTTTCATCCTTCCTCCTCCAGGATCACTTTCCACTGAGGCTTCTGCTGTGCAGCAGCTTCCCCTTTCCTCAATAGTGCTAGCCAGGGGAAGCTGGCTGAAAACCAGGCTGTGCCCCTCTCTCAGTTCAAACCTCAACATTAGGCATGACCTGGTACAATGCCAGCCTTATAACAACCGGGAAAAGTTATCTTAAATTTGGAGTGGAATGTGCTCAGGGAAGACAAGTCATCAGGGAGGTTAGCTGCTAAAACCATGAAGGTTTCTGTTGAACATTTTGTGAGTGACAAACCTTCAAGGGCCTCCCTCTGACTGAGCAAACTGTAGCTGCATTTGCTGAAGGAGTGTTAAAGAGAGAGACTCTTTCAGCAAGACCACTTCTCCCCCCTCCCCCCAGCCCTCCTGACACAAGGGCCAAATCTCCACTCCAAACGCCTTTGACCTGACCAAGCCTTTGAGGCTGTGTCTGAAAATTACAGCCACGTAGAGCCAGACGGCTCTGAACAGCTCAATTCTAGGAGCTGAATTCAAAAGAAATTATAACTGGCTATAAACAGGGCTTTGTGAGGTGTGCAGACAATTTTAATAATACCTGGAGCCACCAGACTCACCTACAATAACTGATTTCATTTGAAGAAATCTATACAAAAACTGTTTTGGTACAGCCTACAGTAAACAAGCTTTTGTTTTATCTTCCTCCTCCCCATGTTAATTGTGACAGATACAGCCTGACATCATTGTAATCTGGGAAACAGATAGTTAGGAAAGGAATTGCAGCCACACCAGCACCTAGCTTTCATCTGACTTCTTTCTGCTCTTTGATCTCTTAGCTGGCTAATTAAGAAGCTTGAATCAGCACCCTACCAAAATAGGTTGTGCCTTTTTTCCATACCTGTGACCCTCAGAAAGAACAACCAGTGTACTCACGTTCAGTGAAAGAGGCATTGCTTATGAGTCTTTCAGCTCTGTTCATTTAGATGGCCATATAAATGTGTGCTGTGCTCTACTGCTGACCCTCCTCTTTCTGCATTTCCTATTCAAAGATGAATTGAGGGGGGAAAAATACAAGCCTTGACATCACATTTTGCAAAGGAAGCAAATGTGTTCCTCCCTACATCTAAATGAATGGCCTTTTAAGGTGACTGCTGAATTAAATTCCTGTATGATGAAATCAACAGGCCTGAGAAAGTTCTTATTTCCGAAAAAGAAAAATGCAGCAGGGAAGAAAAAAAAATAAAAATCAGCCAGTATGTGATTGCAGGGCTGAGAGCTGAATAGGAGCTGTTTACACTAACTCAATAAAGATACTTTACTCAGCTTTGGTAGTAAGGCAGCTTCACAGGCTGAAGGGAAATGGGGATATACATATTCTGAGCCTGCTAAGCTTCTTTAATGTAAGACATGTGCATTTCGCTGAAGTCCTGAAATACCTCACTTAGAAGAAAGATGATTGAAGCCCCAAGCCCATCTTTCTGTTTATCATACATTACATATTTCTGACATGCTTTGAGCAGTACTGTATGCAACCAACACCAGTCTTTACATATATATGCCTGTAAGGTATGCAGCTAAAAACCTAATTTCTGTGAAGACCTAAAATACTCTTAAGACGGAGTAAAAATAATCTCATTAGGGGAATGGGGCACGTCTGGACATTCTCAGGATAGAAGCTCTACCCAAGAACAGACTGTCACTTTACCCTTGCAGGGGGAAATCACAGGGAACCAAACCACCATGAAATGCAAAAATTAAACAGTCTCCCTGCAGTCTTGAAAAAAAAAAACCCAGAGACCTCCACGAAGGCCATAAATTTTGTAGAGATCAGGAGGTCACTAATGGTTAATTAACACTACTGAAGCACTTTTCTCTCATTTTTCACAGTGATATTGCAGAAACATGAGAATGCAATGGACATGAAAATCTGGCTCCAGTTTTTTATGTCTCCTTATACCTACTGCCACAATGTAACCCTAAAGCTTGGGTCCTTCCTCCACCTCTTCCATTGTTGGGATTTCTCCTGTGGCTGCATTGTTGATAGAAATAATAGCTTTAGGGCAGGAGAGGTCCTTTAAGGTGTTGGTATTTTTATTATTATTCCATCATCCAGACTTGCATTAAGTAAGGTTAGACCAAACAGTGATAAAACATTGATGTCTTATCTTAACTATTCTCAGTATTGCTACAGGCAATGGTGCTACACCAGAGATAACTGAATGTTAAGAGAAGGTGGCTATTTTAGACAAGCCTACATGTGCAGGAAGGAAGGGAATGTGACACCTCGTTACGGATTTAGTTTTAAGATAAATGAAGCAGAAAGCAAAGATTTTCCCTTTTCGAAAGCAATTCCTCCTCCTATCACAGATTTACAGGTGGTAAATTAATTACTTGGGCAGTACAATAAGGAATGGAGAAGGAGCTGAATGATGGATTGAAAACCTTTCACAGGCAAGTGACTTCTATCACAACAAGCAGGGGAACACTGCAGTCAGAGCTACTTTCTGTGTCATAATCTGGAGCTAACCCTGAACTGGATGTCTCAGCAGGGGATGTGACAGCACTACACCTTTTTAATTTCTACTGTCTTCTTTGCTCTCTGTCTACTAAAAGAATGAATTCTGCAGAGTTTTGGACCCTGCATATTATCCATAGCAACCACAACACTTCCCTCAGATTTGCTAAAATGCAAATCTTGAATTTCGATGAAAGAAGATGGATCTTCCCCCGATACTCTAATTCTGAGCTTGACTGAAATTTAGAGGTAAACATCTTTGCCAGCATCAGGGCTTCCTGATGTCCCTTCCCATCTTACAGCCTCCAGACTCTGGCTTAGCAGCCCATGACCTTTGCTAGCAATCAGTGGGAAAGCACTGAAGAAAAATTTCTGAGTGATGACTCACTCTACCAGAGCTTGGTTACTCTATCATTTTCTAACGCTGCTGATGGGAAGATATTTTCTATTGTGAGAGGCTTGTTTTCCTGCTCCATAGGAACAATGATCCATAAGGATTTCCTGAGGAGTGACTTCTCCTTAGACTAAGTCTTCTTGTCTCTTAACCTCTGGAAGACTAACTGAATTACCCATTACCCAGTTAGTTATAACCTTCCTGTTCCCTCCTGTGTTTTCAACACCTACTTTAATGTAGAGGACTCCTCACTGGACACAGGCACCGGGGAACAGGTAACTAATGAAAAACTTTCATAAATCAGCAGAGGACGTGGAAACATGAAGGACCCACAAGAGAAATCAGGGGACCCATGTGGAATACAGCATGGGGGACTGCACTTGGAGTTGAGCAGCACAGTCCTGGCAATGCTGGAGTGTGACCTCCAACTTGGAAGAGCTGACCCTGATGAGGGTCATGGCAGCAGACTTCTTTCTTCTCTGATCAGAAATAGCACTTGGGGCTTCTTAAGAAAGCAAAGGCACAACAGCAGTCAAAGTTTATCTGTTTGGGCAGAAGTCCCAAAGCCACTACATTCTTCCCCTTTTATTTACAGCCTTCGGCGACGACTTCGCTCTGATGGCTGCAGACTGTAATGTTTCACTGGAAGCACAGCTGGCTGTTTGGGGTGGCTGACACGCAGAGCTGCACCTGCTAGAATAGATGCTAAGAAAAGAGATGTGTTCTGAGAGATACAAAGGCATTGTCTGACCCGTGACAGATTGTATGGGCAAAAGAGTTTGTTAAGACCATCCTGTGTGACCTCCTGTGTTGACCATCTGCTGACTCCTGGCTGGGTGACAGAAAACCTTTCAAGATGCTACCAAACCTGTAGAAATTACTCTGATTTTATGGTGAGTATTGGTAAATATGTGTGCATGTGCCTTTAGATTGGAAGAGATGTCAGTCACACTGCATAGCTCACTATTGTCCCTTTTTCTACTCCCAGGAGGCTGGGAGAAGCAGCTGTACTGCAGAGATGCCAACCATCAGCAAAATACAGCAATTGTTTTATGAGTTTAATGCTATTTATCTTCTAATTTATTTACCAGAGGTACATGTAATGCTCAATGAAAGCCAGTTCGCTGAGGAGAAAAGTCTTTAAAACACCCTTCCATTTGCTAATGTACTTTTCTTATTAGATAGAATTTTTTTTGTTTGTTTTAGAATATTTAAGCATCATTAAAAAAAAAAAAAAGGAAACAAGTAAGTGAGGGTGGAGAGCTCAAGCTGAGAGAAGATGGGAGCAGGCAATGGAAAGCAGGCCAGCTAGGTCTCATCTTCTTGTTTCTAATTACTTGCCCTACCAAGGATGGGGCCCCCGTTGGCCTGGAAGCGTTTGGTGGCTGCTGCAAAGGCTCACATGCCTAGGGGTGAATGGTCACTTTGTGTAACTGTGTCCGAAGGAGTTCACTCTGATCTCCAGACAAATGGGAGAAAGTTGCTGGCTTGGTATTTGCCAGCACAGGTACTGCAATCTCCTCTGTGTTTACTACAGGTATTTGTTATGGCTGGGACCGCACAGCGAGCACTGCCAGCCTCTGCACCAAGTGGAATTAATTGCAGGATGGAGGCCCACTGCGGAACAGATAAGAGGGATCTAGAAAAATGACGGAGGCCAGACAGCATGAGATAAATGGTGGTGAGAAAGCCTGCATTAATAGCAGTAATGTAGCTGTGTTTCCTGAAATGAGAGCAAGAATTTCCCTAGTGTGGACACACTTCTTGTTGGCCAAAACATTCTGAATTCCTCAATAATCAGGCAGGAAGTGGTAAAATCCATCATACAAAATGAACAAGATATTATTTTTTCCAACATTAAAAACACATTTTAGGTCATACCTATCACAGAAAAAAAAACATTTTATGGCAAATCAGATTTTTTTTCTGCCACACTTAATTTTTCAGTGATGTACAACAAGTGGAATTTCTGTACACAAAGATGTGTTTTAGGAGCTTTGCTTCCATCCAGATCAGTACCTTACCTAATAGGTGCAATATTCAAAAGTACTCACTGTTCTTTCAAAAATTTGCTCAAATAAAAATTATGTTTTAGTAGCTTCCCTGTCAAGTAACCAGACAGAAAAGCAGAATTGTAACAGCCATCAGTTTTGTGCTTTGTGTAAACAGCTGGAGTTAGGTAATTTCTGGTTTATTTTTGTCACTTTGTGTGATTTTGTCCAGTTTGCACTATAACTGAAGTCAGTGTTGACTCTGTACCACAACAGGTCTACAGGCTTGTACCTACCTTGCCTTGGTTGGCTGTTCTGAGAGCCTCCTACCAAGATTTCCTGTTGCCTCCATTTTAGAGCAGTTCTGTCTTTTCTCCAGTGAGTGGAAGTTAGTAAGACCCAGCAGCTGCTGCTGCCTGAGTTCAGTCAGCAGAGTAACACTGTGATTCCTTCCAGCCTCTTTGCTTGTACATCAAGAGGAAGGAGGATGCTAACTTTATAACTTCTCCCCATTGTGCCCCAGAGGTTAGGCACCTTGCCATATACAGATGTTATCAAAAATGGAATCATTTTATAAATAAACTGTGAAATAACAACGGTCTACATAAATGTATGCTTTGGTTCAAGACCGATGTATTCCATTCTTTGAGAACATTCTCTAAATAAACTGAATGTTTTCATTTTATACTTTGTTATGATTTATCACATTGTGGTTTATTTAAGGCTTTCAATGTTCTCTGTTCCATTTGCTGAACTTTAGATATGGAATTAAAATACGCTTGACTTCACAGTCTTCCTTTATATTCAAAGAAGAAGCCATGTAGCTATCACAATGGATTAGGACACACTACACGAAAACCCTGTCACTTTTGCAACTGCATTTATGCAAGAAGACAACAGTAGTTAATGGATCCATCTAAGACATTGAGTTGAATGGACAATTTTTTCATAGCTGTGGTAATTATGAACACTCTGAAAAAGGCTGCTTTGCCAGTTGTAGCCCAAGAAAATTGAATACTGTTCTCTTGCAAAAAAATGCTCTGCAAGTATTCAGCCATCTTATTCCATTACATGCCATTACAAAAAACAGTGACTTGTTTATTCATTGGAAGTTCATGAACATACACTACATCTTTTGACAGTCCATAAACACTGCTTTAGCCTTCTTTCTCTCAGAGGCACAGGCTCAAGCTAAGAACCTTTCTAAAGGATTACTTCTCCATGCATCCATGACGGACAGACCATAGCACTAATAGAATCATGACCCCAAAACTAAGTGAACTGCATTCTTTCGTACAGATTCCAACAGCCAGCTGTGCTGTCTGGACTCAGGCACAACAGAGTTATGGGGTGACACACCCATCTGCAGGGAAAGATTTTCTTTTGGGGCACATCCCCCCAAAACATCAGGACCCAATGTTCAAGTCTGTCCAAACCAACTCTTTCATCAAGTAGGGGTTTCCAGGAAAAAATATTAATGGTGTTGAGATATCTTCACAATAAACTCTTTCTGCTGTTTCCAAACCTGTCGAATTCCATTTGGTATTTAGTTATGCCTTAAATAATTTATTTACTGTCTTGAAATGATTCATATAGCTATATAGTTCTGCCAAGTGAATTCCATTGCCATGGGGACATTTGCAGACATTTTAAATAGTTGAGATAAATACAATAAACTAGAAAAACCACCAAGAAATAAATTGATATAAAATGGAAGATCACTGGCTCACAAACTGGAATGAAATAAGCACATTTTTGAACCAGCTAGCCAACTCAACAGTAACTGCACAAGTTGCTTAATAATACACTACAGGTAGAACAATACTGCATTCTTTCTTCAATAAAGCAGGCAAAACAATTTTTAAAGAAAGGTAATGTGGGCACGTATCTGCTTCCTACACAACTGAACCCTCTTTCAATAACATTAAATATTCCAGCTAGGTAATTTAAGGAAATAAAGAACACACAGGAACTGGCAAGTAAGTGTCAGTCCAATAGACTATTTCTATCACAATATCTTTGGAGAAAGTGAGTAATATCTGAAGACAGACATGGCCATTAGAAATAGTACTAAATTCATAAAACAATACTACTAAATTCATAAAACATGAAAACGTACATCTAAGCATTTCTGGTCTGTCTATCTATCTATCTATCTATCTATCTATCTATCTAATCTTTTATTTAGTATGTTATATAACAGAGGCATTCCCATGCACTCCATGAGCACAAGATTAACTACCAAAAAATGCTATCAATGTAAAAACAAACAGTATATGCTTCCTACATATTTGACCACAGTTTTTTTAACATAGTTTTTACAGTACTTTGGGCATTACACTGGACTGTTACGGGGGGGGAAAAAAAAAAAAAGAAGCATTGGCAAGGAGTTTAGAAACATCCTGTGTAGGAATGTTTCTGTGTAGGAATGGAAGAGTCCATGCTGGCAGTTTATCCAAGAAGAACACTTAATGAGCGCAAGACCCAGAAGTTGTTTCAAAAAAATATATTTATGATATTATGTAAATAACCCCAACCCTTATTTTTCCACACTTCCATGCAGATTATGTGTTTTGCATTAAAATTTACACACTATAAGGAGTTTGTCTGAAGTCTGGCTCTGTAACAAGCACATAATTTCTTCATAAACTCTCTAACATGCTAACTTTCTGTTATTACAACAACACAAGAACTTTCCTTATCTGGAGGACTAAGGATAAGTTTTGGGTTATGCTAATGCATCTACTTTGAAAGAAGCTCTTGAAATATTCTTGGCTTATATATTGTATTCATCATCAAAAAGACCATTATCTCCCATTATGAATCCCAAATGTCTATGTAACTGATTCTTTCAGAACTGTGCTCTATTTCTAGTATTGCTCAGTCATCACAGAAAAATCACTAAGTATTTTTCTCCTTATGTAAAATAGAAGTTCAGAATGTTGCAATTCAGAATATAAACACAAAGAAGTAATCTGAATTAAGCTGCAGCATTTTCCTTGTTCTATGTTTCTAGGATTTTTTCTACATTATGCACCAATAATTTAACTAAGTGGTTTGAACCATAATGCATTTTGAGTATTTCTATAATGCTATGTTCATATTTTATCAGTTTGTGGTTTTCTTACAAAATATAATTTTGAGATTTTTTTTTCTGTTAACAGTGAGCTTTGACTGTTCAAGACTGAATAACCCTTAAATTGCAAAATTCCCACTATCACCAATGGCAGTAGCATTAAGTCAGACCTGTGTGTAATCAGATGCCAACTGTCACACATGATTTAAGTAAAAAATAAAAAAGAGTTTGCTTTTTACTTACTGCTAAGTATTTCATATCACCTTTTGTTGCAAAAGACAAGTGAGTAGCTCTACTGGATTAACTGGAGCTATATGCATAGGTGTGTTCAGCTTAATGACTGCCACTAAATAAACTATCAGCAAAGCCCAAAAGACAGGGACAAATAAGTCATCCTCTGACAAAAGCTGGAGACAAAACCAAGCAGTGAACTAGAAAAGCTTCTATTCATTGATTCTAGCCAAGGGGTTCAACAGCTGGGTTTAGGCTGGAACCTAGAGATCACATGCATAAGGAGTACCTGAAATTTGCAAGTGAGTGTCTGAAAAGTGACTTTCAGGAGGTTTTGTAGAGTTGATACTCTGGGACCACAACACCAATAATTTTTTTCATACAGAGCAGCTACTCAGAAAAACTGGGAAGGATGGTCTGACTACCTTGGACAAATTACACGTTTGTGTGGCAGATTAGACAGGAATGGTGGTACAAGTCCTACTCTGTGTGAAATCCTTTGCTCCTAAAGGTCGTGCCAAGCAATTAATTTTGCTTAATCAATTCATTTAAGTGCCAGGTGCAGCCTCCAAGGCCAGATCTGGGAGCCAAGTCACGTGCTAAGTAAGCACAGTGGCACAAGGGTAAGTGCACTGGTGGCTCAGGACCTGCCTAACCCGTGGGAGCAGAGTCCAGGCTGGTCCAGCTTGAGGCACAAAGGGAGAGACTTGTAACTTTGGAATGAGCTTGGAGAGGATTCCAGATTGTAGGCATGCCAGTAACTATAACAGAAGCTACAGTCACATTTTTACAGGTAAAGGAAACAGAATGAAGTGGCAAAGTGATTAAAATGCCAGTAAGTGGCACAATCTGCAACACTTGGCTTCAGCTGTTCAGCATTTCTACCCAAGGCCTTGATGTGCATACTGCTACCTCAAGTCTAATGTCAAGTACTGGATGTACTGCTGCTTTAGTATGTGCAAAGACAAAGCGTGATTCAATGCTCCTAGGCTGATATAGATGTCCTTTAATCAAAAGGGGACAACTGCAAAACACAAAGCCAGACTGCTGGGGCCACAGTGGCACAGGGTACACAGTACTTGTTTCCCATCAGAACCTGTCATTCACTTTACTTTTTATAGAAACAATGTCCTGATATGAATAAAGAGAATAAAGAGCTGACTACTGTACATACAAAATTGATGTTTTAATTAATTCTGTAATATTTGATTTATTATCTAATATTTTTCTTCTGTTATTTTAAAAAACTCACTGTAGTGTTTATGCTGGAAATTAATTTTTAGCTCATTAATTCATTTTAAGAAAAAACATTTTTCTTTGGGAAAGCATAACTTCTTTCCTGAAATTAAAAAAAAAAAGGCAACAAAATGTCACATTGCATTGCATGTCGAAGTATTTTTTCCCCCTAATCTAATATGCAAAGTGTGACAGCAGTACCTTATTCTAGGCTAGGAAGCACTTGCTAATGTAAACAGGCAGCGAGCCCAGCTGCCCGGAGGCCTGAGCAGCCCCTTGGTGCCCTGCTCAGACACAGCGGCCCATCAGCCACGCTCAGCTGCAGCACTGCTCCTTAAGGATTGCACAGCTGGCTACAGGGAAAGCCTCGCAAGGATCTACCCAGACCTGCCCAACCCCAGTGGGGTTTACTTATTAACAGATAATCAAATGGAGAACTGGAATTACAGGACACGTGGCACACACAATCGCCTTGCTCCTGGTCACCAGCAGTTGCTGCTGCCACTGCCTGCAAGTGGAGGGCTGGAAGGGTGAGAGGGGCCTTAGCTCAAGGCTCTGATTCCCTGGAGTAGGAAATGTATTTTTCAATCTGTCCGCTCACCAGCTTGCATCTGTGACTCCTGTACAAACAATGCATTAGATGGTGCATTTTTCAAATAGCTTAACACTACTGGAAACCTCCTATGTCTCCCAAGACATGAGTCTTTCACATGGATGAAGGAAACTGCCATGAAGGCTGTACCTCACCTCACTTAAGGAAGTAATAATTGTTAGTGTGAGTGTGGGGCTAAGGGTTAGGCTGCCTTCCTGCTTCTACTGAGCTATATTCCCTGCTACACCACTAGAACTGCACAAAGCAACCATTTTCTACCTTAAACAATAAGTGCATGTGTGTGCCTCTCACAAGGATCACATCATTGGCTCGTAATCTATCAAAGCCTCTTTCTTTAGATAATTGAAGTAATGGATGTATACCAGGACGATACAGTAAACACACTACAAAACAAGAGATGCTGTATTTTTCCTGTAGCAATTGTTCAATAGAAGCCTGTGTTCATAACTTTTACACCATTCACTTCTGGTGAATGTGGCTCTTTCCTAGTGCTGCAGAGCACATTTTAAAAAAAGCAAATGCAAAAACTTAAAAGGGGGGCAAGAGGTGAACACTTTATGTTGCTTTATTTATGTATCTGCAGAATAATCTTGTAGGTGGCAGCCAAAGACGACAGTCATGATGCAGCAGTAATGATAAAATAGAATAATAGAATGGCCTGGGTTAAAACAGGCTTTTAAAGATCATCTAGTTCTAAACTGCCTGCCATAAGCAGGGACATCTTTCACTAGACTGGGGCTGCTCAGAACCCATCCGATCTGGCTTTGAACACTTCCAGGGATGGGGCGGCCACAATTCCCCTGGGCAGCCTGCTCCAGTACCTCACCACTCTCACAGAAAATAATTTTTTCCATATATCTAATGTAAACCTAGTTTCAGTTTGAAGCCATTCCCCCATGCTCCAGTGAAAAGTCCATCTTCTTCCTTATAGGCTCCTTTCAGGAATTGAAGGCTACAATCAGGTCACCCTGAAGCCTTTTCTTCTCCAGGCTGAAAAAAGCCAATTCTCTCAGCCTTTCCTTGCAGGAGAGGTACCCCATCCCTCTAGCTGGTTACTTGTGCTGCTTGTGAGTTTGCAAGGGTTGTTTCATGACAGCCCTCCTCCTCTGAGAATAGAAAAGTGCCATTAATACAGGCCTGAATCTGGAAACATTTATTCAGGCAAATGACTGTACTGTCTTGGTATGTCCCCAAAGGACAGGGTTGACTGACAAGACAGATATGACACCTGATGCCTCACATTACTGTTACCATTTGTATTACTGCTCTTTCTTGTGCTAGAGAACAAAGCAAAATGGCAGCATTTACAAAGAGATCATCCAATGTAAAGGGCAACAGGTGTCCAAGAGGAAACACAGTACAAGCACAAGAGACACTTACGGTCAACATGACAAGCAGGGGTCAAAGAGTGGTCAAGATGCTGGCAAGCACTATTACAAATCTGAAATTTAAGGATGGGTTTGAAGGAGGATGCTGTGCTCATTATTCCCCATTGAGTATCCTCAGCCTCCTGTCTTGCAAGAGTTAGCCTGTAGACAGGAGCAGGAATTTGGGACTTCACCCCGTTGCTGTAAAAAAACCTGCTGTTTCAGCAAGACATTGCTTGGTACACAAAGATCTGTCACACTTGCACAGCAGCTCCAAGGGATGCTGCATACTTTGGACTGACTGAGCAAGCATGATTCAGTCTGGAGATGCACCATGTGCCCTACAAACCCAGGAGGGATTGGAGTTGCCATGCAGGAGCAACTCAGCAGGCTACAAGTGCAGTTATTCCACCACATCTCATGCTGGAGCTAATGCTGTGTGCAAATTCACCTAGTGAGTCACGTCTGCTTGCATTAAAGAGAAATACAAAAACAAAATAGTCTTCCTATGTCTCACTGG
The DNA here is from genome assembly GCF_014805655.1 of Passer montanus. Classification (NCBI taxonomy): domain Eukaryota; kingdom Metazoa; phylum Chordata; class Aves; order Passeriformes; family Passeridae; genus Passer; species Passer montanus. Next base: position 7,979,461 of record NW_024367930.1, on the reverse strand, counting down.
CAAGGAGAGACTGAAACTGGCTAGGCTGGTTGGGAACCAACCTGGAGGCAACCTTAGTTGGTAGATTTTCTAAATAAGGTGAGTGGCTTTTGTTTCTGTATCTGAGGACAAGAGGGACAGAGATGGGGGTTGAGTTATGGCAGGTAGTGTCCTGCATTTAATTTTGCAAAGCTTTTTTAATAATTACAAAAAAATCAGTCACAAAATTGTACCTTCCATATTTTAATCAAATAAATACAGTCTAAAGAATCCTGAAATTTACTTGTTGAGTTCAGTTTTTTCAAGTTCAGTGACATATTTAATGAAGCCTTTGCTTTTGAAGAGGAGCAGCAGATCACTACAGGAATGGAAAAAAGTTTGGCTTTATTATATTGTACACAGAACACAGTATTTTTCAAACCTCAGGGACTCATTTGCATTTGCTTTATTTCTCAAAACGAACACAATTTTTCAGAATCTTCCAAAGCCTGTGAATTGCTGTATGAAAAGAGACACCCCCCCTCACTGCTATTCACAACCCAGAAAAATGGGACATTAACCTCACATAAAACCCATTGGCTTGTGTCTTGCTTCCTCATTAACCCCGTGCCAGTTTTGCAGTAGGTTTCAAAGGTGCAAGCTCACTTTTGTTTTTGCAACAATCAATACACAAAGTAATGTTTTACTTAAAAGGGAATTCTCCAAAATCATTACTTCCTACTTGAAGATATCCCCGTCAGTTACAGGCTATTTTCTCAACATTACATATTTGAAAACCAAGATAAATATTTTTAAGCAATGTGAAGCCCTTACTACAAGAGAGAAAACAAGTACTATTCGTATTGTTTGTTTTCCCACAATGTGTTTTTATAGGAGAGCTGTGGGGACCATATTTTGCACTCAGTGAACAACTTCTGTGGTGTAAAAAGTCTCTCTTTGGTATCTAAATAACCACAAAAGCAATGTAGCTCTATCTCATTGCCATGGACATTACCACCTAAACCAACCAGAATGAAAAAAAGGTTATTTCTTACCTCATCCATTGTGAAAGACATGGATTTACGAGATAACATTTGGCAGTCCTGTGACCAACGATAATAAAAATCTCTTTCCCTTGGGCACCCAAGAACCACAGTATATTGTAACATTTCCAGATCTTAAAGAGTGCTGAACCACATTGTGAAGGGCTGCATACCTTTCTGAAAAGATTATGCATTTTCCTTGTTGTCATAAAAAGTATTTGTTTATCAAATGCACCAAAAAACCCCACATACACTAGACAGGAAAGAATTGGATGGAACTCTGTGAGAAACAAAGAAAAACTTTGTGTATTCATTGTTGCTCCTGCCTGCCTGGCTATGACTACCTACAGAAATATTGCAATATTGAAAAATTTCCTTTTGCTGCTGAAATGAAAATTGCTATTTTCATCCTCCCAGTACCAGGGCATAATGTTAAGATGTACTTTTAATAATGGCAGCAACAAGTTATATAATAAACAGTAAATTAATGTATTTTTACCTTTTTGCTAACCACCTTTCCTGTTTAGAGAAGTGCACTGTGCCTCATGTGAGAGAAAAGGCCAATAATGGACCGTACTTGAAAATCCCTGACACAAAAGAAAGTATGCTAAGTTTCAAACAGCACATCATGAATACATCTCCAGTATTCCAGTTTGGGCATAAAATATCCCAGATTTTAAAAGGCTCTTGGAGCCTTTGGGTAGATACCTGTCCAAAATGTAAAACGGAAATACAGCTTTGAGTGCTCTACTGGAAGAGGAAAGGCAAAAGGCACGTTTCTGCCTCTCTTGGAACCCATGCTTTCCCATGTCACTTCTGTACTGCAGAGGACGTCTCTCTGGGCTGGCAGCAGCTTTGCCGAGGAGCCGAGGCAGGCTCTCCGGCGGCAGGGCTTGGCTCTGGCATTCCCGGGCACCCAAGCATCCACTCGGCCCCCTAGAAAAATTTCACCTAGCGCCTGCCAACAGCTGCATTCAAATGGTTTGGGTGTGTTTTGGTTGGTGTTTTCTCACTGAGTCCTCATTCATTTCGGGGGACTTGAGCACCCAGTCGCGCTATGTGGGGGGAGCAGCGAGTCGAGCGCCGCAGTGCCGCAGCCCGGGGCTCCGCGGGGTAAGAGCGGCCGAGGGCCTCGCTCGCTCTGCCCATCCCGGTGCCGCTCTCCCGCCGGCCTCTCCCTATGCCGCCTGTGTGGGCGGCCGCAGGGCCCCGCTCCGAGCACGGCCCGGCGCAAGGCGGGGGCGGCGCGACCGCCGCGCCCCGCGCGTCAAGCCCGGCGGACATCTTTGATCCGGGCAGAGCCCGGCCCGCCCGCCGTGCGGCTTCGCGCTCCCGCAGCGGGCGCCCGGTTCCAAAATGGCCTCCGAGCGGCGCCTCAGTTCTCCGGCGCGGCGCGGGAGGAAATAACAGCGTGACCGACCCCGGGCTGGGAGGGGCGGGGGAGAGACGTGGGGACAGCGCCGGGCGGAGGGGCTGAGCCGGAAGCCGCCGTGTGCTCGGAGAGGCGGGCGGGGAGCGTGTGAGGAGCTGGGCGGAGGCGGCGAGGGAGAAGGAGGAGGAGCAGGCAGAGGCGGCGGCGGGAGCGGAGCCGCTAAGTCCGTCCGGCCGCGGGAGCGCGTAGGCGCTGTGTGCGGAAGGGCCGCGGCCTCTCGGCGGAATCGGCGTAGGGGGCGTTGGAGAATCGCCGCCGGGTTGGCTGGCGGGAGGCGCTCGGGGAGGAGGGGGCGGCCCGCTCGGTGCCGCCGCGGCTGAGGGAGGCAGGGCGGGAGGACGAGCAGCCAGCCGGAGCCCAGCGTCAGCAGCGGCAGCCGCACCGCCGCCGGCCAGCGCCATGGGTGAGTCTCTAGCCCGGGGCCGAGGCGTGGCGGGGGGGCCGTGACAGTGCGAGCCTGCGGCCGTGGGGTCTCCGCGATGGGTGGGCTGAGTGGCGGCGCCGGGGGGATACAGCGGGCACCGCCGAGGCTCCCATGGCCGCGGCCCCGCCGCGGGGCCCCCCGTCCCTCTGGCCGCCCCCCGCCTTCCCCGTCCTCCTGCTCAGATGCGGCTCCAGCCCCCCTCACCGCCGCCTCTCCCTCCCACCCCCCAGTCACTTCCTGCCTCGCCGAAATTGTATAATGCCTGCGCGGGGCTGGGGGAGCCGGGCGGCCAGAATGCCGGAGATATTTCTTCTCCCTCGCTTTTCTCCCCTTCCCCCTCCATCCCGGTCCCTCCTCCCCTTTTTTTCCTTTTGCGCCCAAATTTGGGAGGGAGGAATTTGCTGCTGCAGGAATTAAAGCAGCCTTTCAAATATGCGGGAGAGGAGCGGGTGGGACTGGAATCGCGGGAGGAGGGGGAAGGAAGGAAGGGGGCGCCCGTGCGCGGGTGGGAGCGAGTGTGGCAGCGGGAGCCCGCCAGCCGCCTGCCCGCCTCGCTCGCTGCCTTCTGCCCCTTCCCCCCCCACCACTTTTTTTCCTTTTTTTTTTTTTTTTTCTTTTTCCCCCTCCTTCTTCTCTAGGGCATTTTTGGAGGGCTGTATCTCGCTTGGGTCTGGCTTTTGTGGGCGCGCTGCCCCGCCGTGCCCCTGCAGCCCCAGGGCTCCTCGGCCGGGCGTTTGTATAAAGGAGAAAAAGTAGAAATTGCAATTTTCGCACAGCTGCCCCGGGGGTCTGTGTGAAACGCCTTTTTGAGCAGTTTCTGTTTGATCCGCTCGCTTAGCGAAGCAGTATTGCAGAATAAATTGGAGGGGTGCTTAGTGTTTCAGGAGGGTGGCTGGGAAAAGGGGCGATTATGCACGAAGGTTGTTTTAATGGGCGACTTAAGGAAAAGCAGCTAAACTTATTTCAGCGTGGAGTTGTTGGCTTCATGCTGAACCAGTTATGTGCAAATGTAATTCCAAGAAAAGACAGCGTTCAGGAATCTTCTGCGTGCAGTTTGTGTGCCGCCTCCTGCAGATGAAATACCGCTGAACAGAAGACTGTCAGAACTACCCATTCACTGAATGTTTTTCGTGGCCATTGTAATCTCCCTCTGACTGACAGTGGTTTCAGGTTGTGCTCAGTGAAAGAAATGCTTCTATATGCAGAAATACCTATGGTCTGTATTAATATCATGACCAAAAAAATGTCAGTTTATGTAAAATATGCAGGTTTAGTTCCCATGAAAGTTAGATGGGCCACTGCTGTGTATGGGCTTAAAAGGTAGACCATACCTTCTTATGGAAGTGAGATTTTTTTTTTGGTAGTAATACCTGCTCAGTGCTAAATGGTAATTTATGTTTAGACCTTTCACTGAGGTATCAAACTAGTATTATTTCTTCTTTATGATTCTATATCTATAATAAAGTTTTTACTTGCAGAAATATTAGGAAATAAGGAAAGATGTATTTTTGTGTAGTGTTTAGCATCTTTCACTTGATACCTTCTTAGTTTGTGGGATTACTAGCATTTTTAGCTGTTGATTTGTGAACATAAGAGCAGTAATTAAATCTGACTTTGGATGACTGCATTTTTTTTTAAGCTGACTCGTGAAAAACAAAAATCAATAAATAGAAATTTTTACCTTAGGAGTGTGGGTTTCAAGAAGCCATTGCTTTAAATGTTAATTACTACCTTGTCTGTGTTGAAACCTGAATTGGAATCCAAGAGTGTCACCTGTTCTGTGTTTGCTACTATGGAAGAAAGGGCTGTTACTTAAGTCATTTTGAAATTGAAGCAAATGTAACAAGAACTGTGCATGCCATCCATCACTGATAATAACTCACAGCATTTCCTTCTGCTTACCCATAAGGACAAGTAACTGGTCTCAGTTAAAACAGTTCTTTAGATAGGTACTCAGTGCATGTGTGTTTCTGTGTATGTGGATACAAATCTGATTGTTTATCTTGTGCAGGAATTAAAGGTCAGTTTTGTCTGCTTTGTAGGCTAAAATACAAGAGGTTTTGCTTTTTTCTTGCATAGAAATATTTAAATGTGCGCAGCAGAATTTTTTTTTTCTTTAACTGGCTGTCAACTTAGTGGTATTTGGTCTCTTTTGTGGGGCAGGCTCATACTTCATGTGCTTTATTTTCTTCAGTTCTAGTAACTCAGTGCTGCTGTGGTAGTTTTTTTTATTACTACCTTAAAATACCCATTAAGACAACAAATAGTTACAAAATACAATGGCTACAGTTTCAAAACCTCAATTTAAGCATAAAGTCAGTGAAGGAAAATTTGGCTCAGAGAGAAAGTGTAGGAGAGAGGACTGTAGTATGACACACATTTTTAGCTTCAGTTTATTGCTAGACTATTCACTTAACCTGTCTAGACCAGAGATGTGTATGTATGTATGAGTGACGTTCTGTTTTCTGTAAGTTGATGCTCCAGCTCCTGAAATGAGCTAGTTAATTGCAAATGTGCGCTCTGTAATTAGGATGGCATTTAGTCACCATTTAAGTAGTTTAGTTAAGCCTCGTTTAAATTAGTAATTCAAATTTGGGGTAGTGTTAAACTGTAGGCGGTCACAAACTATTCCCTGGGAGGGTTTGAGCGTCTTGAGCTGACGTTTGTGGAGTAGTTGTCTTGCAGAGGTGGGGATGGTGGCACAAGTGAGGTGAAGGCATTTCTCAACTGCAGGGGCCAGGAACTCAGCTCTCAGAAACCAGTGATTTCCTGTTCACCTTGCCAGAGTGAGTTTCATGCATGTCAGGGATGAGTCAATTTTTTTTTTCAGCCCTGGTTTAATGGCTGCATACTGATGCCTCTGTAATGTCATCACGTGGCTCCTTTCTGTTCTGTGGGGTTTTTACATAGGAAACAATTAGGTCAGTATTTACTTTCATAACTTTAGTTGAATGAAGCAGCCGTGTGAAATCAGGTATTGGTTTCATGGCGTGGACGTGGCTGTGAAACTCCTGTAAGCCATGGCCTCCTTACTTGGCGTTAAAAGTCAAAAAGTAGCTGGTAGATTCATAAGCACTTCAGAAGCCAATATGTATCCACTTACCTTTTGACACAGTTTGAGTTAGAGCAATGTAAAACACCCGCCTGACTAAACCTTGTTCTGGTGTATGTCCTGGACTTCCTTCTCCCAAAAGCCACTTAATCTTCTGCTTCTTGTGCATCAGTGCAATTCCATGCTTCAGATGTGCCTTACAGGAACCTGCTGGTCTCATGGGCTGGCAGGGCTGCTGCTCACAGTCACTGCCCAGCAGCCCTTCTTAAAGCCACTCACGGGGAACAGAATACTTCTGTATCTTATGTTCAAATGGCTCTTTGTGTGGCTGTTTTCATGCCACGTTTCTGTCATTTAACGCAGTGATAGCTCAGTATGCATTTGAAAATAATTTTGGAAGCAGTATTGCTGAACAATATCACTCTGGGTGTTACATTCAGAAGCACTTAAACTAAAATAGAACTGAATTATTTCTTAGTGGCACAGAAGATTTAGACATTTTTTTGGTCAACATTGAAAATAACATCTCCAGATACAAATTTTCTTAATTGCCTTTTTTCTTTTTTTGGTTATTATTATTACTGTTCTTATTACTTAAAGCTATTAATAATTGTGTGCTTCTTATTTTTTAATCTGAATACTTAAGGTATTGACTTACAAACAGGGGTAGGGTTGATTAAAACGTTAGGTAGATTGCTTCCTCCCATGACCCATTGTCCTCTGGGGGATTGATATTAAGATACAGCTCATAGTTTTGGTCTGACACTTTTAGAGCTTTTTAAATGGAAAGATTGCATCATACTCACAAAACATGTGAGACCCGAAGAAAAATTGCTTTAGACTGCTCTTTTATTTGACGAAAAGGATCAAAGGATGGCAGTGGTCTTTAGAAGTGTGCTCTTAAAGTAGAGAATACCCCATATGAGGCTTCTTTACAGTGCTGTGGGGTAAAGCACAACAGGAGAATGACCAGAAAAAATAGAAATACAAACTAGGTTTATGAGATGTGCTCTTCAACATTGTTGGTGAATGTTGAACTATGAAGTAGTAGTTTATCAAATTCTAATCAAAGCAATCTCAGTATATGCAGAAATCAGCCTATCATGCTTACATGATGTTATTGCAAAGAAACCTTTCAGAAAGGCAGCTGAAGTCCTTGATGGCAGAATTTCTGGAGTGACATTTGTCTGAAAAAGCATTGTAGGTCATCGGAGTTGATTCTGAGAAAAATGTAAGATGGTGTGAAGTTTGGTACTATTACCAATGATTGTCACTGAATTATGGGCAGGTAGATTCTTAGAAGAATAATGCATTAAATATTGCCTCGTATTATAATTGTACATTTAAAAGGCCACTCATGTAATAATTCATACTGAATTTTAAATAAAATGAAACTTGACCTAGTTAGGTGGTCAAAATTGCCAAGACTATTTAACATAAAGCTTAAATCAAACCTTTTCCAGTGTTGGCCAGTTGCAGTTTATGAATTTCGTTTATGTGTAATTCTGTTACAGTGTGCAGGAAGTTCTAGTGTGCCCAGCAGTGTCCTCTGCTTTCCTTTTTGTTCTTTTGTAAGAACCTTACCATATGATTCTGTAGCCTAGGCTAATATGTAACTGCACTGCAGTTGAAAAATCCTGTCTTGATTGTATGTGTTTTCTGTGCACAGCGTAGGAAAACTTAGTGTTCATGTGGTGGTGTGATTAGATGAGCTTGCTGATGTAATGGAAAGTTAACCTTACAGTAGTTTTCAGCTGGGTGTGTGAGCTATCTCACTTGTTCGATGTGCAGTTATCAGAACTGATATGAGGGCAGCCTGGTGGTGCAGTTCCTGGTGAATCCTGGCCAGCTGCTTGAAAGGAGGCAGTTCTGCTGCTCTGCCCAACCTGGTGCCTCTTCAACCCGACAGTGAGTCAGTTCAGGGAGCTCAGATCACAGGGTCTGCCTGTTTTTTCTTCCTCAAGATGGTTTTTCTTTCTTTTAGTTGAGCTCCCTGAACCTTTCATACCAGGTGATCACAGAAGTGTTGGCATGTAAAAAGAAATGCTAGTGAGGTTGAGGCAAGAGCTGGAACTTCAGCCGAGCACTTGGGCAGTAGAGAGCTACGTGCAGCCTTGGTTTAGTGTGTGCTTTAGGCTGGTGTAACACTGCGCTGCTGCAAAGAGAAGAGAGCTTGATTTGCTGTTCCCACCCAAACACTGAATCTTAACGTAGGCCAGCAGTTGCTGTGTTAGTGTGCCCAAGGCAGCAGAGATACGTGCTAGTTGATCTAGTTGTACAACTTGTTTATTTCCACTCTGCTTGTGGTTGAGATAGGGAAGGAGGAAGACTGTATCCTGTTGGAGGAATTAGTGCTAGTGGTTGAGAATGTAGTACCCTCCCTTTGGTGAGAGCTGGTGACTTAACCTGAGGATAAACACAAGTGGGCAAAGTTTAATGGCTTTTGTTTCAGATCCTGTCTCTTGCTCCTTGATCACTGAATGGGTGAGGTGAGGCTTTTTATTACAGGCTGTTGAATCATTGCCTGTGACATTTCTGGTAATATTATATTAGCATTAGGACTTTTCTAGAGTGATTGGCAAAACTAAGGCCCTCATTAATGATGGCTGCAGAAATTTCACAGGGCAGAGGGTCTTGTAGTCATGACCAGATCCCAGATCCTGACTGTGTGGTATCACAGTTTTAGCTGGCTTCCTGTTATAAAAGAAAAAAAAAAATAAAAAAAAGAAGGCAGTTTTGAGGCATTAAAAGCTGTTGCTGGAGAAATGTAATTCTCTGGAAGCTTTCTGACAGCAGAGGCTTTTCTGAATGTGTGATCTTACCAATATGCACTGTAGTGAAATTCCAGATGCTGGTTTAAATGTAATTTAATGCTTTCACATTTGGGACAGCATTTTTGAAATGAAATTTGAAAATTTCTAAAGTAGAGATGCCAAGAAACCCATCCCGTTATTTCTCTCCATCCCTTGCTTCTGGGAACAAACATGTCCTAATTGTAGTTAGTAAAGGTGTATTAACAAACCAAAAGATTCAAGATTATCTGTTTGTTCTTGGGAGGCTTTGCCAGATGGTGTGAAATCAAGGTCTGAGTAATCCCTTGATGGTGGGTAAAGGGAAGCCATCCTGTTGCCTTCTGTGGTCTTTATTTTTGTAGCACTTAGTTGAGGGAGAACTTAGAGGTGAATAGACTGCAAACTGCTGCAGAATGGTACTGAAGTTTGGAGTCACCTCCTACTGTGCAGCTGTGCCAAATATTGACCTTCAGTGCTCTTATTTGCAATTCTGTGGGCATCTGCAAACCAGTAAGTTCTCAGAGCAATGGAAAGAACCTGCAGTTTCTGTCTGAGAGACTGAAACAATGAGGAACAAGACCTTAAAGAGACTGGGGCAAAAACCATCATATGTGGCTGTTGTACAGTTGAGGATTGTGAATAAAAAGAATCTCCTTTTCAATCAGTTAAAGAAGAAATGGCTAAATGTTACAAGTTCAAAACAATGCTGAAGACTAGGTGCTTGAAGGGAGGAGAAGGTAGGGGTTATGAGCCCCCATCCCATAAAAATTTGGAAAAAGGAAAGCTAGGAATTTCAGCAGGGAGTTTTTCCTTACCAGTGGTTTCAAATTTAGCAAGTTAATTTTTGTGCTGGGTGGTGGTGTTCCTTGCCATGTCTTTAATAACAGGAACTCTGTAAAAGGTCTTTTGAGGTTCATTCTGTTCAGAATTCTTGAACAGTTGAAATTTTCAGCTGGGGAGGTCAAAATCATATTGGCACGCAGTATTTTGTGCAGACCAAGTTAAGTTATTTGAATGTCCGTATATTAGGAATGAAGGGTCACTGATATGTTGTTTGTCCAAACACATGCAAGAGTTAATTTGAAGAAGACTTTGATAGTGATTAAGACACAGCTTCTGCAAAGAAGTATTAATCGATGGCCTCTAACCTGGTTGCTGCATGATTTTCACTTGCTCCTGGCCTTGTGATCTGCCTGCAAGGCATCCAGTGTACCCCCAGGTAAAAGTGACTGGTTTTGGTATGTTCAATTCTGATGTTCAATGCTGTGGGCATCAGGAATGATCCTGGGTTTCCTGTGCTTTGAATTGTGTTTCTGGCTGTGCATCTTGCCTGCTGAGTACTCCGGGTTTCCTGTGCTTTGAATTGTGTTTCTGCCTGCTGAGTACTCTGGTGTGGCAGCAAGGTGTGGGGAGGATTTAACTCCCACTTGAAAATTTGTCAGAGCTAATCATGCAGGATAGCTGCTCAGCTGGTGTACGTGTTGGACCATGTAGTGCAGGCTCTTCACAGCCAGCTTCCTCCCTAAAGCCAAAAACAAAAGGATTTGGGAAGTTGAGAAACCAACAGCTTTGGTGCTGTTAATCACTGGGATGGTTTACAATCCAGCTGTGGCTTCACTCCTTAGTCTTTAGTTTTGTCATCCAAAGCAGTTTGGCTGCTGGTGATTTGGTTGTTCTCAGATGTGTTGCCTTCCTCTTTGAAAAACATGTGCAGAAAACACCAAGTTAAAAATTAAATCTTTGAGGTAGAGTAAATGAAATAAATCTTTAGGATTTTAAAATGCCAAACTATTTTACAGATGAATGGCAGTTTTATCAACTATATATTTTCATAGTCTTAATATTAAACATGGATGGTAAATTTTACTGTAGACATGGACCATTCTTGGTATCAGTTGCCATTGCAACTCACAGAGAAACAATCTTAACTTTTTCTTATTATCTTCCTTATACAGTAATTATAATGGGAGCTGTCTTTCTGTGGTATCTCTCTAGCTTAAAAATAAACATAATTAAAAACAATGCAGCTAGCCAGCTGTGTTTCATAACATCTAAATTTAACACATGGAGTGGTTTTTAATACTTGACTTGGCATAATTCTTTGAAATAACACCTGGGTCTTTTTTAAATCATCTTGGTCTCATTAGAATTCTTTATATTCTAAATAGAGAACTCAGTGTGGAAATAGTTAAGAGGTAAAATTCTCCAGGTATTAGTAATGTAACAATATCCCTATGGATCCCTTTCAAGGTTTGATGAACCTTTTGTAGTAGTAGTATTGAAACACAAAAATATGATTTTATGAGATCATGAAAATTGTTATTAAAAAGCATAAATTCTGTGTTTTGGTATCATGGAAATATGCTCTTATGGGGGAGCAGGGACATGTGCCTTAAAATTTTAGCTCAAAATATCTGTCATGGTGAAACCAGCAGGACTTTGGAAAGCTTCTCTGTGGCAGAGGGTAAGGAGTTCAGCATAGAAACTAGTACAGGAAAATATGAATATACAGAAAACCAGATGACTTCCATACTGGAATGATTTGTATCCACCATACAGAAATGGATGGTAAAAGCCCTTCACCCTAGTTACTTCTCAAATGAGAATTGTCCACATTAACAGAAGAATCAGGATGAAATAGTGTAATTTCTCTCTTTAAGGGGAGCACACTTCATTTAGACTGTGTTGAATGTGCTTGAGTATTTTTGCATGAATGATTCACCTCTCATTAGCATTTCTGCACCTACATGTTCAAGAAATTTTACTAGATCTGATAGTAACCCTTTGGGCTAGAACTGTAGTAATGCTATTTCTTGTCCTGCCATCCTTACAGCTGCTTGATGAGGAGGCAGAATGGGATGTGCTGCTGGGGAGTTCACTTCTGTGGGGATTCCAGGCATGGAACAGAAGGAAGTGCAAAGTGCACACCTGCAAATGCCTTTTTCACAGTCCCTTGGCTGAAATACTGCCAGCTGGATTGCAGCAATCTATTCTGCTTGAGAAATTGACTTTTGTGCTTGGGTGCTGTTGCTGCTGCTTCACCCAGAGATTTGGTGTGGGAATCAGTTGGTTTGGGTTTGTTCTTGGGTGGGGGTTTTTAGTTTGGTTTTTTTTGGGTTTTTTAAAATTTTGGGGGTTTTTTTTTAATCATCTCCAGCTGAATCTTTCAGTTAACTCATCAATCTGTATGCAAATTTGGAAGGAATATGCAATGTTAGAGTGAACATGAAGGAACTGAAAAAGGATATGACAAAGGAATGAAATGATACATTGCAGCATGACATGTTAGTTTGTTTCTTAATACTTACTGAGCTTTTTTCCTTTTCAGTGCTAAGTGAGACTCTCGAAATGGACTCCACTTCGAGGCACTGACCTATCTGAATCTTTCAGTTAACTCATCAATCTGTATGCAAATTTGGAAGGAATATGCAATGTTAGAGTGAACATGAAGGAACTGAAAAAGGATGTGACAAAGGAATGAAATGATACATTGCAGCATGACATCTTAGTTTGTTTCTTAATACTTACTGAGCTTTTTTCCTTTTCAGTGCTAAGTGGGACTCTCGAAATAGACTTCACTTCGAGGCACTGACCTACTTGGGGGAGAATTTCCATTTCCCTAAAACAGTCTCTCTTCAAAACCATAGTGTTATTGATGTCATAGGAGATGAAAGTAGTGTGAGATAAAACTGTCTGAAAGATGCCTCCATTTTGGTATTGGTTGGTAGGGGTTTTTTGGGCATTTAAAAATTATTTAAAAATCTTTTATTTACATGTCTTTTGAGAAATATCCACAAGGTAAATAGACATGAGGCATGTTAAATATGAAGTGGAATAACAGATAGTTTGTTTTCATTCTTGTTTGAGTTGTTTGTTTGTGTTTAGTGGGTTTTTTTTCCCTTGGAGGCTTTGTATCCAGGGATCTTCCATACTTGGGTTTGATTTTTTTGATGTTTAGTATTTTTTTTCTTTTGTATCTTTCATCTTCAACCCTTGGTTCAGTGTTTGTATTGGAATAAACATTCAAGGGCAGCCAAACTGAGGAAGAAGTGTTAGGGAGGTTAATGGTGGTGATCGACGCACCAAGTGATGTGTGGTTGATGCTGCTCTTGACACGAGGTCCCCAGCTGCCATTTTATTTCGACCCTGACTTTATAGAGTGGAAGATAATCGGTCACTTCGCTGTCAAATGTGATTTCTAGTTGGTCATTTTGGTTGGATGCAAGTTGCTATGTGATGGTGGTTTGTGTGCTGCTCTCTGCAGGCAGACTAAGGGGTTTTTAAAAGCCAGAATGAAGGGGGAAATGCACAAACACTCAAGCAGCTTTAAAATAGTATTCTTGTCCTTTAAAATTTCATCTAAAATGCAAAACATGTTTACTTTGTTTTCAAGGAATGAATTGCCTAGCTAATTCTAGTGGAGATTGACCTAACATAAAAAATTGTCAATGTGTGTGGCTGGCCTGAATTATTCTGTAGAGTCATCATGGGTAGAACTTTTTAATATTGTGTGTTTTAGTTATACAGGCCTGCTTTTATAGTTTGACAACTTTCCTCCCTCTCTGCCCCTTCTGTAACTATAATTAGTTACTACTTAACTGGCTTCGTTTTCCTGTAGTTGTCTGCTTTCTTGCACTGTGGCTGCTCAAAAAGTGCAGCTCTGGCTGTGTTGGCTATAGCTGCTGTGTGTATTTACTGTACACTGGCTCTGAAGTCTCTCAGATTTCTTTTTACTAGAGAACTTAAGCTTTAGTAGTGTGCCTACTACATCCTGTTTGTTTTTCTTTGGAGTTTTCTGCTTTCCTCCTGGACATGCTTCCTGTAGCTTAACAGACAGATTATGTTGTCTACTCTTTCTAGTAGAGTCCTTTTGCTCTTTGACATCACATGTATTTCAGCACTATTTTTAATAAGCCAGACAATGGTGTCTGGTATGGGAAAAAAGAGGGAAGCCTAAAGCTGATTCTCCACCTGCTCACTCACTATGCCTGGTGTGATTTTGAGGAATTAGTACATTCACTGGATCAGTGTTTGAAATTAGTACTTATTGACTTCTTCAGCTTGCTATTAGAGACTGAAAAAGATCCTAATTTCTTAGGATCTTTCTTCTTTCAATGCATAATTGTGGTTATACATAGAAAGGATTTTGTTTTTTTTCAATCCTTTATGAAAATATTATTTATTTTTCTAATGTAGGCCATACCTTCAGTTCATGCTTGGAAATAAAGTTGTTGTCTTGTCTTCCAAGCAAAGAAAGGCTGAAGCTGATGTTTGAGGGAATGAAGAGAAGTGCTCATTTCCTTTCCATCAGTGCAAGACTTCTGTCATGCAGATTACAGCAGATGTTACTGACCCAGCAAATATTTTTACTTTACTTTGAATAGTGAAAGGACAAATGTGTTCAGAGATGCTCAGCTTAAGTTTAACTTCGTAAATGGATCTGAGGAGTTTCCCTTTTATATTGTTATTTCCATACTTTGTTGTTTTGTTCTTTGTTTTTTTTCCTGTTCGTTGTTTTTTTTTTAATATGCATTGTGTTTATCTTAAGAGGTTTTGCAGAGAAAAAAGTCAATGCTGAGGTACTACATATTATCTTAACACATGCTCATGGATTGTAGAAGCATTATTACACTAAATACTGCTACCTGAAGCATCTATTTTAAGAATGGAGTAACAAAAACTCTTAAGTTGCAAGATGTGCAGTTGTGTCTTTGAGATGTGGGAAGACAAGATGGGGAGATGTCTTACTTGTTTTCTTTATGTACTGCCTTTCTATTGACAAGTTGAAAAAATGCAACATTAGATAAACCGTAGAAAATTTAAAGGGGTTTTGAAGATGTTGATAAGGTCTTCTTGCAAGTTTTGGAGGCTTCTCTGTATTGATGTGGAGACTTCAAAAAACTAGCAGTGTTAGAAAGAAGAAAATAAAAAGTTGCCAGTCAGGGATAATGGATGAAATAGAAGTAAACAGTGCTTATAGACCAGTTGTTATGCATAGAACCAGCAACTGCCAAACTTGTCATACTCGCAGCATGGGGGTAGGATATTGCATGGCTAAAGGGTTTTGCAGAAATACAGCTAAAAGTTCTAAAAATACTATGTTAATTATTGAAATAATTGTTAGAGTAGGAGCAAATTCTTGAGTTTTAGTAGGACTGAGTAAAGTAAATTGTGTAAAAAGAACACTTGCCCTATGTCTGGTTACTTTACCAAAGTAAATTGAGACCATATCAAATTCAGATTGTAGAAAAAAGATACTGTGCTCAGAGGGTGCTCCTGGTTCCAGCTGTGTGAAATACATGAAGAATGATCAGCTTTTCATTGTTGATGACAACAAGCACTGCTATCATATGCCAAATGCAGAGGGTATCTGCCCTTTCTAGTATCACTTTGTGTTGTGGTCAGATTTCAACAACTTTTGGGTTTTCTGTGATATTCCTGGGTACTTTTAAAAGCAGTATTTCCTAGGAGGTGACTAGAGGAAAAATAAGTATTTCTTTCTCTTAGAGTAAGTTTGATTGAGAAGCGCTAAAACCAACTTTGATTGGAAAGGACAGTGACTCCTTGATGTCACACTGCTTTTCTGTTTGGTCTTCTATTTTCTCTCCAGCTGTCTTCATTGATATTTGCTGCTAGTTTGGCTATGTCATAAATCCTCAAAGAGTTTTCATAACCTCATATTACAGGCTGTTGGTTGGTACCAGTGCACAGAAGCTGCACTTACCTGTGTTGAGTGTGAGCTGAACTCTCAGGTTGCACATCATAGATGTAAAAAATGGCTTTAGGTCATCTTGGACTTCTATCTTCTTTTAGTCAGAGGGATAAGGTGTGCCCTTTTGTCAGGCACTAGACCTTAGGCCAGAGACTCATCTTTTGGCTCAGATGGTAATATCTGAAGAATGACTTCAAATTTCATTCCTGAACACAGTCATCCCAGAATAAAGGAGAAATGTAAATTACGGTGTCTGGGCAATAACAAAGATGATAGACTTATTTAAAAAGAAACGACTTTTTTTTTTTTTTTTAATCGGTGATCTTAGAGCTTTAGAACTGCTTGGGAAGCCACTGGTGCCTCGTTTCTCTTTTCACTCATTTGCATAGTTAAAGCAGTTTGCTGCTGGCTATTAATTCATTGATTCAGATGATGGATCCAAAAACACAAGCTCTGCAGCTGGTTTATGTGGGCTGTGACATTTTGCTTGAGGGAGATGTACATTAAAGCAACATTGAGTACGCAGAGTGGATGCACTGAAAGTCATCTAAGGCCAAACTTATAATTGTATGGCTTGCCTTCATTTGTGCTGAGTTAGATTGGAGATAGCTGACAACTACAAGAACATGAAAATATTAGAAGGCTTGATATGCAGTGATAACTGGAATGCATCATGGGTGAATGTAAAGTGATACACGTGGACTGCTGTGCTGTAGGCTCAGTGACAAGCTGTGAACATTTTTTAGAGCTCAGGAGTGAGGTCTTGTGTACAGTTCACAGTGTCATCAGCTCAGTGCTTGAAAGGAATCACATAAGTTGCATGTTGGGAATTGGTAAGAGGATGGGAGAGTAGGAAGTAGCACATGGTCATACTTTGGATCGGTGTTTTGCTTCTTGGATACTGTGTAGCTCTTGCCCTGGCTTCTTCAGAAGAGTACAGAGCTAGAGCAGAATTGTGTAAGAGCATCAGGAGCAATCAGAGACATGAAATGGCTTCTTTTGAATGCAGTATGTTAGATGATTGGGGCTGTTTTCCAATGAAGATACACTGTGCTAACAGGAGGTAATTTTGAAATTATAAAGTCATCCTTTTAACAATGTACAGAGGGAGTCCTTCCTACAGGGACTTTTGTGGATGCTGTTTTTGTGGTTATAAGAAGAGTGTGTGGGGAAGAGAAATTGTTCAAATGCTGTTTAAGTGAAGAAATACCCCATCCTAAATGCTTGGGAGGTGGGTCTTTGGTGACTGTGGAGGTGTTAAGAGAAACACTGCTCTGTTTATTCTGCTGTATGTGCTACCTTGGATGTATGTTTCCAGCCACTGGTGAAGGCAGGAGCTTTGGTGTGACCCATGTGGCTGTTCTTGCTGGATGATAGGATTTGAAATAGTACTGCTTTTGTCCAGGGAAGGAGGCCCCTGTGTGCACTTGGTGAACTAGTGCTGATGATGTCAACTTCTTTCACAGTTGAAAGCAGTGATGTGCAACATGATACCTGATAGTAATGTAGTACTTAATGTGGTTGATATTAAAATCTTGGAGTACTGGGACTGCTGTGGGATCTGCAGTATTAGTTATGTTCCAGCCTGCACGGCTTGCTCTGGTTCTGCTGCATATGCATCTGTCTTCCTCCCAAAACAAAGGGAGCTTCCTCCCAGAGCATCTTGTGCCACCTTTCTGCAAGGCACAGAGAAGGGCTGGCATTGATCGGCAGTGCTTTGCATTTTTGTCCTCTCAGAAGAGTACAGAGCAGCGTACCCAGTGTGCTGAGCTGGTGTGGCTCTGGATGCTGATAGAACATGAAGGGGGTTGTAGAAACAGAAAGCTTATATTACATTGGGTAGAAAAGCCAAAGGAGACTTCAGTGCCACTTTGAACTGCAGTTTCCATCACAGTGTAAAGTTTCTAAAAATAAATACAGACTCTGGAACTATGGGATTGATTAAAAATTAGATATTAAGGTGCAGAAGCATCTTAACTGCTGGCCTAGAATTTGCGATTAAGATTTTTTTTTTTACTTACTTTTTTGGTATCAATATATTGAAATACTCAAGCATGGGAAGACGTTTAGTGACAAACAGGACCTTTGTGATACAGCTTTTAGTGAAGGTATTGTAAGTGGTGTGTTGGAGAGCTGTTGTAGACCTCTTGTCGCGCACAGAGTTAGATGTTGTTGAACAGACACTTAGCTTGTGCTCCCTGCTTTGTTCTTTATTTTCTGGCTGTTGAACCATGACAGTTGTGCCCAAGGTTGCAGCAGTGCTCTAATGCTCAGTGTTGCAAATGAAGTGAATTGACACTGTTCACTGAATGTGTAAAGTGACTTAGAAATACAGAATCCTGGGAGACATTTGGGGGATGATGGCTTTGATCCTTGTACCTTTTCCACACTAATAAAGATGCTGTGCAGTAGTGTGGTGAAATGAGATTGCATATTCTAGTGAGCACCTCAGAAGAAGAAACACCCCTGAACCCAGTACAGGTTTAGGTAGCATATGGCAAACAAAAAACATGCTGAATAACTGAAGTAAAAAGAGCTAGTGTATAGCCATCTGTATTGATCATTAAGTGGCTGGAGTTCATGAAATCAGGTTGTTTTATGTATAATCCAAACTAAATTAAGGTTACTAACAAAGTATATTAAGGAAGCCTGCAAGAAAGGTGAAGAGGGAATTTTAACAAGGGTGTGAAGTGAGAGGGCAAGGGGAAATGGCCTTCAACTCACAGAGGATAGGTGCAGATTAGCTATTAGGAAGAAATTCTTTGTTGTGAGGGTGGTGAGACATTGGAACCGATTGTCAGGAGAAGTTGTGAATGCTGCATCCTTGGAAGTGTCCAAGTTCAGGTTCGATGGGGCTTAGAGCAAACTGACCTAGTGGAAGGTGTCCATGCCCATGACAGGGGGTTTAGAAGTTCTTCAGTACCCCTTGCATCCCAAACCATTCTGTGATTCTGCTTAAAATGCTGCATCCTGAGCATACCAGATGGGAAATACTGTGAGTTACTTTGATCAAATGTAAGTAACTTTTTCTTCTTTTCTTTTCTTTCTCACATTTCCCCTGTTCCTCTCTCTGGATTATGGCTGCACCTGTATGGACTCGTTACTGCAATGGTTGAAATTCATCTTTTTACTGGACTACTTCTGGATGTGTTCTCCTGATATCTTCAATCGTGAAAATGATGGAAATGTGTTGTTTACAAAGTAGCTGTAAGTATTACCTTGATGCAGATGTTTTACAGCTAATAGGAATAGAAGCAGCATTATGTTTTTAGTAGATGAACTAAAATTTAGCTTAGATAGCAGCTAGTTGAAAATCAGGAAGGGACGAAAATTAAGGGGAAGGTATCGTAAGCATTAGAAACATGAGATCTCATTTGGCACCATGTTGAAGACAGTGGAAGTCAACTCTTTTACAAAAAAAGTACTAAGTTCTTTTAAAAGCTATTGCAGGAATTAAAGAAACTCAATTCCTAATTTGTTTTGGTCTCTTTAGATGTGGCAAGTTATGAACAAAGGCAACCATTAAAAAACCAGTATGTTGAAATCTTCAGTTTTAATTGGTATACCAGAAATCTGAACCTGGCATCCAGCTGCAGTTTTTTAAAAGGCTCTTTCCCACTGAGGGCAAATGCTCACATTAAACACAACATTAATGCCCATTGTAACATTTCATACATCTTCCTCTTTCTGGTTACTACCATTTTTATTTCATTAACTAAAATTGTAGGTGTAATTAATGTAGACTCAATAAATCAAACAACCCAAAATTTGCCATCTATTCTTTTTTATCATTTCATACTCGGTGATCTAAAAGTTCATGGGAGTAAAACTATCTGAAGTGTGGAGCTCTTTAAAAAGGGAAAGGGAAGAGAAATAACTTTAGTTTAAAACAAAAATTATATGGAAACCCTTTTAATTAAATTTGCTTAAATTTTTTTAAGCAAAAGAATTAGCTTATGGCAGGGTGAGCTGTTTCTGGTAAGCATAACACACATTAAAAGGTATGTAGATACTAAAAAATGCAGGTGACTGACAAGAAGAACTATTAGGAGTGTGTGACTGTGATTAGATATTTCATATCTGGTAGGATGAATAGAGTTCCATGTCCTTAATGGTTACTAAAGACCTGCACTGTTAAGGAGCCCTTTAATATCTTAAACAGCACTGACCTGTGTGTCATGTAATATCTCTGAAGCATTGGCTCCAGCTCAGGGTTTCAGATTGTGATAAATTCCATTCCTTACATGTAGTAATAGATTGGAAAATGAAAACAAATATTTGGATTTTAAATTCCTGGCTGATTTTTAACATGCTTTAAAACCTTTCAGATGAGATTATAGCTGCACCAAAAGCTATATTGAAACAAAAGCTTCTTTAAAGGACTTCCTTGATAACACAGTGCAAAGATTCCTAAGTTTAGGGAAGTAATAATGTTTGTTGCGTTATGAGTATTGAAACTTGAGCCTCTAACTTAGTCTTTGCAATGGTGTAGTTTCATTTGAGATTATTAATAGTTTGTTTGCCAAATGGAGAAATCAGTTGGGCGACTTAAAACAGAGAGTTCATTTATTGACTAGTGCTGTTGGACTGCCAAGAAGTTAGTTCTTCTTGCATTCAGTACTTTAAAGGTGATAGTGGTTTTATAGCCTTGCTTCAGTTAAAGAAATATTTTTAATTTTAAAATTCTGAATTATTACTGCATTTAACTTATTCTGCCAGTTTTAGAAAGAAAAAATGTCAAAATAAATGAGTCAACCACATACCAAACTTGAATTAACTGTACTGTATCCCATACAGAGAAGTTCTGACCAGGAGTGACTGCAGTAGAAAATTTTTTTACAAATTATTTTTTAGTGTTCCTCTCTGCTCACAAAGATAATTTTAGGGAGTAGAATTTGAACTTGTAGACAGCACTTCAGCTCTGTGGGTATATACAGCCTCTCAAACCCTGAGAGTGAGGCAGTTCCACCGTCACATGACATCCTCTCAACTTTGCATGGACATAATGCCTAAAGACTGGAATCATTGCTCCATGACAAGCAGTGCCTTGTGTTGCATTTAGAAGACTGTTGTCTCAAAGTGTTTTGAGAATCTTTATAAAATATCTAAATTATCCAGTCTCACAAGACAATCCTCAGAGCTGCTGCGTTAATAAACAAACAGTTGTAGGATTGTGCTGGAAGAGTGGTGTAAAGGTAGCACAGTTGAGCTTTGAAAGATTGCTGGATCTAGTACAGTGAGGAGGAGGCATTTTAAGCACCTCCAGCATTTTCATTAATGTGGTGAGAAGAAGTAATGGCTAACATCCAGAATTCTTCTCTTGTTTCACAGTAGGCACTATTTTGGGTACAAGAGTACAAGGCAACTGTAGTTTTGCCTATATGGAAAATTTATGCAAGGTGTGCTGCATTAGTGTAAATCTGGGTTTACCATGAAGGCCTCCAGTTGAGTGACACAGAAGGAGAGGTGTCAAGTTGGTCCCCATCATGTTGAGGCAGTACCACCATGACTTGGAAGTATAGGAAGGGTGCATTCATACTGCTGGCCTGTGTTTCAAATGGGCATTGGTACCAAGCTGATCATGTTTTAATTTGTTTGCACATGCTCACTGTTGTGTTTGTACAAACAGTCATAATATGGCAATTGCATTTGCCCAAAATACTCCTAGTATGCCTGTGTTTCTGTGCCAGTTCTTTGGCCATCTAGTCAAAACAAATTTTTTTTTGCAATTTTTTTCTGTAGTCATTATACTGTCTTGAATGTAGACAGCTTGGGTTGTTGAGAGGTTGGGTAGATAGCACTTTTCTACAAAGGTCAAAATGAAGTGAACATTTCAATAACTAAGAAGACAAGCCAATTAAGAAATTACTTGCTTTCCTTTTAACTTTTTTTTTCCTAAATATCTCTTGCTTTAGCAACAGAAGAACCTTGAAGGATATGTGGGGTTTGCAAATCTTCCAAATCAAGTTTACCGAAAGTCTGTGAAGAGAGGATTTGAGTTCACGCTCATGGTAGTAGGTAAGTTTCTTTCTTTGTTTTGAACGTTGATAGTTAGAAGTATTTTGATGTAGTTCTTAAAATCTGTGATGGTGATGTAAGTATATTTTGCATGATCTCAGGAGAAAACATGGATCTTCTACTGCTGGACTGATAAATTTAGGTTGGTTAAAAAGAACATATCTGGTCCACAAGTTAATGAGGAGACAAATAAATGATGAGAAGTGGATAGTTCATATGATCTTCTAAGGAAAACAGTTTGGTGTGGATCTGGTCTAAAATGCTACTTGCAAGTATGACTGAAGTAATTTGAACTTGATTTTCATTTGAATAAAAAAGAAATTTTTATGGTTGAGTGCAACACGGCAAACCTTGTACATAACCAGGCAATAGGATCCTGTCTATCCTGCACTTCTGTGGCCACAAAACTATGCTGCAAAATCAAAGCTTTAATTTAAACAAACCTTTCTAGTTTTTGTATGGTTGCAAAGAAAACCAAATGTAAACAGTTTGTTCCCTGTGGACTACAGTAAATGGGAAATTATTGTTAGTTTGAATGAATAATTCCATTCAGAACAGTTCATTTAGTCTTCAGTCATGACCCAAATTTGTCATCTTTCCTGCTAGGGAATCTCATTTCTTTTTTTTTTTTTTTTTGTCTCACTCTTGAGTACTTTTATCATAATAGACTGTTACTAAAGTTGGTTACATTGGTGTGTAACTGATGCTACTGGATATGTGACCCTGTTTTGGCATGCTAATCAGAAAAATAATAATAATAGTTTAGAAATGTTTTATAATAGCCATCTGTCACTTTGTTATCTAGTTCTATCATATGTAATTTGGCTAGCTTGATAGTGCTTTGTTTTGTCATCAACACAATGGATTTCTTGAGCAGGCTTTATGTGCATGTAGCATGTAACATAACAGTACTATTGACAGAGTTAGAAATCAAGGGCAAATTGGTGCAAACTCATTGCATATATATATCATCTATGTTTTTCTTTTGATTACAAAAGTGAGCTAGAATTTTTCAAATTTGAGGGTTGTTTTTTTCTTTTGGAACTTGATGGCTGGTTCCTTTATAGTCTAGCATCCAAGTACATAATTATTTAGTACAAAACTGTTAAGTCTAAAGTAAAATTGGTTTTCTGCTATCTGCTGGTAATAAAAAGGAGGAAGGGATGAAATTGTCCTCATAAGTGGTAGATGTAGGATTGTGATACAACTGGAGAAAGGCTGCAAAATTGCCTCAATGTTCTCTTGTTTCCTGGTAGTATAGTTTAAAGCAATTACATTTAGGAAAGCTGTAGAAGATGGAAGACTCTCAAGAAGAAAAATTGGTTCAAAATTAGATTGAAAATGAGATGTTGACTAGTTTTCTTATTTTTGTGCTTACTACTAAGACTTCATTTGTTTGCATGGAAATATGTGCCACTGTCTGGAAGCTTACTAGGAGAGGTGGCAGTATTTTCCTAAATTAAAAATGCCTCTGATTCTATTCTTTTGACTCCCAAGTATAGAAATCAGATACTTGATAGTGAGTGTTTAAACAAAATGATGGCTGATCTTTCAGTGTTCTGGGGACATTTGGGGAGGGGTGGGGTAGAGAAATTATTTTGTTTCAAAGTTGAGTGCCTGGTAATAGTATGCCCTGAAAAAATGTGTTTGTTTTTAAATATGAAGATGAAATCATTTGTGTATTACTGATCACTTGTGTTGGTAAACACTGTAATGCAATCTGCAAGTAAATTGTTAGGATTGTAATTATTTGTTGCTGTATTCATCCTGTGAGGTAGTGTACTGTAACTTGGTTTGAGGTCTTTAGCTGACATAATGATACAAATCTGTAATAGTAAATGGAATTATCTATAATCTACTTGGTAAAGTTTAAAAGTTAGAATGTAGTATTTATCTGTGTATGGTTAATGCTGGAAAAATAAGAATACTGGATGTATTATCTCTTGGAGATTATCTAAAATATTCTTTTGCTCTTTCGACTATTAAGAGTCATGTGTGCATGGCTACATTTTACTGCAGATTGCACAACTACTGATTTGCTGACTGCTTTGTTTGGAGATAGTCAGTGTCAGTGTGTTACCCATTTGTTCTGAAAGGCAAAAAGAAAAACAATGCTTGTGGTTACTAAACAGGTACAACAAAGAAAACAAATCATATCTGGGATCCATGTCCAGCTATTTTCAGGTGTCCATGAAGTTTGATATCACAGCTAAGGCATTTGTGTAGAAACTGTTTTCCTGTTGTACATTAGTGTGGAATTACCAGTTAGACTTAATAGATGTGCATAGTGTTGTATATGGCTTTTTTGTCTTTGGAATGTGTAGTATGAAAATTGACCAGTGTTTGGGGGGAATGTAACACTATGGTTGTACTATTGTGTGTGCTTCTACTGCTGTAGAAACAATTCTGTTTTCAGTTTAACAGTGTAAGATTTTTGTGATTGAGCAAGTAGTAAGTACAGCACCAAACAGATCTGATGTTTCACTAAGAATTTTGCAGGGAAGTAGATTAATTTTGCTGAACATTTCCTGTGCCTGAAGTGTGAATGCGAGTACAGAAAATGCATATTTCCCCAGTTATTATTGCCCTGGAATGATGGAGCTGCCCATAGCAGTGTGTGGTGGCTTCCTGCTCTTCTTTGTGCCAGTGAAGTTGGACAGTGGGGTTGCATAAGGCTGAGTAGTTGTTGAAAAGCCTAGAGAATGGTTTCTGGAGCAGGTTTTCTCCTCCTGAGCTAAGTTGGTTGGTGGCATTGGTTTGGACCCATGTGGACAGTTTTCTGTCTGTAACTTGCTTTTTTGAGTCAGGACGTGGTAGGATTGATGTATCTGATACTTATAATGTTAGTGAGCTGTTTTCTGTAAAGTATAGCTGCTGATTTCCAGGTGTTATGGTGTTTACATTAAACACAACTAATGGGTGAAGTAATTATGAACTGCACACATACAAGTATAAAAAGAGGATGTCAAAATAACTTTTTTATATCAAATGTTTTAAGAATCATTGAAAAGTAAACTTTAATAGAAACTGGTGTTATTCTATAATATTTAGCCATAATACACATTTTGACATTTCTATTTCTGTTTCTTTTCTCCAAATTGTATTGATTTTTTTGTTAGTGTTTATAAACTTTTTTGAGAAACTGAAGACTGAGAAAGCCCTTTGTTTTCCTTATTAATCGGTTTTCATTGATTTGTCTTTCATCTTCATGAGAATTTCATATTAGTTATATTCTCAAAGCAGTAGTTTTCATCATGCTGCTTCTGCAGCAAGTTGATTTTGCAGAGTAAAAACTCACAAGCACCTCCTCTGAGGATATGACATAAAGTGAGCAGAAATACACATTTAACTGAGCTCCATTCTTGATGCTTTCAAAGTAAGACATATAAGTAGTGGTTTAAAGCAACTGATTCTACATCTGAAGCATTAAAGCTCAGCAGTGGAAAAAATGTCAAGTTTGCCTTGGTAGCCTGCTTCCTTCATAATCTTGTGTAATCTCTTCAAGTATAAGACATTTATTGAAACACTTGAGAACCCGACATAAATATTTAGTCTGTCTGAAATCCAAGAGAATTCTCTGTACTTCTCTGCTGTATGGGTTTTTTTGGACTAAAGTATATGTTTAAGTCAGATGCTTAAAAAAAGAAAACTTCCAGAAGTAATACCACTGTGGTTAGTAACTCACAATTAAAGAAAGTCTTAAGTGTGGAATTGTAGTTCTGTCTGTTTGTTAATATAATTACACTTGCTTAAGTAGTGGGTGTGTGTTTTTGCTTTAGTGTATGTGAGGTGTGGAACAAATAGTTATTTTTCAGTGTGTCTTCCTTCTAAACACTGAGTCAGGAAATCCCTCTTTTGTTGTATTGAAATGACGCTGGTAACGGGATTTAAACCAACACCCAAGTAGATGCAAAGTCATGATTCTTAAAAATTCCTTTCTTCTATAGACCTTATGTACTTAAGAACATGTGTTTGTGGTAACTTTTTGCTAGAGCTGTATATTTCAAAGTGTTCAGGCTTCATGAGTCGCATTAGAAGTTGGACTTTCAAGTTTGGGGGGTTTTTAAGTCATCTGATTTCCAAATTACAGAACACTTAGAGTTGAGTGGTTTCCACAAGACCTTTCTAGTTCTTGAGCAACTGTTTGGTAGCTTTGATTTTGAAAGCTGTTTTGAAACCTCTCCCATAGTAAATTGCCTGTTTTGTTTCCAAATTGTTCCTTTAGCCTTGTAGATCACCTGTAGATTACAACTGGAAGGAAAATGCCATGCAATATTGTTGGAGTCCTTCATTTGTAATTATATGCACACTCAAGGGGTTTGTTTAAACATGGTTTTTTGGCATGGATGCAAAGAGAAGGACTGTATTTTGTAAGACTTGAAGTTACATTAAAGAAGCAGCACACCCTGATTATAAAATGCTTTTATTGTTCACTGAAGAAAGCTTGGACCAGTTTAATACTTGTATCTTCTGATCATGTTCTGATTGAAATTACCCCTTTCACTTGTTCCCTTTCTGAAGCAATTTATTTATCAAACCAGTCAGTGGTACTAAGACACTTAGCTACTCACAGATTAAAGATACTCTTTACTTGCTGTCAGTTTCAATGCCAGGAACAAAATCATTTATCACAGGATAGGAAGAATAATTAAATGAAAAGTAACCTGTGTGTGGGCAGTGCAACTAAGTAGGAGGAGTTTTGGGATGTTGCCAGTTCTTGTTGATCTGCTGTGATTTGAAATGCTCCTAGTTAAGGTTTCAGTCGTGTCTCTACCACAGTATCTGAGTAGGTGTTTGGCCTTTGGTGTGACCTTCATTGCCTGGCTGCTGAGGATCCTGCACTGCCATTGCTGAGTGTGCAGTGCCTGGTGCATGTGGTCAGGGGAGTGCAGGACTGGGGTAGAGTCCTGTTGTTTTTACAAAGAAGAAGCACTTGATGGAAAAGAACTAGCAAGATTTCGTGCAAGTATCCTGCCTCCATTCCCCCTGAAAGTTCTTTCTTCAGAATACCTGAATTCCTCTAGTTCTCTCACCCTCTGAAAACTGCCCTGTGTGCCATAGGACATCTTTGGCTGCAGCCCCTTTTGGGCTACTTGCATGGTGACTGCCTGGTAACAGCTGGATCTGGGTTAATAATCTTCCAGTTCTCAGGGTACTATTTCTGTACTTGCATGGTGACTGCCTGGTAACAGCTGGATCTGGGTTAATAATCTTCCAGGGTACTATTTCTATAAAGAAATGTTGAAGTCTGGGTTCAACTGTTGTGGTATGATGGAAATAGATCCTTTAGAAAACTAGATAAAAATAAAGTTAAGTTTCAGGGCTTTTGTTCACAGGATTATGAGGTTTCCCTGAAGAATAAATATAGCAAAGGTTGTTTAAGGTTACAGAATTCTTTAAAGAAGTAATTTATTGTATTCCACTGATGATGCCTACAAAGTATAAGAATGGATGGCTAAATACGTTAACATGTACCTGATGGGGGTGCCAAAGCAAAATATGTTGAATGTAGGAGAGCTGGCAGAGGTAAAACCAAAGGAAATTGGTGAACTCAGAATGGAGCCAGGGTATGCCCCTGAAGAATAAATATAGCAAAGGTTGTTTTTAAGGTTACAGAATTCTTTAAAGAAGTAATTTATTGTATTCCACTGATGATGCCTACAAAGGATAAGAATGGATGGCTAAATACGTTAACATGTACCTGATGGGGGTGCCAAAGCAAAATAGATTGAATGTAGAAGAATTGGCAATGGTAAAACCAAAGGAAATTGGTGGAACTCAGAATGGAGCCAGTGTATGCTCACAGATGACATGCTCCTCTGGAGGAACCTCTGTTTTGGAGTAATGCCTCATCAGTTGCCTGTTACTCCTTTTTGTGGAAAGAGGTTGATAAACATTTTTTGGGAGGGCAGAATAGATGAATTCTGAAAATATTTCATGAAGAAATAAGTGTCTCTTCAATATGTGAAAGATCAGCAACTTAACAGTGAGTTCACTGGCCTGCATGATTTTCCAGTGAGTTACTTTCAGATGGGAGCTTGAAGTACCTATTCATGTGAGTGCTTGGCTTCAGTTAGAAAATCTTCTCTCATACTTTTTTTGTTGGTTTATGGATGGGTTTTCTCCTATTTTTCCCCCTCTTTCTTTTGTAATGCAGTGAACTACAGCTGCCAACATACTTGCTGCTTTTGCCTCTTTTGTAGTATTTTGCTGTTTCTTTTTTTGTTGCTGGGGAAGAAAAACCTGCACAAAGTGTACAACCTGATGGAAACTTTACGGTGGGTTATTGTGAAACTTATTGTCAGGGAAATTCAGTTAATCTACCTATTTGAGCTTATCTTAGAAACCATAGCTTTTCAAATACTTTCACAAGTTGCTTATAGCATAATGGCTTTTAATCGCTCAATAGGAAAAAAATTCTTAATTTTTGTTAAGCTCATTTTAAACATTTTCCTCTCTGTGCAGTAGCTTAAAGGTTCTAATGAATAGAACTAAAGTTGGCATTTAATAGGATTGGTCTTCAATTCTCATTTTTTAATTGTTTGCAATTACAACATTAATTGGAATTGGAGTGCTTACTGGATAACTTCTAAAGAGCCTTTGGATTTTTGTTTTCTTATTAAGTGTTTGGATGCAAAGCTTCTTGAGTAGATTATATGAAAGCCAACTGCAGTAAGGTCCTTCTTATTGGATGCTTACTATTACATGGCTCAAGTTCTGACAACTAACCTTAAGTACTAAGTATTAGTATATTAGGATATTACTTGGAAAAATAAAGAAAATGTTTTTGTAAAGCTTTGGTGATTGTGAGCATAACTGATCTATTTCTCATGTGACAGTATTTTGGTCAGATCCTAATTTTTCTATTAAAATTCTTTGTTTACTGGCAAAGTTTTTTATGGGAAGAGACTTGTATTTCCAAGTATGTGGATGTGAACCCATAATTTGGCAAAAATCTGCCTGTAATCTAAATGGCTTTTACCTTTCTTTTTAAAAAGTGATGATTCTGGGGTTTTTTTTCTATTCCATAATTTTTCCAATTTTTTTTTCTCTTCCATAAATTGTTTTCTTGTCAGTCTTATAACAAATTCTGTTAATTATTTCACTGGATCTTTAATAGATGAATTCAGAAAATTTCACAAAAACATCTAATGAGAGATTGTGCTCTGTATTGTTAGGTGTCACTTTCACTTTTGAAGCTTTGAGGATTGTTTTGGTAGTTCCCTGCATAATCAATCCTGTCACATTACTAGCTGTCTTCGGGCCATCTTTGCTGTATTTCTAACTGCATAAATATTTTTCCAGGTGTTTTTTTCTTTTCTTACCTTACCATTTTTTGCTTTATTTCTGAATAAAAATGTGCTTGCTGAATTTACACATCCAAATATACGTGCACATGTATTTGGCAAAAATCTGCCTGTAATCTAAATGGCTTTTACCTTTTTTAAAAAAAGTGATGATTCTGGGGTTTTTTTTCTATTCCATAATTTTTCCAATTTTTTTTTCTCTTCCATAAATTGTTTTCTTGTCAGTCTTATAACAAATTCTGTGAATTATTTCACTGGATCTTTAATAGATGAATTCAGAAAATTTCATAAAAACATCTAATGAGAGATTGTGCTCTGTATTGTTAGGTGTCACTTTCACTTTTGAAGCTTTGAGGATTGTTTTGGTGGTTCCCTGCATAATCAATCCTGTCACATTACTAGCTGTCTTCGGGCCATCTTTGCTGTATTCTTAACTGCATAAATATTTTTTCCAGGTGTTTTTTTCTTTTCCTACCTTACCATTTTTTGTTTTATTTCTAAATAAAAATGTGTTTGCTGATTTTACACATCCAAATATGTGTGCACATGCACACAAACACACAATTACTCTGTTGATATTTAGGGTTTTGTAGTAAGCTTGTTCATTATGGTGAGATCAGCATTTGAACCTGGTCCTTGTTGCCATTGATGACAGGTTTGTAGGTCACAATTTAGCTGCAATGAATGCAGTCTGGCATTTTGGTATTAGAATAAGGATAAATAGTAATGTGTGAACTTGAGCACATCTTAGAGAAGATACCAAACTAATGGATGTTTTATTTCTTAAACTGATTATCAGGTGGCCAACACTTCTTTTGGTGATACGTTTGTAGGTCACAATTTAGCTGCAATGAATGCAGTCTGGCATTTTGGTATTAGAGTAAGGATAAATAGTGAACTTGAACACATCTTAGAGAAGGTACCAGACTAGTGGGTGTTTTATTTCTTAAATTGATTATCTGGTGGCCAACACTTGTTTTGTTGCTAGTTGACAGATTGTCCTGAGCTGTCACATGCATGAGCAGGGTGTGAACTAAATGTTGCCCATCTTGTAAGCAGTGACCTGTTAGAAGTCACATGAATACTGTTTCCAGTTCCTTAGCCCGGGATAATCAGGTAACACCATACTGCAGCACTGCTTTGTGAAGCTATCATTGCTACAAGCCCAGAGTGAGATTCAAAGTATGAGCCAGTTTTTTGTGCAGATAAATGTGCAGTATGAATTTAAAACTGCTTCTCATTTCTTGTTGGCTGAAAATGTTAGTCTTGCCTGCCGTATCAAGAAAAGCTGAAAACTTTTTTAAGGAATAGGTTCATTCTATCACCAAAGTGATATTCTTGGATGGAGTATTTGTGGTCTAAATATCCAGTTGGGATAGGTAGGAAAGCCCATATGACCCATTAAATGTGATTCAATATGATTGTTTTCCCTCTGGCTGATTTTACAACAGTCAGTTCAGATCTTCCTTGTCAATCCATTTGAAACAGTTTTTCTTCCTTTTCCAGTATTTTTCTTTATGTAGTATGGCTGTTACGTGCAACTGTTTTGTTTTGGGGTTGGGATATTTTTCTGTTGAGGTTCTGAGCACATTTAAGAGTTTATACCATACTCTTGTCTTGAATTTCTCTTATTAAAGAGAATGAGCATCTTCTAATAATATTTTTTCTCACTTGTTATGGTGTATCTGTTGGTATTTTCCAGTAATATTTACCGTAATGCAATTCTTAAGGCAGACTATTTAGATTTATCAGTGGCTGGAAGGGAGAAAGGCTGCTGAAGCTGACTGTTTAATCAAATAACTTTTTTCTGTTTGAGTTCCTGTCATCCTTTACTTTCATTCATATTTTTCTCTATAGGTAGTTTACCAAGAGCATAAATTTGAGAACTCTTACACTCTGTCTTGGAATAGTGCTAATTTTCTGTCAGTGTTCATTTCAGCTATCTTAAGTTTGTAATGCCATTTGATATAGTTCCTTCCCTCTGTTAAACTTGAAAGTTTTTTTTTGAGGGTCCGGGTTTCCTAATTACACAGTTACTTCTAGCTTTTTGTCAGTGAAACTTTGGTTTGGGTCATAGGTGGAACCTTAAGCCAGAATTGTTCTGTTATCTTCAGAGTGGAACCACATGTCTGTCAAAGTTAATGCAAAGTGTATCATTCTGGTTCTTCTCATGAAACTTCTCCTGTGAAAGCTAAACAAATTTGTTTCATGGGACAGAGGCTTCCTCAGAAGGGCAGAAATGGTCTGTGATTCAAGGGGATTAAACTCAGCCTTCTGTGGAGAAAGAAGCAATGCAATGGAAGGACACAGATAAATGTGGGCTGAATAAAAACATCAAGTGTCAGTTCTAACAGCATCTGGCCATGCTGTTTTACTGCTTGGGATATGTGAAGTGGTGTTGCTTTCTGTATAAGGTGACAGCTTGTGTTTTTGAAAAGAATCTGGAGCATTCCCAGGTGACATCTTAACTGCAAGCAGCAGTGCCTTTTAAAATAGCAGTCTGAGGTCATTATATGTTGAATTTTGAATTTATGGGCAAATCTAGAATCGTGGGTCCCTTGCCTGTTGCTCAGATAGTGAAAAAATAGTAATTCAGTGGTCTGAAGTGGGAAGAAGTTATTGGATATCTGTGGAACGCTTTTCAGTGCAGGATCATGAGCACTGTGTTAAACTGAACAACTGTGAAACAAACCACTGCTGAAGTATATAATTATCAGATAAGCAGTTGCTGATGCTTGATCAGATCAAATGGCATGGAGTAGCAAAGGGCATTTTCTGCACAATTCCATCGGTTGTTCTTGCCTTCATGCACGTTGCCTGTGTCATCTGTCTTTCAAGACAGAAATATTATGTGCTGTATTCACAAGTATGATAGGGAAGAATCTTGGGAATATTCCAAGTTTGGCTCATGAACCACTCATATGAGTGGTTCAACTGTGATGTAATAATCTGGTAAAGAGCTGGCTGATATTTCATCTATAACTGTCTCCTTGGACCCTGTGATGTAAATCTGCAAAACATTTACTTTCTCTCTGTGTTAAACTGTGATCCATTAATTTGTCTTCACATCTACATGACTTTTCTGATGACAAGATATTGTTGAAGTTTCTGTCCCACGCTGCAGAGTTTAAAGGGAGCTGTAGGTTTTTGGGGAGGCAATTTCTTTGTCTCAAAAGTCAGCAATTCTCTTTTACCATCTGTTCTTTCTTGGTTTGATGGATGGAGACAGTTTATTGTCAGTTTCCGGTTATTTTTTGCTCTGCTGTTTTCGTTATTAGCTATTTTCATCTGACATTGATGAAGATTATTTGGTTTGTTTTATTTTTGTCATCCAAGAAAATGCCTTACATGACGTTGGCACAGTCTGTCAAAGAAGCCTTTGAGCAATTAATGTAATACCCTGCAGTAAAAATACTCTCTCTTCACGTAGGACTGAATAACACAAATAGCACAAGGGGATTTTTAAGGACCCGAAGATGAGTTTTCTTGGCTCTCAGATGACGTGTGATGGTGCTTTGCTTGATAGGTTAGCAACATAAAGTAATGTTCAAGTTTATTGCAATTATTTTAAAGAGGATGTCCCTTCCGAACATTTTGGTCACCAGATTCTAACCTTGTATCTCCAGACTTCTGGCCAAAAACTTGGGGAGTGTGAAAATCTTTTTGATGTTTGTTCAGGTTTATGACTAACCATTCTTCAGTGCTCTCTAACCTTGTATCTCCAGACTTCTGGCCAAAAACTTGGGGAATGTGAAAACCTTTTTGATGTTTGTTCAGGTTTGTTCAGCAATGGTAGTTATGGAAAGAAATAATATAATTGCTTTGTATAGGTCAGTGTATGACACTCCCAGCTCTGAAAAAGCTGGAGGTAACCTTGTTAGTACAAATCTTCCAGTGCAGAAAAAAAGTAGCTTTAAACAAAAACACAGCCACCTTGTTTCTGTGTACTCTGAAGCCTGTGAGGGAACTGGTGCAGAGGTTGGTTTGAGCAGGGTAAAAGAAGCCATTTGTCCCACACCCCACCTATGTTCCATGGCAGCATTTGTGATGCACTGGGTAACTTGAGTGAAACTCCAGCCAAGTCAAACCTTGAAGAGTATGATCTTAATTGCTCTGTCAAAACTCCTCCTCTGTGTAGGTTACTGTATCAATAAAAATAGCATTTCACATTTGCTTATTCTGTAAAGGTGTGCCAGAATTTTTCAATTTTTATTCTGTTACTATCTTAGAGTAAGTAAAATTTTTATTTGAATTATTATTTCAAGTATTTATATTGTCTCCTGTTTCTGAGTAACTGAAATAAAAAAACTGAACCAATTACTACGGCAGGGCAATGTCTTCTGTCAGTGATTTTGCAATACCCACTTGTGCTTCAATACAGGTAGACCTTAATCCAATAATGCACGGTGTTTACTAATCCACTTAATAGACTAATACTGTCTAGTGGTTAAAAAACTGAGTCCATGTTCTTAAGAAGAAAAACATGCTGTGTTTCTGAAATACTGTTCTTGATCTGTACAATTTGATTCTTTTAGCCACTGTTGTTTATTAGTAAAGTCATTCCCTAATCAGATATTTTTAGTGACTGAATGCAGAGAAATTAGTTGAGAGTTGGATGATTGGGTCGGATTTTAGCTTTAAATATTTGTCAAATTGAAACAGTTTGACTTGAATTATCACAGCTATTTCAGTCTACAATAAGTAAAAGAATGTGATTTTTATATACTGTTTGGCTGTGGTTTGAACTGAGAACAGTGTCCAGATTTTTATTTCACTGTGAATTTATCTGCTGTGGTTGATTTATGTCAAATGGCAAGCATTCAGATGGCTGAATAAAATAAAAGTGACTCAGAGGAAGTATTTTATGAGCTTTGCAGATACTTGGACGGTTTGAGGTTCTACTCAAAAACAGCTTCTGCTTTAAGTAACAGTAAATGCATTTATTCCACAACTAGTTGCATAACATTTTTATATACCTGCCTTATTAGAAAGGAATTGAGACCTACCATTCAAGGCAGCAGCTGTGCTATGTAATCAACAGACAAACTTGTAGGCATTGTGTGTGTGTATATATGTGTGTGTGTATATATATATATATATTCATTCTTGTTTCCTATTTTTGGCACTCATCTGAAGTTTTCTATCTGGTCTTTTTTTTCTATAAATAAACTTAATTTATAAGAAGTAATTTGCTATTAGGACACAGTGTAGAGTGCTCTAATTGTATTTCTAGTGCCTATTAAATGGTGTTGAGTGGCTAACTAAGACCAGGCAAAGATAGACACCGCAGGATAAGTAGGAAATCTGAAGGAGAATCATCATAATGACAGTAGCTGAAATAATGTAATGGTACTAATTTGGAGAAAACAGCTCTCTGCAGAGATGAAGACTTCTCCAATTTTGTGCCTCCTGCAGTTTCTTGAGTCTTCATCTACAGAGCTCTTTTAAAAGGCTGCAGAATAGCCCTCCTGCAAGTAAATGATAAGCAGCCATTTTGTGCTTGAAGTTTGTGCCTTGCTGAACTCCATGCCTTTGGTTTTTGAGAAACAAATTTTGAATTTAATAGTGTGTGGGCCTGGCTGTTGATAGTTTCTTGTTTACTATTTATAACTTTTCAAAAACACATGTTGTGAAGAGGTCAAAATAAAGATTACTGTCAACTAGCGCCATAAACTTTGGGAGGTAAGTGATATTTCAAGGAAGCACCACTGTTTGTTTGCATGACTTTTTACAGAATCATGGAATAGTTTGTTTGGATGGAATCTCTCAGAAATCATGTGGTCCAACCACTGTTCAAGGCACTTTCATGTGGTTTCTCTTGAACATCTGCTTTTGTCCTCTCTCAGGAAAAGGATGCTGGGTTGGATAAAATTAAGCATGATCCCATTTTGGAGTCACACTTGATGATAGTGGTCTGCTGTCAGTTGCCTTCTTGAACTTGTGGTGAAATATAGGCCCTCCAGTCTGATTATTAAAATTACTTGACAAATGTTTCTCTCAAATCAGTTTAAGAACTCAGTAGTCCAAGCCTTTCCGGAGACAGCATTGTCATGTAGAGATCCATCATGATGGATGAGATGCTGCAAAGGTATCTTTGCCATTCACATTTTACTATTGAGGTGGTTTGTTTTGGCTCAAAAAAGGCTGAACTGTGAAAATGCTTTTATACCATTTCAACCAGATACAGAGCTCAGGAAGATGGAAGATGTTGATAGTTTGATAGGACTCTGAAGTCTTTGTGAATCTAATACCTTTTAGAATCGGTCTGTGGTTAAATTTGTGGTTAAACATGCTTTGCAGTTGCTAATCAGGTGAAGTTAGGCCTCTCACAGTATTGGGTTAATGAGAAAGTGAAAATAGATTAGCCAGAGATGAAGTTGAGTTGCCTCAAAATAGATGGAAATCAATAACATTTGATTAAATGGCATAAAATGGCAGTTCTTATTTGAATTACACTAATTTTAGTATGCAGATTGTGCAGATCTTGGTGTTTGTCTTTTTTAATAAACTGCTACAGAAAAGATAATGCAGTTAGTGAGTAAAGCCATAGTTGATTATCTTATTCTTCTAGCATCTTAAAACTGACATGTTATTGCATCTTATCTTGGATTTTTTTTTTGTGTTGCTGAAAAGCAGGGAGACAAAGGCTACCCTGTTACTAGCAAGATGAACTGCTGGCAGATGCAGAGAACTTTTTCTTCTTACTCAAATAAGGCTGTGTTTGTCAATATGTGTGCTTACCAGTTTCCTTAAAACTCCTGCTGTCAGCTTAAAAAAAAAAGTTTAATGCATTTGAATGTGATTAATATTTAAATAAGTAAATTATTACAATGAAATAGTAATAATAGTGAAGCAGTGGCCATGCTTCACTACTTCACTAAACATGTTGTGTTTTTTACTTGTTTACGTATTTCTTAGTGGTTTTAGATAGATATATCACACTAAGGTCAGGATATCCTTAAGTTGCCAAATGCAAAAATAAGCACTCAGGTTAGAGCTCTAGTCGCAATAAAGATGATTATTTTCTTACTGCATTTGATGGTTTTGGGGAGACTTTTCATAACTTCTATGTGCTCTTCATATTTGTGCTTTACAGAACACTTTTATGGATTGTGCTCCTTCTTGAGAAAGTGCCATATCCAAACATTATTAAAGTGATGGGATTTTTTTTATTTGCTTTTTTCATGTTGTTATTTGTAGATTTTTAATGTGGAGTGGGATACTGTTTGAGAAAGTGCCATATCCAAACATTATTAAAGTGATGGGATTTTTTTTCTTTGTTTTTTTTTCATGTTATTTGTATATTTTTAATGTGGAGTGGGATACTGCTTCCTAATTCTCCAGCTGCTGGGAACAACACCTTTGCAAGTAAAGTAGAAGAGTCACATCCTAGAGTTGTGTCACATCTTAACCTGCTTGTTTTTGTTCATGCAAAAAACCCCAAATGGTTCTAACAAACCTACTCTCCGTGCACTTCCGATGGACCTTGAGGCTGGCTCTTCTTGGGTAAGAGGAGAGAGCCTCTTAGCACTTTTAACTCAACAGAAAGATAAAAGGTAAACTTTGACACAGAAATACTGCACATTGCAGTGTCTTTAAGAGAGGTGGGTGTATATGCCCAATTTAGATTGGCAGTAATTGCCTCATATTTCCCCATAAAGTATCTATCCTGTTAAACACCAGGGTTTTCCATGTCAGATATTGTTGTCACATATATGAATAGTATTATCTGAGTGACATGGACATCTCAGTTAATGTTACCTATTTATTACAAAGAAGCATAAACGTGCAGTTTCTTTTACTTGTAATAATCTGCAGACTCAATTTGCTCATTTGCCTTTTTTGGATTTTGTATAAGGATCCTCTTTGTAGATGAAGTTCTATGTTAAATTCTGCTACGTGGAAGTGCAAAAAGATGTGAACTCAGATGGGTTTTCTGGATACAGTGAGAAGCTTTCAAATGAAGTGTCATTGAAATAATTATTAAAAATAAATGTAAAAAAAACCAGGAACTTTTATTTTTTTAGCTAAGACTAAGATAAGTAGAAAGACTGGTTTTGTTTCTGTAGATATTCACGTGTGACTTCTTGGTTAAATTGTATCTTGAATATGTTTATGCTGCTGAGAGTTGAAGATGAAGGGCTGTCTCTTGTGTGCCTTTCTACCTGTTTAGTTCAAGATGCTGTGTCATAGCAGTACTGTTGAGTATTTAGCATTCTTTCATGCCAAATAAATTGTAGTGCTCTTGTCTCTGATGTTTCTGGCTGCAGCTTTTTTGTTGATGGACTTTGAACCTTTTCTGGAAGGCTTTTTATTACTTACTGTTCAAAAACCATTTTTAGCTTTTTCCGCATATTCTGGCAAAGTGACTGCATATGTCAAAACATATGTGTAGCTTCAGAGCTATCTGCTTCTAGCAGCAAGCAAAAGCTGTGGTTCTTTGAGCTATTCTTGGAGAAGGTGAGGACTTTTTATGCTGGGGGTGAAGGTGGGAATGTACCAAGGGGGAAGGTAAAAACAGGAGACAGGAAACTTTTTGTATTGTTCTTAGTGTTGAGGTGTAAATTTTGATTTGCAAAAATAATTAGTAATTGAATTTCTATGGATAAAAAGGTGGAAAAATGTGACTGGGACAGATATACCTGCTGTGTGTTGCTCTCTTGTTTTGAATCCTGTGATTCAAATTTAGCACTGGATGCTGCTGAAGAACTGGAAACCATGTGAGTGGCTGGTGATAAGGTGGGCAGGAGCAGCAGAGAGCTGTGGCTCATGGAGAACCTTCTTCCTTGGCTGAATATGTTAACAGGTGAATTTCTGTTCAGCCTCTGGCAAAATGTCAAAAGAGGTTGTCAGATGGTATCCCATGCCCCACAAGGATTTCTCTTATTTGAATCTGCTGAATACCACAGCATTTTTTCATCAGACTTTGAGGTGAGATTGCTTTGGAATCTCAAAATGGTGTGAAGTAGAGGTGGTATGTTCCATGTTTCCCTGAAAGATTAGGATAAGTGAGTTGCCACTTAACAGGTTGTTACAGAGCATATTTGTAAGGGGAGGCTCGTGATGTCTTCAGTCAGGTGTGCCTGGGACATTGTGCGTAGACTGT
This sequence comes from Passer montanus, assembly GCF_014805655.1. Lineage (NCBI taxonomy): Eukaryota > Metazoa > Chordata > Aves > Passeriformes > Passeridae > Passer > Passer montanus. Next base: position 7,941,617 of record NW_024367930.1, on the reverse strand, counting down.
TCAGAATTAATGCAATTCCCTATATTCTACTTGAGCTTTTTGGGAATGCTCTCAATATTGTATCACAGGGAATTTTTGAAAGCATGAATACTCTTTACCTCTTTTATCAGAAGCTTTTTTACTGTTTTTGTTACATGCAAGCTGGTGGGTGTTTGCTGTTGAAACCTTAGATGAGTTTTGGTCCTGCCCTTACTGCCATCAAGTACCACCAAATCCACACAGTAATCCTCGAGGTAACTCTTCATCTGACTCGTGTGATTCATGTCCTACAAAGACAGGCACTGTAAAAGGTTAAGTGCAGAATTGTTTCTTGCACAGTGATCCATTGGCTCACGGCCATTCTGTGGGTGTGTTGGCCACTGCTGTTCTGAAGGGTTTTCTCACTTTTTGCCTTGTAACTCACTGAGAAGTTGATTCAGTTTACTGCTTCCAAAGGGTGCTTGAATCTGAAGTCTGTCTAAATCTACAGATGGCTGAAAAGAATGCAAAAGAATATATAGAAGCTATTCTGAAGCTCTTTGCCCTCATTAGCTCTCTTGACACGTGTAATCCCAATCTCATTTAGTTATAGAGACCTTTAGAGCAGGATCTGGATTTTGTATTTTTTTAAAATAAACAAAACCTGGATATGTAAATTATGGTTGTGTGTTTTGGCTGTTTTTTAAGAGTCTAACAAAGTAGTGAAGAAAATTTAGAATACTTGGTTGGTAAACCTTTTTAATACAAAGGATAAGTTTTGCTAAAATGCAGTAAAACTTTCCCTTTTTTACTTGCTTATATAAGTTGTTGTGTAATGCTGTTTTTGGGTGGTTTTTAGGATTTTTTTCAGCATGTCTCCATTTGCTCTTGGGCATATTTGAGTTTATGCATAATGACTATGACTTGTACTATGTTGATAATTTATCTACTCAAGCTTGTCGAAACTACTCTAGCTTGCCTTTCAGAACAGGCTTTTTAATATCTCTGTTCTAATCCTGCTAATTAGTAGTCAGCGTTGACCATAAATCAAAGCACTATTGTGTATGCTCTTAACAGGATGAAGTAAAAAAGCTTTCTGCCTTGTTAAAGGCATGTTTTTCTTGGCACTTTTTGTTTGAGGATATACAAAATGTAGTAGTTGTCTAATGTTGATCCTTCTCAGTTAAATGCACTGAAGTTGTAAAACAGTGTTTCTCCTGTGCTCTAAGTCCAACAGTGATCATGGAAAAAAGTAAGTGAAAAAGATAGATGACTTAATAGCTGCAATGTTGTGGGATTTTTTTTTTCAGTAGTACTGATATATTTACTTTCATATAAAACTTGCATGCAAAAGGGTGCTCAGATATGTTGTTTTTTATGAAGTTTCCTGAGATCTGTTATATAACGACGCATTTCTTGTAGGAGTATGTTTGCTGTATACTCTGTCATCCTTCTTTTTCAGAATTTTATTATTCAGAGGTACTAAATTCAGTTTCTTTTAAGACACTCATGTATACTTGCCAAAATACTACTGAAAATAGTCTAACCATATTCTGCAGCATATTGCTGCCTGGGTCAATGGACCAATGTTAGAATTTTAAATAAAATGTATTCTGTAGACTATGAGATCTCTGAGGGTAGAAGTGTGGTTGCAAAAATTGCATAATTTTACGTAGACTCTTTCAGGTTTATTTTCTTGAGTGAGATTCATTAATAGAATGGAATATAACTAATTTCTCATCCCTCCCTAACAGCAGAATCAATTGGTTGCTCCCAGTAATTGCATTCCAATGCACTAATGTTAGAGTTCTCAGCTTTGGCTCTGGAAGGGAGAACATCTCTGCTATTTTGTGTGAATGGTGCTGCTTAGTTTGGCAAACCAGCACTGTCTTTTGAAGGGGTCAGTAAAGTATCTTTGGACTCACTAGTGGCTGCTTTAGGCTGTCTCTGAGGGGTTGAGGACTAAAAAGTACTGTTCTGCTGTAAATGAAACAATGCTTCTGAACCTGTAGGGAAAAGAAGTCAACAGCAACAGCAAGGCTCCATGTAAGGAAGCTGGAGTCAAAAGCATTAATACAGATATATATGAAATAGAATATAAGGAAAAAACTGTTTTGGGTGTGTTCCTGTTTGGTTGAATAAAGCTTACTTCCTCACTCCCAAGTCTGGGTGTGGGAAGACAGACCCTAAAGTTTTGCGGAAGAGGGGAGAAGGAAGGTTTGTTTCCTTTCTGGATTGTATATAAATTATGCCCCTATAATTAGATACTTTATCTATGAAAAACTTTGAGATAACTAAGGCCAGCAACAGTGGTCATGTAAAAAGTTCCTTGAGACTGGGGAAGTATTCTGCATTCAGGTTTTAAAATTATTGCTTTGATCACCTAATTCAGAATTAAAGATGTTTGTATGAAGTATTGGAGCTGTTTTCTCCCTATACCTTTTGTCTGGTACCAGAATACTTGTTATTCCTTGTGGATGGAAGTCACAGTGGTCAAGCTGCCTGTTCTCAGATCCCTTCTATTCTACCACCTCTTGATGACTCTGAGTATTTAAAAAGGTGTTGAAGATTAGAAATGTCAGGTAATTCCACAGATGCTGTTACTGCACAGTTTTTTGTAGAATTGTGTGACTTTCTCTCTCTGGGAGAGAAGATAAATAAGCTTTTTCTACTCTACATTTGGTGTTAGTTGGACAATTAGCACAGGTGTTAGTTGGACAATTAGCACAAGTGTTACTGGCAAGTCTCACTCACGTGCTAGATGGTTCCGTGTGCAATTCATTTATAGCTAAGATTTAAATTTATTTTTTAAGTAGATCTCTCAGTTGTCCCCATTTACTGGGTTTTCATTCATATCATGGGGCAGCCTGGCAGCATGTGAACTAGATTTCTTTCAGAAAAAAATGTTAAATCAGAAGATCCTGTCAAGGATTACAGGTAATTGTGTCAATTTTCTAGTTAGCATTCAGTCCATCTGCCTTGAGGCTTTCATCCAGAAAGAGAAAGAGTCAAGAGGGCTAAAAGAGGAACTTGGGCTAACTGCCTGGGAGGAAGGGATGGCCACTGGTGTCTAGAAAACCAAACTTGGTTTTGCAGCTGTGGAATAGCGTGAGCAATAATGGAATTTACAAACCTTTTTATAAGTCTATATTTGCAGTTAAGCCCATAATAACTGCTTACAAATGAGGGCAATTTTTCTGGGCATAGCTGTTTCCAGTAAAAGTGTAAGTGTGGCCTTAGGTGTAGTAGTAAAGTCTTAGTTCCTGTAGTACAACTTTCTATGCAAATATTGCAGTGTTTGGCTTTTCTTGTATGTAGGAAGTAGTTTGTATTTTCTGTTAGGTGAGGCTGATTTCTTTGAAAGTTTATGAGGAAATAAGATGTCTAGTACAAGCTTTAGAAGTCTGAGGGATTTTTATGTGTAAAAACTCTGAGAAACCATAAAAGCACATGACATGTTTACATGCAGGGTGTAAGCTACTTGAACAGTTCAAGTTAGATTGAATTGGCCAAAGCAGTTCTGATTGCATTTTATTGATAGATTACTTTGTCAAGTGTTGCAGATGTCTCAGTGGTAAAAGCTTCAAGCTTGTTCATCTTAATTCAATAAATGTCAAGGTGCTTAGCATAAAACAGGTTAACATTTCGAGGTTTGCTGGGGGTTTGCTGCGGGTTTGCTGCATTTGCTTTTCCTAGTGAGGAAATTAGCAGATAGTCTCCTCCAGATGGGTGGTTGGATTTTAATGATTCCCCCAATCCCAGGCTGTTCCCATTTGTGACAGTTGAGTAAGCATGAAGACGGATGCAGGAACATAGGTGTGGTGTGTCTGTAATAGACTAGAGGAGCTTACAAATATTTGTTAAGTAATATTTGTGTAGTCATAATGATCTTTAAGATAAGGAAATTGATTTTGACAGTAAAAAAAGCCAGTGACAAGCTCTTAAAAATCTAGTGGGTATTAAAAATAAGACCTGTTTTTTTTGTGCTACTGTACAAGTGCTGTGAAATGAATGTCGCTTGGAGCAGATCAGACCTGATTTGAAATAACAAATTTAATGCTAAAAGAGTATCTTGTATCAGAGTCACTATAGCAGAAAATGGCTTTTCTATTTCTTCCTGTGCTGCAGACATCACTGTTGTTTATCACATTAGAGATCTTAATGTAGCTCTTTGTGGGCTATTTATACTTAAATGAGAAGTTGAAAAAAGAGATGCTTTGGAACTGAAAGATGCCATCCAGGTCACTTTGTGGTTTCCCCCTGTCATGGTAATTATCTCTTTTAATCACTGAAATTAAGCTTTTCAAGTTAAAAAACACTGTGGACCCCTCTAACCAAGAAAAAAACCGAAAAAACAAAATACCCAGCCTGAGGAAGTGTATTTTGTTGGAGTACCTTTAGTATACTTGGTACAAGGACTTCAGGAGTGGTAGTTGAAGCACTTTATTTTTCAAGAAACATTTCCGTTTAATTCTCCATTATTTATCTTTGAAATGGCTCCTTTCAGAATCAGAGCTGGGTAAGTTTTAGGAAAAATTTTGACTCAGGAATATGCCAACATTGCATCCAGTCCTTCAGGACTGTTTGAAGCAGCAGAAAAGGCACAGCTTGTGGCCATGGTGGCAAAGACAGGAATACACATCTCATAGTGTTTTTACAGGGAGCTAGGGACCCCCTGAATACTTCTTTTCCAGTAATTGGGCAGTCAACTAACAGAGAAGGATAATTTTTACTTCTTTTTGATTTAACTGGTATGGTTGAAAGAAACTGCAGCATCCTGGTAGAGATTACAGCCCTACATCTCCATTTAAGGGGGTAGAACGTGTTGTGAAATGTAACTCTGGTGTGCAAGTAGCAAGTTGGGTCCAATTACAAAACTTCTGTCGGTCATTCAGTACCTGAATTTAGGCCTATAATTCAAATGAAGCATTATTACAGATGAGTGGGGAGGAAAAAATAAATCCTATTGGAAATGTGGAAAAAAAGATTGTTTTGCAGGGGTGATAGTGCCAACCTTGGTCTATATTTGACAGAATACAAGAATTATGTTCAAACTGTGACAAGTAGTTAACCTGAAACCCATTAGAGAAAGATGAAGTTTGTTGTGGTTGTTTATGGTGAATTTATTTTTGGAAAGAAAGCTATTGGGAGCAGAGGGCTTATTGATGTACACTGATGTACACAGCTCAGCACAACATATTTTTGCTGAAGTTTGAATCTTGCCTAAAACCATTTTCCACAGCTTTCCAATTGATTTTTCTGCAGGACTGCCTCACTGCAGCGTATCACTGGGTGCTGGGTGACTGATGCTCATCCCCCAGTATTATATTTGATTTGGGACTCTGTCCATGTTTTTCCTCTGACCACTGTGCGTGACTTAGATGCTTCACTGTTGAGAAGTCTTGCTCAGAAGCAAATAGATTTGGGCTGCCTATGTGTAACTGCTGTTCTCAGATATATTTAACAGTTTATTTTTCAGTTATATTCAAACTGTCTTGTACATTTTGGACACCTACCAACTTTCTCTTCTCATAGTTCTCCTCATTCTAGCCCCATGTTTTCTATTGATTCTGGTATTTGCCTGCATACTGGTTTACCTTTGAATGGGTATTGATGTTTGAGACACCTTACAGTGCAGCATAATGACTGAATCTGCTGACTTCATCCTTTTAATTACCTATCCTTTAGGGTGCTTAGTTATATTTTCATTTTTGTTATGCTGACTTGGCTGTTGTTTTGCCTGGACTTTTGAGAACAGAGTTCCCAATAGCACTATAGGTATTCCAGTACAAAAAACCACACTATTGTTTTCATCAGTAAATTTGAGCAACAGCAGATGTTACTGAAATTGTAAAAGCCTCTCTACTCCCCACTCTTTCTAAAAGGCTGTTATACTACTAGTTGATAGCATTTGGAAATGGCTAGGAAAACCCTAGAACTGGATCTTCCTTTTCAAAAATATTAAATTCAGCAGAAAGTCCTTGTCAGTCAGTGCCTTAGATACAACTCTCTTTTGGAGTTCTATACGCCATCTGGCTGCTTTTTTATTTTTAATATCAATACCCGTGGATTTCTTTGACATGGCTGTTTTTTCCACCAGCTAATGGAATGGTGGCAAACTGTCTTTTTCTAGGCTTCCTTCAATCACTTCAACGTTGATAGATCTGTAATTTGACCAGCATAAAGTTACCACTGGAAAATAACCAGAGCTGCTGTCTCCAAGACTGTCCTTTGAGAGGTTTCCCATCAGAATCAGCATAAAGTTACCACTGGAAAATAACCAGAGCTGCTGTCTCCAAGACTGCTAGGTCCTTTGAGAGGTTTCCCATCAGAACATGGCAAGGATGATGAACATCACAGATGTTAATGGATAAAACACCGTGAAAAAAGAAAACTACTTTATTGTGGCACTGGGCTTACTGTTAGACTTGTTTATTTCAAGGTCTGTGTTCTTCTCATTTTCTTCTAGCTTTTCAATAATTGCACATCCTAAAAAACTAGAAAACCTGGATCCATATTTTTAAGTATCACTCATGTGCTTGTCAGCTGCTTTTCCTAGACCAGGTTATGGTGGCTTTTAGGAAAATGAGACTTGAGTACTTTCCTTTGCCAAAAGAACTACAAAACCAAAATGCAAACACAAAAAAATGCAAACACACACAAAACAAAAACAAACAAACCCACGTAAAACCACCCCAAAACATAAAAGGTTTGCTTGTTTAATGAAAAACAGAACAAAGTGAAGGGGGAAAAAATTTACTGTGCATTCCATATGTGGTCAGCCTCCATTTGACTAGTTTTTCTGTAGAGCTTTTTCTTTAAAGTCCCTGATTTTTTTTACAGATGCTGGAATTCTCTTTTTGTGCCGTTTATTAATGTAGTGGGCAACTGTTTAAAGATGCTTGGATGGGAAAATTTAGTTGATGTAGAGGGTGTCAGTGGCATGAGTAAGAGAATGGAAATGATTCTTCATAATTTTTAAGTACTGGAAAAATCATAATATCCTCAGTGGCATTTATAGAGTGTCCTTCTGGTTTAATTAGAAAAACTGTGATCCAGCGATAGCAGCTGTTCCTCTAGGCTGAAGTTCAGATTTTAACCTGGCCTAAGTCTGTGCTGCTGCTGAAAGAACTAATAGCACTTGGCCTGAATTGGATTAGTGTGCAAATCCAGCTGGAGTGTTTTCTGGGAGCTGCAGGGAACGTTAGTCTTCAGTCTGCTTGCAGCACAGCAAAGGAAAATCTTGTGTCAGCACAAAGGAGGAATGCCTTAGAGGCTAAGATTTAATTTCAGTCTGCTTGCAGCACAGCAAAGGAAAATCTTGTGTCAGCACAAAGGAGGAATGTCTTAGAGGCAAAAATTTAATTTTTTTTTTGGTGGCAGTACTGGTTGATATGACAGTCATGAGGCATTTGTTTCAGAAAGTTGTCAAACTGAGACTTGGTTGCATTGAACTAATGTTTTGACTAAAAATCTTGAGCATTATGCAATGTTGTGGTTATAATGAAGGATCTGTGTTTATGTCTGAGATATTTTTCCTTGAAGAATTTTGACTTCTCTAATTGGAATAGTAGTGTATCCTATGGATAATGTCCTACTGAAAACACTAAGTGAGGCTATGCAGAAGTCAGTCTTGTAGGGTGGAATTGGAAAATATTACTAGATACCTGTTTAAAAACTGTATTTTGTGAATTCTGTATGCATCTGAAATTTTTGAGAGCTCAGGGGAAGAGCACAACCTGTAGCACTGCTCAGCTTAAGTCACACATAGATCAGCTGATATTAGTGGATGTACAAAAGTTTGGCAACATCCTTTTGATTTGACACTTCTTTTAAGCGCTGGTTGTTGCAGCTGCTGCCCAGTGTGGTGTAGGATAAAGGCAAATATTTGTTCTTGGTTTTAAAAGTACAACTTGAATGTTTGTAAATGACACATCCTTTAGCATAGTGCAGTCTTGGCTTCAAATCAGTTGCCTGTTTCCAAATCAGGATGTATGTTTCCAAATGAAACATTTGTGGAATATGGAAATCTTAGTAGTATGCATTTTCAGATGGCTCCCCAAATGGGGGCTTTCTCATATAAACTGTATGAGAAATAAACAAATAATAAATATAAACTGTAAGTAAGTAGCTACATGTTTATCAGGTCTGTCTCACTTGGACTTCCATGCCTCACTGAAGCTTAATTTCGTTTCCTTTTTTTTTTTTTAAAGTCTCATTACTAAAATTACTATTTCAGGGGAAATGTGTATCTGATATAACATTTTGGACAACAAACTTGAATAGGAATATGATAATTGTTCAAATGAATTTTTAAGGATGGCACGTGAGGTGAGGGAAAACTTTTGCTGTGTGAGAGCTACATTAGACTTCAATTCAGATTTTGAAGTTCTGATAAAACAAATGCATACCACTGCAAGGTTGGTATCATATTATAATTTAAGGAATATAGAAATTATGAGACTGTTTCATGTCCTTCTAGTCCTATAGAGGCAAATAACTTTGAAATCCACAGTGTAGCTCAGCCTTAGTGTAGCATAAATATTGAAATAAAAGATGAGGTGAAACCAATGTTTTGTATAAAAAAGGTTAATTAGAGGGATACCATTACATTGTGGTAAAGAAGAAATGGCAAGATTTCTTTATTTTTGAGGTCTTGGAGACATATAGTGCTGGTAAAAGTGTGGAATATATATGAAGTTGCTAACTTAAAGGAAATTGACTATTGACAAGTATTTGTTCGCCACTTTTCTGCTACATCAGTGCCAGGCAGAGCAGAAAACAATAACTGCAACTCAGCAGGCATTGAGACAGAAAAGAGTATGTCAGATTTTCACTTTCTTACATGTTAGGGGTTTTTTTGCATTCTATTTGACTGAATGATTTAATAATTTATGTGAAAAAATATTTTAAGAATGATGATTTGTATCTCTTTTGACTAAACTCAATGTGTATCATTCTCACCTTCTGTAAAGGACAAGCCTATCACTTCTCAGATTCAGCGTCCTTGGCTCTGGGCTGTGTCCTCTATAGCTGGCAGGAATTCCAGAAGGATTCCTGATCCACCTCCCATGTGTGTCCTTCAGACTTATCCACTGCAAAACATAGCAAACATTCTAGACAGGTCCTAGGATATGACCTTATCAGACCTGTCTGTTTTCCTTTCCACTTTGTAAATGGATGCTTCTGTTGGCTACAAAAGCAGCTCAGTTTTCTTCTAAGTCATTATTGGAAAACTGAAGAGTGGCGGCAGCAGTTTGGAAACAATGGCTTAGCACTTAAGCAGAACAGTTACCATACTAAAAGGGGTGTCGTCTTGACAACACAAGCTTATTCCACACCCTTTTTTAGAGCTAAAATACCCATTTTTACAACTCCAGCGGGGGCTGTCTTATGGAAACAAAAGCACGTTTTGCCAAGGTTGCTTAAATGCAGCAGCAGTGTATCCAGGAGAGTGCATCTCTATGATCCTCTTGCTCCAGACCAAAGAAGCAGAATTACCCTAATTTGCAAACAACATTGCCCTAATTTCTCCTTCCTTATTGCCACAAGAATCATATCACAGGGGAGTATTATCAGAATTCTGTCTAGCTGTCTGTATCTTCCTCTGGCCACTTGTGCCAGTTAAGGGGTTTGTCATAACATAGTTTCCTGCTATAAAAAGTCCTTCCAAGGATAATAAAGAGAGAAGGCATCAAGAGGGAAGGTATAAGGTATTGGAAGAATTTTTTCCTATCACAAGAAATGTTCCAAGTTAAGTCCTCTGACAAAGTTTTGTGAGTTTACTTAATAGCAGAGTGTCTCATTTCGGATATTTTGAGAGCACTCAATATACTTCCAGGAGCTTTCATTCTGTTATAGTGTAAATTTTCAGGGGAAGATATGGTGAAGAATTGAGTGAGTCAATCTAAGTGCTCTTTGTACCCTTCTGTAGAGACTCATTAGGTTCCATGTAAGTAAAAATAATTTTGGTTTTTTGTCCTTCTGAAATTTTCAGTGATAGTCATGCATTAGATATATCAGTTGGGTGGCGTTTGGAGGAAGATGCCTGAAGTGCTTCACCTTTCTCTCCTTTTGCGCAGGTTGATGTGTAGAGCTTCTTATGCATGCCACACTCAGATGTTGACCCTGTATCTGTACCAGGTGTTTTAATCTTAAAAATTAAGTGAACCCCGTCACTCTCTTATTTTTTCATTAGCATTTTGATAGCTGTGACAGTTTTGTTTCTGTCGAAGTAATGAAAGAACCTACTGTGACTAATCTGCCATCTCTGTTCATTAATATACTTTTTATTCTTTAGTCAGCAAATGTAAGCAGTTAGGTACTGGAAATGCTGTACAATTGTTGTTGTCAGCAGCAATGTAGAGATGACAAATTTCATGTTCCTATAATCTTCTCTCTTTTTTTTTTAATAATTCATATCATCAGGGAATTCAATTCTATTTATCCCTGTATTTGCCTCCAGAGAGTAAGTCCAGCTCTGCAGCAGTGGTGATCTCAGATGTTTGCTTTCTTGCCTTAAACAGAGCATTCTGCTTTATCATTTTTCACAACAGTTTCTGTTCCTCTTGATTTGATTTTTGAAGCAATAAGGTTTTTTTCTTCTCTTATGAAGGCTCTTTATTTTTGCTTTGTCAAAGCCTGTGAAAATTGAAGGTATATCCTCGTTATGAGGTTTCACTATAGAAGATTTGTCCTGGAACTCTGCAGCTTCTGTCATTTCCAGTTGAATTCTTTAACCCAATTATTTCACAGAGAGCTTGTGTATTGACATTGCTCATGTAGGTCAGTTTTTACAACTTCGTGTTGCTTGTAGTGTCTCTAAAGCTGCATTGCAGTATGACTACAGCTTATTCCGATACAGGAGTTCTATTTCACCTAACACAGTAAACAAAGCAAGGTAAGCTTTGGTGAGCCTGGACTGCGGCTGTTAAGGGTGGGCTTGTAACTCTGAAGCTCACATTATTACATTTCAGCCGTTCTTGGTACTAGATAAGAGTGGACCAATGCCATGCTGTGTTTTTGCAGTAATGTCAAAGAACTGGAAGTGAAGAGAAACTTGTGGTTTTGGTTCCTTGGATTTACTGGGCTGCAAATTTTTGTCCAAAATGCTGAAAGATTGCTTTCCATGCCTCATGTTAAATTAGGTAACATGTCCTATTTTAAATGGCTGCTTTGCAGACATGCTGTTTATTGGGAGCAAAGCCTGTATATGCAATTATAGCAAATAAAGCTTTCTTCAGGAAGTGCCGCAAATTCTTTGACTTGTGAATTGTTGATGATTCTTTTGTGAGAGAAGTCTAGTTTTAAATGCATATTTTTACACTTCTCCTTGATTCCAAGAAGAGAGGAGAGTATTTGACTTAGCTCATCTATCTGGTGTCATCTCCCCCTCATTTTCCCATCCTGAAGCCCTGTGTGCCCTAGTTTGCTGGATTGCTTCTTGCTTCACATGCTGCATTGTGAATTCTAGTGCAAGAGTTGGATTGGGAGTCGGGGACCATTTTTCTTGGTAGCAGCCAAAATTTCACCTGTGAAGTTAACCCACTGTTTCATGGCAGCTTTAATCTGTCAGTTGTAGAAAGCTAAACCTGCTTCTGCTTTGAGAGGAAACAATAGTACTTGGAAAATGCCGTGTAGAATCTGTTGCAATATTCTTCTGAGGTATTTCCCATCCCTGCTAATGGCTTTTCTGAGTTATTTAAATGCCATCTCTGACAAGAATGATATACTAAGAGTCTGCCCTCCGTTATTGCACTTTAAATTCTGCTCTAAGAAAATTGATTAAGTTGTCTTGCTGTATCCTAAATGCTGAAATTATGCTGCTGTTGATGCAGTTGCTGACAGGCAGAAATGGATTTATTACTGCTAGACTTCCCTGTTCTTCTGTTTTGCTAGGAGCATCTTTGTGCCTCTAACATATGTTGCTTCCATAATTTATGCTTCACATTCAAGTTATGAAATGGTGGAGCTTTGACTTTCTCCCCTTTATAAAAATCTGCAAAAGACAGTTGATGATTTGCAAGATTTCACATGACACCATCCTACACGGAAAAGTAGACATGTGGTAGCAGCACGGTCCTGCTCCCATCCTTCTCCTGATGGGTTTCATTTGGATGTTCTTACGTGTTTATTGGACTGTTGGTTTGTATTTTGTAGAGCACTGAAGGCAGGAACTAGCCTTTACGAAAACTTCTAAAATCAGACTTGAAATTAAAAGCATCTTGTAGTCTCCATTTTTGTGGTTGTCTATAATGACATGGCAGAGCATCATTTCCCCTTGGCAAGAGGATGGCTCTGTCATACCACTCACAGTAGTTCAGGCTCTCTGATTATTCCTGTAGCTTCCCTTCTGTATGAAAGCAAAAGCCTGCATGCTACAGTGCCATCAAAGCCATTGCACATTTGCATAAAGCTGCAGGTGCTGTCGTGCACATAAACTGTGAATTGTACAAGGATGAAAGAAGATTAAATGCATTATTTTTATGCCTTCTGACAAGCTTTTTACCCTTCTTTGAGTCATCAGCATCAAACTAATGGGATTATATTTTAAACAAGAACTGTCACAATAATTAGAATTTATAAAATTGAAAAAATCCATGAAAAAACTTGCTCACCAGCTAAAAATAAAATATGCTTTGATGTAAACATTCTGTGTAAGTAGGTTGTGGAGAAGTACAGCATTTTTCTGTTGAATTTGATCTCCTTGTAATAACTCTTTGTGGCTATCAAATGTGCTATCAAATGCACTTCATCACAGAAGAAACATGATGTTGGATATCTTCATTCTGAAAAAGCAGTGAAGCATCTGCAGCTTATGCTTGACTGTATCAAGGAACTCGAAATACAGATGTCTACTTAAAATACCGTGGAAGCTTCCAAAAACCCTGTGCAAATTGTAGAAACCTGGCTACCACGAGACTTACTGGCAGCTTTTGTCTAATGAGCTACAAGTCCCACTGAGATGAGTTACCTTCTCTCAGCCATCAGAGCTAGCAGTTAATGCTTCTTTTCAATCTTCAGTTCTTGCTGTGTCTGGTTAATAGAGACAGTGGCAGAGAGACTGGGCCATCTTCTTGGTGATGGTATATGAAGCAAATCACTTTGAGCAGTTTAACTGAAGTCTTGGCTTCCAGTGCTGCAGAACATTTTTCTTGCTGGTGGGTGGTTCCTTGGCAGTCTTGTAGTCCCACCTGGAGCTTGGGAAAGCAACTTGAAATTCCTAAATACACGTAGCACTTGTGGTCATGTTCCCAGTGGTGCAGTTGACTGTCACAGGGCATAAGCATGAAATACTGTCTCACTGGTAGGTAGCCAAGTAATTGTTAGTGAAGAGTAGAAAACTTCTGGTTATTTCTGCAAGAGTAACTTATAATGAAGAGGTAGGAAGTCATGCAGAGAGCACGCTGAGCATGTTCAAGATTGGTTACTCACCTTGATCACTTGGTCTGTTTAATGAGCTCTCTCACATGAGGTCATAAATCTAAGAATGCAAGTCATGCTTTTTTGGGGCTTGAGTTTTAGAAAACAAGATCCTAAGAATATAGAAGGAAACTGATCCTGGATTTTTAGAATGATGTTGTATCTAGAAGATGTAGTGTGATGCATTATTGAGAGGAGCAATATATGAATGAGAAAACGGAGGTCTCCACCAGAAATTACAAATAAAGCTGGAAGAAAGAAAGCTAGGTTGGACTTCTTGTCCATTTTTTTTTTTCATAGATACTTGAATATGAATGGCAGAGGCTAGAAAGTTGGAGGAGGTTGGAAATATGCTACATTCTCAATGTGCCACAGCAATGAATGGTGAAAAAACATCATTAAGGGTAACAATTCACTTCTGTTATCACAGGGAGCAGATGCTGGCAATTTGAGGCTTTTTGTGGTAAAAGTCATAGCAAGAACTGATGGAAACAAGCTAGCTGTGAGTAGATTTTCTAGCTGATTGTCACAGATTAAGATTTCTGGTTCATTTATAAGGAGGGATTTGGAAATTAAGGTGAAAGATTTATGTAGCTCAGTTGAGCTAGTTACTTTTTTTTTTTTCCTGAGCACTGCTTTCCTCTAGTCACATAGATTGTACACCATGGTTCCAGTTTTTTAGTTGTTAATTTCCTTTGCTTACTTGCTTTAGTACTATTTTAGAGACTATTTACATGGTTTGCAAACCATCCCAGTGGTGGCCAGTGGTCTCCTCTGACCCGCAGAAGTATGTTTGAGATCTATATTGTTGATATATAAAAGACGAGACTGAATGTGTTGTTTTTTGGTTTTTTTCCTTGGTGTTTCTTCTCATGTTTACAGCTAGTCTTAGATGTGTAGGAAAAAAGGAAGGTACTTGATCAATGTTTTGTTCACAGAAGAAAATATTTTGCTATCAGAGGTTAGAGTGATGAGCTGTCTTTATAAATATGCTAATGGTCAAGAGGTAATCATTAACCCAAGTGTGGATAAGAAGAGTTCCTCTCTATTTGTACAGCCATTTAGAAATTTATGGACTTGAAAAGAGTTGGAACTTTTGCTAGTCCTCTGAGGGCTCACAGAAGGTATTCCTTCACAAAAGTATGTTAGTAAAAGTATGTTCTTATTTCTACCAGCAAGGGTGGCCAGCTCCATGTGTTTGAATGTGACTATAAAAACAGCTTGATAAAATGTTAGCATTTGGAAACGGTAAGTTGCTCATAAATATGGGACACAAAATTAAGAAAAAACCCAATATTCAGTAGAATTTGAAGCCTATGTGAAATATTTAGTGGGAGAGCAAGGGCAAGGTAAAAACAGTACCTGGATACCAGAAATAATTAGCAGTGTGGATTAGGATTACCTTGCTAAATAAATGTTTTCTTTTATTTCTTCTTTTTAAAACAAATTTCTAAAGATTGCTCACTCTAAATTAGGCACCTAGGTCTAACCACATCATAATTCATTAAGTGATTAGAAGTTGTTTCTGTTGAAGAGTTTCTATTACATTGCATCGTTTTGTCAGTTCATGCAATGGTCAAAGGGCAAAATCTCATCAGAAGTGCTCACTGAAAATGGGAATATGCATTTTATTTGGGATGTATCATTTTGTTTCTGTAAAGGCAAATAAAATTGTATTCCCTTCTCCCTTGCAATTTTTTCAGTTGTATTCATAGCCTGTTGCATCCTTGCAAGCTAATTTCCCAGCCTTTACAGCAGGCAATCCTTTTTGGTAGTTCTGGGAAGGACAGAGGGTTTTGTTTGGCTGTGTAGTTAAGGGAGTTTTGTGTGTGTTTGGGGTGATTGTTTTGGTTGGGGTTTGGATTTTTTTTTTTTTTACTTATCATATTTCTAATGAAAATCAGAATATTTTAGTGTGTCCACAAAGGCTGCTAAAATGTTCACTTACACTTGATCTCTCGAATTCTGCTTTCACTGTAGTCATCAGAGAAAATCTTGTTTTATTACAGTGGAAGCAGCATGACTTCCTATAGTAGAATACTAAATGTTCCAGTTAGATTTTTTTTACCTACAGTTTCAGTGTGATTGTTTTATTTGATATTATAGCCTCTTACTGCTGTTACAAATGTTGACCCTTACATGGTCTTAGGCACAACTGCATCGAGGGTTGGTGCATTGATGCAGACTCTTACATGTGATACCTCAATTACTGCTAGCAGTTAAGCAGTTTAAACTGTTGTAATCTGCACTGGCTGATTAAAGTTAGCATGATGGGTAAGGATATCCAGGATGCTGGGCACCTTTGGGAACAAGATTGAGCATAAATATCCTTAGCATACTTTCTTTTCACTAATTGCATCTCAAAAATTGTCTTCACATCCTCGCAGCTGTGAGGGTGGTGAAGGGTGAGGAGGGGAACAAACCTCATCTCTCTCGGGGTGTAATGCTTCAGCAGTTCAGGGACTGCTTGGTATGGAGTGCCACAGCTGCCCAAGCCGTCCAGGGGAAGATGCTGGTTTTCCATTACTCTCTTCTGAAGCTGAAAATCTTATTTCCATATGTTGAATTTCAATGACAACTTGACAGGCACTCATTTTCAGGAGAAGTGGTTGTTTTCAGTGTTTTTTCACCTGAAATTCCTCAGCATATTAAGACTGGCAGTAACCATAATAGAAAGAGGGAGAAAGAAGGGGCAAGCAACCCTTTTTGTATACTCAAGTAGAATCTGATGCTAATATCTGTCTTCAATACTGTAATAGGGTGCCTTTTACAAGATTATGGTCAAGTTAAAAAGTGAAGGTCACTGAAAGGATATGAACTGTACATTTCAAAACCAGAGCCACCCTCTTGAGGGCTTCAGTAGGGTGGATAAAAACCTTCAGTTTAACTGGAATGCTGTCTATCTCTTGAGCAGGGTTGTGAGATGGAGGTTAAGCTTTAACCAGGATGAGATTTCTATGAGATTGGAAAGTTGAGCATTTCAGAAGCTTCTCTCTGTTGCCGAATTGGTGGGGAGGCCCCTCAGCTGCAGCTGACCCTGCCCTTTAAGTCTTGCAAATGCAGAGTAGAAAACCTGTGTCTTGTATGACCAGACTCGGAGGCATAGTTCATAGGTGTCTCATGCATCTGACCATGGAAAAAGGCAAAATGTGGACAGCAGGGATGAAATCTTGTCAGCAAGCATGTCCCTGATGGCTTGCCTAAACCTGTCCTGGTGGGGTTAGTGTTCATTCCCTTTTGACACCCATACCTTGAGTTCCTATCTCCCTTTCCATCAGCCTGGCCGTGGGCAGCTCCTGCAGCGCGGGTTAGCTCATCTGTCCGAGGGTGGGGTTTGAAGAGCAAGCCCTGCTGGGAGCGCAGACAGCCGGCAGGAGCTCTGGTTGCAGTGTTTCATCAGCTGCTAATCCGTTTCCAGTGTCGCTAATGAGATTGCTCTGCTCGGTGCTGCAGACGCTCTGCTACACCACTGTAATCGAGATGGCTGCTGTGCGTGAGCCAGCTCGAGTAGGAAATCCAGATACCTATTACAGGGGGGACAGCTCCAAGCTGCTTTCTGCTACATAACTCTCTTGTATTAACCCAGGACATTTATCTCAAAACAGGGTTGGAAGTTTTCTCAGTTCAGTCTCTAAATCGACACAATGTTTGTTGGGGCTGGAGTGATCAGTGCTTTAGTGAAGTTTTGCCTTTCAATTATGGGCCCAGTTCAGCTCATTTTCCTCCCTCAGTGAAAGTACATGGTTTGCCTTTAAATTTGTTCGCTTGAAAGCAAATTTATCTGTGTCTGTTTCTGTTTAGGTCAATGTACTGACAGACAGACTGCATATGAAACCTAAACAGAAAGAAAGCAACATTTTTTAATACCTTTTTCCTTAGCTCTCATGCCAGTGTGAATTGTCACGTTGAAGTAGTTTCTTAACAAAAAAACCCCCAAAAACTAAGCAAAGGATTTTTCTTTTAAAATAATAAATAATTGATCTGAAATGCTTGCTCTTGTCTCTGTAGAACTGTAAATGGAGGGTAATCTTTGTTGTGGTGTGTTTAGCTGTATTTGCTTGGATTGTCATGGCAGTAGTGGCTCCAGATTCTTCAGCAAAACTGATTTACTGTTGCTTGTGAAGAAATTATCAAAAAAAGCCTAATAAAATCCAGCCCCCTTCTGTACCCCAACAACAACAAAATTCCCAGGAAAACCCTGTAGTTTGAAACTTCATTTTATCTCTTTTGGCTTTAATAGTTATAGCAAGCTAATCTCAGTCTTTCTTCCTCCCCCCTGCCCCCACTTCTTTTTTCCCTCCCTGATAATAAAAGACTCTCAAATAAATAATATTTGAAATAAAGGAGACAACTTAATCTACTTTGGCATTATGATGAGTTATACCAGGAAGATAGCTTGTGTATAAAATCCAATGTAATATCGTGTTGTAATGGGAGAAATGGACAGAAGTGCTGAACTCATTCGATACTTAATATGATCACAAAAATTAGTGTGTGTAGAGCCCAACAGTGACAGTTGGATTTGAAAAGTTTTCCTTGAAATTGGAAAAGATAGATTCTCAAAGTCTTAGAGTGCAGTGCATGTTTTCAGGTACTATGTTTAAAGAGAGTTTGAAATGTGTATCTAAATGTTTATATTTGACATGATGGTCCTGGTTTTACTGAAACTGTTCTGTTTTCTTCTAGGTGAATCTGGACTGGGAAAATCAACATTAATCAACTCATTATTCTTAACAGAATTGTATTCCCCAGAGTATCCAGGTCCTTCACACAGAATTAAAAAGACCGTACAGGTATGTCTGGGGAAAAAAAGGTACAGCCTGAATATTGTAGCTTGCAATTTAGGTGATGTAAGTTGTCACATAAGCACCTGAGTTTCAAGATACATTTAGTCATGATATGAACCACTGAGAAATATTCAGCGGGTCTGAATAGCAAAACTTTCAGGTTCTCAAACCTGTAGCCTGTTGAAATGTGAGAGCCCTGAATTGTTTTGTGTTTTGCCTGTATATTAAAAAGCACATATATGTGCAGAACGTTTTGAAAATGCAGTGTTTATTATCAGTTAAAATAGTGAGTAAATCTGTAGAAATACATAGATGTGCAGTAAAACCTGTCTGTTAGGCTTTTAGAGATCAAATAGTAAATGATTTGGCAGAAGTGCAGGGACCTGGGTATAAAAGTATCTGCGAGTCTTCTGCTGGCAGTATCCTTAGTGGTACCTTGTTTACCTGTTACAAGTTGTTATTCTAAAACATCAGGGACTAGGGTGAACCTGCCTGACTTTAAGCACTAGATTTAGGCAAAGATGATGTTCCTGCAAGTGCATGATGCAACTGAAGTATTAAGCCAAAGACTGGAAAGCTTCTGCTGATCTTTTTTTTTTTTTTTTTGTGCAATAACTTGCTGCTTGCTACTTTCTCTAAGAAAAGGAGCGTGTTTTCTGTGTTATAAAAAGATTGCTAAAAAGAACAGCTACCTAATGCTAAGGAATAATAATGCTATGTGTAGTTTAGGAAATCATTGTGGTTTTGAGGTACTTCCTGCCTCCAGAGCTGCGCAGCTGAATAAGGATGCATGAGCTCTGCTTACCTCTCTTGATGTGCACTTGCTTAAGAATTTGGTGAAGATAGCTTGTGATAATCTAACTTTGTACAGGTGAGGACCAAGGGTGATGACCATTGCTTCTTTTGTCCAACGGAGTTCTCCAGCAGCAAAATTCCAACTGTGGCTGAAGGGACTGGGCAATTGCAGAGTTACCATAAAATGATTAAACTGTGTTCAGTTAGGAGGGTGTGCAAGGTGCTAAACAGAAGCTGTAAAATAGAGTGCTTTTTTACTCATTGGAATCAAGTAATTAAGCTCCAGTGTCATGAACCACTGTCCTTATTGCTTTGTGGGACCTCGGGGGGTTTTTTGTTTGGGGTTTTTCTTAAGACATTTTTTTTTATTCCAATGTCAGAATAATTAACCACAGTAGAAGAAAAAACTTAGTTACTATGTCCCTGTCAAGAAGCTTAAATTGCATTGCTAATCAGTTAGCTCAATATTAAAGTTTGAACACTATTACAAAATTAATTCATTGCAGAATATCACTTTTTCTTATTGGAGGAAAGCTTTTGAACATCCAGAGTTTGATTAACACTATATTAATAGTGTCTAAGCTTTGTTCATATCTGTTATGCTGCTTTATCGGTTTAATGTAAAACCAAAATGTAAAACCAGTGACAAAATTGACTTGAAAGCTTGTTATCAGGAACATCAGACCATTTTTGAATAAGGTCATGAAATGGCTTACTTGTTTCAGAGATGTTAAGTGGGATGGAAGAGGAGTGCAGAGAGTTAAACTCTCATATAATATACTTATTACTGAGCCAGTCAGTGACTGTTGCAAAACTGAATAGATGGGTGACTTTTTTATTGGAAGGAAGATATAGCATGATTTCATTACTGATGATTACATTTAAGTTTAGCAGAAGCTAAACCAACTCAGGTTATGTTCATTGAATTTTGTTTAAATAACTGTGGGATGGATTCCCTGTCATTGGAAGATTTTTGGTTTTTTCAGTTGGGAAAAATCTTTGGAAGAATTTGTATACAAGCTAACAAAAAAACCCAAACCAAGACATCTTCCAGAGAAGTCACCCTCCCCCTAGTTAAAGGTGCATCAGTGTAAGAAAAAATATGAAAATATGTGTGGAATTTCTGGAATTTGAGTTAAGTACTTTCATCTGTTAGGGGGCAAGATTAGATCATCTGCTGTTAATTCTGACCATTGGGGTGGTTTGATTTGTATTGATTTACTGGTTTAAGAAAAAGACATACTTTTCAGAAATCGTCACTTAATGATTTTTTTTCCTATGTAAAGCTGGAGAGGGAAAGAAAAGGGCTTGAACACAGCTCAGGCTGAAAACCATTACATTTTTTTCTTACTTTTCCACTATGCGGGCTAAGCTTGAGGCCAAGAGTTTGCCAAAGCTATTTTCTATACTGAATTGGGATCTGACATGACTTAGAAAATAATATGGTGGAATGAAATAGATTTAAAGACTGTCTTCCCCTCTAGAAACAAATTTTGACTTTATCTAATAAGTACTGCTTTTTAAATATACTTAAAATGCAGCTTTGCTTTCAGTTTCTTGGGATGAATGAAAAGTCAGTGTAGCATTTTAAGAAAGAAACTGAAACGATCTTATTTCATTGTCAGTGTAAGTAAGGATAAAATTGTTTCCCCCTACAAGCTTGAAAATTGTGTGTGGTAGCAACGTGTAAAATGTGGAGGTGTTTCCTGTCAAATATTAAAGAATAAGCAGTGGGAGTTGCTGTTTGGATCCACTGGATTTGTACTCCCTGCCAGTGAAAACCTTTTTAAGGATTGATAAAAGGGTTTTGTAGGGTAGGGATGAGAGACTACCTCACTTGAGCATCCTCAGATCTTGGTTGTAATAATCACCTTTTCTTATATGGTGGGGTCAACTTACTGGTCAGGAATTGTGTAGGAGGCTCTCACATAGATAAACTCAAACTGTGGTTTGGGCTTGAAAACCATTGCAGTTTGGAGTTGCTTTGTGAGGCAGCTCCTTTGCATTTATCTCATAGAAAATGCAGAAGAATGGTTAAGAGTAAGTGATTTGGTGTCAGATGAATTCAAAGGAAACATATCAGAAATGAGAGGGTATTAAATGTGTTTTCTCTGATCATTACGTGATTGCCTTAAATGCAGGATGGCAAAGACATGTTTCATCCAGTAAAAAGCAGTCGAGCTGTAACAAGCACCAAGTGATGAACACTGTGTAGTAACTGCCAAGGAGACCCGTGTGACCCAGCTGACTGGAGTGCATGGGAAAATGGCTGTTTGGAGGAGACTTTTCTTAAAAAGTCTTAAATTCCAAGACTTGAACTAATGTTTTCCATGAATCCCTTGGGAATACTTGTAAATCAGATGATGGGATGCAGTTGGATGCTTAACTGTGAATGACACTAGTTTACAGTGATTTTCTGGATCTGTTCCAGATGTTGCTGCTTTCTGTGCCTTTGACCATGTATGGACACATCCATTTAGGTTAGAAAAATGCAACTTTGTGGAGGCTTTGTGGCAGGGTCTTCGTCTACAGTTTCCTACCAGTAGAAACTACTGCTTACAGTATATCCTGCATGTGGTCTGATTGTCCACAGCACAAGCATAGGACTTTTAATTCATCAGCTAATGTCTCTTGTTCTGTAGGTTTGTGAAAACCCTGCTCTGATAGCAGATACCTACATTAATTTATGAAAAGTAAGAAAAAAAAATTAAATCCTCACAACCCAGTAATGTATTAGCACTGTCTGCAGATATTCAGTTGCTGCAGACCATTTGTCAGAAGGTGACTTCACAAATTCAGTCACACTCAGATTTTTACAAGCATGCAGAATCAGAGAAAATGCTTGGCTTGACATTTCTGAGATCCCTGACCTTTCTTTTCCTTTGTTATAAACAGATGTTCAAGATAATGTTTTATTAATTGCTTCTTTTGTAAAGGCATTCCACCATGAGCCCATAACAATTTAATGGTTCTTGCTGGGAATTTTTGTGCTGGAGAATAAAGCTGATACCTTATAGCTCTTGGCTAGAGTACATCTCTTAACATTATCATCTCTAGTATTTTGCAAGTGTTGTGGGTTTTGTATACTTGCAGAGAGCTTAGTAATAGGAGGGCTGTGTAATTACTATCTGCAAGATAGCCAAAAGAATGCAAGGAATCAGAAGTTAATCTCTTGTGTGCTAAAGCTTGTGAGTAGTAAACTCTTGGCTGAGTTGACTATGGCAAGGGATTACTGTCTTAAGTTCTGGTATCAACTGTGTATAATAAAATTTCTTGATAGAACTCTGGAGGATGGGGGAAATACACTCACCATAATTAAAATGTACATTTCTGAAGCCGTGCATGTATTCCTAGGTTCTCATGGCTTTCAGCTGCACACTTTTGGAAGGATGAGAGTTGTATAGTTTGTGAAAGAGTAACTTGGTGGTGGTTTAGACTGTGTGTGTACAGTTTTGTTTGTTTGGTTTTGATTCCTGTTTTTTTTTTTTCACACCTTCCTACCCTTGCAGTTAGGCCTGTTCATGTTGGAGTTGGAATTGGGTGGTCTTGAAGCCCAGCCCAACCTGGATACTTCTGTGGCCAGTATCCTGGTAGTCATTAACTGTTTGAGAACTAGCAACAAAAGGGACTGATCCAACTTGGGTGGGATCCCTGCTGATGAGTAGATAAAAACAGCATGCTGCACATTCAGAGGTTAAATATGAAGCTTTCTTTATAGGTAGTTACTGTTTTCTGTGATTCTGGATAGTCTCTTCTGAATTGGAATCAGTGTTACACTTGTGCAAGAGGGATTTAGTTCAACTTTCTGCAGTGTTAGTTTATCTTGTGGGTTTACAGTGCATCACATAAGTGATTGCAGAGCATTTGCAACAATGTTCAGGTGTGGCTGTGAGAGTCTAGTTCACTTGCATAACAATTAGAGATGTGCAAGAGCTTAAGAAGCATTAATATGACATTTCTCAAATCTTGAACTGGTCAAGAGACCATCCAGGTAGGGTTTATTATAACTAGAACTTTCTTTTCTCTTCTGAGTTAGGGTTTGTGAGGCTTAAGGAATGTTAAGCAATGAGCAACAAGGTGCTCATTCACCTTGAGTCTTCTGGCTCTCGTGTGGTTCTGGATAAATTACTTACATGGGTGATAACTTGAATCCATATCAAGAAAACAGTGTCACTAGTGATTTAATAGCAATTGTTTTTATATCAAGGAAGAAAAGGTTGATTAAATGTCTGAGCAAGTGGAAAGAAGCCAAGCTGAGTTTGTCATTTCATACTGCTGTGCATCGCACTGATAGGACAGTGGTGTACAGCACCTTCTCAGGCAGATGGGCCTGACATTGGCAATATCAATAGTTACTGAAGTATTAGCAGGCAGAAGGGGTAGCAGTCCATGTGCTGTTTAGCCTGGTTCTTCTGTCTGTTGGATGACATGTTCACTGCAAGCTGCCTGAGCTGTGCTGCGGTTGGGTGGTCACAACTGGTGGCATGAAGTCCCACGCCCCAGTCTTGCATCATTCCTTGTGCTGATGCAGTTGCCTTCTGAGGCGGGTTTCCATCCGTGACTTGAGCTAACAGGAACCCAGTCCATTACAGTCACATGAGGTCTACTCAGCAGATTGCAGCCAGATTGTACCACTTTCCAGTATAATTCTGTTTGTAATAGTAAACCATCACTTTGTGATTCCATTCCCAACCATTATCCTAGCTGAAGTATAAATGTATTCTTAAAAATACATTAACAGGAGTAGAACTGTCTAAGGTGCTTGGGGGGAGGACTAGTTTTGAAAAATGTCATTTTCTTTGAAGTGACCAAGTTTGCAACTTTATCAAGTTTAATGCCTGGTTAAGGTTTTCCTGTTTAATCAGGAATTTAAGTATTAAAATATCCCACATACTTAGAGGGTTCTTTTATCACTGACTTTATTTAAATAATGACCTTTTTCTTAAAAAAATTACTAATTGTTGTAAAATTAGTTGGATTTTATAAGCAAAACACAGACACGGTGTATTTTTCTGAAGCAGAAAAGGTAGCAATTCTTTGTCAGGCTTCTCAGTCATTGAATGCTTTTCCCAGTGTTTAAGACAGGTGACTAAACTGCTAAAAATTTAATCTTACTGTATTCATTTTACAGGTTGAGCAGTCAAAAGTTTTAATCAAAGAGGGTGGTGTTCAGTTACTACTCACAATAGTTGACACACCAGGATTTGGAGATGCTGTGGATAATAGTAATTGGTAAGACATTCTTTGTATGTTCTCCCAAGATAATTCTGCATTATGTTTTGTGTGTGAGACATACCTTGTGGCATATTTTAAAATGCAGGCTTCAATATTCAGTTAAAATATTAACACTTGTAAACTTTTCATTTAGCTGAAAACTTGTAACTACTGTAATTCCAAGTACCTGCATAACTTGACTGAAATGCTGTCAGCCTTTCCCCTTAAACTGAATGGTGCATTTGGCTCTTTGTCCACACATGCAGTGTGCAGAACCATCTTCTGTGCTGTCACAAGATGTGATCAGTGAAGGATATTACTTTAGCTACAGTTCTTAAGTATTCTCTTTAATGCTTTTACAATGAAAGTGATTGTGTTAGAAAGGTTTTTTTCAGTGGACTCACACATTGTATCTTCAGAACTATGTAACTCAATTTTAGGTTGAGGAGTTGGTCAGTTGCAGTGTTGAAGTACCTTAATTTTAAAAAGGAAATGAAAAGCAAAAAAAGCCACCCCAAGCTGTGGGGAAATTGTGAACACCTATTTCTTAGCAGAACCAGGTTTCTTTATGTAAATAATGTAACTTACAGGTTTTTATTCATGTAATCTCTGCAGCTGGCAGCCAGTTATTGACTACATTGACAGTAAATTTGAGGACTACCTGAATGCAGAATCTCGAGTGAACAGACGCCAGATGCCAGATAATAGAGTGCAGTGTTGTTTATACTTCATTGCTCCTTCAGGACATGGGTTTGTATTAGTGTATTTTGTGTTTTCATTCTCTTATCTCAGATGAATATCCAGATTTGCCAATCTGAGTTCCAAATTGGATTTTCTCAATGGTCTGCAGATCATGCTTAATTTCAAAGATGAGTTTACTTTGGCTTGTCAAGCATTAACAAGCCAAACACCAGAAAATATGATTGCACATTAATTGCATGACAAGAGAAATAGAGTTCTAGCAATGAAAAATACAGAGATGTTCACAGGTGCCAGGTCTGTTTGTGATCTGTATCTCTTTAGATCTTATTAGGAGAAACTGGTTCACATGTTAAGCAACAGGATTTTTCCTTTCCATTCTTCCTCCCTCCCATTAATGTAAAGTGAAGGTGGGAAGTTATGCATTGTTGTAAGCATACCATAATTCACTTGGTGTGTGGTATTTTGTCTGGTGGCAATTCCAGTATAGGCATTGCAGATGTTTTTTCAGTTATTAAATTGTCTTCCACCCCTGCTTAGTTTTTACTTGATCAGACTTCTATCTAGTGGTAGATAGGGAGAACTGCATTTCCAGGGTGTATTAGGTACAGATTAACTATCTGAAACTGGTTGTATTTCTTTTTATCATGGTATCATGATTAAATTTGTCAGAGACTCTTCAGTTATACTTTGAAAACCAGAAGGAGGCGAAGATAAGTATAAGCCTGTTCTATTGTGTAGGTCAAAAGTAGTAAAACTTGTTGAAGGGAGTGATGAAGCAATTTAAAGAGTATTCCTCAGGCAGTAAAAAACGCCAGCTATTATACTTAGCTTCTGTAGCTAGAATTGGAATGTGTCTAATAATTTTGAACTGTACAGATACTTCCAAATATGGAAAGAAATGTCAGGGGGTGGAGGTTTTTTTATGTAGACTTGCCTTTATTAAGTATTTTATTGTCGTTCAACAGGCACATTTGTAATGCCAGTTTTGCTCAAGATGCATGTCAGTTTTAAATGCAAAAACTTGAATTCTTGACGTACTGTTTTACTAGCATGCAAAATCCAAAATGTAATTTAAATAAAGGGAAGATGATTCCTTGTGTTAGTCAATTGTTTCTGAGCTAATTTTCCCATTTTTCAAAAAACAGTCTTCCCTGCACACCCCCACGTCTGTTAGAACTTCCTAAATCAGTGGGAGGTACAAGTTGTTCTTAAGGAAAAAGAAAAATATTGTTTCCAATGGATTAAGATTTGGTCGCTAAATTTGTGAGGCTAAAAGCTGTAAAAGTACATTCCTTGTACAGGTATTTCATGGTTTTTTTAGGGGAGAAAAAGGTGTACAGTTATGCTAGGTTTTCATAATGTTTTTCAATTATGGAATAAATGCTTAAAATTGTCATCTCAGTAAGGAAGTTAATGAAGCAAATTGGTGCTGCTTTTAGCATTCGTTTCCTCTTTTAAGATGCTGCCCTCTCTGAAAGGACAGAGCTCACTTCCTACCTGGTTTTTGTGGTGATGCAGTCTTTACTCCTGTTTCCTGTGCAGGCAGCAGCACATCTAACCACCAAGTAGTGTCCTCTTTACTCTTAATACATGATTATATTTACGTTGAATTAAAGCATTTGTGGGTGAACTTACTTCTACTTGTCTTTTTAATACATCTGTAAAAGTCTGCTTTAGAAATTTAGAAATTATAAAAAAAACCATCAGTTAAAGCCCTTCCATGTAATGCATCCCACTGTTTTTAGCTAGTATTCCCATAAACACCTGAAATGATTGAATTGGTTTCTATGGAAGCAGGGGGAGAGAGTGGAGGGGCAGGAGGAGCCTTCCAGGTAAGTGAATGGGATGATGATGGAATTCACAATCTTTCTGCAATTTTGGAATCTTTATGTAAAGCTTTCCTGCTTCAGTCTCCACTGTAAACACTCAAGTCCTTAGGTGAGAAGACCTTTTGAATAACTCTGCTTTGGCAGCTGCCCTTCAACCCAGTGTTGCTGCCCTAGGTAGCTTTTTGAAGCAAGTAGGGGGAAAGCATAGTAAGGTGAATGGATAATCAAAAAAGTGCTTATAATACATATGTGCTTTAATGTTAGCTATTTAATGGACAGATTTTGAGAACTGATGAAGTCAGTGACAGGTAGAAAATGTTAAAATGAAGTTAAATATGTCTTCTTGAACATTTTCTTCATTCTTTTATGTATGGTTTTCAGAAATTTCAGTACCAAATTAGTCTGTTTTTAATGTTCCTAATACTAATTTAAGATGAAAAATAATCTTTTTAAAACCTCTAAGTGAATCCTTTAAGCCTAACTAAACTTGCTATCATTAATGCATCAAAACCTCTCTAGTTTTACTTCAGGAAACAGGAAATACTGACCACTTTGATCCACAAAGACAGTGAATATATTACCACACAGCCACTCTACCCATATGATGATTTAGTTTTTGTCACTGTCATCCACCTTCATAACTGTCTTTTTGTTTTACATACCAATTTAGAGGTGAGATATTTCTAATTCATTTGTACATAGGCTACAGAGGTTGCCACCTTCAGCAACCTTAAGATCTTAAAAGAAAAGGTCTCCTAACCCACTCTCAAGAGGAAGCATACTGAGACATGATTTTCTGAACCTGCAACTGTATGTGTGAACAGAGCATAATCAGTATGTGTATGTGTGAACAGAGCTCTTATCAGTCAGGCTTTAAGTGGGATTGTCTTCCAGCTAATAGCACAAACTTTATTACCTTCATAGAGTTCTTACCTCTTGCTTAAATGAGTGTACTTTCAGCTAGCAGAAGTCTCATGACTGCTAGAAATACTAACTTACCCACTTATTCCTCTTGTATTATACAATTTAGGGGATTTGCTGTAATAATTGCAGGTAACCTTTTCATTTTCAGTAATCTGTCACTCATAAATCAGTGTCTTAAGAGTAGTTGTCAGGACAAATCTCATCATTTGTACAATCTTGTTTAATTAATATAAATTGCAAAGCTCTAATGCTGTATTTCAGACTTAAGCCTTTGGATATAGAGTTTATGAAGCGCCTGCATGAAAAAGTGAATATTATTCCACTTATTGCCAAAGCAGACACACTTACACCCGAGGAATGCCAACAATTTAAAAAACAGGTGAGTTAAAAAATTAATATTTACAACATAGGATAATTTAGTAAGTTGGTCCCTATGGAAATGGTGAGATTTAACTTACATGCAGAGTTTAAACCCTGAAGCAATAACTTGAGACAGCAAAGCTAAGTAATTTATATCTCTAGATTTAATTATAATTCTTGGTGAAATAATCTTGTTTCTGTCCTCAGGGGAAGAGGTTTCAAGTATAGTATGTTTCTTGGCAAGTAAAATAATTCACTGCTGAGATAAAAATCAGTAAGGGAGGAAAGAAGCTTTCAGGATTTAGGTACCTAACAGAAGTGTGTTAAAAAAATAAGGTGTTCAACTGATTCAACAGTATCACAGTTTTACAGATTGCATTGAGGTATCCACTTCTATGTTGATGCACTGTAATTATTAAAGATACCTCAGGTATTATATGAGAATCAGTAAACTTGTTCACACTTGGGTGTGGTAATGCATTTTAAAGATGGTGAGATAATTCTAACATTGATACAACTGATACAATGTCTTTGTATTTGTAGAATGTATTTGCTGTGAGTGTCTACAAGTGGTTTATGTTTTATTTTCAGCTGCATTATCAGAGTAGAACAGTTAAGCTTTGTAGTCTTGTATAAAGAGGACAAGGAGGACCCAGAACAAGACAAGACTTAAAGTTTTTTTTTATCAAACTCTGTCCAATCCTAGTTTAGAAGAACACCGAGTTCTGAAAAGAAGGTGGCATTAAGAGGTGTTATGTGTAAAACTCTTGATTTAATTAGATAAGATTAAAAATTAGATGACAAAAAGAAAGGAAAAAATGGTAGAACACAGAATATTTCTAAATATATAAGCAGCTTTATCAATGAGTGGATGTTAAAGAGGGGAGACTTTCCCAAACCAAACTTTGAAAATAAGTCCTTGCATGATTTGGAAACTTAACTTCTGTTAAGACGGCAAACCTGTGAGCCAGAAATATTCCCCAGGGCTCTGCAGTGCAGCTGTCAGCTAAATGGTCTGATGTTTTTCCATCCCAAAATTCTGCAAAACTAATCAGCTTGTTTTTTAAAAATACCCTTCAAACAAATATAGCATCAAAACAGGACAGTCACTTTATTTTCATTATTGCTTGTGAGTGTTTTTCAGCAGTGCTAACTACTAGAGTTAGTCCATCAGTCACAAGCTCTATTAAAAGAGGCAGGTGATCCTGCTTCAAGCAAGTGATGCTCAGGTAAGATGGAAACAGGAAAGAATAGGAGTGACAGCAGTAGCTGTTGTGGGAACTCAAAGGGATAAAGTGTACCTGCAATTATTTGTTCAAGTACCTGGTTTTATAAAGAACCCAATTGCAAAACTGGTCTGACAGTTTGTTGTATTAGGTTTTGCACCTAATTCTACGCAGGCAGAATTACCATTAGAGTAAACCTCTTGTTTGTCCTGTTGTAGAAAACTAGTATTAATTTTTGCTGTCTTGTGTTGGTGGATAATATTCTGGTAGCTGGGAGGCTCTAGCTGTTGGCTAAGGAGAGATGGTCACACTCTGAACCCTTTGGGGGTTACCTGATGGTGTTAAATGTGCAAGTTGTGTTACAATTTAAGTCAGGGTAATGTAAAGGATTTTATGTACCTAACAAAAGGAGGAGAATCAGACTGTAGCAAAAAAAAAATCAGGCTGTTATAAAGTATGAAATCCACAAACAAATAATAATTTTGTTTCTAGATAATGAAAGAAATCCAAGAACACAAAATTAAAATATATGAATTTCCAGAAACAGATGATGAAGAAGAAAATAAGATTGTTAAAAAGATAAAGGTAAACTAATTTTCTTTTGAAAAAGTGCTTATGGAGGGGTAAGGGGGGGATGTGATTAAAAAGCATTTTGTCATTAATGAAGAGCCCACCAAAGTGTTTAGAGTATAGAAATCAGATGTAAAGCTCTCCTAAGGGTCAGTGTTCCTTATCAGAAGCAATTGAATGACATTATTAAGTCATCTAAATCCTTCAATGGCTAAAATTTGGAATGAGGGCACTAGATCACATGCTCATTAATAAACTCTTAAAGATCACCTTTTTAAAATTCATCCTTATTTGACTTCTATCCACCCTCCACAGCCTACCATTTTTTTTTTTTTTGTTCTGAGTTTTGAAGGAGTCAAGGGGTTTCTTTCAGACAGAGGTATGCTGTGGCATAAAGTGTGTGCATTACACCTAATAGCTCTCTGGCTGATTGATACACTGAAACCCTAATGGAGATAAATGACCAAAGAAAATCAAAAGCACTGTCAGGCTGTTGAAAGGCTTTTTCTTAGTTTACTCATGTTTTCAGTTTGTTCTTTCATGTTGGAGTCCATCTTGTGTATGTTTCTGGAGCCTTGCTTCTGTTTGTTCGGTAGCTGTAACAGCTTGTAAGAGCTTTTAATTTTTTTTTTACTGGGGAAGTCTCCTAGGATAGATAAACACAAATTGGACAAAAAATGGAAGACATTCTGGGACTAAGCCTAGAGAAGAACAGAATAAAAGCAAAGACAAAAGTGCAAAATACTGAGCTTGGTACTCTGTCCCTTTCTGCCCCTTGAAGCTGCTCTTGGCTCCTTTGTTGCTTGTTACACTGGAGGCATTCTGAGTTCAGCTGAAAACAAGAACTTGACGTAGTTCTTTGCCAAACCTTTGAAAATTGGGTACAAGATCCAGTCAAAGTAACAGCCCTTGTAGCCAGTGGGTATATGACTGGGTAAATAATTGTGCAGTTGAATAAATAGGAAATGGTTTGCCTCTTGCATAGCTTACTAAGTAACAGTAGTGTCTGTTCCTTAACTAGATTTACAGAATGCAGCAGCATAAGGAATTCAGAAGGAGTGTGTGTATATTTAAGTCATTAAACTGGGCAGAGGTCAATAAACATCACCATTCTTGCACTTTTTTTTTGGGTTAGCTGCATTGCAGTGTTACAGCACTGACCTAGCTTATGTCAAGTTGATACACGGGCATGCTTTCAAGTATCTTTTGACAGCAGATTTTGATTTTTAAAGTCATACTTTATCTTGTAGGACCGTTTACCTCTTGCTGTGGTAGGTAGTAATACGATCATTGAAGTCAATGGCAAGAGAGTTAGAGGAAGGCAGTACCCATGGGGTGTTGCAGAAGGTAAGGCTTTCTTGTGATTTTTTTAATCCATTTAAATCTTACTAGACATGAGTCTGTATTTGAAATGTTTGAAATGCTTAATTTCAATGATCTTTGGTCTGGAAATTAATTGAATATATAATTTTGTTATTCTGACAATATTGGAACAAGGTAAAGGTTTTGGCAACATGTAACTTGGCAAGCAGATTTCTCTTTAAGCCTCAGTGAGAAATTGTAAAACCTGTAGTAATTTATTACAGGTAATGATGTGACTTAAATTACAGTTGTTTTCTACCTTTTTTTCCTTAATTATCTTAATCTAAAACCTGTGTACTAAATTCTTCTTTCTAGAGTACTCACATTATAAATATTAATTTGATCAGTTGAATTGTCATAAATACAATTTTTCCCAAAACATCTGAGTCTTAAGTGCTGGGGTATAGCAACGGAAAGGTACCTGGTAATGAATAGAGTACTTTTAATTTTTTTAAAAATTTATTTAAAACTTACTGTCTACTGCTGTAGAGACTTGAAGATAACTGCATGTTCTTCTGGCAGCCATTTCTTGTACTTTAATGCCTTTCATATATTTCAAATGCCACATGGCCTGACTTGCACCACACTTTGTAGTAAAGCAATCACTATTAGACTGTTTTTCCACATCACTGAGTTTTTTCCTTTGGTGTGCATGTATTGAATAAAGAGTAAATTTTTTTTCCCCTCACTATTTCTGCCTTCCGAGGGCAATGGACTATAAATTGGATGCAGTGTAAAACAGACAAAAAAACCCCAGCCAACAAGCAGTGTATAGACCAAGACTTTAAAAAGGAATGCTGTAACACTTTGAAGTGCATGTCTGGCAGGAAATGAGGTTTGGCAGAAAGTAAAAACCAGCTGCATCAGAGAAGATCAAGCTTTATTTCAGGCTCTTCTGTTGGCATTTGGAGATGTGCAAAATCGTGCTGATTTTCTGTATTTTAAAACAAATTTCTGAACAGTTTCATGTTCACAATTGTATGACTTTTGGAAAGGAAGAGCTAGCCTAACTAAAAGATGCCTCTTGGAGTGGCTTTCAGTCTGTTAGGACAGAGATGATGCTTTTTTTGAGAGTATGACTTCATGTACCATCTGAGTGGAATTTACCAGTCTGTGTAAAACCATGGAATAAAATAATGCAGGAGTGCAGATACAAGAATCAACACACAAAGTGGCAATGTTCTGCATTTTTCTGTAGGATTCACTGAATTTACTTGGGCTATTTAATTCTGGCATCTTGGCTTTTTCCCTCCTTGCCATGACAATGTCTGTGTTTACTTCAGAGGCACATTGGAACCTGCCCTATGCCTTTCTTTTGTGTGTGCTAAGAGCTTTGTGTGTTGCCTTCTCTGTCTGCACATCAGAGAGGTCTGGAGTATGCATTTTTCTCCAGTGTCATTTCATGATCTCTCAGGGAGATGCCACTCACAGCGTCAGCTACTTTAGCGGGGTGATAGGCACAGTGGAATAGGTGGCATTTATAATGACATCATAATGACAGCTGCCAGCTCTCTGATCTGTAGGTTGGTGCATCAAATTCAGTGTGCAACCTTCCTTTACCTCATTAATGAAGAACTCAATCTATATTAAAATTAAAATGGAGATTTCTGCAACTTATTGGGCAGGGACAAACAGGTTGAGTCTGTCTTTTAAAGGTTTTTGGATATAGCTGGATCTAGACTGAAGTCTTCCCTTAGTGTCTGATCCTTACACAACTGTGCTATCAGGCAGCCAAAGGATGAAACAGTTAAACTGGCAAAACTGTGCTTCTGTTGTGGTAGCTTATTCTGCTGCACTGACTCAGTACAGTTTGCCAGTATGGCTTGGGGGAGCATAGGAACTCTGCAAGTAAGATGCATTATTATAGTTATGTTAATACTTTCCTTCTGCTAACACACATGTTGTTTGAGTAAGGAAAGGCTGTGGGAGTAATGTGTTGGAATGAATGTAGACGGGTGACATCTTACCTCTCTGTAAAGCACACATTTTGGTTGACGTCTCAACAGAAGCTTACTTCTTCTTGCAGTTGAAAATGGTGAACACTGTGACTTCACAATTCTGAGGAACATGTTGATAAGGTAGGTAACTGATAGGTAACGTTAAGTTTTCTGGTATATCTGAGAGATTGGAAAGTCCTATATTGGAGAAGAAGAAATTTGAGATAGTGAGTTCATATGAATTTCCATATTTTTAGTTGTAAGCAGTTATCTTGTTTAACCACATAGTTAGCAAGCAGTGGTGTTGGTAGTGAATTTTTTGTGATTACTTTTTCTGTTATTTGTTACTAGTCCATAGGAACCTGAGTTATCTCTTAGTGCTGATGTCTGTGTAGTTGTAGGCATTTTCTAAAAACTTCATCACTGAAAATTTACCTAAAACAAGACTGCCTGTGCTTTGTTGTGTTAGGTGCTGAGTCCTGTGCTCCTAGCAGTCCACTAGCTGCCATCTGCTGTAAAAACTGGTAGTTTGATTCCTAAGCTTTGCTTTTCTCCCAGCTGACAATGGACAATTATGAAAAGAAGTGAATGCTTTCAGCTTAGTCTTGAACTTAACATTTAGCTTTTGTAGAATTAAAAGATAGAAACTTGGAAGTTTTGGCTTGTTGTTGAAAAACTGACATGCTTTTTCTCACCTACTACAGTAATAATATATAGTTTCTTTATCTGCCTATCAAATACCTGCAAGTTTATCCACAGAACTCAAACTTTCCTAAGACTGATCCTGTCTTGCCTGACATGCTTTTTCTCACCTACTACAGTAGTAATATACAGTTTCCTTATCTGCCTATCAAATACCTGCAAGTTTTTCCAGAGAACTCAACTTTCCAAAGACTGATCCTTTAAGTTAGTGTTTGGAGTATTGCAAGCTTTTGATAGTTTGGTGTAAAATAACCTGGTGTTTCTGTGCCTTTGCTGTCTTGAGAGCTCCAGTTTCAATGACAGAGTAAAAACATTGTGGGAAATGGAACATTAATGGAGGGATATAATTAAATTCAAGTCAATCTAAAAAATCAACAGGGACTGATTTTTCAGATAGTATTTTGTATTTGTGCACTAAGCTGATAAATTACACTTATTGACAGAACTCATATGCAGGACCTGAAGGATGTTACTAACAATGTACATTATGAGAACTACAGAAGCAGAAAACTGGCAGCTGTTACATACAACGGTGTTGACAACAACAAAAATAAAGGGCAGCTAACAAAGTAAGTTCCTGTTAAGGCTGTATTGCACTATAATCTTTTTACTTTCCTTTTTTTGGTTGACTGGTTTGGTGAATGTGTGGTGATATTTTCAGTTTTGGGTTTCTTGGGGAGGGATGCCGGTGGGTTTGTATGTATAGTATATAGCCTTCAGTCAGTTGTCTCGTTGCTGTCTCTGAAAGGAGACAGCCTCTTGTTCACTTGTAATTTGGGATTTTTTCCTCTTTCATTAAGATTGACACCAGTTTCACTAAACATGCTAAATAGTAGATTCAGTTTTGAAGAGAATTGTTACATTTACTCAGTGTTCTATTTCACTGATACTGCAAAGTTCTTGTGCATTAGTTTCTATTTTAGGTTAGAAGTTATTTGTGGAATTTTTGGTTCTTCTGCATGAATGATCAATACTACTGTGTCAGGGATGTTTTTGAGAAGAATGGGTTTATATTTATTTAGAAACTCTGAAAAAGCAGACCTGCTACTGTCATCTTTGAAATGCTGCTCTAGCAACTCATATGGCTGCTTATCATGGCAGGGGGATTATTGCAACATCATTATCTTTTGTGAGAAGGGAGTTGCAATGCAGTGTTTGGGGGCTTTTGTGGCTGTTTTTTCGACACTCTGATATGTCATTTTTATTACCTCTGACAAGAAATTATTTGCCAACCTGATGAAGTTACTGAAAGATTTAAAACTAGGCTCTACTGTATTCTGAATTGTATAATGCAGTTTAAGAATAGCTACATTCAGATATTCGGCTCTGCATGTAGCAACTGCATCAACAGTAATTAGTGATTAAATAATTAGTAATTAATGGTGCTCTTTTTTTGTACTATATTTAAGTACAAATTTCTCAATCAAAATATAGGGTAGTGTTCTTTTCAGCTAATGGTATGCAAAAATACAGCTGTTCTTCCTGAAAAAGATCCCTGAAAATAGTTGGAAATACCTGCTATTTGCATCCATATGAGACCTACAAAACCATTTTTCACTAAAGAAATGTCTATTCTACGTTCTCTTAATGGTTTAAAAGTTGTGAGGGAATGATTTACGTGGACATGATTTAGTTTCATCTAGTGTGAGTCTACATGAGACTTCCCTGCTCATAACTGACAAAAAATGTGGTAGTTTATGTCAGTTATAGCAACTCTTTAGAAGTGTACTTGCACTTAAGATGTGTTTCTAATGAGGTCAAGTCTTAAAAATACTAGTTTTCAAATATATGTGTCCATAACACTGTGGTTACTTCTTCTCACTGTCATGTTTCTTGCCATCTTGTAATCCCTGACTCAAGGCTTCTGAGTGCACATTGCAAGTATGTCAGATGAAAATGTAGTAAGAGGAGTGCAGAAGAGAAAATTGTGCAATTGTGCATTTTCTCCAGGACTTCTAACTTGCTATTAGTGTGCTTTTTACTGTATTATTATTTGCTATTACTGTGCTGAAAAGTGAAACTTTTCCCCCCCTCCATTGTTATTTGGACTATCAAAGGAAGTTGTTCACATTTTTCTGTGTGTGTTGTTAAATGCTGGGGTTTCTTATATACCTTTCAAAATCTTAGTATGTTTTCCTTAGATCTGGAAAATTGAATTTTATTGACAGCACTTTTACCATTTTTGTTTTGTGCCTGCTTAGATTTGTGTTAGTCTGCACCTACAAACTCAGTCTGTTACCTCGTCCATGTAAGAGGACTGGTTATTCTGCATTCTTAAAAATAACAACAGAGTCACTATTTAAAATTATTTTTTGTTCCCATATTGCAGACACAGTAAGATGTTACTTTATACAAAAATACATATATGAGTAGGTTTCAAAACTCTTTGTGAACTTCATTCACCCCTCCACCCCACTCAGTTTCTGATAGCATTCTTGATACTTCCCTTTGAGCCAGAACCTACACTATGAGGGTCTGGAATTACTTTGCTTTCTGAAGCATGCTCACTTTGCATCTCCTGTCACTTCAGATCACTGTGCTGTCCCACCTGACTATTTCCAGGTGAATGTGCTTTCTAGAACTATTTTCTCCTTTAGAAATCTCTTACTTGGAGCACTGCAGTACTGCAGCTCAGAGATGAATAAATACAATTGGTGCTCTTTGCTATCAGGGTTTTTTTTTGTTCAAGAGAATGAGTAAATAATTGCAGTTTGATTCAGCCATCTGAAAGATGGC
Source organism: Passer montanus (assembly GCF_014805655.1). Lineage (NCBI taxonomy): Eukaryota > Metazoa > Chordata > Aves > Passeriformes > Passeridae > Passer > Passer montanus. Next base: position 7,905,093 of record NW_024367930.1, on the reverse strand, counting down.
AAAGTATATTGCAAACTTACAAAGACTATTTTGGACATTTTGTAAGATTTTGTTCCCCAGAGCACAGGGTGGCTTAGTAAGTAAATGCATGAAATTTTTGATTGCATGTGCTGGTTATGAAGCAGCTGATGCTATTTTTCTGTTTTTACCTTAACCATATGTTGAGTTGCAGTTTGTTATTTTTGGGGTTTTTTTTAAGCTTTAACATGCATTTTTTACTTCAGTGTGTTTTTGTAGCTTTTGGTTTTTTAATCTAGTGTAGTTCAAGCAGCATAGAAGAAATCTTCCTAATAACCATGTGCCTCCTGGAAACTGAGGGGGAGGAACAGTTATTAACAGTTTATCTGTGCCTCCCTTAGGAATTTTATGCTTGCCTGCTGGCCTTTTGAAAGAAGTGTCTGTGTCTCAAATGGGGGCAACATCGATTCTTGCACGGGAGACAGAGCCTGTATCTCTGTGTGAGAATGGAGACGTGCTCTGATGCTCTCTGGTGGTATTACAAACATATGGTTAAACACAGATACACCCCCTGGCTCTGGAAACTCCTAAGCTGCTGGTTTTTTGAGACTGGGAGGGCAGACATACCAGGGGACATGCAGTGGTGCTTGTACTTTTCCAAAAGTATCTCCTGCTGGCAGCTGCTGGAGCTGTTGGACTGACCTTTTGTAGCTTTAAAACAGCTGTATTTTTATGATCCTAGCAGATCTCAGTTTTTCATGCAGCTGTTAACATATTTCTTTAGACAAAAATGCTAAGTGAAAACAAATAGAAGTATGTGCTACAAGTTTTAATAATACTGTGCAGATTAATTGAAGTATTTTTCTGTCCAGTTAATAATCTTAACTCTGATTTGGTGAAACTTGACTGTTCTGTATCTCTGTGTGAGATACAGAAACTTTTGACTGTTCTGTAAGTAACTTGTTAACTTAGGAACAATCCAAAGCATATATTTTCCATGGTTATGGAGGATTTTTTTGTATTTTAGGTTTAGTCTGATTTGTCAAAGTTTCAATATCATGCTAACCATTAAAAAATGAAATGTCAAGGTGGTCTTCATATATGTAGATAACTTCTCTTTAAATCACGTGGTAATTGGAGTTTTGCATGTGCACTATGTGACATGCGAGAAAATTGGCATTTGCTCTGAAATTCAGATGTTGTAAGTCGAGAAATCTTTTTGGTTTGCTGTATGAAGCTGCTATCTTCAGTGAATTTAAAAGTAAAATCTTATTTTTATTGAAAGTCATATTGTACACCGTAAAGATGGGTCTTACCCATCATTGATCCAGGGTAACAAAACACACAGTGCTCGAGTCCCTCTGACTGCTAAGCCTGGCCACTTCCAGCTCCTTTTGCCTGTGTTCTTGGCGGGTTCTGTGACACAGCCCTGACGGCCTGAAGGCCATGTGAGAGGATGGTGAGCTCAGAGCTGGTTTCCAGCCCGTTTTGCGCTCGGCTGCAGCATCCCGGTGCCCGGGGAGGTGACGCTGCAGCCGGGCCGCCGCCGAGACCTCTGCTGGCCGTGGGAGCCAAGCGCTCCTCCCGCGGCCTCGGAGCGTTCCCGGCCCTTCCGTACTCGGGTCTGCTGGCTGGCATATTCTAAACGAGGAGATGAGCCTCCAGGTGGCATTGGTTTCCGAATGCTTGTATAGAGCAAGTGGTGGTTCGTGTCACTAAAATATATAAAATCTATTTAAAAGCATAGATGTTGTAGGAAAAGTGTTCCTGAAAGCATCTGCACATCAAACCCGCGTTAATACTGACATGATGTAGTGATGGACTAACTGAATTTGAAATAAATATAACAAGCTTTAACTAACAATTGTTTCCCTTTAGTAGGAAAAAATTTGCTTTTGGGGAGCACATAATTAGCTTTAGGAATCTAATAATATTGAATTTACTTTTTTAAATTATTGCTTTTTGGTTTTGTGGTTTTATTTAAGCATGCTAAGCTAAGCCTCTGTATTTTTTGTTTTTTAGATTTGACACAGTTGAAGGCATGTAAGTGGTGATTTAAATTTTTCCAAAAAATTTAAGACAAAAATTCTATAAACACAAAAAGGATTTCACTGTTTGATGTTTCAAATTTAAAACAGTTTCCTGGTATCCCACTCTTGGCATTGTTTTTTCCACTAGCAGTTGGTTTGGTTTTTTTTTCCTAAAGATGTGCTACTGTAAAGTTTAGGAATTTATAAATGCTTACAGTGATAAATACCTCTGTAAAAAGCCATCCTCTTTAGAAACCTTTTGGCTAAGATTCAAGTCAAATTTGGTCAAATTTCAAAAATCAGTAGAAGTGCATAAATTATGGAATTCCCCCAGTTTCTATCCATAGCTCAGTCATCTTTATATAGATACTTATAAAGAATTAGTGGAATTTTTATCCTTACCTGTAAATTTGCAATTCTTCATTGAATTGGAGATTTAGTAACTTTAGTAATTTTTGACCACAATTTTATCTTATTCCCTGCTTGCAGAGATTCTTTGCACATATCTAGAATAATTTTTAATTTTTGCAGAATAACTTAGAGGACTTATTAGAGCACATGTCCTCTGAAATCAGTTAAATGTTTTACATCTTTGTTTAGTGATTTGTGGTTTTTTTTTTCTTCAGCTATTTTTTTGTGTTTGTGTCTGGTTTTTTGTTTGTTTTTGTTTAAATCCCTTGTATCATTTTGTCCTGAAATACAGAGTGATGTGCTTTTATCTGTGTCACATACTTAGGACCTAATAAAACCAGTTGTGACCTATGTTGTAAAGTTCTCAGCTGTAGATGCTCACTTGTCGGTTAATCAGATTTTCTGTGCAGACTGATTTTTACCACTTTCTCAAAATACAGCTTGCATGGCATCCCCATTGGATTTACTGAGTTTTCAATCAAAGGACAGTTCTGCACCTCTTTCAAGTTGAAACTGCAGCAATGATTCCTCAATATTTATTCTTGTTTGTAGATTAATTTTTGAAGAGCAGATGCATTTGAGAACTTTACATCTCTAGAAGAAAATAGTATTGTTTTGACAGATGCTTAGCTTCCACAAGTACTGCTACTCACCTCTTCTTTCACTTCCTTAGTAATTTTCTGCATTATTGTACCTCACCTGTGTTTAACCATTAATTTTTTCCTTGTAAAAGATTGCTAGCAGTTGGGCTTTTGAAGGACTAAAGTAAAAATTAAACTGAAGATCAATTTCAGTTCTGTATATTATACAGCATTTTACTCACAAGTCCAAGTGTTGCAACTATTAATTCACATTCAGTTTAATATATACATTAGATATCTTCTGCTGATTAATTGTAACAATTCTAAATATAGTCAGTTTTTTCCCCAACACAATAGCTAAAACTTTGTCCTTTTAAGCCATAGATACTCAAAACTGAAATAAGAGGCCAGTGATTTGGTATGATTGCTCTTTGTGGATCAGCAGAGTCTTAAGAAAACTGTGTAGCAATCATCACTAGATCTCAATCATCCTGTTTTATTAGATGTTTACAGTGAAACTTACTGTTTAAAACTTGTATCACCACAACATGGATAGCAGGCTTATACAGCTTTAAAAATTCAGTACAATCCAGGAAAGTATACCATGAAGTATACGGAAAAAATAAAAATAATGTACGTTATTTTTGTACATTACATTTATTAGTAGCTTTCTAAAGGAAAACCTTCCAACTAACACCTTGAAATATTGATTTTCAGTTGCCCAGACCTTTTTTGCAAAGCTGATCTCTCTTTAAAAGTATGACCACAGCATTCAACACAGTTGCAATGTTAAGTGTTTCTTGGTCTCACTTGAGAATAATGAAGATCTAGAGAGAAAATAGAGCTTTAGTCTGCAGTGCTCCTAATTTTCTTATTATATCCATTAATTTTTTATATATTTGAATTATGGGGAAGAAAAAGATGCCTGAAGATAACTTGGAAGATGCTAATTTTCTTTTTCTTGTTTTAACATTGATTTCCTCTCTTCCCATGACCAGGTGGTTCTACATATAGAAAATCAGGAGTTTCTGTTAACCTAAATGTAGTATAAATCAATCATGGGGGAGGAAAAGACATTGTATGAAATATCTTTTTTGAGTAAAGCTTATCTAAACAGTTAGTATAATAATGTAAATTGAATTTAAGCTAGCAGTGCCTACAGCAGTGTGTTTATGTTACTGCTTCAGCATTTTTATCTTGCTTTTTCCAGATGTCCTAATGTAACAGACAGGGAAAAAAGTTCTTACTAGCTAACTGCTTCTTCTGGATTTATGGCAGGAGCCCATTGGCACAGATGGAGGAGGAAAGGAGGGAGCACGTAGCCAAAATGAAGAAAATGGAAATGGAAATGGAACAGGTGTTTGAGATGAAAGTCAAAGAAAAAGTTCAGAAACTGAAGGACTCTGAAGCTGAGGTAATCAAAATGTTTTAAACACCAATATAACTTGAGGCTGAACAAGTGTAGAGATGGGACTTTTTGCCAATACTTTGCAGCATAATTGATTCCATAGTTGGTTTTTATGTGTAAATACAACAGCGTTCTTCCTTCTCAGCTTTTTGCCTTTGCTGAAATGGTATCAGTCTAAACTTAAAATGTAATTTTAATGTTCACATGCATTCTATTTTTATTTTTAGTCATAGCATGTTAAAATACTCCTTAACTTCCTTTACCCTCTTCTTCTCCGTTTTCTTTGGAATATTTTGTGCTTAATCTTCCATGTGATTTTAAAAGTTCCTGAGACTTGTATGGCTTACATAAGCTAATGGAATAATGATTATTTGTTGTGTGTATTGAAAAGGCATTTCAGGAAGTGGACACAATGCCTATAGGCATCTCACCTAAATGAGAATTACTAGGCTAAGGAAGAGTCAGGGATTTGGTTTTGTCAGTGTTCTGGTACCATTTGAACAAATTCTGTGGATACTTAACTCTAATTATTTCTGTCATCTCCAGGTGAAGTCCTCACAGTCAAACCAGTTCTTTTACAGGCTTCAGGGAGCTATGCAAATGATCTTTTTAAGGGACTGTTACAATTAGAGGTTTAGGTAAAACTTCTTAAGTAAAAAATTAAGTAATTTTTTAAGTTTTGGGAAAGCAGTTTCTCACAAGAAGCCTAATAGAGAAATTCAGAACTGTCAAAGTTCCTTAAGAAAGTTTGTCTCCAAATGTGAGGAAAAATGAGGAAACTTGGAAGGGTAGCTGAAATGCTTGGCAGCCTAGGCTCTGCAAGGTGCCAAGGCATACTGGATCAAAGAAAAAAAATTCATCTAGATTTTTTTTTTTTTTTTTGAGAAGTGAATAGATAGGGATGTGAATAGTAAGATGTGCCAGTCAGCAGTTTGAGGATTTTAAAGCTTTATGTTCTATCTGGATCATGGTTTTTGTAGCCACTTGATTTATCCTTCCTTTGATTTCTGTCTTGAATCTTTTTGAATCCTTTAATACTTTTGGTGTCCACATTCTCCTTGTTATATGAAATAAAAAAATACTTCTGGCTTTCTTATGACTTTTTGGCTGAATTATCCTGTGATACCAGTTTTTTTATGTTCATGCAATTCATTCTTCTTTTTTCTTCACCATTCATGGCTTTGTAACTTCTGTTGTATTTATGTAAATGTAGAAAAGTAGGCAACAGACAGTGCCATGTAAAAATGTGTAAAAGGAAATAGGTTTTCAAGGGCTGTGTAAAACAGGGTTATGCAGGAAAGTAAGGAAAGAGGAAGTTTTATATCACTTTCTCTGAAGTGTGGACATCGGGTTGAGGAGGGGAGGGGATTCTGCCTCTCTACTCCACTGTGGTGAGACCCCACCTGCAGGGCTGCATCCAGCTCTGGGGTCTCAGCACAGAAGGACATGGACCTGTTGCAGTGAGTCCAGAGGAGGCCAGCAAGACAATTAGAGGGATGGAGCAGCTCTTCTAAGAGTGAAGGCTAAGAGAATTGGGATTATTCAGCCTGGAAAAGAGGAGGCTTTGTGGTGGCCTAATCGTGGCCTTCCAGGATTGAAGGGACCCAACAAGAAAGATGGAGAAGGACTATTTACAGGGGTATGGAGTGACAGGACTAGGGGAATGGCTCTAAATGGAAAGAAAGTAGGTTTAGATCAGGTATTAGGGGAAAGTTCTTTATTATGAAAGTGGTGAGGCACTGGAACAGGTTGTCCAGAGAAGTTGTGGGTACCCCAACCCTGGACATATTGTGGTGGCCTAATCGTGGCCTTCCAGGATTGAAGGGACCCAACAAGAAAGATGGAGAAGGACTATTTACAGGGGTATGGAGTGACAGGACTAGGGGAATGGCTCTAAATGGAAAAAAAGTAGGTTTAGATCAGATATTAGGAGAAAGTTCTTTATTATGAAAGTGGTGAGGCACTGGAACAGGTTGTCCAGCGAAGTTGTGGGTACCCCAACCCTGGACATGTTCAAGGCCAGGCCAGATGGGACTTTGAGCATCCAGGTCCCTGCCCTTGGCAAGAGGGATGAAGTTAAATGATCTTAAAGATCCCTTCCAGCCCAAACCATTCTATGATTTAACTCAATTCAAAAAAACATTACACCACACTAAAGGAATCACTTCTAACAACTGTTTCCAAGCCCAAACCATTCTATGATTTAACTCAATTCAAAAAAACTACACCACACTAAAGAAATCACTTCTAACAACTGTTTCCGTCCTCACATACAACACATTTGATTATCAGTCTGTCCCAACAACTTGCAGGAGAGAATTCTCATTCTGTTTTGGAATGTAGACAATTCACTTCCTCAATAATACTAATTCATTTAATTAGTGAATAAATTAATCTCCTTAATATTTTTTTTCTAAATAGTTCCATTATATAGTTAATGCTGTAGGATGAATCCTCAATAATACTAATTCATTTAATTAGTGAATAAACTAATCTCCTTAATATTTTTTTTTCTAAATAGATCCATTGTATAGTTAATGCTGTAAGATGAAATCAATATTTTGGGATTTTTTCACCCCCCACAGAAAGTCAAAGATGCTGTTGTTTTATGCATTTGTGATACTCAAATGCTCTGCAATTTGCTGCTTAGTGTTTGCCCCCCCCCCCCCCCGCAGAAAGTCAAAGATGCTGCTGTTTTATGCATTTGTGATACTGAAATGCTCTGCAATTTGCTGCTTAGTGTTTGTGTCAAATACCAAAGTATTTTTAAATTTTCTTTCATTTGCCAAACATAGCTGCTTGCAAATTGTGTTTGTAAACTGGGTATCATTTGGGGTATTTTCTGTTAACTGTAAAATGAAGCTATGGGATTAATAACCTTTTGGTTTCTGTTACTGGCAATATCTATCACCTTAGAGTTTTTAGCCTGAGCTACTTTCTCTAAAGAAAGATAGAATACATACTTTTGTTATATTAGTAAGTTTGGTTGCTGATGTTTGTTAGTACAGTTCCAAAAGTTGCTGTGTTTTCTGCACCTACTGAATCTGTTCATAATCTTCTACAGCTGCAGCGACGCCATGAGCAAATGAAAAAGAATTTGGAGGCACAGCACAAAGAATTGGAGGAAAAGCGTCGTCAATTTGAGGATGAGAAAGCGAACTGGGAGGCTCAACAACGTATTTTGGAACAACAGAATTCTTCCAGGTAAATTGGATCTTGTCCTGCAGTTCACAGTAAAAATTCTGTAGCTTTTTGAGACAGTAATTGTCCATCCATGGTTGTTGACCGCTATGGAGGTGTCACTTAAAAGCCAAAAAAATCTTGAACTGCTTTTAGTTACAAATTACCATATTTCAGCAATTGTGGGAAGATTATTAGCCTCTGAAGCAGGTTTTAGCCTGCAAAAACATGGTACCTACACCTAGATATATTTATGTAAATAAATAAATGTTTATATTGATAAATCGCATCAGACTTCTGGGGGATGAGGAATTAAGGTTCTGAGAATTAAAAGATTTAATTCCCTCAGTCCTCGGGAGGGGAAATCTGGTGATAACTGCACTGCTTGATTCACACAGTACAAGTACTGTGTACTCAGTAAGTTTCATCCTTTGTGTTGTAACCAGTAAAAGCGTTATTAAAATGTCGTTTTAAAAGGTGTATATAATTAAAAAAAAACCAAAACAACTTGTATGCATTAACAAACTTTTTTTTATGTCATTTTAGAACCTTGGAAAAGAATAAGAAGAAAGGGAAGATATTTTAAATGCATCACTTTGACCACCAGTTATGTATTAGTTGCCAATATGCCAGCCTGGACATCAGTGTTTGTTGGATCCGTTTGACCAATTTTGCACCAGTCGTATCCATAGTAATGGATTTAACAGCATGACAAATTTTTGTTAATTTTGATGGAGAATGAGATGCCTTGAATTGTCTAGGGTGTTGTGTACTTGGAAAAATAACAGCTCTAAGTACCTTTTTTCATTCTTTTTTTTTTAAACAGGTGTCATTTTAATGCAAAAGAAAACATTTTACTGTTGTACAATCATGTTCTGGTGGTTTGACGGTTTACAGGATATCAAAAAATGCAGGACTCTAGACGGTTTTTAGTGAGGATGAATTGCCATAATATGATGCAAACAATGCTTCTCTATTATTATAATAAAAATTCCATTCAGTGCAGCATATACAATAATGTAATTTAGTCTAACACAGTTGACCCTATTTTTGACACTTCCATTGTTTAAAAGGACACATGGAAAAACAAAAGTTGTAAGCTTACAGTGCACCTAAGCTTTTTATAACAACCCTTTTATGTTTTGGATTCTTTAAATATATGCTATTCTCATTTAGTAACTTCTTTAGCCAGAAGGATCTCATTACTGCTTCATTTTTTGTAATAACATTTAATTTAGATATTTTTCCATATATTGGCCCTCCTAAATAGAATATAGCTTCTTTCATATGGTAGGAACCAGTGAGTAAAACTTTCCTTTAACTCCCTTTTTACATTTTATGGTAAGTAGCAGGAAAACGCATTTATAGGTCATTTCTAGGCAAAATTGTGGAGTTAACTACCAACCTGTTTCTACCTGTGTGCAGTCTTTCTTTATTTTACTAGAAATGGGAATATGGCCTCGAGAAAAACATCACCATTTTGCATTTAGCTGTATTCATATACTGCATTTCTGTATTTTTGTTTGTATTGTAAAAAGTTACATAATAAACAATGTTGTGATGTAACATGCTGCTGTGTCAGGAATTGTGATGGAGTTGAACAGCTGAGTACTTCTCTGGAAATGTGTGAATTTTCTCTCTGATTGACCTGTACCTTTTATTTCATCTGAAGAATCAGTTTAAGATGTAGAAGACCCCATTTCCGTGGCCATGCTCTGAACTGGCTGTACAAGGATCTTTCTGTCGTGCCCAGGAGAGGGCACCAAGTGCCTGCAGAGCCTGTGCTGTTTCCACCAGCTCCCCTTCCAGCAGTCCTGCTTCTCCTGGACATTTCTGCAAGCTTTTAGGAGGATCTGGTGAATGGGTGGGAAACAGCACATTTGTAGGTTGTTAAAAATTTATGGGGATTTCTTATATTAGTTTGCCTATGGAATAATGAAGAATATCTTTGTTTTGCAGATGTTCCCTGTATTATCCCTGTTACCACTCTTTCTGCTCATTTTTTTTACATGAGTTATGATTACAGAAATATGATTTATTCAGCTAGCTTCTCAAAGAAATTGCATTTTCAGTAGCCTGCCTGAAGGCCTCTTTGTAACTCATTTCGGATATTCTGTCTATCTCTTTCAGAGAAGACAACTGAGTATCAGTAAGTGGGCATTTCTTTCCCTTGCAAGTAAACAGAATTGTAAAATCTGGTCTGTGATACTTCTCAGAGGATGTACACTGCCTGCATCTGCCCCTCAAGTTTCAGTCTAATTCAATAAATTGAATAATTTAATAACTAGGTAAGAGTTACCATCTGGGACAGAATTCTGAACTGCTGTTTAGACTCATCAAAACTGAGGATGCACTCCATGTGGGTATATGCTGGTACTTCAACATCCCCATTTGCTCTGAAATAGAGATGTCATTCATCAGGAAACTTGGTTTCACTATGCTGGTCTTCATTCTCCTCACTGTTACACTCTAGCCTCTCACACTCGGGTGATCTGAAACTTGTATAAGCTTGTTAGATCTTCTCTATTAATCGTAGAATCATGGAATGATTTGGGTTGGAAGGGTTCTTTAGGTTTAGTTCCAGCTCCCACATCATGGACTGGGACACCTTCCACTATACCAGGCTGCTCAAAGCTCCATCCAGCCTGGCCTTGAGCACTGCCAGGGATGGGGCATCCACAGCTTCTCTGGGCAATGTAATCCATTACATGACATTTGTATTTGAATGAAAAAGCAGAGCATGTGTTTGGTGTTCTCTTCTGAAATAGAGTATTGCCCTTTTGGGGAAGATTTCTGTCACCTCAACTTTTTTTTTTAAATACTTTGGCTTTTCTTGGTGAGTTTGGGCTGCACTAGGGCTTTTGTATCAAAAAAGTAAAATTGAGAATGATGTGTGAACCTCTGTAGTACAGTAGCTGTGTAGCCAATACAAAATCTGTAAGCTAAAGAAGCACTATGAGACAGCCCAAGTTTGTCAGTTTTTTTTCTACCACTGAACAAAACATATTTTAAATGTGATTTCTGCAAAGCCAAAGCTCATTTTACTTGCTAATATTTGGGTACTAAAATTTCCCTGAATTAGTGTCAGAACTCCAAGCACATGCAGCAGAGGTTTTGTGGTGTGTATGTGGATCAGCCAGAAACCTGTAGCATCCAGGTGTCACTGGATAATACTGGACTTGTCTCCTGTTTCTTTTAAAGTGTGCAGGAAACACCGCCTGCTCTGCAGAGGCACAGAACAAGAGCTGTTAAGGAGCAGTTCTGTGCATGTGTTGGGTGTTTTGTATCAGGAGTTGCTTCAATAACAGTCTCAGGTAATTGTGGGACTGGAAATTTTGCTGCTTTCATATGAGAATGAAGATCTCCATTCAGCTTAATGTATGTTCTGTGAAAGAGGTAGTGAGGGAGAGAAAATAATCCTGCTCGTGCCAAGGGTGGCACTGGAAACTGCCCTGTTGAATGTGCAATTGCACTTAAATATGGGGGATAGGTATATTTCATTTTAGATAAATAGAGGTATGAAAATGCATTTATATTTTTATATATGAAGAAGTGAGTAAAGACTTCAAACTTAGGATTTTCTTCTGGTATAAAATACATTCCCACATTGGGTAACTTATCTGGCTGACTGCAATGGATGTTTTTTTTTGTGCATTGCTGCTTCCAGCATGAAATACAAAGTTTTGAGGGGATGTTGTAGTTCTTTTGGCTTTCACTGCAGTTTTCCCATTTGATAAGCAGTGAGCTGCTGATACCCTAACTCCTTGAAAGACCACATGTTGGACCTCTTTGGTTCAGGTGACACTGTTTCACCAGAGTACTCTTGTAGTTAGGCTGCCAAAACCATTCCTCAATTGGGCACCTCAGGGAATGAGGCAAATCTACATTTCCTCTTTGTAATTTCCACAGGAAGCATAAGAGATTCATAATTGTTAGAGGATTGCTTTTGTCTTCATTGATTCAAGAAACCCCTCAATCTGATTTAAATATAAATGGCTTAAAATAATGCTTTTAAAGTTTCAATACAGATAAATCAATATAGAAGTCAAGAATTGGGCTGGATCACTGGTTCATGCTTTGACAATAAGGAGAAATTGTAGCTGAAGTGGAGGAAGCCAATACATGAAGGGTTCATTTTCCTGTTTGTGCAACATGGTCAGGCCAATTTAGCTGTGGGTAGTAAGGGCAGGCTGTGTTAGTGCCCAAGGGAAGGATGTACTTTTCCCTGTGGACTACCTGATGAGGCTGGTTTTGCACAGAGTTCTTGGGTTTCCAAGCCTTTCTCAATGCAGTTGATTTTTCTCCAGTGCAAACATCTCTGTTTCCTGGCATTAAGCTGTTCAAGCCTCAGCAAAGGCAGTTGCTCCCTTCCCCACAACCCACACCCAACTCATCCCACATTCTGGTGAGTATCCTGTTCTGCTGGGTGCTGGTGGGTTTGGTGGCCAGCCATCAGGATAGCGTGCTCCTCACACCAGCTTCTGCTGTGCTACTCTTCCTGAAAATAGGCTGCCCCTGCCAACACCTTCAGGAATGGAGCACTTCTGGAGCTTTGCTCCACGCTGTGGGTTTGCCCACCCTGCCTTCCCGTTGCCACATGGTTACTTCTCCCAGGATCTACTCAGCTTGTTCCTCTTGGCAGCTTCCCTTGCTTCTAACTAGTCACAAGTGTTCATCCTTAGAAGTGTGTGTTATATCCTGGTAAAAATGGCACAGGTCACCTTCAGGGGGTGCCAGTGGGATTCCTCCCCCACACCCAGATCTAAATGCCTTCTGGTGCTGGAAAGAAACATTGTTCCCATCCTATTGGCTTGATGGAGGTTATTGGCTGTCTTTGGCTCTGGGCTGCAGAGAGGAAGCCCAGTGAACAGAAGGCTTTCCCTTGCCGTGGTCCCAGGAATGTATAGCTGTGAGCCTGGAGAGTTTGGTCTGTTCATTGGGCATCCACAGCTGCCTGGGGTGTCTGCATGAGCAGGAGGGGATGCAGGAGGACATCTGAGACCAGAGGTGGGGACCCAGCAGCAGCACTGGGGGACCTGCAAGTGGCCTGGGGTGCCAGGCAGTGCTGCTGTGGTGGCTGCAGCTGCAGATAATTCCTGCATGCTGCACCTTGTTCTCTTCCCTTGCACTATTAAAAGGGGATGACCAGTGGAACAGATTTTTGAGCAGTATCATAAGGAACTGCTGACTGACCGGAATACAAGTCAAAATTTTTATCTATTCCCATCCTGGTTGAAAAAGCAGCTCTGGTTCTGTAACATATCACTTCTGCACTGTCATCTGGAGAGGTTTCTGAGGCAGCCAAGATGTTTGCTTTGTGCAGACAGGGCAGTTTTTTAATGAAGGCGATCATATTTCTGCTCGCCCTGGGACAGCTCGACCACATAGGTCGAGATAAAACTCGCGCTTTTGCTTTACTAAGGGAATATAATTCCTCTGGCTTCTCAGATACCCCCTGCCCCAGTCTGCCTTTCACAATGAAAGGAAATGGAAAAAGCAGTCATGTCACAGTGACCAGATTTTTGTAGTGTAGCAAAATTACAGAGGCAAGAGGAATCCTTTTTCTGCTCTCAAGACTTTCTCATTTGGAAATCTTAAGGATTTCCTTCTCTCCTTGGGGAGCTGCTGAATTACCTCTCCCCAGACTTGACTCATCTGAGGTCCTGGATATGTTGCAGCAGTCCTAAGCAAAATACAGGCTGGGCAGATGAGCATCCCTAAGGAGAAGCATTTGGGGGTGTTAATGGATGAGGAGCTGGGTGTGATCCAGCAAAATGTGCCTTTGCAACCCAGAAAACAAGATGCAGATTTGGGCTGCATCCAAAGCAGCGTGGCCAGCAGGGAGAGGGAGAGGATTCTGACCCTTTGCTCTGGTGAGACCCCACCTGCAGTGCTGCATCCAGCTCTGGGGTGCCAGCACAGGAAGGACATGGACCTGTTGGAGGGAGTCCAGAGGAGGCCACCAAGATGATCAGAGGGATGGAGCACCTCTCCTGTGAAGACAGGCTGAGGGAGTTGGGGATGCTGAGCCTGGAGAAGGTTCCAGGGAGACCTTAAGATCAACTTGCAGTACCCATAAGGGCCCTACAAGAGAGCTAGAGAGAGACTTTCAACAAGGACATGAAGGAGAAGGGAGAATAATGGTTTTTTACTGACAGTAAGTTTAGTTGAGGTATTAGGAAGAAATTCTTTGCTGTGAGGGTGGTGAGGCACTGGAGCAGGTTGCCCAGAAAAGTGCTCCATCTCTGGAAGTGTTCAAGGCCAGGCTGGATGGGGTTCTGAGCAACTTGGCCTAGTGGAAGGTGGCCCTTCCTGTGGAAGGGGAGTGGAGCTAGATGGGCTTTAAGTTTCCTTCCAACCCAAACCATTCTACAGTTCCTGGTGAAGAGGAAGGCTTGCTTTGCATGTGCCATGCCTGGGAACTGTGTTGACAGAATTCAGGCCTTCACATGACTAGTAAAGGCCTCTGAGAACTTTGGAAAGTCACCTAAAGTTGTCGTTTTCCCTCTGGAAATAGAGATTTGTGCCTCCCTGCAGAAGCAAAGTTTTCTTTACTTGCAGGAGATGCAGGCAGGGCAATGGTTTTCTTTACTTGCAGGGTCTTCGCAAAGTAGATGAAGCTAATTTGGCCAGCTCCAGTGAATGAGTGTTGGGGTCACCTGGCATGGCATGAGCTCCCTTCCCTTTCTGCTGCTGTGTTGGTGATTTTAGACTCTGCATGGAACCGATTGAGACCTCAGAAAATGAACCAGTTGCAGAGTAATTTAATCATGTCTGGAAACCTTACAGAAATTAAATTCAGATTAAATCAGCATGATTCCTGAGGCTTTGCATCTCAATTCCTGTGCACCGGACCCTGGTGGGGTTTCTCCCCTGTCCCCACAGATGGTGTAGCATAGTTCCTGCTGTTCCTTCCTGGACACGGCCACTGGTCTGGCTGCTCAGCCCTGTCCCCAGTATCCCAACTGCATCTGCAGCTGAGGCTCCCTTCCAGATGGTTGTGATTAATAGATTTTTCCCCAGAGGCATTTTACCAGGGGGAATAGAAATTCAGTGCTGCTGTTTCATCAGCTCTGACTGCAGAGCAACCCGGGCTCATTTTATTTCACTTCTCATTGTCTGCCAAGCTACTGTCTCACAGAAACATCAGCATTTTTATTTAATCCTGCACAAAGAATGTGTGCTCTAATTCTCAATGTTACAAGCTAATTCTTTGAATTGCAAATAAGGGCAGCAGTTTCACTCCTATTCCTAGTGTGTGTTGGCCATACACTTTTTAACAGTTCTTTGAAAATAATTAAAGACAAAAGGGACTTCTAAAATTTGCTTTTGGATGCTCAGGATTTGGCTCTCTCCAAAGGTTTGCACCAGGGAAAAAGTGGCAGCTAAGTACACAGCTGGGCTCATCTGAAGGCTTTTCAGGTGATATTTGCTTGCTGTGGTAACCCACCTGATGTGCAAACCTGATTACAGTGTAGAGTGCAGAGAAAGGAGTGTTTTGTGGTCTCTTGTGTTTGCCAGTAGTACAGTGAGCACCTGAGTTATGAGCAGAGAAAAATAACCCATTAGTCCCTGCACAAAAATTAAAACCCCAGGAATGACCCAAACCATAGGGAACTGATGTCTGCCCTTATTTAAGCAGCAGGTGGCAACATCCTCTGCCTGATGAAATTCATCTTCGGTATTTATGAAGGGTTGAATTTTCCTTCTTTTGGAACAAGAAAAACCTCAGGCTCTGTTTGCAGCCTCTGCCTTTCCTGGGAGCACCTTGCCAGTATCTCCAGAGGAAAACCTGCAGAAACACAGTAGGAAAGTGTCTTGACTTTTGTGCTATAGTTCCTGTTTAGAGAAGGTGTTTCTTCCCCTGTGGGTTGAATGGCCTTCACTGAGCATAACCTGAAGTCAATCAGTGATGTGTGCAAGGGCAGACAGGAATGACTCCATGTGTACTGATAAATGCTTTCCCTACATGCTGGCTTTAGTAGGTTTGGGAAAGATGCAGAAAAAAAGATTTCCCTAAATACAAGGGTGTGAGCAGATATGTGTTTTTGTGGCTTCTCAAATCAGCAACCGAGAAAAATATCTCTGCTTTCCTGTTCCCAGCATTTCCCTGCAGAGAAGTTTTGTGAACCCCAGGACTTTTCCTCATCCTGCCCTTTTTTTCCCAGCCTCCTGCTGCCTTTCCTGTGGTCATGCCCTGATTCTCCTGCCCCAGCCTCTTCTTCTCCTGCTCCTACAGTGACTGTGTCTGTGGAAAAAGACCCCACTGAGCTGCCTCCTCCCCACACATTCTGCTCTTCTCCTCCACCTCCCCACTGTCCTCTCCTGCCATTACCTCATCTTTCCTCAGTGTGCCTGCAAGAGCTCCTTGTACTGGGGGTTTTGTTGCTCCAGTGAGCAAGGGGATAATGAGGGAAAGCCACTTGGGAAAGGACTGCTGTGCTGGGCAAGCAGCGCTCAGCCCTCATGTGCTCCTGTTCATGGCTCCTCATGCGCTCCAGCTCTCCACCTTCTTTTTCCAGCTGCTGGGCACAGGGACTGCTCAGCTGTCCCAAGGCTGGCCCTGGCCTGCAGGGAGAGGTGTCCTGAAGCTGAGATGGGAGGTAGCAGAGCTGTAGTCCCATGTGTTTGGGATGCATCTGATTGCAGGCTGGGCACCCATCCTGGATGATGTTTTAAAGCATGACTCCATGTGCCTTGTTCGCACTGCCTTTAATGAGGCATCAAGTCTCTTGTTTAAAGGGTGTTGCTGCTGCTGCTGCTGTTCTTTCTGCTCCCACTGCTAAATCCCAGTATGCTCCTGAAGCCTTGTGTGGGCCTTAGTGGGCCACAAACAAAACACTTGTAAATATGGATTCAAGCCCTAACTTGAAATATCCTGGCACCACTCTGATAGTACAGTGGTTAGGTCTGAGATATGGTGGCTTTATTGCAATCCTTGGAACCACAAACTCATAAATAGTTTACAGCCTAACTCAGGCACCTTTGAACCTCAGCTTCTGAAAAAAGCTTCTGTAGACCCACTGACCCAATTCACTGTTTGTTTCTGTGTGCTTCATCCACCGCCTTGCTCAGTCTCAGTCTGGTGGAATGGGAAAGACATTTGGGGTTTATCTCCAAGTGGGGAAGGCTTAAGCTAATTTTTAAATGAAAGCTGCTTGAAGAAGCCTAAAATTATGATATTCCTGGAATAGGAGGGCCCAGAGTCCAGACCAAGTGGTTTAATTGTATGGTTTCTAATTAATCAAAGAGAACCCCATTAATTTCTTCTATGTGATATCTTCATCTTACATCTGTGTTGTTATGAAGCATACTTAGTCTCTGCTCTCAAACTCTTCTTATTGACAGAGAATCTTGAGGGCCAGAGGCAAGGTTATATATTGTTTTAAACACAGAGGAGCTAACAAATGAAGTGAGTCTATTATGGAGAAAGAAGCAGCCAGAAAATTATGTCAGATCACAAGACTGTGGTACAACAAAGATTATGTCTGTAACTGTGCAGACAGTAAAGGCAGCCCAGAAATTCCTGGAAATTGCAGAAGAGACACACATGACACTGATTTAAGAGATACTAAAATATTTCTGTCTGTAAAGACAGATGATCAACAATAAATGCCTGGAAGCTCAGAGGATTTCATTTGATCTGGGTGAGGAGGCCAGCTTATGAAGTCACAGAGTGATTGTAAGCGGTGAGGATTGCTATGGGCATTGGCAATAGACCTGCTTCCACTTTCTATTTCACCTTCTGCTCTTATTGTGGTTGCATTTCTGGTGTGTGATTCATACTGCTCTTTTCCATTTGCCTTAAACTTTTCCTTTCAGAAGCCTCTTCTAACCATTGTTCTTCTTAAATTCCAGGTTTATATGTCTTCCTGTCTTTCCATTTACAGGGACAATCCCTAGCCACATGAAGCTAGAGAAATGCAGTTGCATGGAGAAAGCATGCAAAAAAAGTGGTCTTGTGTGCTTGGAAATCTAATTTTCACATTCAGAAAAGACAGCAGCAGGTGTTAAACCTCCTCCTTCCTACTTGCTGCAAGGGGGAAGGACCAACTCTTGAGAGCACACCTGGGGTGGGACTGGCCAGGGAGCAGCGCTATGGAAAGTGCTGGGGTTGGGACAGGAGCTGAGTGTGAGCTCCCAGTGTGCCGTGGCAGCGATGGAGAGCAGCACCTATGGCCTGTAGGTCAAGAGAAGGGGTTCTCTGCCTCTGCTTGGCACTTTGTTAGACCACATGTGGATACCACATTTCACATTTTACTGATACCTGATGTGATGGGGGTCAATGAACTGCAGCAGGTTCAGGGAGGCCCCACGGTGGCTGTGCAGGTGCCCAGGGGGCTGGGAGGGCTCCATTCCTAGAGGTTTTACAACCCAGCTGGATGAGACCATCCCGAGTTCCCTGCTCTGAGCTTTGAGCAGGGGGTTGAAATACAATTATGATCCTTCTAACTCTGTGCCCCTCAGGTTGCTCCAATAGAAGTGGCAAAGACAAAACCCTGAACTAAACTGGCCACAGCCACACAGAGCAGCCCAAGCTGGCAAGAGCATTGCAGAATATCAAGAAGGGACCACACAGAAAACCTAATTGCCTTCTCATGGCTGAGAAACAAGTAAATTTGATGCTGCTTAAAATGTGAATCAAGAGCAATGTCCTGTATGTCTTTATTCATGTGAGTTTACATAGAGACACTGTGTTTATATACGGGATATAAAAAATTGGCCCTGATTTTGCATGGTGGATGGGAATGTCCCTCAGCAGCTGGTGTCCCCCCTGCCCATGGCCTTGTCCCATGACTAAGCCGGGTTTCCTGAGTTCCTGGGTAGCTCTTTTGGACAATGCCTCCTTTCTGGCAGTTTCTCCTCGTTTCCCGGGAATGTTTGCTCACGTCTGCAGCTCCTCCCATGCGCTGCGGTGGCTCGCAGGTGGCTGACCCAGTGCCTCCGAGCAGCCGGGACAGCACAGGACCGTGGGACAGACGGACGCAGTCTGCCTGCTGGGAGGGAGCCCACAGCGGGGGCACAGATGTCAGACCCCCGCAAATCTCGGGGTATTTGTGTCGCAGGGCCTGCGTGCGCCTAATCCTGCGGGGCCAGATGTTTCATCTCCCCTGACCTAATTCGGGACCTGGGCTGGCGCCTGCCCTTGCTGCCACCTCTCCCAGCCTCCCGGGCAGCGGCTGCCGGAGCAGGAGCGATCACCGCAGGTTCAGGCCCCTCAGGGCGCCTCGGCCCGGGGCAGCGCTGCTGGGCCCATCCCGGCCGCGGAGGACGGGCACACGCCGTGGTGTTCCGCGCCCTGAGCCGATTTGTGTGTGCCGTGGAAGGATGGATGGCCTGCTGGGTTTTCATTGAAGGCTGATTTCCCAGAGGAGGGATTTCTGTCAGGGATATTAACTCCCTGCTGCTTCAAGCTGAGTGCTTCGAGCGGCTCTCGCTGATGTCTTAGAAATAGAGATATCCTTATTAACATATCCCAAAGACAGAAATTTTCCAGCACAATATGTAGTCACTCTTGCATCAAGCATTATCCTTCCTGCCACAGCCTTGCTGGCCTTTGGCTTTGTCCAAATGAGAGTCAGGAGGCTGCATCCTTTTCCTCAGGATCATTGCTTTGTCAAAGAAGGGTTTGGGCTCATTGAAACCCCAGGGGTTTTCACAGACCTTGGCTTTATTTGATGCCTCTCAAGAAAGCCAGTGAGTTACACCCTTCTGCTCCCCCACATAGTCTGAATGAACTAGCATGCAGTGTGGGCTGGGCAGTACCTACCAGGAATAGGTGTGCAGAGAGACTCTCCCAGAATCACAGAATCATCACTGAGGTTGGAAAAGACCTTTAGGATCATCCAGTCCATGTGTCCATCCAGTACTGCTGCAGTAACATCTAAACCACATCACCCAGAGCCAGATCCAGGTGCACTGTAAACACCCCAGGCATGGTGACCCACCATCTCCCTGGGCAGCCTGTTTCAATGCCTGACCACACTAACACTGATTTTTTTTTTTTCCTAATATGTTACCTGAATCTCCCCTGTCTCATTTTAGGGCCATTCTCTCTCGCCCTCTCACTGTAGGCCCGGTAGAAGAGACCGGCCCCAGCTGGCCACAGGCTCCTTCCAGGTGCTTGTAGAGAGTGATGAGCTGCCCCCTGAGCCTCCTCCTCTTGAGACTACAGAAGCCCAGCTCCCTCAGCTCTTCCTCACAGACATATTTTCTAAACCTTTCAGAGCCTTGTTGCCCTTTACTGGACACGCTCCAGCCCCTCAGTGTCCTTTTTAAAGTGCAAGGCCCAGAAATGGACACAATGGTCAAGGTGTGGCTTCACCAGGTGGTGATTGCTGCCCTGGTCCTGCTGGCCTCACTATTCTGATTTTTCTGTGAGGAATTATCCTTGCAGGGACCCTTGCAATGCATGGCTTTCACTGTCACACCAAGGGCAGCAGCAGGGAGGCTGGATTTGCAGGATTTGGGGCGCTGAGTGCTGGCTGAGGTCTATCCCTCTGCCTCTCATTTGCTGTTTTATTGGCCAGCACTGCATCTGGAGGGGTCCATAAGAGCCCAGCTCTGGATACAGGAGCTCAGGAATGTATGGGAAAGGGCTCTGCACAGCAGGAGAGCTGTGGCCAGCCTTCACCTACTGTTTGTCTGAAAAAAACCCACTCAATTTTGCACTGTTTTTGTCCTTAATTCACTTTTGCCGTTCCTCCTAATCTTCTCTGGTGTTGTTTACAGAAGCACTGGGGAAGGATTTCAAGCACTGCCGTGCCTCTGACCCCAAAGGGGGTCATTTCCATGGGGAAATGGGGTGGTTGGTTCAGCTGCAGGGTCCCGGGCTGCTGGGAGCTGCAAGTCTGCAATCCTGGCAGCGGGCCCAGCTGCTGGTCCTGGCTCACAGCAGCCACCATGACTGGCTCTCACTGCAGAGGCACCAGCTGTCCTGCCTGGAATGCCGAGGGAGGAAGGTAAAAATACCTCCTCAGTCACACGCTTGCGAGATTCTTGGATGGAAGATGCTAAAAACAGCACAATGGTTTTGGACATGTTGGGTTTCTTGGCAATGCTGTCAGCAATTAGTCTTCCTCCTGGCTTTGCACCGAAAGGGAGATGTGGGGGATTAGGGCTGGGAGAAAGCAGCGCTGCCCTGGGGTTGAGTGCTGGAGGATGCATGGGTGGAGCAGCCTTTTCTCAGCTTTCTTTCTGCCTTAATACATCCTGACAGAAGGCCTTCATGGCCAGAAAAAGGATGCCCTGAAATCATAAGGCTAGCTGGAGCAGAACAGAGGCAGGGCTGGACCATCCCATACTGGTTTGGAGCATCATAGGAGAAAAGGCATTGTAATGGTCAGACATGGGCTGAGTGGATTTGCCCCATGACTGTAGCAAAAGGAAATTCTCAAGGACATAACATAATGGGGAAAAAGCTGGGATTTTTCTCCACAGCCCTGAAAACTCTGCCTGTGGCTGCTCACAGCCCTTCAGCTGGGATTCCCTGCAGTACAAATGCAAGCAGATTTGGTAGGTGTGCAGCCAAATAAGCCCTGAAGAAGTTGGGTTGTGCTGAGACCCCAGTGGCTGGGCCATGGGCTAGAGGGACCTCTTGACAGTGCTGCCCCACACCAGTGATGGCTGTTGAAGCCCTGCTGTGGTCACTTCCCAGGCTTGACAGGGAGCAGTGAGAAGTACTGGAAGGCTGAGCTATTAGTAGGCAGCTTCTCATCAGCTCCTGGAAGAGGAGTGTGTCCCTCTCCCCAGCCAGCAGGGCTGCAGCCAAAGGAATAATGTGGTGAATGCCATTTTCTTGGCAGCTCCGAATGCTGAGTTACTACCTCAGGGAGAAAACAGCCTGTGTAAAATGTCTTTGAAAACCAGTTGCTAGATAATCATGTAAAGCAAGATGTAGCTTGAGTCACCTGCCTTTGGGCTGAGTACCAGAGCTGCTCTCCACTGCTCATCCTCACCCAGAGGTGCACAGCTCCCCTTCCAATGAGCAGGGGACACAGCTGGCACTGCTGCGGGGTGTCCAGCTCCCAGCAGTGCTGCTTCTGCCCTCCATCAGCTCCTCGGGAGCCCAGCTCCCTGCTCCTCATGCAGGGAAAAGGGTCTCTTTGCCCAGTGGTGGCAGCTGAGATACCATCATGGATAAGAACACCACAACCTTGCTCTGTGCTTAGATATGAAGTTTCTCAGCAGTGCTCACCCTGGTTCTTTTAACTAGCAGGCATGGGCAGGGGAAGCCAAAGAGCTTTAAAAACATCCATCTACAGGCTGTGCAATGTCAGCTGGCTGCTGCCTTGGAACAGCTGCTACGGAAAGTTGTCCATCCCAGCTCTCACAGTGCAGGAATGAGCCTGGTGGATGGGAAGTCACAGGAAGGAATAATAAATCAGGAACCAGCACCATTCCCATCTATTTTTAGCAGCAGTATCCAGTACTGTTTATGGGAATTTCCTCCTCTTCCTCTTTGTTCCTGTTGACTTCCTTCTTGGTGGTGTTACAGCTTCAGTCAGCGTGACCTAAAAGAAGATGGAAAGCAATCAACAAGCCCTTGCCTGGCCATGGGGGGTGTGGGATGAGGGGTTCTGCCATGGTTACTGCTGTGGGATGCTTCCACCTTTTATATGCCCCTGCTTAGCCTGAATTAGCTGAATCCTTGGTGGTGCTTTCCTCAAGTCAGATGTTGCTGAGAGTTCAAATCATCCCTCTGGAACTGTACATGTTCCCAAATCTCCATCCCCACCTGCCTGTAAGAGGGAGTGGGCCAAAGCAGTGCTGGTGGCAGGAGCTGCTCCTGCGCTGGCCCTCAGTCACTGGTGGCAGGTGGCCACAGGGGATGCTCCATGAAGACGCTATTCCAGGCAGAAGTGGGAAAGCAATTACAATTTTATGATGTGTTGGGCCCTGCTGGGTGTCTGTCATGCTGATCCAGATTGTGCAACTTCAGTACCATTTAGCAGCACAGCCTGTTTAATCAGCCCACCTGCTCAGCAGTGGGGAAGGGATGGCATTCACAAGCCTTGCACATCACCTCTTCTGGGCTCCACAAAGCCTTTGCACCCAAGAGCTGGCAGGGAGCACAGCAGCCAGCAGGATGATGTTCCTCTTTTCCTACGCTGGCAGGCAATAGCCAGCCTTGCCTTCCCTCTCTACCAGCCCTTTCTGCTTCCCCTCTCCCTTTCTGGCAGGGCTTAGAAAATCCACGAACACCCATCCCTGGCATGACAAGACATTCAAATCCCTCCTCAACCCATGAGAGCAGCAGTAGGGCAGCCAGGCTCCCAGCCTAGCACACAGATCTTTCAGAATATGATGTTAGTCATGATTTGCCCTTTTACCATCTACCTGGTTTTACAGATCAGATAACACAGGCTGACCTTGCCTCCTGGTGGGCTTTGCTCTAGGGGCTACAGAGGGAATAGACAGACTTAGGGCACAGAGAAACCTAACCCCATTCCATCCTGGTGGGGCCAGGGTGTTCTGCTGCTTTCTGGCTTAGTGCATCCATCCTCTCCTGGCACAGAGATCCCAGCACCTTCCTGGAGTGGTAATAGTGAGTTACTGCTCATCTCCTTCAGCTGGGGCTTAATCCCCAGCAGCTGCCAGTTGTGGGGCCAAGTTATATAGAGATCTGAAGGCCCTTTCCCACCTAAGGAGTTTAAGAGGTTTTTTTTTTTTTTTTGTTGCTGTGGATGTGGTTCTGCTCTGTTCCACGTGCTGTTGTACCAGGTGGGGCTTAATCCCCAGCAGCTGCCAGTTGTGGGGC
Organism: Passer montanus; assembly: GCF_014805655.1. Classification (NCBI taxonomy): domain Eukaryota; kingdom Metazoa; phylum Chordata; class Aves; order Passeriformes; family Passeridae; genus Passer; species Passer montanus. The sequence continues at coordinate 7,881,765 of NW_024367930.1, read as the reverse complement.
CAAGTTATACAGGGATCTGAAGGCCCTTTCCCACGTAAGGAGTTTAAGAGGTTTTTTTTTGTTGCTGTGGATGTGTTTCTGATCTGTTCCACATGCTGTTGTGCCAGCGACCTGAGAAGCCATTTCAGCATTTGAGAGCAGCGATGGCAGGTAAGTCAGGCTCCAGAGAGGAAAAAAAATTAAGCTTTTAAACAAAGCATACTGTTTCCCATTTTTGTTTCCTATAGATTAAACCCTAAAATTTTAGGTGCTCATGCTCATACTGTAAGTGCTTATTTGTGAAAGATTTGGGCTATAAGCTGTTATGTTAGAGCTCCTCTCATAGCATGCTTTACCTTCTAATTATGCCTGTGGGTTGTTATTGCTGCAGTGGAAACCAAAAAAGAAGAAGGCTGGTGGAAAAATGAAGTAGTGAGGGTTAAGGTTTTAAATCCCCTCTGCTGTGGGTTAGGTGGCACATGGCTTAGAAAGGTTTGTTTGGGCAGGTATTGGGAGGGAGGGCAGGATGGTGTGGTGAGATGCTTTGTGGCTCACCTGGAAACCATTTCAGAAAGATGTAAAGGGTGACAATTTTCTGCATGCAAAAGGGGCTGAAAATAACTTTTCAGAAAGCAGCCTTGGAAGATGTATTGAACCCTAGGTATGCAGTTTGACTGGAGGAGCACTTGAAGAGTGCAGCACTCCTGAGTGAGGGGTGTGCAAGAACTGTGTACCTGGGTGCTTAATTCTGTGCAGCTGAACTCAGGAAGCCACCACTTCACCTGAATTTGGCCCAGCTGATTCATGCAGCTGTGCAAACTCTTGGTGGCTTTTTGGCCTCTGGAGGCTTCATTATTCCTTTCTTTGTTTCTTTCCTCACATTAAACCAGTAAAAGAACATCTTCCAGCATAGTAGTTTGAGTGGTGAAGTTGAGTTGATGGCTGTGACTCTGACTACCGAAGTTTTTGCTTACTAGGCTTGTGCACAGCACAGCTCCTAGACTTGGCTTGGGGTGATGGTTTTAAGCTGCTTTTGGAAAAGCAACAGCTACCAGCTGCCTGTGGTGTTGTGCAGAGGGGGAAAATGTCCAGTCTTCATGGAGAGAAAAGGGAGCAGCAGTTTCTCTATTCAAACATTGCCATGGCAAAGCTTGGTGCTGCAGTAGGTGATGCACATGTGCCTGCCCACGGGGAACAAGGGCACATACAGATTGTTTCATACAGTTTGGAGATGCTGGCCAGCTTACTGGCCCTTTCCTTCAAGTGGTTTGGGATCACTGTATGGAAAGTTGTTACTGATTTGAGGACAAGGGACTTTGAAAGACCCCGTACTGAGGTGAGTTACTTCCTGACTTGAGAGGGTGATGAAATGAGCTGCCCACAAATCTGCTCAGGGAAGCTCTGATCAAACATTGCCTCACCTGCTATGCCCACAGGATTTCTGCTGCCCTCCTCCCTACAAACACATGCAGGGCTCCAGGGGACCTTGCACCTGTTCTTAGGAGCAATAACATTAAAACCAGCCCCCACTCCAAAAAGTTTTGTCTGGGCAAGAACCAGAGTCCTATCACATCTGCCCTGCCCACTGGCTCCTGGCATCTTGTTGCCTCTCTCACAAGCGAGCTGCACAGCCTTGCTTTTCAGAAAACACTAGTGTTTTGTAATTTTTTTGGCAGCTGGGACAAGTTCTTTGCAACCATCTGAACTTTGCATTTGTTTAAGTAATTTACTGCCGTGTCGCTCAGAGGGGTCATTTGTTCAAAGCTGAATAGCTGCAGGGCTGGAGAATAAACATCAGTCTCCCCACTCTTGCCTCCACAGGGTATTGGCCAGCTGTGGGTGATGCAAGATGAGCTTAGCTTCACCCTGTTTAATGAGTCAATGAACCTTGTATCTCTCCTGACATACAGGGTGACTTCTAAAAAGAAAGCTGGTCACTCTGTCCTGCCCATTCCCCAGGCATCAGGAGCTGTGCCTCCATGCCTGCCCTGCAGTAATGGGGCAGAGAGTTTGGCCTTGGGGTGCCAGGGAAGGACAATGGTTTTGTGGTGGTCTCCAGAAGCTCTGTAACAGTTGGGTGTTTTTATCCTAAATAAAACTGCTTTAGAGATGGTGACAGACAGCACCATTGGGAACTTGCAGGCAGGAGTGGCTCGTGCCAGAACCACAACTGGAGGATCTCTCTTCTTGTTCCCTAGCTGAGACTGATTCCTTCTGGGTCTTGTGGCTCTCCTTGTCTCACTCAGCAGCCTTTAAAATCTGGAGGAAGTCTCTCTTATCCCATTCTCCAGGACAGAAATAAAACCTCTGCTCAGGTCAGGGCTTTTTCTGAGACACAGGGTGAGAGACCAGATGAAACATCTTAATCCATGCAATGGAAATGTCCAACATGTTCACTCTATAGATGTATGATGTTGATGAGAACTCTTAACACTTCCTGGAGGTCAGGCAGCTGTAGGACTGGTGAGGTGTCCTGGTGTTTCACCCCAAAAAGAGCACAACAGTATCTCTCAGAGCACACAGTCCAGACTTCTGTTTGTTTCCAGTTTATAACTAGCAGAGCCCTGGTGATGATGACTTCTGGGATTCACCTGAAGCTAGCAGGCTCTGCTGGGCAGCCATCGCCACAGCTTTGCTGGTGCAGTAGAACTTGCTGGCTGACAAGAGGTGTTTGCCAGGTTGGCAGCCCCTGTGCACCCCAGCCACACTGCAGAGTCCAAACTTGGAGTTATGCTCCATGGCTGAAAAGTGAGAGACTACCTGCCCTGACCACTGCCAGGCTGCTCAACTGATTTGCGTGACAAAAGAATGTTGGGCTTCCCAAAATTATCTTCAGTGCATCTCTAAGGTTTCATTTCCTCGTGGTGGCTGCTTTCTGAGATGCCTACACTTCCACATGCACACAAACACATCTGATGCAACAGCGAGCACCCCAGCAGCCTGGGCTCTTGAGGCCTGGAGCCAGACCTCTGGCTTTTGTTAGAGCAAGCCAAAATTTCTGCTTTGCACTATGCCAGGTAGCACTGCTCTGCTGTCCTGCTCAGGGACCCAAAACGTGCAGTGTACAGCGGGGAGGAACAAACCCAAAGCCTGTACAGCCCTCCTGGCTGGCCAATACTCTTTGCTCACAGCTTCCTTTTGGGCTCATGAAGCAGTGGAATGACAGCATCTTTGCAGGCACCTCTTTGTACCATCTGCAGTATTAGGGCCTATGTGATTTTAGGTTTTCCACATGGTGCAACGCAAAAGCAGGGGCACAACTTTCTTAAGGATGTGTCAAAACAGGGCAGAAAATGCACAGGCCACTTTGGTCCCTGGAAGTGCCTGTAAGATGCCTGTTATGGGCAAAGAAGAATTTGGGAGATGTTGCTGGCTCCTGTGGGATGGCCTTGACAGAGCTGGGGTGTGCACAGATCTCCTCATGCCACCAGTGGCAGGATGAGAGCCCCCACCATAACCTGGGGCTGTGGAAAGAGTCCAGACCACTGGCTGGGTGGGAGCTCAGGCTGCACTGAGTCTTGCTGGGGCAAGAAGGAATCGACCTGAACACTCACCTCATGGAAAACCCCAGAAAAAGTCCCAGATTTTTTTCTAGCAAGACTGAAACCCTAACATGCATAGCACAGCCCCAGCCTGGCACATTGCCCAGCACTGAACGGGCAGGGGATCACCTATCCCCTAGAGCATCCCTCCATGCAAGTTAGTCCAGCCAGCTTTCCTGCTGTCTCCATAGCATGTGCATGTACCTGCAGCACTTGACTCCAGACCTTCAGCCTCCCGCGTGCCAAGAACAGGACCACACTTGAGGAACCCTTGGCTTTGCCAAAGAAAGGATGTTCTGCTCTTGCATGTGGTAAACTGGGGTTTCTGTTCCAGCCTTGATGGGGCTGGTGACTCATGATCCTGCTTTGAAAACTATGGCTGGATTAGCAGTTGTCGTTCTCCCCTGGCCTTTGTGCCTCATTTACCAATTTATTGCCTGATCTGAGGCTTTCTCTTTATTCCCACCAAGACCTTTGTTCCTGTCGTCCCGGCTTGTCTTTTCCTTGACAAATCTCATTTACTTGTTTTGCTCACATTGACTCACATCATACCCTCAATCTTCCAGACAAAACTGAATTTGGGGGCTTCTAAAAACCTTTCTAGGAAAGGAGAGAGGGAGCTGGAGTGCACTTGTCTACCTCCAGGGAGTGTGGGGTGATGTATGGGGCAATGCACTGGCAGGGCTGTCAGCGAGGCTGCTTTGATTGTGTGGGGCTTAGCAGCAACCATCACCAGGCTGGCTGTGCTGAGGAAAACTTGCTATTTTTGTTTCCACCTGTCCCTCTTGTCACGGCCACTGTGGCCGTGGTGGTGAAGTGAACTGTCATTGCATCCTTCAAATTTTCCTGTGTGTAAGGATATGGCAAACCCAAGTTATGATGTGGTTTGGGAAGAGAGGAATAAGGCATTTCTCAAGGGAGTTTTGCAGCCCCTCTTCAAGAGCAGAGCTGCTTGTGTCCAGCCAAAATCATGGTGTGGTTTACTACTTCTGCAGAGTAGGAAAGGGAACAGCACCCAAAGTGCTGCTTCAGAGAGGAAAAACTCACACGATTTTAAGAGAGTAATAAAAAGTTAAGTGCAATGATTCATCTGAGGGGTCTGGTTCCTGCAGAGACAGCAGCAAAAGCCAGCCCATGCTGTCCCCTCTCTCCAGGACTGGACTCCAGGTGTTGGGACTTGTTCCCCATCAATGGCTGAGTCAGGGAGCATGGAGGTGGTTGCTCAGGCTATCATTAGCACCCCAGGGCTTGCCAGGGATGTGCTTCCTACCTCCTACATACCCACACTTGAGGTACCCTACAGTGAACAGAGAACTGGTGCTCTTGCAGTACCTCTTGCAGGGAGGTTGTTGTCCTTGGTCTGGAGCGTTGCCAGTGTTCAGCTGCAGCTGATGAATGAGCTGCTAGGGAGATAAATGTGCCATTTGGTGACTGGCCAGAGCATTATTTACCATTTATGCAGGGAAAGTTTAGCCCTGCACAAGGTGGTGCATGACTGGCATAACCAAAAGTGCAGGGACAGCCAGACCCAAAAGGCAGAGCTGCTGCCTTTGCCTGTAGGAAGTTTCTTTCTGAGCACAGCTGGCAGGGTTGGGACAGCTTGTGCTTCCCAACAGACTGGATCAGAAGCAGTGGGATACTGGATTTGCAAACATGATGCAGGGAAGGAAAGGCCCTTCTGAGCTGGCTTAAAGCTATGAGAGAAGCCAGATGCCCGTGGCAAGTTTTATCAAGATTGTGTTTCAGGTGTCCTTATTTAAAAAAATGTATAATGTCTGAGAAATAAGCTAGGAACTCACCAGACCTACCTGTACTGTTGCTGCTACTACGGTGATCCTCCAGAGTTGCCAGCTCTGTGTAGCTCTGCAGCAGCTGAGCTCAGTGGTGCTGGAGCACACAGGAGCATCTCACAGATGGGAAGGCTGAAGCAAGCAGGAGTGCTGGTGCTCAAGGGCCACTAAACTCGTCCCTCCTGTGTCTCTCTACTCCACTGGGTGGGCTCCTCTGCTGGCTGCTGCTCTAGAGCCAGAGCAGCTGTTGCCTGTCATGGGAGCAAGAGAGTGGAGTTGGGTATTGATATTTCTTAATTAACAGGATTGTCTGAGTTTCTTTACTGGCATCAAAATGTATTCCTCGCATAGCTGTGCTCTCTGCATTGCAAAATGGACACTGCTGCTATTTTTATATGTGTTTTCCCAACTGTTTTTCATTTTTCTGTGCATCTGTTCCTTGCATGATCTTCTGGGTAGCCAGGAGTGAAGATGAAGTAAGAAAAGAGAAAACACTGCAGTTTCTCATTTGGAAAGCCATCTGGAGGCTTTCTCAAAACATTAAGAACCCCCTGAAACTTTGATCTTTTTGCAGTGTTTATGCTGGGCATCCCCTAAAACAGCATCGTCTTAAATCACAGCTCTTTTTGAAACATGCAGGCCAAGCTGTGGTGGTTGGCAGAGACAGCAGGCACAGTAACCAGCACCAGCCTTCCTCCAGAGCCCCTCTGTTTGTCCCACTTTCTCCTTGCTCTTCTCCACCAGCTTCTGCAGGGTGGTATGGAGGCAGACAGAATTGGATGGGATCCATTTAATATTTTGTCCTTGCTCAGAGTGACTCTCTGAAGTGACAATTTGCTCCTGGCAAAAGGAAGAGCTGTGCAATGCAGGGCCTTTCTGTCCATGCACCACGTCCCTGTCCCACACCCCTGCACCCTATCCCAGCATGGATAGAACTGGGCTTTTGCTGGGCACAAGGTGCTGCAAAGCCCTTAAGTTGCCTCTTGTTGGGAAAAGCAACCCCGGCAAGGCTGTGCTACCTCTTTCTGGAAAGAATGGCAAAATTCAGAGGCCTTCCCCTCCCTCTATGTTATTTTTCCCTTGTGACGGTTTTAGATAACAAACAGTATATATGGAGGCTGTGCTACCTCTTTCTGGAAAGAATGGCAAAATTCAGAGGCCTTCTCCCTCCATCTATGTTATTTTTCCCTTGTGACAGTTTTAGATAACAAACAGTATATATGTTATTCCTTCCGTGTGGTGGTGTTTTTTGGCTGGCAGATCTCGACCCCTTGGATGTGTGAGTGAATTGAGCTGCTCCTCATTCCATGCAAGCATTTACCAGAGAAATGGTTTTGTCTCAGGTTCCCTTCAGATACAGGGCATTATTGAGGTGACCTCAGCAGCTGATGGAGAAATGCTCCCACTGAACATGATTCCTGCTCAAAATCACATTCTGGTCTATTTTCTATTCAGAAATTATGATCTTTAATAAATAAAATGCTTAAAACCAATCTCTAGCAAGAGTGATTAAATCATTGCCTTGGTCTCCTTGACTAAATTCAGCCTCCATATATTCAGGAGGCTCCCCTCAGTAATTCCATCCTGGTGATGTGCTGCTGGGGAGCCATTGCAGCAGAGGATGTGGCACAGAGAGGAGCCACTTGGCTCCTTTGTTATGGGGTGGCAGAGATGCTGTTGTGCAGATAAAACTGCATGGCAAGAAAGGCTGAAGAAGCTGTAGGTGGAGATACAGGTTGTATGGCAGTAAACTCTGAAAACTGTAGAGTGCAGGGAAGTTTTGTTTTTAGGCACCAGTGATGACAGCTGGAGAGAAAGTGCTGGACTTTCTCTACAATTCTCTCACCCTCTGACATCTGGTAGAAAGCTATTTCTTCATTCTGTGTTGCTATCCAGGCTTGGACTTCCAACTTAATTCAGAGTGAGTAGGAAACCTAAAAAAAATGCTGAGAGGCGCCTTAGCAGAGCCCCCATCACAGTAAGATCAGAGATGGACTTTTTCTCCCTGCTCTGCTTGATGTTTTTTGGTTTTTTTGGCGAGTGCTGGACTTTCTCTACAATTCTGTCACCCTCTGACATCTGGTAGAAAGCTATTTCTTCATTCTGTGTTGCTATCCAGGCTTGGACTTCCAACTTAATTCAGAGTGAGTAGGAAACCTAAAAAAAATGCTGAGAGGCGCCTTAGCAGAGCCCCCATCACAGTAAGATCAGAGATGGACTTTTTCTCCCTGCTCTGCTTGACGTTTTTTGGGTTTTTTGGCGTTTTTTTGGGTGTTTTTTTTTTTTTTTTGCATTCCCTGTGTGAAGAACACTGTTATGGAGTATGGAGCATGCTCAGGTTGCTTTCTTCTCTTGTCCCTTCAGAGCAGTGCACTAAGTCTGGCTTGTTCCTTTAAGATGAAAGGACAAAGGAAGTAAAGTTCCTCAGCCACAGATCAGGTATAGTGTCTGTCAAACTCGGTTTTTCCCTTGCTGGTATTTCTAGTGCTGGGTTTGGGCTGGTTCATAAGCCAAAGCTTCAATCTAGGCTTTGGTCCCAGAGGAATTCAGCAGTTTAACTTCTTCCTGCCTTGGAGGGCAGGAATAAATCCCATCCTCTGAGTGCCATGCTGTGCAGAGTTCCCCATATTTGGGGTGTTAAGGCAGGAGGATAGCATGTTTCTAACCTCAAGGAAAGAGTTTGGAAAGCACAAGCCATTGGCAGGTTCCACCAGAGTCAGGCGAGTAACTCCAGCTGGAGACAGTGCTAGGCAAGTGCCCAGCAGTTTTTGGAAAATCCCACTCCTTTAAAACTATCTCAGTTGTGGGTGTCTCTGTTCATAATGGAAAATCCTCCAAGCCTTCCCAATCTAAGAGCAGTGAGAAAGCTGTGGTCCCATGGTACAAGAATGCTTAAGGCTGGTGGGGTATGTGCTCCTCTCCATGAAGCATGGCAAGAGCTCAGCCCTGGATGCTGTAAGGCTGCTGGGGGTGAATAGGCTCTGATAAAACTTCTGCTGAGGCTCTCTGTGTCCAAAAGAGCATGGAAGGCTCGCTGTTTGGCTGAAATCTTTTCAATTAACATCAGGCTGTCATGGGCTGCCCTATAAGGTTGTTGAACATGCCCACCTTCATGTGGGCTGGGGAGGGTTTGAAGGTGTCCTTGAGCACGGCACTCCTGTTGGTAGGAAAGCAACCCAACTGTGCAACGTTTAAAGCAGGAAGGAGAAAAGGGGAAACCCTGCTGCTTTGCAAGGAAGGCAGGCTTTCACTGGGCTTTATTTAATTGGACATGATTAATATTCCCTTGTTGCTATAGCTCCTCTGGGGCTCTTCCTCCCTGTCAGGATTTTCATTTAACATGTTTTTAATGCACTCTTTGCATATCTGCTATCACATCTGAAAGTCACCTCTGCAATATAAAACAGGCAGGTGGAGGAGGAGGATGGAGAGGAATGAGCACAGATGCTTTTTCAGCATGCACTGAGTGCTGTCTCTGGAGAAGACCTGCTGGCAGGTATTGCTGGGAAGCTGGGAAGGCTGTGCCACAAGCCAGCAGGCAGGCAGTTGGGAGGATGGCAGGCGCTTCAGCATGTAGCAGTTGGCATCTGGTGCAGGGAATGAGTGGGAGGGGAGGAGGGGAAAAGGCAGCCTGATTTCTCAGAGTTAGCTGCCAGCTTCTTCACCCTCACCACCTTGCCAGCTCTTGGAGTTCAAAGTCGTGAGGCAGCCCATCCTTTGCCTGAAACTATGAGTTGTTGTTACACTATAAAAACATCCTAGTCTCCTCAGCAAGAAAGCACTACTAAATGCTTGGCTCTTTTCAGGGTGGGGGTAAGAGCAGGGTTTCAGGCACTGCTCTGCAAGCAGGTGGGTCAGAAATACAGGGCTGATGAGTGAGAACTGATGCCCTCCCACAGTGGTCATGGGGACTGAGCTGCCACTGCTAGAATGCTGCTTGTCAGCTGTGGAGGCAGCAGAAATTTCAGGCAGTATGTGTTCCATATGGATGTTTTGGTTTGGATGACCCCAACCCAAAAGTCTGGCATGGTGCTCCAAGCAGGGATTGAGTGGGAGAAATGTGGCCTTGCTTCTGTGTTAGTAACACCAACACAAGTTCTGACTGGATTGTAGGTTTGTTTTTACATTAAAATTTGTCTTTGTTCTCAATGAAAGTTAAAGGAAGACAATTAGGGTTTCCAAGAGTTTAGGCCTACCTACCCTATTGTATTTTGTTTCTAAGCAGTAAACACTGCTTGATCAACTGTTCCTGGCTGCTGCCACCTCCTCATCTTATGTTCCTAACACCTGCCAGCTCGGCCAAAATCTGTCAGCAGAAGTCCAAGTGCACTTCCTGACTTGCCAGCCCACCCAAAACATCCTAGCCATCCCAGCTGGCTTTCCTCAACTTTTACACAGTGCTTACCAGATCAGATAAATCTTTCTCTATTGATGACAAGGTGTCTATGTCTATATGGGTCATCTGTGCACACCTTCAAATTATTAGGAAAAACCCATAAATCCCTGTTGGCCACTGGGAGAAAAGGGGTTTCTTGGTAATTCCAGGAACAGTCGAGCATTGCAGCACTCCCCAGTTGGAAGAGATGTGGATGGTCAAAATTGTGACCCCAGCACAGGGTTGTTAACAGTGTCTGTCATCACCCCTTCCCACTCCCTGCCAGCAGAGACAAGTCAGGAGGGCTCTCTACCCCCAAATGGAATGCGTCCCACTTGCACTTGTAAAACTTTTTTGATGTTCCTTCTGTTTCTGTGTGGATCTTTTCACCTTCTTCAATGTGTGCTGTATTTTAGCAGATGCACTTGCATGTTACAAACCACTCTTGCATACGGAACCAAGCAGCACACAATAAAACAGATCTGTTGAGCAGACCCTTGTACCACTAGAGTCCAAGGCAGATTTAGAGAGAGACCAAGAATATCTCAGTGATAAATCTCTTGTCAAAGGATTTGTAGCCACCTGTAAGAAAATCAGTGATAGCCTTATATTTGTCATCGATTTCTGGGCTGAAATACAGAGAGCAAAGACTTGGTTCAAGGAACCATGATGATTACAGTTGTTGACTACATACTGAAAAACAAGCCTATTTGGTCAGTCATTAACCAGAAAGAAGAAAACAGAAGATGGTTTGTTCAAGAGGCAGTTTGTGCTCACTGAGTTGAAACAAATGCCTTTATTTAATTTTGTGAAGTAATTTTCCAAGTAATTAGTTTCATCCTTACCCCTTGTAGTTGTGATATGCTGACAAATATTTTTCCACAGCCAAGGAAATTGCAAATGACTTTTCCATAAAAACTCAGCCGGTCTTCTGGAAATTTTGTTTTGAGAAGAGATGGCAGTTAAGTGAAATGGGTTTCCCCAACCCCTTTCTCCAGTTTTAGCTTGGTTGGACACCACTGCTGGAGACCAGAAGTTTGGTCATTGTGGTTTTAAGAATCTCTGCAGACTTGAGCTTGTGGGATAATGAGTCAGTTTAAGATGGTTGCACCCATCAGAATTACCTACTGCTATTTTTGTCAGAATGTTGAGATGTAGGAAAATATTTGGGGTTTTTCAACCTGAGTGTAACTCCTGCACTGAATAAGGTCTTCTAGTACTGAAGCACTTGAGCATACTCATAGACCCAAGTCTTATTAGTCAAAATATGTAAGGTTATGTTTAGAGTCAAGGATGCAAGAAATATTTATTTCAAAGAAACCTGATTATGGAGCTTTGGAAAACCAGAGTCCCTGTCACAGGGAGGCCACTTGCGGTCCTCTTGATTACAGTCTCTCAATCAGAGCATTCTTAAAGGTAGCCTTGTGTTGAACTGTAGTCTTGCATCAGAGCTCAGGAAAACACAAAGGAAATAACATTTTTGTTACTGAAGACCGTTGCAGGAGGTGATGTGGGGAAGCTGCTTTCACTGAGAAACGTGTGTTGTACGAAAATCATGATTACGGCAAGGAAAATGTTAGTTCTTGCAGGCCAAGCACTGGTGCCACCTTGTCACAGGCAGTCTGTTGAATATTGATTGTCTATTAGCTGAGGCTTCCTATTGATCCCACATATCTGTCTTTTAAAGAAGATTAGATGTGAGCAGCTTTCAATGGAGGAGAGAGCAGAAAAGAAAGGTTGGTTCCAGCACTAGCAGCATTTCTCTGTAAAGATTTTAATGTCCATGATTCTAGGAAACTATTAGTGCTTTAACGCTGCCTCACCTAGAGGCTGGCAAAGACAGGATCTGTGTGTGAAGGGTTTGCAAGATTCCTGTCTTTTTAATTTTTTTTAAGGAGAAAAATTTACAAACAAGACAGTCTCTATTTCTTAAGTCTGTACCAATGTGAAACACAGTCAAAGACAAACATCTTGATCTCTTCCTGACATTTGTGGTGGGGAGTTCAAGGAACAAGTCCAGCCCCATGTCAGCTAACCCTGCAGGGGTGGGCAACTGCTGGTAGCCAGCCAGGATGGATTTGTTCCAATTGCATGATGAGAGAAGGTAGCATGGACAGTGAAGTTTGGGCTCCTTGCTGAGGAAACCCTCCTGCACAGCTTGGCTATGGATGTGTCCCCCACCTCATTCCCCAGCCTTTCCCACTGGCCACACTAACTGCAACCACTGAGTTACCCATCCCCACGTTCCTCCATGCCTGGGGATCTGTAATTAGACAATGACGGCTCTGTAAGGGTGATGAAGATCTATTTTGGGGAAGCAGGTCAGATCTGAGTGTGAGTGTGTTGGATCTGTGTGTGTGTCTGCCACAGCAGAGCCCACGGATGGGCTGACATTTCAGTGCATCCTGTTTACACTGCAGCCCAGACAGCAGGAGAAGTATTTTTAAACAAAAATGCAGATTGCATTGTAATCAACCCATGTTAAGGAAACAAACATTTTTGCCACAATGCAAAACCAAACATTTGCTCAAGATTTAGGATTCCTTTCCCTTAAGCTATCTGCAAAACATAAACTCTGACTTTTTCTCCTTTCTTCCATTGATTTCCTCACCACTGTCCTGTGATACATTAAATGGAGAAATGTTTGTCATAGGTAACAGTTTCACATTTTTGCATTTCATAGCATGCCAGGAATTTGGTTGCTGAGCATTTTGTGTTTTGAAATGTCAGGCGTGTCTGTCTGAATCAACTGACTGCAGCTTGCACTGCGAGCAATGCCTGTATTTTGACAACATCTTTACACCGAAAGAGAGGGGGGAAGAAACCAACAGAAAAGCACAGGCTAAAAATTACCCTGGTTGCTAAAAATACTGAGGACAGGAATAGAGAATACACCACGCTGTTTTTCAGACTCACGTGTGCTTTGAGTTTATTACAGGATTAGAGCTTCCAAACTATGCCAAAGGCTGCGGTTGAGTTTCTATTATAAGTCTGCTTTTTGGCTTCTCCCCCAGACTGTGAAAGGCTTCATATAAGGATGCACATTCCATAGGTAGGAAGCCTTTAGGATGAAGGGGTAGATATAAGGGAGTTGCTTTGCTTTCTCCAGCAAATTTTGAAGTAGGGTGTCTGGAGCAGCCTGGGAGCATCACCCTGCTGTGTGCTCTCCTGGTGGCCACTGGAATGGGGAGCAGCTGCTGTTGGCCACCTTGGCTTGGAAAGAGCTTGTTGTCACTGCAATGAAGGGTGGGTCTTTCTTGTCCCACATTACATCCAAGGCTGTGCAGAGCCTCGATGGCAGAAACACTTGTCTGAAAACTGGGCTTTGTCCTAGTAAACCTTTTTGTCCTACCTTTGTCTTCCTACTGCTGGTGAAGAGGATTGAGAGGCAGGTGGGACAAAAGATCCTTTTGTAGAAGACACTTAATGAGGCATAGAAGTTTATGACAGCATTAGCATTTAACAAAAATCATATAGCAAAAAAACTCCACCCAATCCATTGCTGCTTTTTCATGTGATAGGAATTTGAAAGAATAAAAATTTCAATATGGGTTCCAAGCAGGAATCCTCTTGAGGTACTGCATTGGGCTGATGCTGCCTCATCATACATTCCTGCTTTCCCTTCTTTTTTAATTCTTTCATGTGGTTTTATTCTTCAACATGCAGAATACATTATTTTGGAGAGCTCAATCTATAAAAAGCAACAAGTAAGTTGGAGCCTTGACTCAGCTGGGAGCAGCTCTGCCACTCTGAGTTATCAAGCTCCGTTTGCAGAGTGTGTGCTGGGAAGGAGCAATACCTGAGGGGACTAACCCAGATAATTTAAACAGCACCAGTTCTTTTGCTTCTAGTAACAAGGAATGGCTGCTGCAGGTTGTTACTGTAAAGAACCAAGCAGGCAGACAGGTCCCAAAGCTGCACACAGGGGCCAGCTCGTCACCTGTGCTGGCACCATCGTGTTGCTTGGTCAGGCCACATCTGCTACGCATGACAGAGTCGAAACACCTTGCAGCTGGCAGTAATGATAATAAGGCTAATAAATAGACTGGTTGCTTGTGAAATGATAATTTGTTCCAAAACAGCCCTTATTAATAGCCCATGGATGGCAGTGGCCATCTGGGGCCTAAGCTATGCAAACTGCTACAAGAATTTGCTCTGCAGCTGATGGGGAGCCACAACTGCTGCTGGTTCAGTCCTAGGTAAAATGAGTGTGAAAATGGGGAAATGTTTCTTTGGGGAAATCTATTTCCAGTCAAAATATCTATTTGTTGCCTTGAATATTTCATAACACAGTTACAAAATATGCAGAAAGAATATTGACCCCTAGAGTACAATATGGCTCACTTTGTGAGACTTACTCCCTTCACAAACTTGGCCTGCTTTATTTCTTAATGACATTTTTGAGCTAATTAAAACTCTCCCGTGCAGATAGCTTGCTTTCCAAGCAAGAAGGAAAAAAAAAAAAGGAAAGACAATTCTTTGAAGCCTCCCCCAAAGGTCAAGCAATGCCACAAGCTGTGATGAATGTGTCCATTTATCGCCTCGGGTGTGAGGCTATCCAGAGCTGTGACATTTCCCTGGTAGAAGTCAATAGCAAGTCCTCAGTTTGTAGCACAGTGTGAAATTTGCTGGCTTTTCCTTTTTCCTTCTCCCATTTCTGTTTAAATGATGTGATGGTCTGTAGCAATGCCCATCTCTGTACCAGTGATACCAGCTGGTCTCAGGCATGCAAGAAGCTGCAGAACCATCCCAACAAGACCTGCTCTAGCTGGGAGATGATGGGACTGAGGGACCAGGTCCTGGGAGAGAGCAGATCCAAGTCTGCAGGAACGATTTTCTGCCCAAGCTGCATATTAGCAACAGTCCAGAGCCAGGCCTGCTGTCTTTGTACTCGACCCTCCTTTTCCTCCAGCACAGAGACGCAAATCTGAGTTTGTGCCTGTTGGCCTCCTGCTCACCTGGAACAGTTGTGTGCTGGGATGTCAGGGCTGGATGCACCTGCAGGGGACTTTGGCTTATTTGACCCAGGTGCCTGGGAAGGAAGCCAAACCAGAAGCTGCCTTCATGTGCACATCAAAACTGGTCTGGCTCCATCTGGGGTGGCCCAGACCAATTCTAAGTCCTTGTGACAGGGACACTGTTGGGGGGACCAGACTTCCTCTGAAATAAAACCTTTGAACTGCTTATAGTGCAAGGGCAGCAGCTGCTTTGGTCCACTGATCCATTCCTAGCATGCTGAATGATTGCTAATTATAGCCAGGAGGCAGACCTTTCCCCCTGCCCTGCTGAGCTGTGCTGGCCTCCCAGTGAGCTGCAGGGAAGTTTTACCCCTATCTGTTACCATCAAGTGCCAGGACTTCATCCTAGCACACAGCTGGCTCTGGCTGCTCTCTGCCAGCAAGGGCCTGCTACATTGAAAGTTCTAGTTGCCAAGTTTTAGTTTTAGAAGCAAAGGCTGAAGCTGTGGTGTCCTCCTACACACCCTGCTTCTTCCTGGCTTGTGGCTTTTGGCGTGTCTGAAGAGGATCACAGGGAAGCGATGGCAGAAGGGGAGACCATGTATCCCCACAGCACTGGTGCAGGTGAGGGAGAGGGGAAATTCAGTGGCAAGTGAGTCATGTGGAAGCTAATCCAGAGCTGTTTCACTGCCCTCCCCCCTTCTCTGTACTCTCAGTGACTTTTTTGGGAGATGTTAAAAGATACAAGCTCTTCTATAGCTAAAGTCAAACTGTCTGCCAATAATAGACATGTTCTTTCCCTTTACTTCACCCACGCAGGTTGATCTGTGTTTTTTATTAAAATTTTATGGAAGGCATTCAAACTTATAATGATTGAAAAAAAACCCCAAAAAGACAAACCCCGTTCCTTATGACGTTGTTGTTATATTTGGGAGTTTATTTGGTTCAACTGTATTTTTGGCTTGGCTTAGAAATTTCATGCTTGCCTGGTCTGCTTTTGTTGGCCTTTCTGTGAATATATGCTTTGTAGATAGGGAAAAAAAATAATAACAAAATGTAGTTTCCCCTAAGGGTTCTGAACCAGGTGGAAGAGCCTGTGTTTTGTTCCTAGCAGTGAGAAGTGGGTTAGCTGCTGCAGTGAGCTGGCAGGAGGCAATATCTTGATTTTCCCTTTCTTCTGTGGCTGCTGCCTGTGCCACAGGTGTAGAGAACTGCTTTGGGACACACAGCACCCCTGGGAGTTGTATTCAGAGGGGTGTGAGAGGTGCCTAGGCAGGGAGGACAGGAATGAGAGAAACTGGGGAATGAGGATAGGCAAGTGAAGCAAAAGGGACGAAGATGTGGGTAGGAGGATAAACAAAGAAAAAAAAATGGGGAAGCTGGAGCTGCATACCATGCTTCTAAGGTGAGGCTAATGGAGGTGCCAAGTAGACAAATATATGCAGAGAACTACATATAGACACACCCGCAGATGTACACAGATAAAAATGTCTCTTAGGAGTTTAGAAATTATTTGAGCAAAATGTAGCTCTGTGTGTGTACATCATCTAAGAACAATCGACTTCTGAATTTGGTACTCTTCACTGCTCATATCAGTAGTGATCTATAAACCCAGCACAACAGATCCATTGTTCTCTAAATAGACTCTTATTTTGAGTCTGCATAATTATGGTCTGCAAAAATCAGGAGGCAAAATGTAATTCGTGTTAAGTGAAGTGAATTGTATAGAAAGAGAGGTAAATGGTGTCCTCTAGGGCATGCACTGGAAGAAACTTGACACTTGCAACTCCTTTTAACTCTGGACATTCTGAGGATGAGGTTTCTAATTGCAATGACCACTTTGTAAGGAAAGGACCTATTGGGACATTAGCTGGGCATTATTTTAGTCTTCCCTTCTGAAGTCTGTTCTCTAGCAGCACACCCTTGTTCACCTGAGCATCCCTAGTACCTTTGAATTAGAGAAATTAAAATCACTGGGGGAGAAAAATAGGAAAAAAAGGAAGTGTTAGCCAGGCTGAACACACTTTTCAGATATTCTCTGGTGTTTGCTGACAAGGATTTATGTTAGAAAAAGGTGAAACAAGGAGCCCCAACACTGGTGTGGGGCACAGACTCTGCAGAGGGCCCTACAGTAGAGGCAAAGGCATCCCTCATGGGGTGGGCATGCTACAGCTGACATCCATTCATAATCAAACAACTGCCAGTTCAGTAGCATTTGAGTCCTTTTCATAGGACCTGAGGAATCTCCCAAGCCAGTACTAAATTACCCCTTAAATTTTAAAGGTTTACTATTTATTTCATGTGTCACAGTAGGATGTGGGAACTGCACCAGAGCCCTCAGCAAGCAGGAAAGGAAAGATGGCTTGTACCTTATATCAAGGTCTTATCTGGGGGTAAAAATTGATTGGTATATGCAGTGTGACCTGCAGAGAGCTATGAATGCCCTGAGAAGTTTGATCCCAGTAATTGCAGAGTAAATGCTACAGGAAATGGAAAAATTTTCCGTAAGTTTTCTTCAAGTACTGTGTTCTGGAGTACAGAAATTATGTGTCTTGGGGACTTGGTGGGTTCTTGGTTCTGGACAAATGGTTTCACAGCAGTTCCTGAAGCAAGGACTGGGGCTTAGGGCATACCCCACATCAAGATCCCCTACAGAGAGGGAAGTCAGTATGGAGGTAGAGGTATCATCTGCAGTCGAGTTTGCACTAAAAATTGCTTTGGTTTTCTTTTGTCAGCTTTCTTTCTTTGCAAAGAAACACTCAGATTGAGGACATTCTGTTTTGTTTTGTTTTGTTACAAACCTGAGTTCTGATTCAATACCCACTTCTGTAGAGAAGGAACGCAGTTCTTGGATGATGCCTTTATCTCTTTACCAGCTGAAGGCAGGAGTAAAACACTGAAATTAGACTGGAAATCACAGGGTATTCCTGATGCAGCAGCTGCCTGTTTATCACAAGAAAATATATTAAGAGTTTCAAATAAATATGAAAGACCCTAGTATCTCTAATACTGTACTTTAGGGCTTTTAATGTATTCTTTAAAAATGCTTTTTAATGCCTGTCCAACTCAATCTGTCCCCCTTGTTTTTTTTTTTGGCCATGGGTCAGCATTTTCCTTTGGGCTTGAAAGACTGATGTCACAAGCTGGGCTGCAGCCAGGTGATCAGGTCAGCAAGGCAAAATTCAATCAAGTGGTTTTTTTGGCCGGTGTCACTGTAGCCTGGACAGCCCCTGGAGCCACAGCTGCCTGGCAGCCCTTGTCCCCTGATAAGCTCAGAGCTGATCTGCACACTGTTTTCAGCACCTGTTTAACTCTTTACATGAACTGTGTTCATCTTGGGGATGGGCTTGCCTTGCTCTCCTTGTGCCCACACCAGTGGCTGGCTACCCCCAGTGTGGTGCCCATTTTTGTGCCACCCTTCCCTGGTGTGAGTGCCTGCCAACAGGTATAAGGATGGGGCACTCACTGGTGTTTTCTGGGTAGGTCCTGGCTCTCAGGTGCTCTGTCTCCTGGGCTATCTCACCATCCTTGCCGTCCTTGTGAACTGATGGGGTTGGTGCCATGAGGTGACACAGCTTGATGAGGCTTTGCACAAAGGGCTACTTCTTTTTCTTCATTTTAAACCTGCCACCTTCACTTAATATCCAGAAAAGGTAGCAAAGGGGCTGCGAGGGTCCTGTGGCTCAACAGGTTTCAAAGCAATGCTTTCTTCTGCTGTCAGTGAACAAGTTTTGCTCTCCAGGCTGGCCCTGTTGGGAAAATTAGCTTCTCCTGTTAGTGTCTAAACCAAAGCCAAAGCTGAAAGATGAGACAAGTCGATTTTCCACTGGATGCATCTTAATATTTCATTGCTAGCACTGCACAAGCAGCACTTCCCCTCCATTATATAATGGCATAAGAAGGATGCAGAATCCCAGAAACAGGCATTGTTAATTTACATTTTACAAGTGTTGTTTGTCAAAGACAACCATTGTAATTGCTTGCTTTCCATTTCTAAAATGTGCTAGCAATAAACTGGAAAAAAATAATGGGATACACGTATTTGGCAAGCTCTTTTCGGGGTTTTATATCAGTCCACTGCTGGATCCAATTATAAGCGATTTGAATTTTTCACACAGTGTCTTTCTTCTTAAAAATGTCTCCTTTCAAATCAACCCTCAACATAATTTGTGAAAATGTTCAAGTTGTTTTAAGTTTTCATCCAGAGTTTTTCCTGTAGTGTGAAATTGGATTTTTGTGTTATGTGGAAAACGTTGTTGTTCTTGAAATAAAACTTCTCCAGCAATTCTGTGTAAATGGGTATGTACTGAGCCAGAGCAAAACAGAATTAATTTTTTTTAACATCTTTCTCCTCTGATGCATTGGGATAAAACTGCCAGTCTATATCCAACGGCCCTGTTCTTTGCAGCTTGAGCACTGTCCAGATTCCCCAAATTAATTCCTATGGTTCCCAACAGTGACACTAGAAAGCCAGGAACCTGTGGTGTTGGAAAGCTTCTCTAAGGTTTCAGGGTCTTTCACTTACCAAAAACCCCAGTGGCTGCTGGGATTCTCAGAAGTATTATAGCTTCTTTTACTGAAATAGATGGCACCACTGGAATTGTGCAGTGGGCCACGTGGCTGTTTATCCCAATTCCCTGGGTGTGGCTTGGAGGTCATCGGAAGCATTGCGATCTGCTTATCCTTCTGTTTTCCCTTCTTGGGCAGACTTTAGGTTCTTTTCCTAAAAACTGTGTTTCAATTGAATGAAGCAGCTGTTGCTCATCCTAATTGATTTTAGCTGAAGTTAACAGTGCTAATTATCTTACACTTCCTTCCTATTTTTATCCTCTGCTGCTGAAAACAGAGGAGAAGGCATTGGTGAAAATCCTGCAAGATGGTGAATTTCTGTTCCGTGCGACCAGGGGATTAATAGTATATAGTGTTATTAACTGTAAATCTCGGTCCCTAGGCTGGCTCCACTTCAGCACAGGATTGAATGTTCCCTCTTCCTGCTCAATATTTTCTGCCTAATGCCACCCCACCCGTGTCTGATCCTCTTTTGTACCGGGCTGTCAGGCACGGCAGATGTGTCCAGTGGGCTGCAGGGTGGGGAATGCAGCCAGGCTGCTCCCCTCTGCCCCCGCAGGGCTAGTGCCAGGGTGTCTCTCCAGCCCTGGGCACACAGCACAGCTGCTCTTACCACTTGCCTTGGTAGCCCCTCCATGCAGGTGTGCCCCACAAGGCTGTGCTGCTGTGAAAGCCTGTGCTTCAAGCTGAGCACATTCCTGCTTTACGTTTTTCCTGTCACTGGCAGGTTATATTTTTAAAGGTCACAGAGGCACAGAGTGAAATATGAGCATCCTGCCTGTTGCAGCTCTGGGCGGGAGACCTGTAATTTCTCTCTGGGGAAGGGGAGGAGAAGGGAGAGTTGCAAACTTCCCTTTTAGAAGTGAAACTGCCTGGAAGAGAAAATGCAGGGAAAAGAGAAGAAAAATAACATAGCAAGATTGCAAAATATAGCAGTCCTGAAGAGGCAGTCAGTTCTTGTTCAGCCTTCATTTGCTGATTGATATCACTAGTGCCTCCCAATGGGATATTTCAGTTTCCTACAGCTCTCCCTGCTCATATGCCATGTGTTTCTTCACAATTTATCTTCACAGATGTGGATGCAGAGGCAGTAAAAGGTGAAATACCTTTGCTAAGGTCATGGAGCAGATTTAGGAATTGGGAACAGGTGTTTTCCCTGTTACTTTCTCCTTTTAAGCAGGACAAGGCAATGAATTTTGACCAGAGTCCTTTAGATGGTTTTAGTGGGGCCAACAAAGCAGCTAGAGCTCTGTTAGATACTTATTGCTTCCATTGTGCAGCTTTCTGAGACATTGAAAGAAAAGGTAAGAATAAGGACAGTCCCACAGGCACTAAAAGGACTATCATGTGCACCTGGAAAATACAACCTTGGGCCAAATGTTGCAGGGCTTCCTGCTCCCTCCTGAGCCTCATGCCAAGCAGGACACAGGATCCCATGCAGTACCTGGGGGCTCTGGGCATGGGACATATCCAGCATACACCAAAATATTCCAATGAACAGATTTGGAGGAAAAAAGCTTTGAGTTTTCAGCCTCACAACAGCAGCAGTTTGCAATGTCACAGGCTTGGTCCTTTAACTTAGTCTACAATAATTTAGGAATAATGTTTCAGGGAGTAAAATATATATGTCTGGGAGGAAGGATCACTTCATCAGCTCAAAGGGGATGGCCCATAAACCATGGGCTGTTCTGAAACACATAAAATAAGTGTTCTTTTACGGAAATAGGAGCAAAATGTCTATCATTAAATTAAGCATATTTAATAGAAGTGGCAAAACTTACTCAGAGAGATCAGCCCTTGGTGTAATTCTTCCCTGACCCTATCCCTCAGTTTTGGGGTTTTTTTTGTGTGTGATATTTTTGGTGGTGTTTTCTTTTTAATTCAAAGCTGACACATGTTTTGGGCCACCAGCAAAACTATGATGAAAAGAAGGACAACATGGAGAAACCCGGTTATCAAACTGACCTTTCTTGGCAGAGATTTGGAGTGACAGAGGCTGTAAGAACTGACCCCGTGACTTTGACCAGCTAACCTAAATAACTTGAAACTAGACTTTGTGCACCAGTTAGGGGAGTAAACTTCAGGGCAGCAAAGCCAGCAGGTGCTTTTCAGTTCTGATGTCAAAGCAGCATTCAGGCATCTCATTAAGCACTGGAATATTTTTTGTGTAGTTTCTGGCAGATGTAAGGGAATTTTAAAAATCTAGTTCACAGATACATGGGGAAGTACTCAGGACATTAAACTTAAAAAAAATTAGAGTAGCTTTCTTGTCCTGTATCCCTTGTGACTACAAAAATGTGCATGGGAGAGCAAGAAGAAAGTTGAAATAGGCACCCAAGGTTGTGAGGTTGGTCCCACAGTATCTGTTCCACAGTGTCGACATCAATGACTAAATTACTTTCCCCTTTCTTGTCTGGCTCCTAGTAGTACAAAGGGACCAATATCTGTCTTGAGAGGTCACTTGATGTGGCTTCATACAAAAAAGGGCTGTAAGGACATCAGCAGTGTAGAGGTTTCCACCTTTTGGCATATTTCTGAGTCTGGTTCTTGGAGTTGCAGGAGGGAGAAATGCATGGTTGGAAATTTTGACCGACTCAGTATCTCTGGGCTGTCTTTCATCCCCTCATACTTCACCCTGAGGTTAAAGTCTGTGATTCCACAGTTTGTTGATCAGGTTCTCTTTAAAACAGTGTAAGCTGTAAAGAGTTTTAAAAAGGAGAGAATCTGCCAAGTTGGGCAATGCCTGCAAAGATTTATTTCCTTTTGTCCCTATGTTAAATATTTTCCCTTTCAGTCACTTTCACTGGACTACCAGTGCCAAACAAAAATAATAGGAACACTGCAGGGAAATAACTGGCAATAGTTTGAGTCTTCCTTTACCTTGCACGTGCTGAGCTTAAGAAGCGGTGACTTTCCATCACAGACCTGCTGGCTCTTTCAGTTGGGTTCAGAAACTCATGTAAAGCTCAAAGAAGAATGCATGTCTGGAAGATATAAAACAAGCTGTGGAAAAATGGGAGTGAGGTGGATCATACCCAGCTCTCTATATTTAGAAGTCAAAGTATGTGTGCTCCCCCAGCAGCTGTGAGAAATAATATTGTATGGGAGAAAACCTGGCCTGATGCGTTCCAGCCTGCCTGTGATGGCACTGTGCTTTTGAACAGCTATGGTATAAATTACAGCAGCCCCAAAATTCCATCTATAACCCAGGGACCAGCTGGAAATTAGCAGGATGTACTGAAAAGGTACAGCCATACATTACCAAACCCTAGTCACAGAGGAATGGCTCTGGAGTGGGGGGTAAAAGAATTAAAAAAACCCACAGAGAAGATCACTGATGGCAACAAGTCATCAAATTTCATAACTCTCTGTAAATGTGAATTTTTTATAACATGATAAATTGTATTTGACTAGGCTCCTTGGGGCTAAAGCAGCATCAGGAGCCTTTGTGCCTGCATAAGAATATGGGTTTCTGCAGGATTTAGCCATCAGAGCACCATGGGTCATTAGAGAAGCCACTGTAGGTCTTCAAATATAGTGGAGAACAAATGTTGAGTGGCTTAAAATTAAAAGGGGTAAGCCCTGGGGAAATGAACTGTGTGATAAGGGAGGAATTTAAGACAGTCAGTGCTGGGAAGAGACCTGGAGAGGAGAATTTCCTACCTGCTTGAATGACACTTTACACAGTGACATCTGCCCAGGTAGACCCGTATTTCAGGCAAGTGTTAGAGCACAGATCTCCCTTTTAACTTCAATTTCTTTCATCAGAAACACAAGGCTCTAACAAAATATATTTTGGAGAAAAAGATTTCTGGCATGGAAGAACTGAAGCAAAATTACTTCAATCTTTTATGCCCTCTATTTCTAAAAATATAGATGACTAATCGAAATAATAAAATATTCACATAGTCAGGAATCCGTGTTTACAGTTAATGCTGAATTACATCCAAAGACATTTTAAAATGGGAATTTAATGTGTATCTTTGAACAGAATGAGATTTTTTTTTTTTCTCCATTCACTCCTCAGAGGAGGCGCTTTGGGAAGTCACTTTGGAAAGCCCATCATTGGCAGCCTTGCCAAAAGCCACCATGCAATCCTGGGCAGCACATCCCTCTGTGTCTGCAGAGCACTTCCCATGACAGGAGCAGGCTGCCTCCTGGGATAGCACTGTACCATACCAGTGATTTTGTCAGCATGCTCATTTCCTGCTATCCAAGAACATAAAATAGCATTTTGGGGTTTTTTTGGTAGATGAGAAGGGTTTTATGCCAGGAACTCACCAGAGGAGAGACTGGGAGAAAGAAGTAGGTCTGAGGTCCCTCTCCATCCTGTGTGGCCCCAGGATTGGTGTGAGATGGGAAGGGCTGTGCTGCTGACGGGTCCCAAGCAGAAGGACGAGTACAGCTGGCTCTCCTGAATCAAGTTCCATTTTGGAGCAGAAAACACTGACCTGGTCTTGAAAAGCCTGGGATTTGGCATCCACTTCTGTCCCTGACTAGCTGAATGTCCTTAAGCAAAATGTTTCAGTTCCCCACAACTCAGTTTTCTACCTGAAAAACCTATCTGCCTGAGTTTTGCATTCCCTTGTCGGGGTGAAGGAGTGCCCAGAAAGTACATGTGACTTTAGAGCAGCTAGGCAGGCAGCACTGCCATGGGTCAGCACACCCTGAGGGAGCAAGCTGGCCCAGGACTGCAGATATTGGTGAGCAAGAGCCTCAGGAGGACTCTATAAAATAACATTAATAAAAGGAAAAAAAGGAGTGAGTCTTCTGTGGTGAAAGCATGGTGTCATTTGCTGCGGTTTCCCAAAATTCTGGTACCAAAAGTAGATACTGAGGGACACAGAGCTTTACAAACTACTCAGTGTGCTATTTGAAGAGGTTTGCAAATCTACCCACCTTTCAAAATGTTACATTAGGGTTTCTAGGGTGGTCCATTAATCTAGATTGAAAGTGTGCTCTATCTAGGGAGCAGATGATGATCCAAGGATGAAGTAATCTTCCCTCTTCCTTCTGAGATCCAATATATTTTCTATGAGAAACAGCCTGCTAGGGACTTATTGGACTTTCTCTTTCCCATCTCAGCTTCTAATTTCATAATAATTTTTATATTGTTGGCTTCATAGGCTGACTACCATTCCCTCCCTGCATTATTTTCTTCCCGTTTACCTTTTTTTATTCCACCCATGAATCTAAGACAAACTTTCCAATCCATAATACCTGAGGAGATCTGAAATGAGGTCAGAGAAATTCACCCATCCCTATAGGATAATCCTGCTGCTCTACAGCATTGCTGGATGTACTGCAAATGCTGCAGACACACTTGCAGGACTGATAAGAGAGCTGGGGGTGTATTAAATGGAGACAGTCCATGCACAGGAAAATCAGCAGAAGTCCTGTCTGGCCATCCCCTCTCTGGGAAGAATGGGGTGTTGGACTTCTCTGATTTCCTTGCAGTAAACCTGGAAATGACATTGCTGTAGCAGACCAGTCAGCTGGGTTGTCACACTGCTGCAGGCCAAGGTCATTTAGAAAGTCACCAGTGACTTTCTGGGAATAGCAGCTCTCACCACTTCAAAGGCTCAGGCAGCTGCCACCAGACCTATTTTCCCTTCTTTATGCCGGGCCTTGGTGCTTGCTGCCAAGCATGAAGGAAAATCTGCAAAGTAAGTCAATGTTTGCAGTCTCAGAACATGAAGAATAATTTCCCTCACTGTTGCCAAGGCAGGACTGAAGGCAAGGAGCGGAACAGACTCCCCCCATCCCAAGGACAGCAGCAGGCATCCATCCCTCTTGTTCCTTTGTCAGATGAGCCATCCCCATTCCTGATGATGGGTGTTAAAACCTTCTGGAAACACGATGTTAAAGGACATTTATTAGTATGCTAGCATGGTCCTGTGCATCCCTTAAGAAAAAACACGGCACTGAGGAGAACTTCACATTGCACCCAAGGACGTGCACTGGAGGAAACAGATTTTGATCTTGGATTCAGACACAGAGTTAGGCCTGAGGCTGTCTCAGAGGACCCTGGTAGTTTCCAAAAACTTTCTGAAGGAGACATTTCCATCCACCTTTCGTCATCCCTCCAGGTGACTCAGCCTGACTTAAGTCAAGCTCAGCAGAATCCACCACCCCCTCTTCCTCTTCTGGGTCATGCTTTATCCATATCCTCTTGCTGGGGCAGGTAACACTTCTTGCAAGGACATGGGTTATCCATTCATAACTGTGGTGGGACTCAAAAATAATCCCCCAGAAAAGCCTCTGAGGAGAGGGAGGCTAATGGAAGATCTGGCTTTGAGAACAGTTGTTATAAGTCAGTTCTTAATCACTCTTGGGAGCTGGAGAGTTCTCCCAGGCTTATTTTGGGAAAGTTAAAAAAATCTTTTTCTTCATTTTTTTCTTCCTCCATCCATTTGGATCTGGAGTGTTCACAAGAGGTAAGGCCATTTGGCCAACCAAAAAGCCCTGATGGGGTATACAAATGCATGTTGTTCCCATCCAAGAGACATCACTGGGATCAGGTAGGAAGCTCACCCTGCTCATGCAGGTGCCAAAACATCCTGGCTTCCCTGAGAAGGGGCATGGTTATGAACAAGACAAATGCATAGACACTACATGCAGCTCCTCTGAGTGAAACCAGAGATATTTTCCCCATTTTTGGAGCTGATCTGTGGAGCATGATGCTTCATCTGTTCTGGTGCATGGCCCTGCACAGGTCCAATCTCAGCCGCTGGCCGTTGAGGTGGGATCTGGCACACACAGATGTCACTGGAGCTTGCCAAACCTAAGTGGCACAGACTTGAACGCCAAGCAGAGGAAGGATGGTGGCTGCCATTTGGTTTAGAAAGCAGGATTCTGGTGCAGCAGCTCCACACAGTTGCTCTGATGAGCTATGTGGAAGTGCGTGTGTCAGGAGGAGGAATATACCACTCTTCCCCAAGTAAGGAAAGCTCTTAAGCTCTGAAATGAAGTTCTATGTCAAGCAGTGAAAAGATTAATAATTTCTGCTTTACAGCTGGGCTCAAGATACAATTCTAAACCAGTTTGGTCCAGCATACACTGACTGAGGAAATTACATCAACCAAGTTAAGCCTGAGGTTTGCTTTTTTTAAAAAGGAAGAGCTGTACTTAAACACCACATCCTTACCCCGCTTCTAGTAGCAGGTTAGAGTCACTTTTCTTCAACTCAAATCTGTTCTTGGATCTGTCAGCAAAAGACCCTTTAGCAAATGAACTGGATGACAGTCTTTGGATATGATCCAACCTGCATGTGAAGTTGAATGGAGAATAAATGACACCCTCTTGAGCCAGGGAATGCTGTGGGTGACAGAAAAACACCCTGTGGTAGATGACAACTGTGTTTTCATAACCAAGTCATAACTTTGGGGTCACAGGAGAGGGAAGATGAGACGCTGCAGTGAAACCACAGGGAGGAAGAGCTCTGTGCCCTTGCCCTCAGAGATGCCACTGTGGCTGCACCTCTGGTCACAAGAAACCCAAGAAGATGACAGTGATGTTCAGCACAAAACACTGCACCTCCACAGAGCACCCAGACTCACAGTGAATTTTTGCCCCAGACAGAAGGAAGGTGGTCCCATGTGGAAACTCCAGCCTTACCTGACTATTTTGCACCATTCATACTTCTGGTAGGAAGAAATCTGTACCTGGGACCTGTGTTTGTGCCCCCTACTTCCACTGCTACAGGAAAGAGCATCAAAAGCTGGTTTCTACTTCAAAGCATTTGCTCTGACACTGTCTTGAGTCATCACAGATTTGGGTATTAAAGCATCATAGTTTCCAGTAATAGGTCACAACATATTTACCAATTTTATTAATTTGGACAAAAATAAGATAAAACTTATTTAGCTTTCAGAGTGTATGCACCATGTAAATGCCAAGTGATCTGGGTTTTAAAACAATCTAAAGCTACAAAAAGAAAGGAAGATCATTATTTTTAGCTCTGATTCAATGCACAGCAGCAAGCCCCCTGAATATCATAACAAAGAGCGTGGAATGATGCAGAGGCAGAGAAAAACAGCCTTAGAGAACAAAGCAAAATGAAAAAAAAAAAAAAAAAGAGAACAGGAAACTTCTTAAGCTATTATTGCCTTTGCAGTCTTCTTATCTGGAACTGAGTACAAGAAATAATTGAATTACAGTGTAATAGTTACTCGGTTAATGAGGGCAGACAGGCAATTGCAATATTCCTAGTTTTCTTCCTTCCCTTTCCTGAAAATACTTAAAATAATTGGTAAACAAAGTGGGTTATTTATAAATACAGACAGACTATACATCCCAAACCAGTACAGCTAAGCAGGGAGAATGGAAAAAATTGTTTGCCTGAGATTTGGAGACATTTAAAGGAAAAGCTTCCCTTAAGGAAACAGCCAGCTGTGTACATTCAGAGCTAACTTCACAGCTGGCTGTTAAACACCCAAGCTGCTTTAAAACTCGACTTGGAGATGCTGAATACATAGTTTTAACTCCTAATGAGGTGTTAAGTGGCTCAGTAATTTATTTCCTTCCCAGGGGCTAATGATCATGTCAGAAGGGAAAGGGCAGCTATCAGCCTTGACATTTCGGTGATCCCCATCAGGACTGGTTGAATTATCGCCTCGTTCGCCACAAGGCACTGAGCTCTCCCGGAGTCAGCAGCCCAGTGGGATATATTTTTTTTCCTTATTCACGTTATAGCAGCCTGTGTTATTCCTGGCCAGGGCTAAACACCGCAGGAAGGATGACAAAGAAGTAGCCTGTGCCTGGGGAAGTTTGTCAGGCAATCTCGGGAAGATGAGGAGCTCCCACTGAAAGCCAGAGCTGTGCCAGCTCATTAGCGCTCTGTGGGGAAAGCATCTCCTAATGACATGGGATGCAGCTATTGCTGCCTTTTTTAAGCTTCAGGTTTTCTAACTCAGCACAGGTCAGCTCTAATCAGTGTGGGTTTCAAGCCTCAGCTGCCAGCTGCTTTTGAGCAGAGCCTCTCAGAGCAAAACTGGGAATGGTTTGCAAAGGTTTCCTTTTCTGCTTTTTCAGACCAGCTAAAATCAGGAGGAAGTAAATATTTCATTTCATTTTGATTACTTTATGCCCCTGTAGGTGCTGCTTTGCTAAGGCACAGTCTATTGTGACAAGCAGCAGTGTTTGTGGCCTTGTGTGGCTGCAGAGCTCTCACTTAAATATTCTGCTAGAATTGCTCATTGAGTGAAATGAGGCTAAATCTTAACAATTTCCGT
Organism: Passer montanus; assembly: GCF_014805655.1. NCBI lineage: Eukaryota > Metazoa > Chordata > Aves > Passeriformes > Passeridae > Passer > Passer montanus. Next base: position 7,853,319 of record NW_024367930.1, on the reverse strand, counting down.
GATGAGGCCAATGCAAGAAGTCAGTTGGTCTGCAAGTTGGGAAGCACTGTGAAAAAGTTACCATTTAAGCATACTAATAATGATGAAGTCCAGACAAATTCTTGCTCTTCTGGGGTATTGTTTGGCTCAGTAAAGATGAGCTGTGTGGGCTAACATAGAATCAGAGAATGGTTTGGATGGGAAGGGACCTAAAAGATCAACTAATTCCAGTCCCCTGTTAAACTAAAGGCAGGGACACTTTTCACTAGACCAGGTTGCTCAAAAATCCCTGCCTTGAACAGTGCCATGGTTGGGGCATCCACAACTTCTCTGGCCAACTTCATACATGTGGTAAGGTAAAGGAATGAAGGAATCCTATTGGGCTGACATGACATGTGCTGTGTATGGTCAGGTCTGCAGGTGGACTTTGAAGGTAAATGTGCAAACAAAAGCCAGCTGCCTGGGTCAAGAGCTTGCAGAAAGATGAATATTTAGATAAAAATATATTTTATTATATTTTCTCTTATTATTTTTTTTCTTCTCCTCTTTCTTCTTCCCTATTGCTCATGTCTTGTTTATAACTGTTTTTCAGGAAATGTCCAGTATGAAACATCACTACAGTTCTTGTCTTACAATAAGGTAGCTCTGGTGGAACTGGTGTTAGCTTCAGAGAAAGAAAAATGTGACCCCCTGATTGCCATGGATGAGGTAGGTAGGCTTGCTTTGTGCTGGGTTGTTTGTCAGAGACCTGTGTTTCAACTTCTCCTACAACAAAATCTCTGGCTCGGTGAAGATAAGATCACAGTAAAGGCTTGTCATACCTGTTGTCCAATTATGTCAGTCTACAAAAACAGCTCCAAGTGAATAAAAATAGCTTTGACAGTGTGAATTACAGTGTTCTGTGGTGTGACTAATTTCAGTGCTTGGTGTGATAACTTAGTCTCTGTAACAAGACTATACAATGCCTTGGTAACAGATGTGAAACTCGGAGTTAGGCCCATCATTACTCTTTGTCTTAGCATGTTTTTGAAGTGGACTTTGCCAAATGTCTTTTCCACCCTCCAGTGTAAGCTAGGAGGAGGAATAACATTTTTCCTGCTCTACTATCATGGCCATTTTAAAGTTTTAATTTATATATTTCAATCCACCTGTCCTCCTGCTCCCGCTGCCTTTTGTAGCTGCAGCATAGAGCATCTTTTCCAGAGGACAGGGCCAACTGCTGAATGCATTGCTGGGCTTAAAGGACACTGCTGACAATCCCAGTTCCTGTAAGTCTGTAGGTCATGTTCCTGAGGTCAAGCAGCCTCTTAGAAGCCAGGCAAATGGGACATGGGAAGGGGACCTTTTCCAGCCAAAGAAATACAAGCATGCACGCAGGACCATTAGGCCACTAAAGGCAGCGGGGTTATGCACACACTGCAAAATGAGCAACTCTTGGAAACTTTATTGCATGGAGAGGGAGGTCTCAGCACAGGCAAGATCTTCCAGCTTACTCAGCTATACTGCATGATTTTGAATGAATTCATGAATAATGGCACAGGAAGGGAAGGGTGGTGTGTGGGGTGACCCTTTTTCTTCTACAGAAAAACAAGCACTGCCACAGAACCAGACCAAAGTTCTCCTTGTTTGAACTTCTTCCCCTCACATTCTGCTGGATGGTTAGATGTGAGCACAAATGTTACTGAAGATTCAGCTTAGCTACTTAATCATGGGTTTGCAGCATGCCAGCTTCCAGGGGTATATTCCATTTTTAATTGCCTCTGCACTATTCCTTTGTACTCTGTAATTTGTCACACTGCAGGAGACTGTTTTGCAGTGTCTGTGCTCCATTCTGTTGCATGTCATCTCATCTAAAGTTAAACTCCAAAACAAAATAAATGTTATCCTATCTGTTGAGCATTAGATATTGAATAGGGGGTTTAGCTGAAGTTAGATGCTACAATTCATTCTGACATGGCAAAGGATAAAAGGGATAATGAGAAGTCCTTGCACAGCTAAGCTTTTTATCTAAGAAACCTTGTGGTATATAATTTTATCTTGTTAATATATTAATCTAAGAGTCAGGTGGCCAAGATTTCACAGTCCAGAAATAAAACCATCATGAGCAAGGATTCAAATGCAATATACATCCATGCCACAAGCCATTACAGTACAGTGACACATATTTTCACTGCATACAGAAATACCTATTGATATTGTCTTAAAAATTGGTGATCACAGTCCAGAAATAAAACCATCATGAGCAAGGATTCAAATGCAATATATGTCCATGCCACAAGTCATTACAGTACAGTGACACTTATTTTCACTGCATACAGAAATACCTTTCTATTGATATTGTCTTAAAAATTGGTCAGCTGGCAGGAGAGGGTATTGAAGGAAGAAAATATTTGCTTTGACTCATGCAGGATAAATGCAGTGCCTAAATAGTGTTTCTCAAAACAAATTGCTGTTCCAATTTTCTGTTCTGCCCAGCTTGACTTCACAGGGTTGTCTGTATGTTGCATATGTTCAGGGGCAAGGGGAAAGCCTGGGACAGATCAGGCTCTGAGACTTCAGGCATTTTATTTTATTCTCCAGTTTTTTAGTGGTAAAAAGAGCTTAATGGCACTTCCATTGTAACAAAGGTGCTAAGAGGAAAGATTTCTGTGGTGTTCCTGGAGCATACAGATTAAAAAGTTTGGGGAAAGGACCTCAGCAAATTATTTCCAATCCCACATGGTTAGTTTTTCATTTTTCAGATCTGCTTCTTTTGCATCATGAAGAACAATTGCATCTCAGCAGTTTGTTAATGTGGCTTGGGATCATCAGAATTCTCCAGGAAAATAGCTTCACTGGTCATTTCCCAAAAGGTTTATCCCTGCATGTCCTATCCTGAACATACAGGATATCCAAATATAATGTGTGAAACTTGCTGTTAGAAGAGAGGAGATATTAAATGCTCTGTGTTGTGGCATTCACATTCTCTGAAAAATCCCTTCACCCAGGATTTTTCTCCTGGAAACAGAAAGAAGCCTCAGAGAAAAGGAACACAATTCCTATCTCATTTGCTTCTCCTGTGTGTGCTCATGTGTGGAATGTGTTTGGAGATTGTTTACCCACAGGTGATTGTGTCATTGGATTCTGGTGTGAGTTGTTTTGACTCATTGGCCAACCAGTGCCAAGCTGTGTCGGGACTATGGAGAGAGTCATGAGTTTTCATTATTATCTTCTTAGCATTCTGTAAGTATCCTTTCTGTATTCTTTAGTATAGTACAGTTTAGTATTCTTTAATATAATATAGTATCATAAAATAATAAATTAGCTTTCTGAGAACATGGAGTCAGATTCATCATTCCTCCCTGCCACGAGGGTCCTTGCAAATACAACGCTGTGTGATGCTCTACAACCCCTCTGGCTGTATTCAGAGATTCATGATCCTTTGCTTCATTTGCCTCAGACCTCAGGCTACTGCCCTGCTTGCCACAGTCTGAGAGAGAACCTTCTTAGGGTTTTATGTATGGTGAGAAGAATCATGAGCCATACAGTCCTTGGCCCCACTCAGAAACATTTATGCTCAAATCTTTCAGGCAGTTTACTTTCATTATTATCCATTAGTGTAAAGTAATTTCTTAAATGAAGAGATCAAAACCCTGAAATCTCATCAACAAAGAGACACTGAGGCATCTTTCTTCTTCACATACCTAGCCTTGGGATTATTCCAGTGGCAGTAGGCTGGGCACAGAAGTGAGGAGACAAAGCTCTGAGTGTTTTTTTAATGTCTTCATTAAAAATGAACATATTTTGTTAGCATTCTCTTTTAATGTGTATTTTCACTTTGCTATGAAATCCTAAGTTCTTGGCAATGTGATCCCACTGGAGTATCATTCAGCAAATAACACAAAGCACAGGCTTCTACTGAACTTTCTAGGACTGCACAACTTATACTTTATAGGGATCCTCACTAATATTTAAGGGGATGAAAACTAAAAAAAAACTGAAACAACAGCAAACAAAAAATCTCAAGTTACTCCTCAATAAGAGCTTGAAAAATACTCCATCTGGCTTTTATGAAGTAGATAACCAGGGTCAGTCTGCTGTACAGCTGCTGATAGGAGAAATGTCATGACTGAAAGAATGGCAGCACAGAATCTCTTCCATTATCAGGGACTGTCCCTGTGTGCAGCTTGTGTACTCTCTCAGCTGGATGCACTGTGTTCTCAGTCTCCCCTGAGTCTGACAGGCCACCAGTCTCCCAAAGGCACAAGGTTCTGAGCTACATGGCTCAAGAAACAAGGTGCTGAACAAGAGCAGCAGCCTTCTGGACTCGCTCCTTGTTATGCAGGCACAGCATCAGTTGCCAAGTCAGCTCTGAGCACATCTACTCCCTGCAAAAAAGATTGAAGCTCCTGCTCAAATGACTGCTAAAGTTAAATGGAGCATGGCTGATAGCCCTGAGACCTCAGAAGAGCATGATCTGTTTTATCTCCATCACAATTTTCATTATGAAACAACATTTCAGGGAACAAAATTATTTTGAAGTGGTAGTTCAATTTGATTAGCTTCAACTAGCTTAGCAAGCTGGAGGTGGGGGCATTTCAAGATTAAATACACTAAGTTTTTGTTTACATTTTGGCATGAGGCAAAAATAATGGTAACAGTTCGTCGTTGGGAATCCAAACCCAGCGTTTAAACTTGTGTGCATCTCATCTGTCTCTGTCTCTGAATTCTGATTTATTTTGCCCCCCTAGTCCTTTCCTGACATTTTTAAGCATTAAATGTTAATGTAATTAAGCTCTAATGTGACTGCAGCCTCTAAGAAACACAGCATGCATTTTTTTCATACTCAGAAAGTCTCACAGTAGTGTGGGAATTTCTTCTTTTCCTTCAGTTTCCTCAAGTTTTGGAACCTCTGTTTCCAAAAGTGATGCCAGCAACCAGTGCCTGTGGCCCCAGCACATGATGAGAGTGTGACTATGGAATAAACATTAAAATAAACATTTTAAGCCTGAACACTTGACCAGAGTGTTATATATCATATCATATCAATCATCGTATCATATCATATCCACTGAGACCTGGGCTATCCTACTAATGCAACTAGTCATAATAAATACAACAAAAAAGAATTTTTTTTAGATGCTAACAAATGTAATGACCATGAGCTAGCAAGGACTGTTTCATGCAGTACTGGGCAGAGCTATAATGTGACTTAAGTGTTTGATATATTTTTTCTGAGGGATGGGAAATCCCATTTGTTGCTGCAGATGGAGATCCTTTTGTACTGCTTCTCCTCTGGGCCATGCTCTCCAATGAAGAAAGTGTTTCTCTCCCAATCCCAGAGGTATCTGTCCCTTTCTGTTCCAATGTAATACAATCACACATCATGGTATTTGTGTCTGTAAGAGCAGTAAGTTACGGGAAAACATTCCCCTTGTCAATTATGGTAACCGCTACAAAGTAGTTGGCTGAAGTTAAACCTTCATATAATTGCTAGGGCTTCTAAGCACAAACATCCCCTTCACATAGTAATCATAGCAACAAAAAGCCCTCCAACTTTTTAGTAAGGAAATGTCCTATTGTTTCAATTTGCTGTAATTAAAGCCTGCTCTTCGCATTAGAAAATCAAATTCCATTTACAAGATGAATAATTCCCTTGAGTTCTCTTTGCTTCCATTGTTCTGAAGCGATCGAACTTCTCCCTCTTTGGCTAAGGAAGCCCTGCAGGTTTTTTTTCTCTCTTAAAATCAACCCCATATAACATGCAGAGTGAGAGCAGAATAAGAGCTCTGTGACGTTGCTGGTTGCAACCTGCCTTGTTTCTCCCTTTCCAGAGAAGTACCTCTCCTGCCACAGAAGGTTGCCACAGAGATTCCCTTGACTAGAGAGTCTCTATGCTGGACCATTTCAACAGAGCTTTGGTTCAGAACTTGTGGATTTTATTCTTACAGTATTAACACTATATCTGTTCCTGCAGAATAAGAAACAAATCTTAATTATTTGAGAGCAGATGGATGAGGATCTTTTGTTTGTTTCTTTTTTTATTTTTGATCCAGCTTAGATCACATGTCTTCTTTAACTAAAAATCCCCCAAACCATAGAGCTGTAAGCTACTTTATAGTTGAAAATGGGATGGTAATCCCCATGAATCTGCAAAGAATGGATATGAAACTATCAATGTCATACAACCCTTGCTCTACTCCCTTTTCTCTCTCTCAGCATCTGTGCTCTCTGCAGCTCACCAAATCCTCCCTCAGCTCCTATTTATCACGCCAACAAGTCCAAGACCACCATTTTCTACAAAGTTGCAGCATAGTTTAGGTTGAAAGGCAGATCATCTGGTCTGACCTGCTGGTCCAAGTTACTTTGAAGTGTGCTTCAAATATCTCCAGGGATGGCAATTACTCTGGACTCCTGCACTTGGGCTGCACCACTGTCATGGGCACATTTGCAGGGGAAAGATCACTCAGAATTTTCTGCTGAAATGTAATACATTTCAAGAGTTTAATGCTATTAAAATTACTTCTATTACTCTTAATAGCCAGTCCAGGGTTAGCAGTAATGGATTTTCTACTCTTGTATCCAGGCATTAGGGACTCTCCTCCATCTTAGTAATCCAAGCACTGAATTTGAATCTTAACACAGCTTTAATGCTTCAGAGGCATAGGCAGGTGTCTCTTCCTTGTCAGGGAGAGCAAAAATGCTACAGCAGTGAGCTGGCACAGCCTTATGAGCAGAGATGAAGAGGAGATGAAAGTGGGAGCATGCTGGGGTGCCCAGAGAAATCCTTATGCCATCCAATGCTTCCTCATCCAGCTCAGGCTTTGCTGCTGCTCCTCTGCCACTGCTGGCTCCAGGGCATAAACAGCTCTGAGGATCGGGGTGGATGCCAAGAGAAAGGTGAGTTGGTGGCACAGAAGGTGGGAAGCAAAGCAAATGGTTTCTCCTGGATAATTTACTCTTTGATATTAAATGGACCTAAGTAGAAGTCTCTTGTGTTGACAACATATGAGTCAAGAAGGTGTAAAATTAAGTCAGAGGCACATGGGAAGACATTCTGGAGAGTGTTGGATAGCTTATCTGTGAGCAGTCTCTGGGCTTCGTCCAGAGATTAAAATATGTAAGCATTAAATATCTGACCATACAAAGTGACACACTATGATGAGTGAAGACCCTTACAGTTGATTCCTTTAACAAAATAAATCAGTCAAATATTGCAAGTTTTTCATGCTGTTTTGAAAAAAAAAATCCTTAAAAGTTTGGGGTTTGTTTTTAACAATGAGCTTAGAGCAATTGTTTGGCATCACAAATGTCCAAAACTTTGAGCAAGAGCAACAATGCTAATCAAGGAATTTTTGTTGGGCTATTCCAATTTTCTAATGTGTTTGTTTGTTTGTTTTAAAGCTTAATTTAACATTTAAAACCATGATTATAGTTGATTTTTTATTGCATGTTCTAGCTCTGGAATTTGAAACTTTTTGATGCAATATTTTGGAACATTTTGGTTTAAAAATGTGAGTTAGAGGAAGCACTGTGAAATTCCTGAATCATGTGAAAGAAACCTGTCCTGACCTTTATATAAACAGATGGTTTTTACAGTTTTCTGTTTGGGTGGGGTTTTTCTTGTTTGTTTGTTTGTTTTGTGGTTGTGGTGGTTTTTCCCCATTTGGTTAATGCTAACACAAATTCTTGTCTTGCCTTTTTGTTTTCATGCACCACGCCTGGCCTGATCTCCTGGGAATTTCTAACCCTTCCTGAAATCCAAGGGGAAGAATGTCCCTGCCACTGCTGAGGGACTTGCAAACACTGCAGAGAATTTGTCTCTGGTATCCACTTTGACTTATGATCCTGCAGTGTGTTGGTGGAATGTTTTTGCTGGGCAGTGCATCCAACATTGTCCCTGCCACAGCCTCCACCCAGCAAAACCACATGAAATTCAGAGCTTAATGAAGGACAAAACACAGTGCCTTTCTGATTTGAAGGATTTCTTCTCTAACAATGTTTCTTTCATGACTTTTTCTGGTGATACAGGGTTATCATTGTGCCTTAAACAATGACTAGCTTGAATCCAAAGGAATCTGCAAGTTTGTGTCACCTTATCTAAAAGTATTGAGAAAAGAGAATACAGACAGAGCAAAACTCCTTCCCCACTTCTTTTCAACCTATTACAAAGGTGGTGAGAAGCCTTGAGTGTTTGTCTTTGGAAGAATCAGCCCTTTCAGAATGAGCTGGTGTCAAGATCGATAGATGTGAATGCAGTTTAGTGTCCTTGCCAGCTCTCAGTGTGCATGGCTGCCTGTCCCAAACAGCCCCTGTGAAGGCCACATGCTGATACCCTTTCTCAGAGTGGGCAATCCCCCATCTCCAGCTAGTCACAATCACACTAGAGAGGGCTGGACTCAACAAGGGCAGTGCAGATGGCAGATCCTCATGCACAGAGTGCAAACTGCAGGCTCAGATCCAAAGATCTTGCAGAGCTTCACCAGCAGCCATTAGAAACCTGCAAACTCTGATTGGTGTGGTGGATAATTACTGTATTGAAGTTCTCTAAAATACAGGGAGATCATTGTTGGTTCTCTTTTAACCCGCCTTTCTAAAACCCTTCTGTCCTATATTAGTAGGAGTAACAATGGCAAGCAGTGAGACACCATGAAAAATGTTGCAGGTGAAAACAATAAATAGTAGGAGTGATGACGTGGTTTGGTACAAATCAGTCTCCCCATCCCTGTGCAGCATGGAGGAGACAGTGCATGTAAAAACAACTGCTTGCTTGGTTAGAGTAAGTCTGTTCTCTAAAATACATGGAGACCATTGTTGGTTCTCTTTTAACCCGCCTTTCTAAAACCCTTCTGTCCTATATTAGTAGGAGTAACAATGGCAAGCAGTGAGACACCATGAAAAATGTTGCAGGTGAAAACAATAAATAGTAGGAGTGATGACGTGGTTTGGTACAAATCAGTCTCCCCATCCCTGTGCAGCATAGAGGTGATAATGCATGTAACAACTGCTTGCTTGGTTAGGGTAAGTCATACCTGGCAAATCTAATGGTCTAAGAGGTGAACTGTGTGTGGGCAGCCTCGTGACTTTGCCAAGGCAATGCTGGATGTCAGGCAGACCAAGGGAATCGGCACATCCAAAGTAGGTACCTGACACTGGGAAGCCCAAGACACTAGCCAATGAACAGCACCATGCAGTCAGCCCTAAGTGTCAATCCTAAGTGTGGAGTGAGTTCTCATCCAGTTTGAGATGGCAATATGCTATATAAACTGAAGGAGCAGCAGCTGTCTTCCCAAAGGTGTTTGATTGCAGCAGTTTGCATGTGGTCATGCACAGTCAGAAACAGTCAGAGTCAGCAACAGGCACTTTTGGGATGGGCCTTAGTCAGCTTAAGTGAGTCATTCATCCAACCATTTCTTCGAGTTTGAACCCATGGAGTGTCCCATCTTCCTTCTGTCCTGTTTTAGGAGTCATGCTGGTGGGTTACCAGCATTCCCTCATGTCACTTGGTAGGTATCAGGATAGGGATACCCAGCACCTTTCCGTGTCAGGTGACCAGAACATCCCCTGAGTCAAGGGAGGAGCACCCCACATGCCACAGCTACAACTGCACAGGTTAAAGGAGACGTGATCCATGACGAACACAGGAAGAATGTGGCTCGTTTACTGGCTGGCAAGAATGTGTATGTGTGTGACATGGCTATACGTGATGTGAAGTCAGAATTAATCAACTGCATGCTTCGATCAACTGCATGCTTCGGGACACTTGGGAGAAGGATTAGAACCTGATTTCAGGATATACCTGGTGAGATTACTTTTGAAGCAGGAGGTGCTGGAGCCACTCCTGAGACTGCATGCTTCGATCAACTGCATGCTTTGGGACACTTGGGAGAAGGATTAGAACCTGATTTCAGGATACCTGATGAGATAACTTTTGAAGCTGGAGCCACTCCTGAACCACAGCAAAGTCTGAGTATCCATCACAGGAAAAACAGACATCCTACAACACCCAGAACAGTGTCTGCATAGAAATGACAGCCAACCAATATGTGCTGTGCTGTTTTTGTGGTGAGTCATGGTGGTGAGAACACACCAGGTGAGCAGGAATGAACGGCCTGCAGAGTGTGGGGAGCTCGTGCTCTGACATAATGCAAAAGCTTGTGTAACATGGTGACAGCTATTTTTCCTCACATCTCTTCAAACTTTGAAAAAGTCTCTCCAAAGCGTGTTATTTGGCTGCAACAAAGTTTGGAGATGTGGATGTGACCTCAGCCAAAACTTCACACAGAGTAAAAAGAATACTCTAACATCTTACCTACTTTAAGCCTTCATTTAGGCAGCAAACTCCTCACCCCAGGATTTGCAAGCTTTATTTCTGTCCAATAGAATTTCAAAGTTCCTGTGTTTCCAATTATTAGAGTACATATTATTTGGGATAAGCAAGGAGTAGGATCTAGCCTTGAAATAGTAAGCTCTTCAGGGCTGTGGGATTTGTTTTGGGAGAACTCTGGTTTTTGCAATGTGTATAACATCTGGCAGCAATTCACCAATACTTTGGCATGGTGGTTCTAAGCACCATGTTCTTGAGTGCAGCTGTGTCAATGCACAGCTATCTTCCTAATCATGCTGTTGGGATTAGTGAGATAAGCTAGAAACAGACTTTGGTCTCTACTTAATGGGCCACCCTGATGACTCTTATTTACGTTTTTGAGCCTTTCCTGCCCTATCTGTGACTCAAGTATTCTCAATTTGAATGGATGATGTTGATTTCTCCTCCCTAGGTCTCTACCAAAATTCATCTTATCAATTTTGGAATGTCTCTCTGACCTGTATAGACTTTTGAATGTTGATCCTACCCAACCAAGTCCTTGCAGGCTTTCTGACTCCACCCACAAGCTTTGTAAGTATATGCTCTTCCACGCCCTCTGTCATTAATCAGCTTTTTCTGTCCTAACCTTCAGGTCAGCCATCCCATCAAAGAAAAAAGTGAGTTTGGTACAGCCATGCTGGTGGGGTTTTTTGAACAGATAATTACCTTCCAATGACTTAAAATCCTGGGCCAGGATCCTTCCAGTGATCAAAGCTAGGTTTAGTGGGTCCTGCAGTTTGGTTTTAATTAGCTCAGTGCTGTTCAATTCCAGGTGCTCGGGGCTTGCTTGTGCTCGGGGCTTGCTTGTCCTCTACTGGTCCAGTATTGCTCTGCTGCCCATTCCCCAGATGCTGCTGACCTGAGCTCACCTGTCTCCTCCAAGCAGCCATCCTACTGGACCTGTTCCTAGAGGAAGACCTCTGTACTGTCTTGCTGCTCTTCCTCCTGCATGCCTTCATTTCAATAAAACCTGGCTCTCAGATGGAGAATCACACGAGTCAATCCACCAACAGTGCAGGCCCTCCTGCTTGGCTAAATCAGCAGAGCAGCCTTTTGAATCTTTCTGGGCATTTTCCTTTGTCTTCATGGGAATTGGATCAAGCCTTCACTGAAGGTGTTGTAACAACTAGACAACTTGTGCTGCTTGTCAGGGAGGCTCCTCAGAGAAGTTCAAAGTCTGCTGGGAGTGGCTGAAGCCATTAAACCATTTTAATTGTGGGTACAGGACTTGAAATGTGAGAGACAGATTTTCTCAGGAGAGCATTGCAGAGATGCTAATTTATGCAGTGTGCTATGTTTTGTGTGAAAAGTCTTAATCAAAACATTTTCAAAGTTTGATTAAGAAAATTCTTAATCAAAACATTGTTTCATAAACCTATGACATGATCCTCAACAGAGCTCTGGTTTTATACCGGGGCTCTATCCTCTGCAGATGTCTGAGAATTTGGGAAATTGGGAATCTGGGACTAAGGGAAAGTTTGACTCTACTTTGTGGTTTATTTTCTTCTCAGAAAACAGAATTTTGTACATGAAGGGGAAAAGACAGGAAACAAACATGGCACAAGTAAACCACACAGAGACCTGACTGACCCTCCTTATATCTGAGAAAATTAGGAGAACTAAGAGTCCAGGTTTTACCTATCTGAATAATTTTAGGGTCTGAAACACAACTGTTCAACGAGTAGAGACTAGCCCCTTGTGTTTTTATAACAAAAAACTCCCAACCAAACCCAAAAAAACAAACCAAAAGCAAACCCCCCAAACAGCAGAAGTTATAAGTAATATATAAGTCTGGGCAGAATTGCAGTGGCTGCTACAGCAACTGCAGAATCACTGAGTTAAAAAGCTGTATGCATGAGTTAACTAATGGTCATTGAACTCTTTGAAAAGTAAAAGGTAAACATAAAACGGATTTCTTGCACATTTCTCTAAAATGTGTTAACAAGAAAATTAATTGTGGTAACCTAGTAACTACAGGTAAAGAATAAAATTACAAATTATGCAAGATAGTAATTTATTCAGTTGAGAGGCCGGCGGTCCAACTGCTGATGACCAAAGTGCTGTGTGAAGTGCTGAAAGCTATACTGAACAACCCTTTCCAGCACATTGGTTTATTTCTCCTCTTCTCCGGCTTGGCTCTCGAGGTGCCTAAAATCTCATTGCCTGTATCTTTTCCACAAAAACACGCTTGATGCTTGCCTTTGTGTGGAACCACAGAAAGCTTGCCTCGGGTGAGAGCTTGGAAGCTGGCTCACAAGTCACCAATTCTCACTCTCCTCCATGCCAGATTCACACAGCAGTGATTTGTGGGCATTTTTACTGGAGGCTTGATGGACTAGGCCTCAAAAAAAACATTTGCTGGGTCACAGCTCTACCACATCTCATGTTTCTCATCTGAGAAGTTCAGGAGATACCACCACTGGAGGCCTGGAGTAGGCAAGCTTCTGTAAGCGTGGCCTGAATGAGTCTGCCTGGGGTCAAGGAAGGATGAGAATTTTTAGTTCTTTTCTATCCTTGTGCCCCAAGGGGTATCTGAGTCACTTCAGATGCGGGGCATGAGAATCAAATCCCCACTGCTATCTATGAAAACTGGAAAATGCATCCCACACTCTGCTGGAGATTGTGTTCTCTAGCTTGGGTTCCTTTTATTTCCCTCCAGGATGAGCTGTCCTACTGGTGAGCCAGTGGTTGAGATCTCTGGAAGGGAGAGGTCTGCGTTTCAGACTCAAGCCCAAGCCAAGTCAAGCCCTAATCAAGGTATGAGGATGACTCAGTTCTGCTCACCCTTCTGACTGTATTTCTCCGTAGGATGTGACACCCGTAACCTGGCAACACAGCGCTGGTGACATCACTTTTTTTGCAACAAGTTTGGCAGCTGTATAGAATGCCTTACAGGAAAAAGAGCTCACATCATAGACATTGGATTCCCAAGAAAAAACTCATGTGATTGTGCACTCTGCTGCTCTACCCCTCATCCCTTCCCCAGGGATTTTATTAGAGAGTGGGCTAATTTCAAGTGAATTTGATAGAGGTTAAATGTCTCAAAAACAGAGTTTCTAAAAGAGCCACAAATATTGATGGCCATGTAGAACAGAGATATCCAGATTAGTGACCCCACTGACAGACTAATGGAGACTCAGTTTTATTAATAAAGACCAGAAAATCAAAAAAGAAAAGAGCCACCAAGAATCAGACTTTGTAAGTCCCAGCGCTTATGAAATTGCTAACTCCTACTTGTTATTACTTGTCTTCATAAAAACACTGCCTGTCTTCTCCCTCGGGCATCTGTTACAAGTGTTACTGAAGATGTCCTTGCAGAAAGAAAACAATTATTTTAATAGCTCCCTTTAATAAGGAGGCACTGCAGTTAATCAGCTGCCTTTTTGAGCCCTTGCCCGTTAAGAGCCCAGTGCAGCAGGTCTAAAACACAGGGTGTAAAAACATGATTGCCAAGCCCCCCAAGGCTGTGTGAGAGCTGGAAAAGGCACTGCTATCACATGGTGGGCTGGTAGGAACTGCAACTGCTGCCTGATCACTGAAGGCAAACGCTGTGTTTTTCTGTTGAGTAACATCTTCTGGCTCCTTCTATCCCTCACCATAAAACCCAGTTTATTTGTTTAGAGCCTCTGCAGTGTAGATGAGGGATGTTAAAAGTGTAACAATAGATTAATTGATTCTTTTAATCCAACTTTAAATGCTAAGAAGTAAGGCTTTAAAATCCATTGGCCTGTAGGCTGATTTTTTGCATCAATTATGCCAAAAGGCATTGTTCACCATTACCTGCTCCCACTCCATCAGGGTCAAGCACTTTCACATCATCCTTAAACATTGCATTTATAGGCCTGAAGTACTGCAGAACCTCCTTCAGATGGAAAAGGTTTAGTTTTGTTCTTTCCTCTTTGAAGAATTCCTGCAAGAGGCGTTTGAGACCTCCAGTGCTGGCAAGCAGGTGACACAACCCTTCCCCTGCATTTCTCATTTGGCCAGCTGCTTGCTCTGGTGCCACTCAGCTGTCCAAAAACCTCTTTCCCTACCAGTTTGGGGGGCAGGATGTGAGATGTTCAATTGAGGAGGGCTTTAGACAGTGGCAAAGCAAGTCCAAGATCAATTTGCCCCTCTCTCATTGGGGGCATCCCCCTACACTCCTTCAGGGCAATGACAAAACCATTGTTCTCCAGCTCCTTGCTTTGCAACACTGTCCAGTGAAACACAAAAAGACTCTGAGGGAAGTGTGATGGCTGCTCCCAGGGGCCTTTTGAGGATGTCCCCCCACACCTCTCACTGAGGGAGCCTGCCTGGCCCTGTGAGGTCCTCCCCAGATTCACACCCTCAGAGCAGTGAAACTCAATTTTGCTGTCACTGAGAGGTTTCTAAGCCAGCCCTGGCCAGCAGCCAGCCAGTCAGCAGGCAGCGAGCTGCGGATCCTGAGGAATAAGCCACCCACGGTGTCTCAGAGCCCTCTAAACCTGTTGGGGCTCACGGAGATTCAGGAATCCTGGATTCATGGCCAGGATAGGTGCCAAGCAGACCAGGGAGGCTACCTGCCAGCCAGTGGTCACCAGGAGACCCTGATCAATCCATCTCTTCTTGAATAAATTTACATACACTGAGCTCAGGATTGGATCAAAGATAAAATCTAGTATCTACCTGGGTTTCACAAGATTTATTTTCTGTTGCCTGCACTGGCTATCAATAATATTGCCATTGTTTTTTCAATAATTTACTGACTGAACCTCATTTTAATGGATTGCCTCAAATTAATGGATTGTCTAACACTGATGTCAGGCCAGTTGATTGATCTTTCCTTTGTTTTCTGTTTAACTTTTCAAGACCTTTTCACATTTTTTGGTGCTTTCCTGAAATGTGCCAAAGGTTGACTCAGATCTCAGCAAGCTTCCTGTAACTGCCAACAACAACAAAAAATATGGGTATGGGACTAATGGAATGATAATCTCCTCATTCTCCCCCACAGCCCACATTTCACATTAGCATGAGGTCATACTCAGGATTAGGTGATGGGACACTTGTTGCATCCCTCAGCTGCATCCAGTCTCACAGGTTATTTTGGTGCTGCAGATTCAAGTAATGTTGAGTAGTTGCTGTCAACAGAAAGTGCTGGACAAAAGGGACATCTGTTTTCCTTCTGAAGATGCTCCTGCCTTTTTTTCTGAAACACAGAAAACCTAGTCCTGCCTGCAACGTAGATGATGCCTCAGATGGATTTTGGGGCTTTTCAGCTTCAAAACTTAGTTAATGAGCCTGGATCAATGCAAAACAACGTGCTGTAGAAAGCCAAAGAGTGTGTTCTCCATTGAGATAACAGCTTGTGGAGCTATTACTGTAATAGTACTGCCTCGCAAAGAATACTCATTTCAATGGTTAATTGTTTCCAGCTCTGTGCTGGTATCGTCCCAGCAGGAACAGGCCCAGCATGACTTCTGCTGCATTGGCCGCTGCTATCGCAGCGCACAGAGCGCTTTCCAGCAGACGTGGAAGCATTTAATCACCTAAGCGAGCACTTGCTGCGCTCCAGCAGCCACAGAGAGCCAATGCCCTAATGCAGCCCGTGCCCTGATGCAGCCAGCAGCATTCCCGTAATGATAATTTGCTAACTCCGCTGCTGGGGCGAGCAGAAGGGAAATGCGCGATGCGCAGCCGAGCATCCGGAGCCAGGGTTAAAGCACCCGTGTCTCTGTGCGGTCTGAGAGCCTGGTAAAGCCTGGTGCAGCCTGTGCTCCCTTAAGCACATCACATTCTCCTCGCCAAGAAGCTGAATAAATGTAACTTTTTGTTTCAGGTGGATCCAAATAATTTCCATTCGCTTGCCATGAAAAATACATGTACAAGCTGCTATTGGAAGTGGTTTCATTTTCATTAGAGGGCAAACCAAGAGTCTTGGTGTTGAAAATACATATGTACCACATTCTATGCAGCTAAAACAAACACACAGAGAGACTGTCAGCACCAGGCAGCATCAGGGCACATAGCTGGCATCTGCAATCATATGTTTGCTCTTTCTTTCAATTCCCCCTTCCTTTCAATTACACCCACCAATTATATTTCGATTCATTGACATTGCAGTCACTCCTGTGTGGGCACAGTCAAGCTAGTTTCAAATGAGCTAATTTGGCTACAGATAACATTGCAGACAGTGCAGCATGGGACTGGATGCAGTAGAAACTGGGTAAATATTTCAGTGGCTTAACCAAAATGGGCTGTGGTGGGCTGCTGTGACTCTCAGTGCTCGAACAAACTATGTTAAAGCCAGCTGAGGCACATGGGCAATACACAGCCACGATTTCGGTGCAGAATGAGATTACTCTCAGGCAAGGGCTAGGCATGCTGCAGACCACTACCCTGGCTGAGGCAGATCTAGTATACAGATCTAATGCGTCCAAAAGCATCATTCCGTGGGGAGTTTCAGTTTGTTCAGCACTCTTGTAATTGTTTGCAATGTTAAAAAAACAAAAAACAAACAAACAAACAAAAAACCAAAAACAAACAAAAAAAAAAAGAAAAGGAAAAAATGCAGGCTTTACCCCGATGTATAAAAAGCATAGTGCCTGCAGGAGCACAAAACCAGTGGATATGATTGATGAAGCTTTCATGAGGTCTAAAAACACACGTATGCCCCACAAGATGCAGCGACGAGCCCAGGGAACTTCTGGGACAGTAATGCTGCAAGGAGCGTCTAAGCAAACACCTGAGAGCTCAGCGTCCTTTCCCCTAGGGACGGAAAAAGCACTGGGGACGCTCTTAGTCCCCCTGTGCCCACGCGGGAAGCAGGAGGAGGAGGTCAGCCTTCCTCCTCCTCCTCCTCCGCCGCGGGCGCTGGGGCCGTGTCCCCCCGCCGGGGGCCCCGGTGCCGCGCCCCGCCTCGCCCGGCCGAGGGGCGGGGGCTCCCGCAGAGCTACTACTGCCGCCCGCGGGGAGCGGCGGCTGCGAGCGCCGGGGGCCGGAGCGGGGCCGGGCGGGCAGCGGCTGCGGAGGCTCCTCCTGCGCCGGAGAGCGGCAGTGCCCGAGGAGAAGGAGGAGAAGAAGGAGGAAAGGCGCGGGGGCCCCTGGGCGGGGAGCAGGGTTCCGCCGAGCAGGCGAGCGCGGCGGAGCGGGGTCTGTCCGCAGCTGCCCCGCCGCCGGCCGCCCGCGGAGGTCCATGAGTCGCGGGCGGGCAGCGCCCCGCGCCCGCTCCCCCGGCTCCGGCAGCGGCCCGAGGCGGCGGTGAGATGGGGGGCAGCCTGGGCTGCCACCGCTCCATCCCCCGCGACCCGGCCGACCTGTGCCACAGCCGCAAGTTCAGCGCGGCGTGCAACTTCAGCAACATCCTCGTCAACCAGGAGAGGCTCAACATCAACACGGCCACGGAGGAGGAGCTGATGACCCTGCCCGGGGTCACCCGAGTGGTGGCCCAGAACATCGTGGAGTACCGCGAGTACATCGGCGGCTTCAAGAAAGTGGAGGACCTGGCGCTGGTGAGCGGGGTGGGGGCGGCCAAGCTGGAGCAGGTGAAGTTCGAGATCTGCGTGAGCAGCAAGGGCAGCTCGGCGCAGCACTCGCCCAGCTCCGTGCGCAAGGATCCGGCCTCTGAGCACCACCTGTCCGCCACCAAGATCAACATCAATACGGCCACCCCGGCACAGCTCATGAGCATCCGTGGCATCACTGAGAAGATCGCCAACAGCATTGTGGACTACCGTAAAGAGCATGGGCCCTTCAAAAGTATCGAGGACCTGGTGAGGATGGACTGCATCAATTCCTCCTTTCTGGACAAAATCAGGCACCAGATTTTTGCAGAGCGCTCCAGGCCCCCTTCAACAAATACCAATGGTGGCCTCAACTTCACGGCCAAGCCTCACCCCAGCCCCACCTCTCTAAGCCTCCAGAGTGAGGACTTGGACTTTCCTCCCGGGGGTCCAACCCAGATCATATCCACTCGCCCCTCTGTGGAGATGTTTGGGGGGGTGAGAGATGGCAGACCCGTCTTCAGGGTGGCGACGTGGAACCTGCAGAGCTGCTCCATCGAGAAGGCCAACAACCCAGGCGTGCGGGAGGTCGTGTGCATGACGCTGCTGGAGAACAGGTAAGAGGAAGCACCCGGCCTGCAGGCCCAGCTCCATGCAGGATTGTAGGCTCGTGCCTTTGAGGTTTGGGCACTGTAGAGTCTTGTTGTGATCCTAGTGGGACTCACTGCTTCCCAGGATTACTAAATGTTTCCCACTTCTTGCATGAAACCGTGTTTGAGTCATAACGCTGGGACTGTAGAGGCTGTCCCTGCATAGAGCTGCTGTGACCCTGGATAGCACTGGAGCTCCTGAGGAGGGTGTGTGTGTACACACAGCTGTGCAGGGGGGACTGGGCTGTTGCAGTCACCTTAGGCCTGTTAATGGTTGGTCAAGGATTGTTTCTCCATTAAGAGCCTTTTGAACGTGTCATGGAGAGCTGTTCCTGCCAGAAGCTGGGGGGCAGTAGCAGAAGGGCTGTGTAACAGGTGTGGAATGCCACAGCTCGTCCCACAACGGTGACACAGCTTGTTAATGAGTGGTCATGGGGCATCTCCTGAGCTGGAGGGACTGCTCATCCTTGGGGATGTGAGACATGGAGCACCTGCCTGGGAGGCTGTGCTGTCCTTGTGCCAGGCTTTGTGCCCTGACTGCACTGAGCACTTGGTGCTGTGGCAGACAGGGTGGTACTTCAGGTGTTAATGCAAAGCTGAGAGTTTGGGTTTTGTTTTTTGTGTGTAATTAGGCAAGAGTGCTGGGGATATCTGTCATGCTAAACTTTCTTCTGGACACAGAAATGTAGATTGCAATATGCCATGTGTCAAATCTGTCCCAGCTGATCTGGCATTTAGTTTACAACAGAGGTAAAGTTACTTTTCTCTCTGTCTGTGACTCAGACTTCCAGCAGGAAATGAATATGGGCAGGGGACTCTTGGGCTTCTGCAAAAGGGATGTTGTGGTGAGGGGAAGTGCTCATGATCTGTTATCTCTGTCCTTTTCCAATAATATGCTGAATAACAGCTCTTGTCGGTGTGGTTGCAGAGGTCAGGCATGCGAGCAGGATGGTGACAGTGATATGCAATCCTGTGCTGCACTACGGTATTTGTGGCCAGGGGTACCTCTGCTGTGCACTGCTTGGGAGTATCAATTTCCGATGGTCCCTCATAGGAAACATCTGTCATCTCACAGCCATCACTGTTTGATACCCAAAATGAAGATGGTAGACCAGCAGGGTTATTGAGATGTTACACCGATGGCTTCAGCCTAACATCTGTCAGTGTTCTGCTTCGCTAGTTCAGGTGTCCTGTGCTTTCCTGTGCTTCCCTCTTTGTCTTTACTCTGTCTTGCTCTTTTTTTTTCTTGGTTTTTTTTTTTTTAATTTTCTTTTTTTTTGTGTGTGTTTTGTTTTTTCTTTGTTTGTTTGTTTTGGTAAGGAGGTTTGGAAGAAAAGTGACTTTAGTGATTTATTTATGTTCTTTATATAGTTTTGGTAAGGAGGTTTGGAAGAAAAGTGACTTTAGTGATTTATTTATGTTGTTTGTATATAAGGAATTTTTAAGGACCTCCTCCAGTAAAGTGCTAACTGTCACTTCCACAACTTCAACATTTTGGGGGAAAAAGCTCCAAACAAGATGGCCCACCTATTACAAACACCAGGAAGATGTAGTGGCTTATAAAATAAAGCTGCCTTAGCCCAAGCTGGCCATTGTGTGTGCGGAATGTGGCCCTAGAAATTAGTTCAGTTTTTGCCTTTAGACTGCATGGTGCTCAGTTTCTGTGCAGCTTAGCCAACAGGCACTTAGTTGTGCTGGGTGCTGTAAAATGTCTCCTGGATACTTTGAAGTTTCAAGGGAGCCTGGTAGAGTACTTGTTTTTGTTCTGTTTTATTGCACATATCTGTGTCATCAATCACACAGGGTGAGTACGATGCAATTGTTTTCTGTACTTGATCCAATTTGTGATAATGTGAGAAGCTGGAAAGAATTGAGAGCAATGTGCATCCACAGACAAGCCTGCAAAACTTTCCTGGGAAAATAAATGTGGGAACAGAAAAAAAGCAACACTATGCAGGAAAAATATATACATTGGGAAAAGCCATACTCAGCAACTCAGGGAGAAATTTCCTCTTGCTTGTGTGAGCACTACTGGGGTCAGTGGAGCTTTGCAGCTGTAAAACAGCCTCAGCTGAGGCCAGAAATTGCCTTCATTCTGTTTTTGGACTCCATGGTCTCACTCCCAGCTCAGGTTGTGTACCCTGGGAATGGACAGACTGCCTTGCAAGCTAATCTTTGCCCAGGTAAATCAACTTCAGTAGACAGTCAGCTGGAGAAATTCACCTTTTGCTTCTCCAAGCAAGAATATATCACTGGGGCTCACCAGCTCTTCAGCCTCACAAAATCCATGGGTGTGTTTTCAAGGTGCTCTGTGGGTGTCCCACGTGTGTTGCTCAAGTCCCCAGCTGTGACCCACGCTGGAGGTGGATCTGGAGGCTCTTTGGCCTGACAGTAGGGGCTCTCATGAGCTGTGCTACTGGGCACCTGCTTGCTGCTGCCCTGATGTGCAGGAATAAGTGTGCTCCTTCATGCTGGTTCCTTACAGTCAGGGCTGGTCTCAGGTAGTCCAGGATGCTCTCAGGAGCTGGAGTACTCTCTTGTTGCAGTACATACAGCTGGAAGAGCTGCCTCACCAGGTTTCTTAAGTCCAGAAATAAAGCACAGCAAGTCAAGATTAGTAAAACTGTGATTAAAAGAAGATTAGTAAAACTGCAAAGAATCTAAATTTTATGTATTGGGGACTTTTATGCCAGTTAAAAGGCTTGCTTTGGGCCTTGCCTTGGGGTTTGCTTTTTAAAATTTTGTTGGTTGGTTGGGGTTTTTTGTGTTTTAACGACATGGTCAAGTAGCTTTAAAACCTCTTGGGGTTGTTCTTTCAGGTGTTAACAACAGGGAAAAGTACTGCTTCTTGCCAGGTGAGGCTAGAGGCTGTGCTCCTCCTGTCTTCCAGCCCTTTGCATTGAGGGAACAGTTGTGCAGGAAGGAAAGAAGGCCGGACTTTCATTCAAGCTAAACAAAAAGCAAGAAAATGTCATATTGTAACCTACTGAAGGGAGGAGAGAAAAAAAACCCAAACCTAATTTAAAGTCTCATACTTGTTCCCAGAAGTGCTAAATTTCTGAAGAGCAGTGAAGGGAATGTACACTAAATCAGTAAGCATGACTACTACTGCTAAGCTATTTTGAAATTCATTGCTGTAGTGCAAAAATAATGAAATACAGCAAGGTCCTCACCCTCTTTTCTCATATTACAAGGATCTATGTTTATCACAGTGTTTGAAGTGAAGGAGCGAGGTGTTTTCATTCAGAGGACTAGAGGGTAATTTTAGAAGAGCTTAACATGATGAACGAGGAGGCGAGCATGACACATAATTGGATTGAAGTATCAAGTCTGGGGTGAGTTTGCCCAACCCTGCAGTGTTTCTTGCAGGTGGTGTTCTGAAAATCTGGGATTTATTGACAAAGAGTTGGTCTGTCTTGGGGATGCAGGTCATCCCCTCTATCTGACCTCCATGTCCTCCCCATTCTCAGGGGGAATGAGGGAACTGACTGCTTCTTGTCACCAAAAAAATAAAGAAAAATGTAGGGTAAGAGCAGCATGACTAAAAGGACAAGTTCAGGTCAAAGGCAGCAAGTGTTTTTGTGGAGAATATGTAGCCCCATGTTCCCAACCCCAGAGGATGTTCCCTCTGGACAAGGATGGTGGAAGCACCCTAGAACTGTCTCATACCCCAGGTCCATAGGGAAGGCTACTTTTGCCACTCCTTTTCCACACCTGCCTCAGGCCTGTCCCTCTTTGCCATAAACTGAGCTCGTGGCTCCTGTGACACCCTGTGACTGCTTTCTGTGGCTGTCAGGGTGCCAGCTGGATGACCCCATGAAGAAGTGTGGGGCAGGCATGAGCAGCACCAACAGACAGGGGCACTGTAAAGGTGTGGCTTTGTGCTTCAAAGGCTGCAAGTAGCCAAGGGCAGTGGTCAGCTGTGCACCTTCCCCAGCATGGCTTCTGGTGGAGGTTTTCCAACTGGTTTTCACGATGCTTTGTAATGCTGAGCAGCAACTTTGTGAAGACCTCTTAACTTTTTTTTTTTTTTTTTTTGGAAGCACACTTTGCAGTTGACTGAATGAAAATTGATAGGGGGTATGAAGGCCAGAACTTGTACTCTATCTGAAGGAGGGGGACCATGTGTCAAGATGATGGTGGGTCCAAAGGTCCACAGAGCCCAGCTCCTCTTCCTTTCAGATGTCAAGCAGTTCAAGCTGTTGTTTCCTGCTGCTGCTTTCTTTGGGCAGCTTCTTGGTGTGGTTACATCTTCTACATGCAAAAAGTGTAAGTAATAAAGCCTTAACACTTGTCACAAAAACTGCCAAACCACAGAAGAGCTCAGGTTGAAAGTGACCTGAGAATATCATCTGACCCAGCCTTTCCTGGGGAGGGGAGCCTGGATGAAATTATCTATCCCTGTGTCCAATCACACAGGCTAGAGGTTTGAAAACCTCTAGCAATGTGGTTCTTCTGCATCCCTAGGAGGTTGTTCCAGTGATTGACTCTTTTCACTTTAAAAAAAAGTTATAACTTGCATGTCCGTAGAGTAACAAACACAAATAGCAGTATAAGGTTTGTACTTAGCACTGTTTTTTTTTTCTTGGCACGGACAGCAAGCCTTAGGAACATGTCAGTCCTTTTTTCTTCTCAAGGTTTGTAACTGGTGAGCTGTTTTCAGTTTGGTTAGACAGAAACATAGAGGTCTCTCAAAGGCAAGAAATTAATCTCAATTTCTGTGTCTGGGACTTAAATCAGTGTTCCAGCTGGGGGAACAGTAGGTAAACCTCAGCCCAAAATTGCTTCCTGGGAGGCAGTGGGTGGACAGGTAAGCCCTGGGTAACCCTTGCTGTGCCACTATGCTTGAAAGTTCCTCTTCTTAGCCTTACCTGCCCCAGGAGACATTAAGCACATCCTCTTGACACCTAATAAAAAAAGAGCTTTCTGAGCTAACCTCTGAAGCAGCCTCTTCCTATTAAGACAGGAGGAGAAGTTAATCTTGCTCCGGCCCCTGCACTAGGTGCTGGAGGCAGGAGAACCACTTTTCCCATTGTTCCCCTCCACTAAATAACAGGGTGGGACTTTTACTTTCCAGTCTCTTGGTCTGGGCTGAGAGGTGTGGTTTTACAAGGGGCAGCTCTTTGCTACTGGGCCTTGTTAACTTACTTGTGAAGGGGTATGGTGTGGTACTTTGCCTCCTGGGAAGTATTGGGTTTCCCATCAGGACAATGGAAAAAGGTTACACCCTCATAGAGCAGACATCATGTAATTTATCATGGTTGTACTTGCACACTTGCTTGCACACTTCAGAGGCTCATCACCAGCTTGTATTTGTTGTTTCTGTGCTGTTGCTGAAGCTCCCAGTGGTTGGTAAAAGCCCTGAGGTGCATCTGTTTTATATCTCTTTCTTTGTAAAGCTACGTGGTTTTTCCTCCATTGGGTTAGCCTGGAGCCTTGCCAAGAATAATTCCCCTGCAAGAAAAGATCAGGAAAGAGGGCCTGGCTCGAGTAACCCAACCATGCTAATAAGTCTTAAACAGCAGAAGAACAAATACACCCTCTTCTCCTTATGTAATAGAGAGGAAATCCTGCCTTCTTTAACTTCAGAGAAAACTTAAGAAAAAAAGGAATTGTTAGATGATATCATTTATGTGCACTTCACAAAGGATTTGAATGAGCAGTAGAAAAAATGAAGCATATAAAGCCACCATTAATTTGCACTTTCTGATACCTCAGAGGACAAAAAAGTGGGGTGATGGAAGAGCTGTTGTTTTGGGGATTGGCTTTTTTGTTGGTTTTTTTTTTGGCCTTCACCTGCATGAGATCAATGATATTTTACCTACTGGAGACTAGTGGGAGCCTTGAACTGCCTTCTGCATACCATCTGGCATGGGAAATAGCAGATCACACCCCGAGATATGTATTTTCCAGTGAAATAAAACTCGAACTGCCTTCTGCATACCATCTGGCATGGGAAAGCAGCAGATCACACCTCGAGATTTGTATTTTCCAGTGAAATAAAACCCAACTGATTTACTCCTGTTCAGGATTTGGCCCATTCCTTTGCCTGTGTAAAATCAGATTAATCTCCCAAGCTTAATGCTGAAGAGCACTGCCTTCTCCCTGGGGATTAGGGCTCCTCTGAGGTACTGCTCCCATCTTGGATAGGGATTCCAGCCCCTTCAGGAGGACTGCTGCTGGGGGAGCAGGTGATATCAGTTTCAAATTAATAAAATAAAATTAATTTAATTCAAATTCCAAACTTTTGCTTCATGTGGATGCAGTACTGAGCCCCTCTACGAGGTACAAGGGCACCACCTGCACCTCCTGAAGGAGGTGGGTTGCTTGTTTGAGTTACTTTGCAACTCCCGGGTTTTTGCAGAAGAGATCAAAAGCAGTGGGTGGACTTGCAGCAAGACTGTGGAGGGTGTACGCCATCCCTGTGGCCAGACACTTGGAGAAGGCATCTGGAGCCACGTGCTCTGCAGGAGATCTCAGGGGTGAATGCACTGAGCTAGCTGCTTGATCTCTGTTGCCACAGCCCCCACAGCTTTCCTTCCTCAGACATGACATAGGAATGTAGGACAGGCCCTTGAAATTACCCCCGAGTAGCCTTTCGAGGGATTTTCTGTTTTAAAGGGAGATCTGGGCATTGTTTTAACTTTGCACAACTGCAGTTTCAGCGTATTTCCTGAACATTCAAGAGCTGTATCCAACCAGTCATTTTTATCTGCTTTAAAGTTGAGAATGTGGCTGAAAAAAAAGTATAGTTAAAGGCTGGTTTATCCATATAAAATAAACATTATTCTTCTCCTTTTTAAAATTATAACCATGCCCTGCCACTGTTACTTGTGCCATAAAGCTTGACTAAAATGAAACA
Source organism: Passer montanus (assembly GCF_014805655.1). Taxonomy (NCBI): domain Eukaryota; kingdom Metazoa; phylum Chordata; class Aves; order Passeriformes; family Passeridae; genus Passer; species Passer montanus. Next base: position 7,828,023 of record NW_024367930.1, on the reverse strand, counting down.
GATTAGTGGGGAAAGAGTTTATTCATATGTTTTTCTTTTCTCCCAACATGTCTAATTGATACATCTGGCAGCACTTAATGGCCACATAGTTTCAATCCATGCCTGCTTGACTATTTTGCACATGTTATTTTGTGTCACTGGATTCATGTTTCACAGTGCAGGTATTTTGGTGAACCAGAGCTGCCAGCTTATTCCTGTAGATCCTGCAATGTTTACTTTATTCCATGTGGCAAAGATTAAACGGGTTGGCTGATTTATGGTAATAAATTGGTGAATTATTAAGTGATGTTGTACTGCCTGTTCCCGAATCACAAGCAGAGGCCACAAGGCTATAGCCTCATTTTGCTTGACTTCTCAGAAATCTTATGCCACATGGCTGTAGGAGACAGACTAGGTATGTACAGGGTTTTGTCCTCTAAGCAGAAATATTTAATGCTTCGTGATTTTTTTTCTGTGGTTTGGGAACTTGCAGTACAGCTGCAGGAAGGGTGGTTTTCTAACTTTGTCTTTGAAAAGAGCAATAGGACCATTTCCATTTCTTACTGGGAAAGAAGAACCAAGGGACTGCTAAGTTCCTGACAAGGTGCAAGCAAAAACTTGGTCATTTGCTGTTAACTAGGGGAAAACACGGTCTCTCAACCAAGTGTTGGTCTAGCACACTGTGAACATGGGTCTCCAGCAGTGTTAAACAGGGACACAATCTGAGACACAATCAGTTTTTTTTTCAGATTTAGCTGTATCCTTCTTGATGGAGTTGAGCTTCAGTGTGTTCCCTACAGCTTCGTTGTTAGGAGGACCCTGCTTCTTTAGCCTTTAATTAATGTTTCTTTGGGAACATGATTTCAAGAGTTGGCTGGATGAGCAGAGAAGAGGTGATAGGTCATAGATTACAGTGTGCATGTAACTTTATTTTTAATTCACATTGTTCTTTATTGTAATGCAAGTGTAAGCTGACAGATGGAAGCACAGTGTCCTTACTGAAATAATTACAATATGCTGCAGTAATTTCTTAACACTATTATATGGTGTGGTGATGGAGACAAGAACCATGGCACATTAATAATAACAGTGCTTAAAAATAGGAACACAATAGCTTCTTCACTTCCAGATTTTTTTTTTCATTATTATTTTGCAGAGGTACTGTGCTTTGTTTGAGTAATAGCTGGCGATGCCCATTGATTTATCAAAGAGTAAAAGTGCATGATGGCTTTGGTGAGGGGAGGGGTAGACATACCAGAGACCTCCTTTCTCATGTTTGTCCTCTCCTTCATCTCAGGCTGGGTGCTCTACGGTGGATTCTAAAATGCCTTGTAAGGTGCCAAGAGCATAGTGGGCATCATATCAGTGGTAGATAAATATGAAGGGAATATGTAGCTGTGGTAAAAAAGGATATTTTCTGTCAATAAACTGTTTAATCTCACCCCTGGCATATACAGCATATCCATGTCCTGGTCAGACCATGTGAGATTTTCAAATGGCACGAGTGTTTTGAACTGCTCGGTCACCGGCAGGGAGGCTCCGTGCCGCTGACCTCCTTTCCCTCCCTGCTGCTGGGGGTTTGTGCAGGAAGGAGCCTGGTGTCAGCACCAAGCTGTTATTTTCAGTGCCTCTGGTAAAATTATTAGAGGCCATTGAGCAGGAGAGAAATAAGTTTACCCTGCATGTGCCCCATATGCGTGCATGTTCCAAAAGTTCAACTGTGTATAGAAGTATAATTTAAAAAACGATTGATTCCTATGGAAAAATACTTCTGGGGTTACACTGTCGTGTGTGCTAGGGATGGCTGAGAACACTGTGGATGCTGGCTGTGCACTGTGAGTGCGGTGGAATTAATGCAGCCTGCTTGTGCAGAATGGATTGGAAGCCCTCTGACTGAGGCCGTCTGGAAGGGAGCCTCATGGCTGTGCAGGCTGTCTGTCTGTTCTGTCCCTGTGTCTGTCACGGAGCTGGGGGGAGAGCGCAGTAATGCCCTTATGCTCTTTGTGGTGAAAATCCCAATGGGCAAGGCTGTACCTGGGAGCAGCTCTCCCCGTAGACTTATGGATGCGGGTAATGAGGAGCAACCAGAAAATTTCCTTTTCCTTCTGCGTGACTATTTTGCTCCCTGTTTTTAGAGGTGTTTCAGGTAATGTGATTAATCTCCTGTGCAAATTTAGCTACAACAGCTGTCCGAGCCATTCACAGCTGAGCGGGTTTTTAATGGGTTACTGAAGAGCTAATTGATCAGCTCTGCTCCGGCTGCGTGAGGCAGTGCCAGCCTTCCTGCCCTCAATCCCCCGTGCTTGCTGCACGCCGGTCCTGCAGAGCCGCCCTTCCCTCCGCTTCACGAGGCGGGAGAATAAAAAAGCTGCTGCTTTTGCCTTCAGACTTATCCTCCACTCCTCGGTATTTATAGCTCCGCCGCTCCCCTGCGCTTCCGTGCCGCTGTGTCGGTCACAGCCCTGCGGTGCGGAGGCGCTCGGCTGCCCGGGGCTTGCTCCAGGCTCCCTTGAGGTAATTGCCGGTCAGTGCCCGCTCTCCAGCTCAGGCTTGGCTGGAGTAAAGATTAGCCACCTTTCTGCCAAAGTGGAAGCAGCGTGCTGTTGGATACGCGCTGGATGTTAACTTAGAAACCTTATATTTGGTTTCTTTATTTATTCTATTTAAACAAATAAGACCAAGTGTGGTTCCGTCTCAATGCCTCTGAGTTGCAGGGTGTTGTGTCAAAAGCAGGTCTTAATTAGGTGTTGAAAAATGAACTGTCAGGCAAGTTTTCCTTTCATACATGCAAGGCAAGTTCTTCGGGTTTGCTGTCAAACCTACTGCCTGTAGAATGTTAAATGACTGCCTTACTCCTCCTTTTTTCTCCTTCTAAGCAGGCAGAAACATGGAACAGTGTGAACCCCTGTCAGGGAGGATAGTCTTAGCTGGGAACAACCCATGTGACTTATTTTAAAACAGTCTGCTTTTCTAACAGGGCAGGAAATTTCCAGTGGTAATCCCATTTTAAGCTAATATGGGCAGATACTGCTCTTCCACTGGACACAGTGATGGGGTCCCTTTCTGTAAGGATTGCCTTAGGAAATCCTTGAGTTATTCCCTCTTGTGATGTGTGGGGCTGATGGTGGTGTGGCACATATCAGCACCACAATACACAGGAGGGGAAGTACACTGTGTCTGCAAGAGATTCTGCCCCCATACACAAAACACCAGAGCTGCTGGTGAATTAAGAGCTAAAATAAGTGCTATTACCAAGAAAATGCTGCAGTGATACCTGACTACCCTTTGCAACCTTTATTCTGCCTGGCCCAACTTTTCCTATGATTCTGGCAGCAATGACAGTGCAAATTTTGGCTATCTGTCTATATCTTCCTGCTAGTCCTTTGTACAGCTCTTTCCAGTATCTCTAGCTGTGTTTACAGTCCCCTTTCATAATTCATGGAGACTACCAGCTGCCTACTGCCATCCCTGTCGTCTGCTCTCCTGAGAACATGGCATCGAGCAATAAGCAGCGTGTGGCCTGGGTGAGGGCAAAGGGGTCAGTACTGCTGGCAGATAGCACAGAGGTACTTCCAGCACATCCCAGAGGGATCTCCTGGTGAAGATTACCCATTGGTTACCAAGAAACCCCTACAATGTCTTGTTTTTATTGCCTCTGAGTTCTCTAGTGCAAAGCAGTGCTGCACGAAAGGAAGCCACAACTTAAAGGACTAGATATAGTTTCAGTCATCAGCTCCTGGATATAGACACAGATAGATATTTCAACCATGTTGACTCTGGGCTGTTGTCAGGAAAAGTTCTGAAAGCATTGCTGCTGGATGGAAGCTGTGCAAAAGCCACCTCCAAGGATGTGGTGTTTTCCATTTCTATTTTAAACTGAGAGCACTTGGACTTGGCTGAATTTTGACTTGCTTCTCTATCAATTTTTCCGGGTTTTTTTTTTTTGTTTTCTGTGTGTGTGCAGCAGATCTTTTGAGGAGCTGGATGCAAGGATGATGGTGACCTATATTGCCCAGCTGAGCTCTGAAATCTGGCAAAAAGAAACTGAAAGTAAGAAACTGGGCAGATATCTATAGGTTGAAAAGAAATTGCCTCATAAACTTGCTTCTGTCTTTGACCTTATATATGAAGCTTGCTCTTGCAACCTGAACATGAGTCCCCTTTCCATGTCCTCTTTCCACCCCTCCTGAATCTAAAGCCTTTTCACTGGTTTTACTTGGCTTTTTGGTATGTTAAAGTCTTGCCATACCTTGAACACTTCCAGTTATCTCAAATGCTGCTTGATCAATGCTTTGCTTTCACACCATGAGGGTTGAATGAAATCATCTCTCACCTACAAGGCTGAGGACTTCAGTTTCCTTGGATCATCTGTAATACTTTCCCCAAATCATTCCAATGCCATCTTTTTGCTCCAAGATGTGCTGCAGCATTTCTTTCTCTGCTGAGGCCTCTTGCCAGGCAGTTTGAAAATCAGTGCCTTTTAAGATATATCAAGTTTCAGGCAAAAGCTGCCTGAAAACTGCAGCCTTGCCTTTTATGTCTCGGGCTGTTAGGAATTCTTGCAATTAGAGGAGGCTCTTGTACCATTGCTTTAAAGGAAAAAAGTATTTATGTTTTCTATTTCTGTTCCTCAGAGGTACTAAAAGCTCTGCAGAGAAATAGTTAGCTTCCTGACGTGTTGGATGTGGTATAATTTTTAACTTCTTAAAGAGTTTTAAAGGAGTTTGTATGTACATTAGGCACTTGGCAGTGTGAGTACTCAGTGGTTTTTCCTATCTGATTATGCTGTGGGGGTGCATCCTGCACTGACAGTTTATGGTTCCTCTTCCATATGCATCCTATCTTCCTGAAGATAGTGTTGGAGATGTCAGCTCTGTGAGGAGAGACTGATGAATTTATGTCAAAAGAATCTTTTTTGTCTAGCAGCTCTTCAGCACAGCACTCTGCTCAGAATATCTCTTAAAAATAGAAAGTACTGGAGGAATATCAGCTTTGTCATGGTGGTGTCATTTATCAAATTGATTTGGCTAATCCCTGGTATTAGTGGGAGAAAGCCTGAGTTGCCCACACAAGGTTCCCTGTGCCGCAGTTTTTAGAGTGCTTAGTGATAGATTTTGGATTATTGTTTTGGAGTCTACAGCCAGACCAGCACAAAGTGTGTGTACTCACTTAACTCGTACCTAAGTGTGTTTTTCAGTAGGAATGTAACTGTGATGGTCTGAAAACTTCAGTTCTTCTGGAGATGAGATTTCCTTGTGTATTTATCTGCTACAGGCCAATTTCATGTTATCAAGGAGCAAGGGTCATACAACAGCATAAATACAGCATCCAAAAAAAGCACAGAGATTGTTGCTTCCCTTTTTTGTTACTCCCTGTGCTTGGCTCAAGTTTCATCTCCCAGGTCTGCTCCTCAAAACTGGGATGTTCTTGGAAATGCTGTCATATCTAGAAGTTTTTTCTCACTGAATTGGTGGTTAAATTTTGCCCTTTTTTTCATCCTCCTGAGCACTTCATCCAATCAAACACTTCTGCATGTTTCCATGTCACCCTATTTTTATGTCTTGTTTTCCATACTGGCATTTTGCCTTATGGGTGCAATGAAAAATGGCAAGATATATTTTAGTACCGTGTTATTGCCCATAGGTATTAAATTACTGGGTTGATTGTTTTTATAGGCTGTTTTTATAGCACAACTTTAGGAGGCAGGCAGTCAGTCATGCTAACAAAGTCTGTGTGAGGCACACCTCTTCAAATAATCTGGAATGATTTCCATGGAGCAATGATTACTTCCTTCTCAGAATAATCAAGAAACAGGAGTGGGATCAGCATTGTTAAAGGTTTATAATTTCTCCTCCATGGCCTTTGTAAACCTGCAGGTTGTAAACACCATTGAGAAGAATCACTGGTGCCCTCTTTGTGTTGCCTTGTGTCCAGGGCTCAGCATTCAATGTTCTTGCTCCTTTTCTCTGGTGGTGTCTGCTGTCAGCTTCACCATTTCCCCAAAACACTGTTTTTGGAGTGTTACCACCTGCTCAAGCTTGAGAAGATCAGTGGCAAGCTGGAGGCATGTATGGCATGGCAGTGGGGGCCAGGGCATCAGGGAGAACCCATGGGGAACATCTTCATGAGCATCCACATAATCCTATTTCATGCCCTGCATGTAGTTTGTTAAGAGCTTGTTTGACTTGGAGCTTGTTAAGAGTTTGCCTTGGATCTTGTTACAAAACATGCAGATCATATCAAAAGCTGCACAAGACATAATTTTGTACCAGTATGTGCATCCAATCAAGCACTATTTCCTCCTGTTTTCCCTTTCCAAGATACATTTGCACTTCAGCTCCGATGTTTGGAGAGCTCTGGGTCTGCATAAAGCAGACTTTCTCATTCCCACAGAAGTCTGGTACTTCTAAGACTGTTTTGTGCCGAAGCCCCTGACCTAAATAAGGTTAAGGATCTGGGCTACACAATTAGCACCCAATGCCAAGAAAGGAAAAGCTAAGCTTGAGCCACCATTCTCCACTTGGCCAGGGCTGGTCTGCATAGGGGGCTCTGTAGTCCTCTTGCATCCTTATGCTGTAAAGGCCATTCTTATGTCCAGACGTCTCCGAGCCTGGCACTCAGGGGTCCGCTGTGACTGAGAAGCTTTCAAAACTCCTTCCTGCATGTCATTGTGCAGCTAGAAGCTGGGATTGCATCCAGCTCACTGAAGACACTCCGACATTGTTCCCTCCTAATCCCCTCCTTCTCACAGAGCATGGTTTTTCGGAAGGCTAGCATGTTCCCTTGCTGGCTTTCCATGCGGGAACACAAGCGGCGGTTCCTGGGAATAACGTAACCCTGAATTAGCGATGAGCCAAGGCAGGGGGTGGCTGCATGGTGTGATGGTGGGATGAGCCTTTGGCTCTGTGGTGCGTTAGGGAGGGATGCCTGGCTAGCCAGGCTGGCTTGTGGCCGTGTTCCATTTATCTGCTTGCTGGCTTGCCAACAAGAAGCACAAATGTTTAGCAGTGGTGGGGCTGGGTTTCAGCAGGAAGAAATGCCATCCCCCCCATCCCCCTTCTTGCAGCCTCTCAGAGGTTGATCCACACCTGGTTTGCTCTTTCTTTTTGTGTGCTGGTAGCCTGGGGAAATAAAAGCAGGTTAATGGGACAGGGAGGAGGGTGCTTTCTACTGAACTGGCTTTTTTTTCCCCCAAACCCAGATACAAGCAGAGAGAGAGAGAACAAGGTAATGAATAAATAGATATATTCAGATGTCTTCACAAGGGCATCTTTCAGTGCAGGGATTTGACCTTGGTGATTTGGATTGTGTCATTTATAAGATGGTGGCCTCAAGGTGCGGCTCCAGAGGACTTTGCACAACTCTCAAGGCATTCACAGGTCCAAAGGGAAAGAAAAATAAGGAAAATTTATTCCAGCTAAGTTTTATCACTTTTCCTGCCTTCTAGCAGGTCAGGAGCCCAGGTGAAATTAGAACTTCTGGTACATCTGGCTGTGCTACTGTTCTCTCTGCTGCTCCTTCCAATGTTATTAGTTGTGTGTATTTGGAGTGCTGAAGGAGATATTTAAGGAGAGGGAAGCTGGGATTGAAGCTGGGATTTTTTCAGGGTTTTTTGTAATGGTGAGAACCTGGAAACATCTATAACCATGAGCACCAGCCAGCATGACTGGGATCCCTAAATCAATGGTGGATCTATAGTGGGTCTTATCTATTCCCTAAATAGATGTTGGAGACTTCTTTGAAGTGTCAGGCTCTAACTTTCAAGCTTTACCTCTTAGGAATATTCAAAAATGGTGAAGATAGTTTCTGAAAAAATAGCAGAATTAACTTAGAGCTGCACTTAACAATTTTGCAGGTCTGTTGTGATCTGTAATCTCACACTTTTTGCTTTCATCCCTCAGACCACGTCCTATAGAAAAGGCTGTGTTCCTGGGGGATAGGACAGCTAAAGTGGGAGGTGGATAGTCAGTCAAATCCCACAATGATATGCATGATGTTAAATTGGATATTAGGAAAAATTTCTTTACTGAAAGGTTTGCCATGTATTGGAATAGGCTGCCAAGGGAAGAGGTTGAGTTGTCAACCCTGGTGGTATTTAAATGATGTGTAGATGTGGTGCTTAGGGACAGGGTTTAGTGGTGGACTTGGTGCTGTCAGGTGGTTGGAGCTGGTGATCTTGCAGCTCTTTTCTAGCTGAAATATTTCTGATTCTATGGGTCACATCCTGGTGTGACGTACAGGGCACAGCAGTCGGAGACACATTGCTCCACCTCCTCCAGCTAACCACGTCCCTTTCACCTCACATCCTGTAGACACGATGGGTATTTCCCTTCTTGAAAGAGCGCTTTAAAGCAGTATTGTGTTTTGGGATGGGGGTAGGGCAGAGAGGAAATCAAAAGCCCAACATGCTGGCTTTGCTGACTTAGGAAATCGGATGGTTTGCCTTGTGAGAGATTTCTCCAGTGCAGAGCTGGTTGTGAGGTGGTGGTTTGTGGCAGCGTTGACTAATTCATGTTTTCCTGCCAGAGCGGGGGTAGATTGATCCCAACAAAGTGTTGGTTCTGCCTCATGGTGTAACGAAACTCCCTTTGCAGGCTGTCTTTGTATCTGTGCCCGCACGAGTTGCCCCTGCTTGCTCATCAGAACAGGCTGTCTCTCCGCTTCTGGTTGCGGTCAGCAAACTTCAGCTGGTGGGAGGTTTTGTAGAGACCCAGAGCACCCTGCCATCCTTTTAAATGAAGGAAGGAGCATCACTGCTGAAGATCTGTTCCAGTGTTAGCTCAGCCTCTTTTTCTGCCCGTGCTGACTACTAAAATGTGTAATTTTTTTGCCAGAACTATTTGTGCTTTTCTCTGAAGAGTCGAAGGGCAATTTAAAATTCTCCTTTCTGCTCCCTTCTTCTACCCCACTTTTCTGGGAAAGCTGTCCTTGGCATTTTCCCCTGTGCTTATGTCATGAGATATATAATGTATGTTGTCATCTCCTCCCAATGCTCTCCTAAAAGAGGAAGGCACAGCTGCAGCCTCTGTAGCCTTTCTTCCCCAAGGGTACCTCTTCTTTCCTCATCCTCCCGTGTCACTACATTTGTACATCTGGCATTGTCTGAGTGAGACCACCCAATCTTGTCATCGTTGCCTTGCTGACCATCCTGTGGACTTGGTAAAAGGTTGGCACCTATGGTGTCACCCAGACACCCATCCTTCCTCTTTGCTCCATTAGGGCTCAGTTTTTTATTACCTCATGCTCCTTTCCCAAAGGATGGTGCTGCCTCATGGTGACCTTACTGAGATGCCAAAATTGCCATCTTGCACTCAGCTTTTTTATTCAGTGAAGTGAATGAATGCTGCTTTCTTTTCATCATCTGTGACATGGCCAGTCTTTTCCTGAATATTGAGGAATCAGGCACTGGGAAGCATTGTGATTTTCCTTACCGGCTTATAAGTAATATGCCACAGTAGGGTTATCATTTCCTTAGTATTTTATTGATTAAGCTAGTGAAGCTGGTGAGCCTCTAAGGGACCACAGGCAGTTCAGCTGTAGATTAAGCTTCAGGAAGCCCCAAGTGCCTGATTGGCATTGTGCATGAGAGGAGCCAGCCTGATGGGGGACTGTGCCTTCCAAGCTGCTGTTCCATGGACTCCCCTTCATCAGGAGATCATGTGGAGGCTTTCCTTCTCACTGGGTATCCTGGCCACCTGGACTGCAAACCAACATCACTCCCACTGAAGTGATTAATGTGTCTGGAAGCTTCAGTACCCTTAACGTGTGCTGTACATCTGCAAAAAACTGGAATGCATAGACAAGGTGAATGGAAAGGAGAAATGACTTCTGCCTCCAACACCTTTTCCTTTCTAAGCCTTTAGTAATTGAGCAATAAACAGGAAAAGGAATTAAATCACCTTTTTGATGCAGTGCAGATATGCTACAGTTATGCCCTATTAAAAGTTCAGTAAACTCTATTAACCTTTCTTACACTGCTAGGACTTGCATAACATCAGGAACTTCTTTCCCTTACAGTAGTACAGAGGCTGTGTGGCGTGTGTGCTATATTTCTCTTTTCTCTGTAAAGCAAAAAAGACATGCTGTTTTTGCTTAACCAAGGGAGATTAGAGAACTTCCTCTTATTCAGTCCTGTGGCAATGCAATCCCAACCAAATTACTATCCAGCTGAATTTAAGCATGTGGAGACATCTGCCTTTGGCAATTTTATTTTTTATTAGTGAGAGAGAGTGAGAGTCAGTGTTTCTCCTCTTTCAGTGTGAATCCTAGTAACCCCTAAGATGTCTGGCTGGATCCCTGCCTGTGCAGGGTTATTTCAGTTCAGGCAATGCACACTGCTGCAGCTCGTGGCAGGCTGCATCCACTCACAGGCAAAGCGCCTTAAATCTTTGCCCTACACACACTGTGTAGCACAAATAAGAAGATGCTGAGAATCATGTGTTTAACAAAATCTCCTTTCCATGGCTCTTTGAAGAGCTTTAAAAAGATTTTATTTTTTTTTTTAAATCCCCAATAAGCTCACAGCCTTTTAAAATTAGAAGGATTCGGGATTTTACTTTTAAGTTTACCTGTACCCTCTCTAAAGAAAAACCTTCGGTGACAGAGCTGACACAGCAGAATCGTGTTTATTGTCCACTATTATGCATCTGGTAAAGCAGATATGACAAGTCCTCCTTTCTTTAGACCTTAAATCTTTCCTTTTTTTCTTAGTGGATACTAGCAGGCTGGTTAAATACAATTCCTCCATAGACACAGTCCTCTGCAATTTATGTAATAGTCATTTCTACAACTTTGTATTGTTACTGGTGACATACCTACACGCTGGTTAAGCACTGCAGCAGCTGTGATAGTTTGGAAGCATCAGTGTTTATTAAGGACTTTAAAAATAAAATTAATGACCCTTTCCATCCTCCCAGCCTTTGTGATTTCTTAGGTGTTCTGTTTTTGATTTGAATTTTTGTTTATTTTGGCTTATTTTTTAAACAGCATATGGCCATTTAGGATTAAGCTGCAGCTGTTCACTGTTTGGGGATTTATTTGATGCCCTTTGATAAAGAGACAGTCTCAGACTTCTGTTGCTTAACAGGGCCTTGCTGAGAAGAAGAGTCTGACACTTCCTGTTGCTGTCCTGTGCTTCTAAACTACCACTTGTCATGCACCAGGACTTTCCTCTGACTCCATAATTAATTCTCTAAAAACCAGGGCTTGCAATTTGTAATCAAGATTATAGCTAGGAGCCATTTGACTAAATTGGGGAGGCGGGGGGAGGAGGAGGAAGGGGGGCTACTACAAAAATCAGAGGAATGATCCAAATAGTGAAGAGTAAATGCTGAAGTAATGAATAATGCATTAATGCTGTCCTTAAGTTGGAAGTAGGAGCCTTGTACACTATATAATTAGCACTTATATAACATTTATGCATTCCTGCACTGTAAAATGTCTAAATGAGGCACTAAAACATGAGGTGGCCTAAATGGAGTACACTGGCTGGGAACTGTAGCCACTCTGGGTCTGTCCCTCCTCCTCTCTGACACGGTGCTGGATGAGGGTCATCACTTCTCTGTGGCTTCAAGCACATTCTGATCAGTGAAGAAGAAGCAGCACATGTCCCTGAGCTCTCCTGCTGGCTTCTTGTTACTCTTTCTCAGCACCCAGAGCTGATCCAGGTTAATCTGGGAGCTTCTTTGTCTGCCAAGTAAATTGGCTTCACTTAAACAGCTGCTGAGTACAGCTTGCTGAGCAGGAGTGGCGACTGCTCAGACCATGCTGTCTGCAGTTGCAAAGACAGCCAGACTACGCCCTGGCTATTTGGGCCATCACCCCTTGCTGCCTCTGTAAAGCATGTGGAAGTCCACAGGGAGTGGTGTGTGGAGACATGAACTTTAAATTACACAGGCAGGAGAGCTGCTGTGTGGTGGGAACAAGGCACGGGGCAAGGTTTTCTGGGTGGTGATCTCTGGCATTTGATCAGTCCTACTGCCCAGTGAGGGAGACAGAGCTCTGCCATACAGTCACCCCAGGAGGGTGGACCTGGCCAGTGTGGTCCTGGTGCTGGCACTGGGAGCAGGGTGCCTGGGCAGTGCTGTTGTGTTTCAGCATGATGCTGCTCTGCCTGGCCTTGTTCAGCTGTGCTGTACTATTTCTTATCAAATTTGGGCACTTGGAGACTGACACTAATTCTCATTTGTTTGCTTTTTATTTGTTTGAACACTCTGACAAATGCAGGGGTTCTGTTTGCTATAAAGTCATGACTCATGCTCTTGGAATTGTAGGAATTGCTCTAGAAATTACATGGGGTTCTGTCTTTGTTGCTGTTCTGCCCATTCACCTGGAGTTTCAGGAGGCTCTGCTTTGATGGCATTCCTCTTGAGCTTCCACAGAACATGGCTTTTCCTTAGGACCAAGGGGAAACTGTGAGCTGTCATGCTTCCGTGCACAGACCTCTGCTGCAGGGAAGCATTTACTAGGCAGGCTGCTGTGCACAGTGTTTCTGCAGACATTGACCAAAAGATCTGCTTTTGTAACAGTGCCAATTATTGCAGGCAGTATAAGCTTCTATGTGTGTACACATATAACACTCTTGATTTGAAACCTGCTATTCCACATACAAATATTCCACTATTCAAAACTCTCAGTGATAACTTCCATCACAGAAATCACGTAAGATTTTTCCTCTTCTCTGGGACAAATAGATTAATGAGGCTCCTTAACTGATGGAGTTTGCCCTGATCTCAAAGTCATAAGATACTAGAACAAAGAGGCTGCTGTGATAAGTGAATGTAAGTAACTCAACTGTGCTATTTGCTAAGCACATTATACAACAAGGGGAAAAACCTTCTACTGTTCTTCAAGGGAACCTTTAACATGGCACATTAATAAACCCATGCCAGAAAATGCCACACAGTTTAGGACCTAGGCAGAAGCTCAAATAAAGGATTAGTTGCCCTCCACCTACCTCATTCCTGGGGTGTGACTGATTTGACTGTGGTCTGGCCGTTGGTGAGACATCAGTCTTTTGTGTATCTTTTGGTCAAATATTTCACAACAGCATGTCATCTGCTGTGGAGGGCAGCTTCAATCTTGACAGCAGCTTGCAGCCCAGAAAGCCTGAGAACCACCAGATGAAATGCTTATATGAACAGTGGTGACATCCTGTTATGAGAGATGAGAGCAACAGGGAAAGTGGAAAAACCCTTTGCCTTCCTTACCATGTGTCTCGAAAGAATCTGGCTCAAGCTACTGTTGGGGCAGGGGAAAGAAAACATTACTTGACCCCTGTATTTGGTCAGATAAGCCTCTTCCTTTGTCAACAAAGACCGTTTGTGGCAATAGATATTTGCCATGCAGGATAATTATCCTTTATGGTGAGTAATAAGTTATTATGCTCTATAACAGTGTGTAATTTGAGGGAGTGGCCACTGTGGCAGATGGTAGCACTTGAATCCAGAAGATCCTGAAGAAACTCAGCTGTGTCAATGAAGCCTTGTGAAGCTCAAATGGAAGCCCATAGCCCAGCACTGCAGGTAAATTAACTCCCTGCTTTAGTACAAGTGGGCTTTAGTACAAGTTGGTCGGTTTGGGATCTTTAAAATACACATTAAAAGAAGCTTCCTCACTCAGAAGCTGGTGCAGCACTGGAAGATGTTATCTCAAGGTCATAGTGTCTTAGAGGTTTTCAAGACTACAGCTGACCTCATGACAGCCCTATGTTGAGGACACTGCTGCATCAAATGGTCTCTTTTGATCAATGTTCCTGTGTTTGTGTCTGCTAGAGTACTGCTAGAGACTGTCTCAAGGAATTTTCTGAGATCCAGTAGAAAAAGTGAAAGGTAGCAGCCTGTGGAAGTAGGCCATAGTCTGCCTGGCTGCATGTTTGCATTGCTTCTACTTTCTTTTTGAGTGGTCTGTCCCTTCTGCTTGGTGTACCTCTGCCAGCAAACTGAGCAGAGGCTGGTTTGAGGACAGCTGTTGGCCAGGAGAGTGTCGACTCAGCCGGTTTTTCTGACTTTGAGAACTGAGGACGGATTACATTTGCTCCCGGATTAGAGTTACAGCTATGTGATGCATCCACTGGAGGTTTAAATCCAAACCTTTCCGTGTTACCCTGATACTCAGAGCAAAGGCTATATGCGGTTGTGGCTTTTGGCTAACCAGAGGCTTAAGCTTCACATAACCCTCATCACACTTCAAAGTCATTACTGAAGTACAAAACAACTGGACTGATAGAAAGACCGTCTGGTCTGTTATTTGGGTTAAAGTTATATAAATGGCACTTCAAATGCCCCATAAGCTAAATTCGCTTTTCTAATGCAGTATCATGTGATGTTATAGATGAAGCTGATAGGATACTTTTGTAATTAGCTCTTGGAAAGAAGGCTTTTAACTTCTTACCCTTATTTGACAGGTAGTTTTCTTATTTAATTTGTGCTTTCTGTGGGCTCTTGCAGATGCAACCTCAATATTGGCTGACTGTTGTTTTCTGACTACGATATTCTTTGCATTTCTGGCAACCTAAGAGCATAGCATCAATGTAAACAAAATTCTTTATGGCTTAACATCAACACCACTTGTAAATAGTAGTCAAGACTGACAGAAGGCTGAAATGTTTTCTGTGGCTTTTCTGACGTTTAAAGGCTTGTGTGGATGCAAGATGGAGGAGTGTCATCTTCACTGGTATGCAAAACTTGGGTTTTCTGCCTTTGCTGCCTTTGGCCTGCTCCTCTTCACAGTTTTCCATTTCTTCACTTTTTGTTTTGGACTGTGCAATTGACCTCTGTTTTAGGAGGATGAATGTTCATGTTCATTCAAAGTTTGGGTTGCTCTGTTTTCAGGAACCTTTGCGTGGGTTAGCTGAGTGACAGTTTTGAGGAATTCTCATCTATTGTGACCTTTCCTTCACCATCTGGGATAGATGCTGTAAGGAGAGCACCCCAGTTGTTGGCAGTGGGTCCTGATGCCATTCCTGTGTGAGGAGCAGCAGATGGCTGTGCTGACTGACGCTCCACTGTGTTGACATGCAGACTCGATAGTGTTAGGCTAGGCCTGCACTGGAGACTTTTGTTGGAGTAGTAATGCATGAGTGTTATCTTGCTAAACCCACACTTTCCCCCCTCTCACGATGACAAGGTCTCAGTCCCCTTGACAAAGTCTTTGGATGCCTGCCCCTTGCCCTTGCAGAACACTGGTGTTAAGGTCTTGCCACCAGCTTCCCAAGCTCCACTCTACGAATACAGGTGGGCTGGCTTTTGGCCACAAAGTGGTAAGTCCTTAAAACATACGGGCTGTCTGCTAATACAGTTTCTGCTTTGTTTCCCACCTGTTATAATGATGCACTTCATTTTAGCCTTTTTGTCAAAATGTCCTTGAATTTGTAAGATAACATATGCCGCTCATGAAAGAGCCATGGAGAAAAGTGCACTTGACCAAAGCACTGCTCTTGGTTTCTGAAGTGCTCCTTTTCCCTCGTCACAATGCCTCTCCTCAGTAATTTTGTAGGGTCTCTTGGAGCATTTCTTGTGCACATTCTTGTGTTTTAATACCCAGTGTTTAGTGTCTTCCACCACTTAAACAATTCCAGTTTGGCACGAAGTCTTCTGCAAAAGATGCGCATATGAGATGCACAATGGCTGTGGCGCTTCGCCAGCCTCTACGAAGTAGCAGCCAGCTCTTGAGGGTGAACCGCTTTCTTAAGAGTGTGCTGTAAAAAACTGCGGAGTTCTGTATCCAGATTCAGCCAGGAAGCTTCAATACTCTGTAAAACATCAGGATAAATCTTAGTGGCACTCGGATGTCACCAGCTAATCATAGTTGTACTGCCATAAAGCTGTACCGTTGCTCTTGAGTAAGTATTTCCCAAAGCAAATTGACTTTCATTGTATTAATTTGTAATGATTTTAACTGTGTAAACTCATTTCTCTGAGATAAGGCTGTGCATGTATGGCAAAGTAATACTGCCTTAAGTTTCTGAGGCTGAATAAATGGCCATGACGAGTTTTCACATGACAGCTTGATAGCATATGGTTCATATACCTAATGGAGAAAGGGACGTGGGCTATTTCAAATCACATTTTATTTTGCTGGGACACAGAAGCATATTTTTAAAGTAGAGTCCCAATTAACCACTTTGCCTCCCAAAACCTTGTAATTTTGCTGGAAGCTTTGTAATTCATGGTAGAATGGTAGTGTGGTGGTGTGCCCTTTCCCAAGCATATCCATTTATTTAACTAGAGACTACTCAGTTTTTCCACTGCTGCTCTAGGGCAGGATTGGGTGGGAGAAGGTGCTGTTTCTGGAACTAGGAGATTCTCCCCCAGCAGGGAATGATTCAGAAAATCCAGAAAAAGAGCCAAATGTCAGAGACTGCGTACACTATAACATAATGCCTATATTTGGAAGCTCTAAGTCACCTTTGGTTTTTATGACCTTCTAAATTTTTGTTTTCAGTGTTGGTCTCCTCCCTTGTTGGACAGATTTGAATAATTCAGTGCAAGTTAAATAAGCTGTTCATGTCCAGTTTAATGACTCAGAAGAAATCAATGTTGCCACAGACACAACATTCTCTGTGAGTCTTTCTTTTCCTGTGGAATTATAAGGAAACAGGCATCTTGTGAAAAATGAAAAAATAAAACCCTGTGATTGTGGACATTATACAGAGGATTTTGCCCAACTTCAAAACAATTGAGCATAAGGTGAACTGGTTTGGATGAAGACGTTATTTCTCTTAGCTAAGTATAATAAGAAATTAAAAACTGAGGAGGAAAAGTGCATTTTATAATTATATGAATTAAACCAAAAGGCAACTACCCCCCTTTTTTAATGCAGGCAACTGATTTTGGTTTGCTGTCTGTCAGAAGGGAGTTGCAACAACTGGTGTAATTTTTTTGTGCATAAATATAACACACATACACACAGACGTGCCACTTGCAGTAGTACTCTCTTCTGTTGCCTGAATTATCTCGTAGTGAAGTGTTTGTCACAGAAGCAGTCAGTGAAGGTGGAGGTGGTGACAAAGAAGCCTGCTGGATTTGTCACCCTGAGTTTTGAATGATTTTGGGAGTTCGGCTGCATTGCCACTGCATGTACTTGGTTCCTGTTAGTATTTATGTATGGACAAGATTGCTGTGTTTTGTATAATTTAACATAGGTATTTGATATACTGTTTCTTTATTCATTAGGTTACTATTTTGTAGTCATTATGTTCCTGGCAGTCTCAGGCCTTTTGTGGTTCCATTTCATGCGTTTGGGAATTTGGGACATATTTTCAGCTGCCTAGTCTATTTTAAACTCTTTTAAAATTAAAAAAAAAATCAACAAATAATGGTTTAGAAGAGATTGATCCTTTTGAGCCATTTGCCTAATTAACCTTTGCCTCCCAGGAATCAGCTTTGATTCTGTTCAATCAAGTGCAATGTATCCCAGCCCTTAATAACCAGCATTTCTTCTGAGGACCTTGGAACTGTTCCCTGACTTATACTTTTCTAACTGCTCCCACTCTTTTGGCATTGCACCAGTTTGCAGAGACCGAATTGGAGAAGGACAGGAAAGAATAATAACAGGATATCAAGAGAAAAGGCCATAGGATGGCCTCTAACTTAATCAAGTGTTTCTGAAAAGTACTGTTAGCACAGTGCTTGAGTCTTCAGTACTCTGTACCTCAAATGCAGATTTATGAACCTAATAATGAAAGAAAGGACAGTATTTACATGTGCATTGCATGCACCCAAAGGATGACCCTTCTGTGACTTCCTCTAGTGTAAAAGTTTGAGGGAATCTTCAGAGAGACTTTATACAAGCAGAAATTATGTCCTTTCTTCTTCCCCCTTACCTGAAAAAAGGAAAGAATTAGGCCCAAGATCTGATCCTCTATGTGGAGAAAGAGGTGAATAGGACTCTTCCTAGTTGCTCCTGACCTACTCTCTCTGATAGAACCCCCCCAGAATTTGCACCAGTGTCCTGAAAAAGCATCACCGCCTCACAACTCAGGAGATGCCTTTTCTGGGTAGATGGATAAGAGTGATGTTTCTTTACCCTCACAGAGGTTCTCTGAGTTTTGAGCAGCTCCCCTCTTAATTTTGCCGAGTGTGACCTGTTCTGCTTATTGATGTAGTGTAAGTCTGTATGCACAGCAGCATGGATTTCATCCATTTGAAAATAGCTTGGGTTGGGTGTTTCCAAGGAGGTGGTCAAGAAGGCCTCCAGGTTTCATTATACATGGATATTCACGTGTTTCCTGCAGTTGGTTGTGGTTTGGGTCATTGTGAGCATGTTTTATTCCCTTCCAGAATTCTAGGAAGAAGTTTGCTGTTCTTGCAGCCTTTTTGGTTTTTCTCTCATGCGTTGGGAATACACAATGCTCAGAGTTTATGAATCATCGTTCAGTTCCTGTAATGATACAGCTGCACTGAAACCACAGCATCAGCTGAACATAAATCAGATCTTCAGTGCAAAGTTCATAGATCCTGCAAAGTGATGGCTTTGCAGCAAGTTTAGAGCAGAGAACAGCAAGTAGAGAGCATCCCTGAACCCAGGGAACCACTGAAATAGGAAAGAAATGAACTATTTCAATTGCCTCCTGCCTTGTAATGATGCTGTTCTCCCCCTTCAACTCTCCGTAGTAACCATCCATAATTCATGTCTTCTTTCTTCTAGTTCCATTACAGTTTCCTTTCTCCCCGTGACAAATACTTCAATCACTCACATAATGTAATAGGATCCATGAATGCAAACATCAGAGTGGGAGTGTTTGTGTGGCCTGCACTACATTGCCAATTTGCTTGATGGATTTTGGCTTCTCTGCTCCTTCCATTTACTCCTGGTTCCCTTTCCAGCTGCAGTGCCTTGATCTGCTTTTTGCTTTCAGACCATGCTGCAAGCAAATCAGCAATGACTAGACATTGAAGACTATCTGCTTTCATCCCAATGAGGGAGCTGCAAAAAAAAGTAGCTGTAAATAAATTCGCCTATATATAGTTGTGTAAATATATGAATGTTTCAAAAATTATATATAACATGTATATGATCTGTTTTATGTGTATCTATAGTATAGATAGATATAAATACATTTAATATGTAGGAAATGCAGCTCCCTGATTTTATCATTATTTCTTCTTACTGTGGACACATTTTTTTCCTGAGAATTTTCCAACATATTTTGTTGTGTCATTAGCTGGCAGTTAGTCCCAAAGCAATATGGCATGGTATTCCCATCCAAGCCCTTAAGCTTACTTCAGAAACTCTCTGGTGGCTTCCAGCAACCGTTAAGATGTGGCACTGGACACAGTTTTTCCTTCCATTTAAGGAGTGATTGAGAAGATGCAGATGCTTTTATTGGAAAAGGAGAAACTGGGGTTTTTTCCTCATCCAACTTCACAGGAGTAGATGAAGGAAGTGTACAAGGCTGAAAGTCATTGAGCATGCTTTTCTTTCCTCTTTCTGCTTTTGTTTTTATGGGGGTGTGAGCAAACAGGGTCTTGGGGGTGGGGGGAAAGACGACTTTGTAAATGGGATATGCCAGCAAAAATAAGATATATTTTTATAGTGCGTGCTTTAATGAAAGCCTTAAATTTGATCCTTCACTGTGAAGGCATCCCACTTAGAAGACCTATTGCCCTGGTCAGTGTGGGCAGCCCTAAAAAAGGAGTATCACAGATCCCTTTGTAGCCCCAGGGTGCTCAGACTTGCTCCCCATCATCTCACTGTGTTAAACTTAGTCTGCTAAGTGCTATTGGTGCTATTGCTGGGACCCTGCTGTTCTTCCACCTATCCTTGCGCAAGGTAATCATCACAAGGGCAGGCAGAGTCAGGAAGAGAAGCCTGAGGCCCATTAGGTATTAGCAGCAAGGTCCAGCTGCAGGTCTATATTTAAAAGAAACAGCCAAACAAAAAAAAAACAAACAAACAAACAAACAAAAAAAAAAAAAAAAAAAAAAAAATTTAAAAGAAACAGCCAAACAAAAAAAAAACATTTAAAAAAAAAAACAAAAAAAAAAAAAAAAAAAAAAAAAAAAAAAAAAAAAAAAAACAAAAAAAAAACCAAAACAAAACCACTTCCACCCCCTCTATACACACCACCCCCCATATCCCCCTGCACTTGTTTAACCACAAGATCTGTGTTTGACACTTTTGGGCTGTTAGCTTTCCCTGCTCTCCATGTATTTCTCTAAGCACCTTGTTATCCTTAAAGCAATCAGAAAAGAGTTAGTCAAAACTCTTAACCTCAGGCTGGTGACAGCTGGGGCAGCAAGAACCACCACAGCCTCACAGGGAACTCATACATGATGGGGTGTTTCCCCATCCTTATTGTTACTCATCTTGTCATCCAGCAAATGCCAAAGGAAAAACAGGGGCTGTGATGTGAATAGATTTATGAGCAAGGCTGGTTTGGATAGGTTTGCAGATACAAATTTGGTGGCCCAAGTGGTTTTGTCCTGTTCTTTTTGTTAACTAATTCACACATGTGTCTGTCAAGTAAACACTGCAGTTACATGCATTCATGCTCTACTCTTAGATATGTAAGTGTTCCATAAAATTTCACCATGGGCCATAATATGTTTGTGGGATCTTATCTCGAGAGCAAAGAGGAAGAGTTTGTAGACTAAAAGGACAGGAGAAAGGAATTATTTAATGTTGCTCGAAGTGGTTTGGGATTGAGTGTTTTTTGCATGGGCTATTTATAATAATATCTGTGAGTCTAGCTGAAGCAAGATTTGGTGCAGCTGTATGCTGAAGAAGGTGACAGAAAAGCAAGAGAAGTCAAATGGCATTTCTCAATGTTATTAACTTTAGGCTTATGCACTGGCTGCTAAAAAGCATGAAGGTTTTTGAAGAACTCAGGCCTCGAGCAAAAGTATGTAATTGAGCTTTTGTAGGGCACCGTCATGATGCCAAGTGTTTGCTTAAGCACTTCACTGAGTCCCTGATTGCTGAACTTAATGCTTCACATTTTCCTCACTTTCTCCTCTTTCCCCTTTCCTCAAAATTACCAGGTTCTGCACTGAATGGAAGCCTCAGCTCTCTGCTGTGCTCAGCTGAGCAGAAATAGGTCACTGTGCTCACTGATGCTCTGCTCTGGGGACCCTCTCTCTTGACAGTGGCAGCCAGGTGACCTGTGTCTGTAATGGCTGCAGTTCTACTTCTGTGCAGGGGTGGTCCAGAAACTGACTGTAATTCTAAAAACCTTCCTTCCCCTAAAGCACCTTTCAAGCTGATTTTGGAGGAACCAGCTTTTCTTCCTCAGGTGAAGACCTGAGGTGCATTCTGCATGGATGGAGCTGGGATGTGCCTTGTGTGGCAGTCTCAGACTATCCCATCTGCCTTGCTGCAGAGCCATAGGCTCACTGGTTTGCAGGCAGATGACCCTCTAGTGGTTTTTAGGAGAGCCCCAATATTTCCCACTGCAAGAGCAGATGGGATTTTGTGGGCAATGTGAATTCAAGCTGGGAAGTGAAGCTCAGTGCAAATGAAACACAGTCATGATGGCTCAGGGTGAACAGGAAGCCATCAGCAGGCAAGGGACCTATCTGCAAGTTTGCAGCGTTGCAAAAGACTGCCAAAAAGACTTAAATTACTCCTGGGTATGTGGGATTAAAAAGAGAAACCCAATGCTACTTGTTTTTGAGTAGGAATACTTTGAGGAAAGGATTGCAATGATACCCTGAGGTGCAGAAATGTGTTGAAGCTATAGGCATTTGCTCAGCACTGTGACTAATCTTCTGGAAACCAAAAGGAATTCCCTTAGAGGAGAATGCTGTGCGTCACCCATGGCCAAAAAAAGAGGGAGTCATGTTTCCTTGACAGCACATCATGTTTGCATATTTTCAGTGCTGGAGGAGAGTCCTTCATCCTGATCACTGCATGTTTTCAAGTATTTTGAGTGTGCCTGGGGTGCCAGGATATTAATTTCAATAGCTTTGTTTAAATAGCTCCTGTAAGTAATTCAGTCAGTGAGTATTTATAATAGAGTTTCAGATTCAAGCAGAGGCCTTTTCAGTATAGTTACTCATATTACAGCTTTCTTAGCCAATATATTTTAAAGCTGGTAAGTTAGAGCAGTCTCTCCAGGAGCCATAAGATTTCTTTGGGAAATACAACTTTTCTACAACTTTATTAATGAGTTAGTGTTTGCACAACACGGGTGAGGATGAAAGAAATAATGCCAAGGATATACATAAACAGAGTAGTACTTAAGTGTTGTATTGTAGACTGCCAGAGCTTGGGCTTCAGCATTGGCTTTTGGTAACTCTTTGCATTTCATTTGAGATTTTTTTAATTGGAGACTTCCTCCCCCTCTCTCCCCCCAGTTACTGTCTGTATTCCCATCTACTTTGAAATCCTTGGTGAACCAAAAAGCTGCAAACAACAAATGAAGTTATGAGCTGCTCTCAGTGGTTGTAAGATTGCTGATGTAGTGCCTAAATAAGCAGCCTGGTTTCTTTCTGAAGCATCAAATGTCCAAAGCAGCAGCCTTGAAAGAAGCTGCATTTCCAAGCTGACATTGAAGTAGCACATACTAATGTTGCTTGGAACTGCTGGGAGAAGCAGTCAATAACTGGTTATCAAGAGCAATTTTCCAGGTAGTGGTCTGTGATCTGATGGACAGAGACACCGTCTGTGATGCTGCTTTAAGGAAAGAAGGATCTGGTTGTATAAAGGCTGATACTTGTGTTTGCAGATTCCTTTTGACCAAGAAAAAATGCCTGAGGTATTTTCAGGTGTCACCTGAGGAGAAAAGAGTAAAGTACTGGGCAAACACTGATGTCCTAATTTGTAACAGCAGAGGAAGTCTTTTTCTCTCCAGGAATCAAACCAATTTGCTGCAAATCATGTAACAACTTTAAATTGACATTTGATTCTGACCCTGCATATGCAGTATCTCTGCAAGACGTAAACCCTTTGTATGGTTTCTTCACCTCTGAACAAGGGTACAGCATCTTCATAATATAATGAAATAAAGTTAAAAGATTCCTGTTTCCTGCTTTGTTTCTTGCTTCTGTGTGACTGGATACTTTTTAAAAAAATACATACTAGTTGAAAAAGTTCTTGTGGGGCTTTGCAGATGTAAATAGGAGGGAAGGTAGGTTTTTACAGTGAGATGATGATTTTTAATGAAAGTGGTACTTGCTTTTAGGTAAATCTACATCTTTCTTCTGTAGCTATTGAGTCAGATAAGTCACATATAACATTTTAGAAATAAATCAGTCAATTGGTAGAAGCATCCGCAGCCTTGACTGATTTGATTAAGTAATCAAAGTCTAGCTTCAAAAAGAAAAATACAACAGCAATTTGCATACCCCCAACACGTGTATGCATAGACTTGAAGCCACCTTTGCAGCAGTCTAGGTGGCTGTGAGCCACCTAGATACTGAGTGCATCCACAGGAGTGTCAGCCTACTTCCCTCTCACCCACTCGGGGTTTTCTCAAGTGCACTGCAACAGATACTTGAGTTTTCTCAAGTGCACTGCAACAGAGATGAGTCATCCAAAATGAAGAGGTGACTCCTGAACTCACAGACAGGTCTTGACTGTGGCTGCACTGCTCCTGCCTGGGTTATTGGACTTTGTTCTCCAAGGTGCATTAGCTAAGGCTCTTTCTGAGTTGAACACAGGACTGCAGTGTTTTTTAAATGGAACTGCCTTCTTTGCTTGTGGCCAGCCCATCTTTATTTTGCATGCTGGCTGAATTGCAAGGAAAATGATGTTTAAAAATACCTTGTATTGGTTTTGTACTTTCCCTAACTGCCTTCCAGTTCAGCTGAATTTTTATGTGTGCAGCCTAGTGTGTTCACCAAACAGTAACCCCAAATCACATGTCCCCTGCTACCACAGTGGTTGGGCTTTAATGGAATACCTTTTTCATTTTTCTCATTATCCCACTGTTTTCTGAACCATCTCCACCCTCTTTGTCTTAGCAGTAATAGTCTCTGCAGACTAGCAATGCATTGTCTGTGGCTATTTTATAATTCATTGGGTATAGGCTTTTTATGATACCTTGAAGACACTGAAAGGTAGAAGTCCATTAAAGTGAAAGCACATTGGTGTTTAGGGATTAGGCTGTGAATACCTGCAGTGGAAAGCCATAGTAAGACAGGACTAGAACGATGCTTTGCCAGCTGCTGATGCAGGATGGATGTACATAATTAGCATACAAGGTGCCAGTGGATGCTCAGGAGTTATGCAATATTGCTCTGAGGTTTTGAAAGGCTAATAAAACTTTTTGTATTATATCCTTTGGCAGGCTTCTGTGTTGACTATTCACACCTTCTTGGATATGAGCTTTTAACTATACTGGCTTTTTACTGTGTCTGTGTGCAGGGTGGTGAGAATAATTTAAACAATATTTATATGCATCATTTGATTCTTCTATTGCCATGCAAATGTTTTTGTAGCCCTGGGTAAAGGAAATTACCCTCTGGAGTTCAAGGATAATATATTAAGTGACTGGGTTTAAGGCTGGGTAAGGGAAGTGAGCCTGTGGAGTTGCAATACAGCTGTAGAATCCTGCTTGAGTGAATCTCATAACCTTGTTCAAGTGAATGAAATCCAGTGTGCAGGATTTAGCCCATAGAGGTAAACTTAAAAAAATATTCAGTAGGTGAAGATATTTGGGATTGGTTAGCAAAGGGCATCACAAGAATAATAATTGGGGATTGTCTTTCTACCATAATTTTAAATGGTGGTGCACATTTCCCTCATTTCCCTCTCAAATTTCTTGAGCTGGGTTGTCTTGGTTACTGCACCTCATATATAATATTGTAAATCCATGGAAATGGCTTTTTGGTGCTTGTAGAAACCTGTTGACACCGAGGAAGAAAGTTGACTATAACTGATAGAAATGTCTAGAATATTTTTCTGTGCTTGTCATTCAGAAGATCATTAGGTGTTAATTTGGGATATTACAAAAGTAATGATTGATGCAGTTTCTCTTAAGGCAAATTCAGATACACTTGTAACTTGGAAACAAAAAAAATCTACTTGTGATAGCTAATTCAAGGCAAAAAAGTGACATTGTCTCTCTTGCTTTATTTTGTTTCATCATGAACATTTCTTGTGTTTCTTTTGCAAGAGAGACAATAAAAACAGTGCTTCAGGTCTGCTTTCTTCAATTTCTGTAATGCTTGCAGTACAGTGATTAATTCTCTTTTTCTCTCTGTTTTTTTCTTACAGTATCAAGCTTTTGGCTGTGCAGGAGCTGGCTGACAGAGAAGCATTGGAAAAGGTATTAAAAAATACATCTAATGCAATTATTGTGACAGATTTAAGCTCTTAAAGCTCTCTGTGTTAGTTGTGCTTCCTAACTTAATGGAATACCATGCTGCATAAAATAGGACATCTTCCTAGCTACACAGTGCTTGAAGGCAGAAGGTTGATGTTTTGTCTAAGCTGACCATGTGCTTTTGGTGTTTTCTGATTTTACAGCAAGCTTGGGGTAGGCAATGCTTAATAATAGTAATTAATAAAATCCAACGTTGCTCTTAATCCAAGGGCATTGCAAGCACAGCAGGCTCAGGTCAGGTACACGGAAGGAATTCTTTACTGTAGGGGTGAGAAGGGACTTGAACAGGTCCCTCAGGGCTGTGGATGCCTCATCCCAAGAAGTGTTCAAGGCCAGGTTGGATGGGGCTCTGAGCTACCTGGTCTGGTGAAAGGTGTCCCTGCCCATGGCAGGGGTGTTGGAACCAGATGATCTTTCAAGGTCCCTTCCAACCCAAACTGTGGCCTGCTTCTGAATGAAGAACCAAATTTTTTCTGCTTTATGATTCTTCTGGCCTGGCAAGTAGGACTGGACTCCAGTGCCCAAACTGGGACCAGTGGCTTCCCTTCACTTTCTACACTAACTCCTTCACCTCAGGAGCAAAGAGCCAGCTGTGAGGCAGCATGGGAGACCTTTTAGGATGCAAAGAAAACAAGTGGATTCTGAGCCCTGTTGGAAAAACTGCTGTCTTAGAGCAGGCATTGAGCTGGTCCTGATCCAAGCAGCCCTTCTGTACCTACAAGTGGTGTGGCAAGGCTGGGGGAGGAAGAAGCAACCCTTCTCCTGCCTGAACACATCCTTGTCTGTGAGAAGGAGAATGTCCTGCAGCGCTGTGTTCAGGCTGCATCTGCTGGGTACTCTAGAAATAATGAGTAAAACAAGATACAGCAGCAGTGGGTGCTTCAGCCTTGGCTTTGCCACTGACTGGAGATGCATTTCACAGAGTTCCTCCACACACCCAGTTAATTCACATGGGGCATCTCTTCACTGGTGTTTGTGAACTCTGATTTTGACATGAAGAGGTAGATTTTGATAAAAGGCAGTGGCACAGGACTATGCAGGAGACATTTTTTACACATGAACAAGACACAGTTCTCAAGCACTCATTGTGCAAATCAGGTTGATCTTAGCAAATGTTCATTGTTTGCAGCAGTCGGATTCTCTGGCCCCTCACAGCCTGTACCTTTCCCACCTTTCCAACAGACCCATACCTCCCTTTGGCCCAATGCCTCCAAAAACATGGCCTGGCAAGGTTAGGTGACCTCAGCCTGGTGGGAATGGCAGTTTGAGGCATTGTCTGGAGCACTGCAGGAAGCTCTTCAGAAAGGCTCAGCCTCAGAAAAATGATCTTTCTAAATTGAGCTCTCTGAATATTTGATATCTGCTTTCATACAATGCCAAGATTAAAGAATTTAAGAGGCCAGTTTAGCCCTATGGAAAATAACAGGCTTGAATTATGTAAGTTCAAAGAAATTTGCTGTCTTTATTTTTTAAGTGCAGGAGGGGAAGAAGCCCACAGAATAGAACAAAATCCCTTGTCCAGCCTGCTTGCAGAGTCAGGTTTTGAGAACACTGTGCTGAGTTTTGTATTGTTAAGTCATTATTTGTCAGCATTATACTGCAGGAATACAGAATATTATTAAATTATAATTTTCATATTTATTCTAAGATGGGTTTTTCTGGTTTTTGAAGGGAAGTTTCCTTTAAAGTAACTATGGACATGATAATTTAAAACTGTTTTTCCTGTAGGACACTTTCCAGTCTCTTGTAGATGGTTTTGAACTTTGGAAACTTTATTTTTTCTAAAATTTGCTGCCCAGTTTTGAAAGTTCTTATATCTTTTTGACACTTGCATGGAATCCTGGAGTGAGCAGAAGCCCCTTGCTGACTTAGGGGCTACAGATTAGCTCTATGAAATCAAACCACACTGAAATTGGGTGCATGTGCAGCTAGGCCTGGTTCTCTTGAGAACCAGGGCCTCCAGGCAGTGTCATAAAATTATTCTGGCCGTGAATAACACAGGCAGACTGTGAGGTGAGGCACATGAAGCCAGTGGACTGTTGGAGCAGCCTGGGAGAACTTGTTTGAGCTGTTGGGGTCTTGCTTGCTGGAAAAGGATTTTTTGCTGTTCTGTCTTAGGTACTTAAGTGTCTTTAAATGTTTCTCCCACCTTGGCTACTGAAAATGAGCTAACACACTGTGAAAAACTTTGTGTCATGCAAAGACTATATTTGTGTAATTTCCTAAACCTCCAGCATTTTGGCAAACTGAGCCAAATGGCCCTTTAAGCCAAAGATCTAACATACTGGTGGCATTTATGCCTGGTGTTGCCAAAACAGGAGGTAAACCTCCAGCATTTTGGCAAACTGAGCCAAAACGGCCCTTTAAGCCGAAGATCTACCATACTGGTGGCAATTATGCCTGGTGTTGCCAAAACAGAGGAGAGATGATTGACAAGGTTTAATTACAGCCTGTCCTGGATTGGAACAAGCTGGGCTTGACCCTTGGACGCTGCTCATGAGCTGGTTTGTTTTTCTGGGGTGCCACAGTCTCCTGAAAGCACCGCAGACAGGGTGCTGCTTGTGGAGCTGAGCCCCAACACCATGCTTACTGCTGGTAGGAGGAATGGGAAAATAGTAGTTTATTTCAGGTGAACCAGGTCACATTAGAAGAACAAGAGCCTCTACCTGGAGAAAATTCTGTGTCAGAGGTGGGTTTGTGTTTGCTTTGGCCGTAGCCTGTCAGATCCATTCCAGCACAGGCTCCATGTGAGTGGTCTTGCAGGCAGCTTAAAACCTAGGCCATGCTTCCCTGTATTTTCTCCTACCTCGAGCCTTCAAATCAATGTGTTTTCTTCCCCCTGCCCTCCTGCTGAGCTTCTCCTGCTGCTGTGGGATCGCATTACTTACATGCCTTCCCTTCAGAAGTGCTGCTGGCATTTGCCGAGGGCAGGGAAGAGCACAGATGGCGAGATGCCATGGGAGGGCTTCCAGCCATGCCAGCCTCGTCCCCACAAGGGTTCAAGGCTGCTCAGGCTTTAGAAAGAAGTATCACGGGCACGCAGGCTTGTTGGTGCCGAGTCCTGTGTGGAACACCTCTTCCTCTTCCAGAAGCACAGCTCTGGGAGACGCTCCCAGCGACACTCTTGCCCCAGTGTGTTTTTGAGTGCTTTGCTTTATCTAATTTTGGCAAGTCCTTAATTGCAGAAGAAGAATTCTACTTGCCAAATGTTAATTGTATTTATTTGGGGAAGGGGAAAAAATAATTCTCCCAAGGAACATGCTGTTTTTATAGTTTAAAAATAAATCTGTGTAAGTAATTAGGTTAAACTGCCTAGCCAGGTGACATTTCTCATTGGTTACTGTTTTAGCATTTAAATTCGTAGCCCTTTTCCATAGGCATGTACACCAAAGCAATTGTTCTCATTGGTGCTTGATGCCAGTAAGTTATGCAGGAAGAGTCATCCATCTTACAAGGAAAATAAAAAAATTCTTTTCATTCTGAGCATTTCCTCCTGCATCTTTCAGGTGTTAACAGGGGCTCTTGAGCTCATTTCTGCTTCAGAGGTGGGTTATAAGGGAAAATAAATAATTTGTACAATTCAATAATCCCCTGATAGCTTTTTAAAAGGTAAGCCTGCTTTGTGAGCAAGCAGCAGTGACCCATTATTTTCCTATTTGTGTATTAAAATGTAAATGCATTTGCTGTGACTCAAGATGACAAAGGACTGCCCACTTGACTCCACAGAGAAGTTTGTTGGGTTCTCATCTAGGAAATGAAGTTTGTGAAGTGTGGAATTCATTTGCAAAGTGATGATTGTTCTGCCTGCAGCTGGAAGAGATGTACTTAGACTGCTATGAGACACACTAGGTGGGCTGAAGGACAATAGGAATTGGGGTGAGGATTTTGATTTTGTTTAGGGATGATGTGCTTGAAGTTGACAATAACTTGCAGGTTGAAAATTAGCGTAACATAAGTTTCACTACTAATGTCTGCCTATAACAGTGATGGCAAATTTTTGTGAGCTATGTCCAAGAGGTCAGTGAAAAGAAAGTGAAAAGAGCAAAACAATTATCAGGAGGCTTGCATTGTCTCTGTGGGGATTTTCACCTTCACTGGAGAAGTTTTGGAGGTCACAAATCAAGAGGGATTGACAGACTTTCACCTGGTGCCTCTGAAGCACAGAATGCATTCTCTGGACACGAAGGCAGGCAGCTGTGCACCTTCTCAATACAGGAAGGGATCTCTTCTGTCTGCTGGTCTAACCTTACTTGGTGTAATCCATTGGGAATTTCTGCTGGAGAAGATAGAATGAGAAAACTCTGACCAGCCTTCTCCTCCAGGTAGATTCCCTCCCCATTCCATTTCTTCATATTTACCTTGCTGCATTAAATGGAAAACTTAGCTCTGTAGACAAACAATCTCTACAATCTGTGCTTATTTTTGGCTTTTCCCACCTCCATGAGCAGTACTATTGGCTGGACTTGTCTATCATGATGTGGAATCAGTTTCCTGGGTTTTCTCACCCAGAAAACTCAATAGGAAAGACCAGATGTCTGTATCTGGGAAATAATTGCTAAATTCAGCCCCTTCCCATCATGCAGAATTTTCACACTGTGCATGAGGAATCAGTGAAGCACAACTGAGGTGATACTGAAGAGGTGGCATTATTTTACTAGAAGAAATTTAACATGCCTGCCATTGATCAGAAGTGGCTTTTGTATGAGGGGAAATTCAGTGATCACTGTTGCACAGCTTTACAAGGTAAGATGAGGCAAAAAAAGGGGTGCCTGTTTATTTTTAGTAGCATTGCTCTGCTGGTGCAATTTCAGCTGCAGTCAAAAAGAGGTTTGTAAAATGCTGAGCTGCCCTGTGTGTTCCCTGCTGTAGCCGCCTTCTTTTTACACGGCACATGGAGAATTTTAACTAAAAATTTACTTTTGTTTTCTTGATCCAGTGTACTGTTTCCTCCAGATATTATCAGAACATAAAAAGTATGACGTCAATTGAGGTTCCAGAATTTCCAGTATGAAATGCATCTGCTGGAGGTTTTTATTTATCTTTTGTCTGCTTTTGAGTAGATTGAGCCAGATCAGTGTTTAATCATGATTAAGCCCATTGTAATCTCTGTTCTTTATAAAATCCCTCTCTGAGCAGAGCAGGTTGTTTATTTGTGAAAGGTTATCCCTAGGAGCTTTTCACTGTTTGAAAGAGAGGTGTTGGTTTTCATTTGCAGGGGTAAGCATAGGCACATTGCATCTTGCTTGCATGGATATAAATGTGGTTGTGTGTGCATTTGATGTGATTTTTTGGATTTTTTTTAATGTGGCCCAGAAATGAAGTTAGTCTGGAATTGAGTCTTTGTGTGCATATTTTAATTGCCATAATCCTTCTGTACAGTGTGAGCCCTATCTTGCAATCTTGCTTTGGGCTGTTGGTTTTAAAAGATCATAAGGCGATTTGCAATGAATGAATTAGTTGCTGAAAAGAAGTTATATTTACTGCCTGTTCTTAGACCCATCCTTTCCAGAAAGCAGTTGACCCCTTTGAAAATTAGGTACATTTGGATGTCCTCTAGAGTCAGATAAGGAAACAGCAGTCTCGCTTTCAGAGATCAGGAAAAGGAGATGTCAACTTGGCCAGTGACTCAATCACGACATTTGATCAGTTTCTTCCAGCCCTGTCACTGCCTCATTTTTCTGCTTCCCATTTCTGGAGAGGATAGTTGGAGTCAAGTCTTTGAGCTGTGGGATGGGCTTCTGCAGAGGTCATCAGTTGATGCAGGTCCTTTGGCCCTGTTCCTTCAAAGCCACCATAGAGTCAATGATTGACCACTTAGAGTAAAAAGAGATTATTCCAAATCATCCCACTGATTTTGCTTTTATTCTTTTTCTCACCTTATATTCTATTACTTTACCCTTTTGCTTTCCCACACCCTCCCTGTATTTCCCCCCCCTCTCTGTTGTCTTGCTTGTTTACCTGAGTGCAGGTAATACTCAGGAATACAAAGTATTAATTTTTTCAGACTGGTCCCCATGGGGTCATGAAATCTCAGAGTGAAGGAAAGAATAGCTGTAATTGGAAAGCAATAATTTTTGGGTAAGTGGAGCTGCAAATGCTGTAGCATTTTTTACTACAATGGTTGCCTTTTTTGGCATTATCATATCTACTAAATTGTCTTAGGAACACTGCAGCTGTACTGTGTTTGCTTCTGGCCTTTCATTTTTCCTCCTTTTTGCCCTCTAGGAGAGATCTAGAGGGCTGGAAGTTTAAGGACATGTATTGGTGGACCTTACAGTTCTGGCCAGGTCCATGATGATTTCAGTAGCGCTCTGCAGGAGGACCTGTGACTACTTTTATCTTTTCAAGCCCCTCACCTGCAAACTATCACCATGTGGCCAGCATCATTGGAAGCACAGGCTTTCATCTACTAGGATTTCTGGTGTCTTTGATCTTGGCTGGATTCTTTTTCTCTGTAGTTGCATTGCCCATCTATTTTCTGATGATCAGTGGACTTCAATAAACAGAACACTAGAAGCCATGCTATACACAGCACAAAGAGCTACAGAGAAAACAAATTCTATTAAAATGCTGTCCCTTATTAGGTGCCCACTTCTTCCCTAGAGGAAGCTTCCCACTGCTGAGCCTCTCTGAGGAGTGGTGGTATGGGGATTACTTGTTCCAATAGCTTGGCATTTTTTGCAAATCATCCGGTCTTATCCCTGAACATAAGCCAAACTCATCTAATAATGAAGTCATTCTCTACACTTCCAGAGCAGGGAGAAACAGAAAATATGTGTTTATAAGTGCTGGCAAGTGTTAAGGTTTGGTTGTGAGTAGTAGAAGTAAGAGGGGACTTACTCAGTCCTTTTTCCTTGATTTCTTCTAGAGGATGGCAGAAGGCAAAGCAAGTTCAAAGAACAGAAATAGTTTTGAATATTGAGCAATTTGAGGAAGAGTGTTTTTTTGCTTTGTTGCTTTTTTTTTTCCTTTTTAAAATATATTGGCATAGCAGCAAGGGTGTTTTAATGTCATCCCAAATAATTTTTGATAGTAATACATATGCTCTCTTTGGGAAGCCAGAATCCATGGCATCTGTTAGAGCAGAACTTTGGTCAAGGTTGAAGAATAGTCCTGTAGACTCCGTGGAGGGCATGCTAGTAAGGACAGACAGAAAACCATGTATTATTACTCATGGAAACTTATAAATAAAGAATGAGCTGTTTCAGAGAGGAATCAATATCAAATTTGGCTCTTTGAATTAAGGGCTAGAGCTGTAAAAACAAACAAGAAAGTAGTATATGATGTTTTAAAAAAATTTTAAAAGGTAAGATAACATGGCCTAGTGCTAGCAGCCTGGAAGAGATCCTCCAGATAATAAGCATTAAAAAAAAATAGGAGGTGAGGCAGATTAAAATAACTTTACAGGAGATGGCACAGTGGTGTAGGGTGGTGTAATCAATGCCTGAAGGAAGAATAAATATTTGAGGCTGGCAATGGTTGTGAGTCATATTAGATGTTTCTTTCTTCCTTGTTTTTGTGTTCTTACCATGGGAAAGAATGCTTGCTCTAAGCAGAGATGTAAATCAGTAATATTAATCAGTAGGAAAGAAATGAAGCCACAAAATACCCAACTCATTCACTATTACCTCTAGATATTAGTGAATTTTATCATGAGATGGAGGGAGACCTGAGCTTACATGCTTAAGCAGCTTTCTTTGATTAATAACATTCAAATATTGTGATTTCCTTGTTCCCTTTCAGTTTTATCTGTTTTTCTTTTGCATTAGAACATTTCTCCCCCTTCCTCTTCTCCTCTAGCTGAAGGTGGCATGCAGATGAGGAGATTCAGATGATGGCAAATCGATAGAGCTCACCAGTCAGTTTGTTTGGGGTGCTCTTAGTCAGTGA
The DNA here is from genome assembly GCF_014805655.1 of Passer montanus. Lineage (NCBI taxonomy): Eukaryota > Metazoa > Chordata > Aves > Passeriformes > Passeridae > Passer > Passer montanus. The sequence goes on along the minus strand of NW_024367930.1, from coordinate 7,794,884 downwards.
ATAATCTACTGTTCCTTATCACTTTTGTACCTCATGTTTCATAGGATGGTTCTCTATTTGCTTTCTGTATTGAGGGGTAGGTTCTGATAAACTCCTTGCCACCTCATGCGGTCCTGGTAGTTCCTGGGTGAGTAAGGTTGTATTCACAGTGGTGTCATTTTACACCACACCACAGAAATTGATTCCTGGGTTTCATGGGAAAATAATTTACCCAGGATTAAGCATAAAAAACCAAACCCCCAGGCTCTAAGGAAAAATGAAAAAAACCTCCCAAACAAAAAAACCCACAAAACCCCACAACCAGCAAACATCCAAAACCCACATAAACAAAAACCAAACCAAAATGATAAAAAGGTGTTCCCAGGAAGTCATTGACTCCTGGTTGCCCAGTACCTGATATGCAGTCCAAATGCACACATAATTTAGGTGTCCAGGCAACTGCTGTATGGATGCTCATGATTTTTGTGGTTCTGTGATTTTAGCACAGCTACTCAGTTGAGCTGGGTACTGTTTGATGACAACACAGTGCAACCACTTGAACTCAAACATTCAACTTCGGTAAAACCAGTGTGATAAAAAAAATATTCTCACAGTCATCAGGGTTTCTTTTTATTCCTTTTTATATCATGTCAATCCCCTTGGAATGCCATTATAGCTGTTAATGATTATAGTGCCTACTTATGAAGTATAAAACACTGTCTTGAAAAGACTTCAAGAATAAATTTGTGACTATCCTTGATGGCCTCTTGAGCCTTAATTTATGAATTATGTTTAAAATAAAGTCTTTAGGAGTAAGAAAAGAAGTAGTCAAGGAAACGTCTTCTGCCAAATGAGTCTATCCTGCAAAGTACAAGGAAAAAGCTCAGCTTGTGAATGGAAACATGAAAAATTAAGAACCCACAAATTTTCTACATAAAGGCCTGGTAGATATGGCTGTCCCCCTTCCACAGGGAAAGGACACATAGATTTCTACCAAGCATCTCTGTAGACACCTTCCCATTAAATGGCAAACTGGATGAAAGGTAGTGGGTCTTCAATTTTGATGACAGGCAGCTGAACACCTCATAGTTCTTCAGTAGTGCCCCCAGCACTAAAAACGTGTTAGTGGCGTTATTGTATTTCCTCTTTCAGTTGTTGTTTTGCTGCTCTGCACCAAAGGTTCTTCCTTGTTTTCCTTTTGAAGATCTATAAAAAGACACTGCTTATATAAATAATCACCTTTGTTTAGGATGAAGGTAGGAGAACAGGCCAGCGAATGCTCTGCATTGTTGTCCTGGGAACACAGTGGTTTAAAGGTGAGCAAAGAACTGGGTTTATGGGCAACAATATTTTTTTTAATCATATATTCAAAGATTATGACAGTAATTTCCTCTTAGACAGTACAGAAAAGTAAGCATTTGGGTGGCTGTGGTGAGCTGTAATTCTTCTGGGAGGGCAGTGTAGAAACTCACTGTTTCTCATAAGTTTTTCCAAAGCAAGTAAAACTCATATGTTTTTCCAAAGTAAGTGCTTAAAAGGGAAAGCAAGTAACTTGGGAGTGCAAACTTAGGCTCCTACCACTCCCCAATGGATTCTGTAAAGCCTGACTTAGGAAAAAGAAAAAGTAATCTGATTCCAAAAAGTTTGTATGTGGAAACAAACCATCACACACTTTTGATAACTGAGATAATGTTAAACTTAGCAGCATAATTATTTCCGGCACATTCCCGAAGTACAATGGGTGAGTAACACAGCAGCAGCAGGAGAGGGGCCCGTGTCCAGCTGGATCCACATCCATGGGCTGGTTCAAAAGAGAGTCAAGCTCACAAAGGGGCTCAGATACCTGATGTGGGAAACAGTGCCTTCAGTTTGAAAAATGTTCAAATCCTGCCAAGCATCATTTAGCTGCTGCCTAACCCCAGAGTGCCTTAAATGATGGTCTCCTCTGGTGCTTTGTGAGCACTGCCTCTCTGCAGACATGGAATTACCCACCTCTGAAGCAGGCAGAGGGACTGGACCACTTAGTTTCTAGCCTATGTATAGTTGGGCTTGAAAAATTATCCTTCCTCATCCTGTCTCCTCTGAGAAGCTCAGTCCTGAAGGTTTCCTTTTTTAAAAGTATAAAGCTTAGAAGTGGTTTTTGCAGCAAAGCTGGGAATTCAGGTCACCACAAGGCTAACGGGGGTGAGGCTGTGGTATGGTAAGTGTTTGCTCTGTGGTCCATAACATAGTGCCTGGAGCTATCATTCCAGAGCTGAGTGAGAATCTGATCTTCAAAGGAAAGAAATCCTTCCTCTGTGGGTGTCTGAATTACTGGTGTGCTCTTTAAGAAGCAGAAGCAGCACATTTTCCAGGAAAAAATGAGTCCTTCTTGAGTTGAGGAAAAAGCTATAGGTGCCTTCAGATGGACCAAGCTTTAGGACCCCAATTTGCACATTATCCCAACAAATGAGCTTTGTATGTCCATAGCACACAAAGGTATGTAGAGGTGGTGACTGCGCCTATGGGTCCTGTATTATTTCTGAAGAAAGACAAAGGGTGAATATTGGGCTGTGCTGAAGGGCTCTGCCTTGATTTCACCTCTTGAAGATTGAATTAGGTAACGTGAAGAATGTGGAGGGCAGCAATAATTTATTTGGTCATGAATCTGGATGTTTTGATTTAGTTCTAGGAACAACAAACCAGTACAGAAAGGATGGGACTGTATTGCCCCAGGTCTCAATGACCCAGTACAAATAGGAGATGCTGGCATGGCCAAACAGGCAGATAAGCTTCCCAGGCATGAATCTATGGCCTTTGCCTGTTCAGTGGATTGATTCCTTTTTTATTTTATTTCTTTGTTCTAGAGTTTTTCTCCCAAACTTTTTTTTTTAATTATTTCTTCAGCTCTAACATCGTTGTAGAATTTTGTACAATATTGAGAAAGAGAAAACTTTTTCCATCACAAATGTATACATATGGCTAAGACTGAAACTGATTCCCTGAAGGAGGGGTTGTTCTCCTTTGAAAGCACTTATAATTACCTGCCTATCAGACCCCCATCTGCCTTTGTCTAATATCAATACAATGAACAACACAAGCAGTAAAGATGATGTAGTCTTTAATGAAGTCTTCCTGAAAGGGACTATTTGAATGGGCATGTGAAAAATGAACATATATTAACTTAATATAGGGTCACCCCAGTTTTCCCACATGCTACTTGTATGGAATAGAGGCAGTGAGTGCATCCTGCATGGCAGGGGATGCATCTCCTTTTCATGTGTGTGTTTTTCAACTGTGTTGCAAACAGGAAAGGGATATGCTTGAGAGAAAGACAAACAAGCAGTGAAGGCCTGAGACAACATTATTGTCAGCTTCAGGCTTTAATCCTAATAAGGCTTCCTTCCATGCTGTGACATTTGGTTATAGGAGAATCCAGATGAAACTGAAACACCTGATGCCCCTCTGTGTCCCCTTCCTGAGTTGCTCCAGCCTGTGGGAAGTGCATTCAGTGTTACCCACCTGCGCAAGTGTGCTGAGCATCCTGGCCCCGCTGTGTCTTTGATCTCCTCTTGACTTTCCTTGCACCAGGGTGTGCCTACACCAGGGCTCTGACCTTTCCCTACCTCTATCTCAATAGCCAGCACAATAAAATACAGCACCCACAAGTCTCTTTAGCTCCCAACTCTGCTTTTCTTCCTCACAAACCTGATCTAACAAAACACTCATCTTCTGGAAGTCAAATCAGAAAGTTTTGCTTGAAAACCAAAGGTGTTGGTTTCAGGTTCTTGGAAATATTTGTAACATTACTGCTCCTGGCTTTCTGGGTCAGGCTTCCTTAGGGTGAGCCAGTTGTAGGTGTGTCCTGTGGTAGATTGGATTTGGATTACGGGTGTTCAAGTCTGCTTTATCAATTCAATTGTATTCAATCCAATTCAGAAATAAACATAAAGTCCAGTTGGATGACTAAATTAAGGATAATGTGCATTTAATTTTTAATTTATACAGTACATAGGGATAGAGCAGGGAAATCAAGTATGGATTAAAAATGAGCATTGCCAGATGGTCTCAAGAAACCACTGTCAATTTTGTTGTATCTTCTATCAGAAATAAACTAGATCATATTTCAGGATGGGATTTTTATTGGAGAGTGTTGTGGGCCTTCTCCTCAAGTGCCGCTGCTCAGTTTACAATGTTTATCTTGGAGCTCTTCTGTTTACCCTTCCTGAGTGCACCAAGTCCATCATACTGGGAGATGCTCTGTAGCACAAAACAGCCCTTACCTCAAACTGCAAGTGTCTTTCCCCATGGAAAGAGAAATCTGTGCTAATATGACACATATACATAACTGAGATGATAAGGAATTGATAGAAGTTTCTGCTCATCTCTGGTACTCATTAAAGCTGCTCCCTCTAGTGCTTATTAAAAAAAAAGTAACTGTGCATATGTGACATCTAGAAAGGGAAAATTTATTCTGTTGTTCTCATCTCTCCTCTCAATTAAGAGGAACCAAAATCACATTTTCTTTGATGAAGCAAGTAGTTATTTACCTCAACTGCAGGGCCCTTTTGGCCTGACAGTTTCTGTGGTGGTTAATCAAAATGGATATTTAATTGTTTTGAGTGCCTTTCTGAAGTTCAGGTCATGATTACTGCACCTTGACATACCATGCCGCAACAGGCTCACTCTGCAGTCTCTTCTTGACTGCTGTTTCTCCCCTTTCCCTTCTCACAGCCTCTGCTCCAACTCCAGGTCTGAAACAAAGGTATCCTCCAAAGAGCAAGCCCTGGTTAAAAAGAAATGTGTAATTTATTAAACCCTAAGGCATTGTTTTCCTTGGTCACATTTAGTTTCCTCAGGGTTTGGGAGTAGCCCATCTTCTTTTTGAGCAAAAGACATTGACCACAAGGGAGGTCGCTGGCTCAGGGTGGTCCCCAGACCTGGCATTACAGGAGTAACTTGGCAGGCCAAGATGTTCAGCATGGAGTGGTGTTATCATCTGGGAAGGTTGACCCTGCTGCACAAATAGCACCCCAAAATAAAACACACAGTAACCAGGGCATCCTGAAGAAGATGTGATGGGGCCTGCTTGTGTGCAGCATTGCAGAGCACTCACTGGCAGCTCTACTAGTGGGCAGAGTTACTGCCCTGGAAGACACTGAACTTCATTCCCAAGTTAGATGTTCTTGCAGTGCTTGGAATGCCCTGGGAAGGCAGGTAACTGCCTTATGGTCTCCAGCATGTGCCAGCCCAGCATATGTTTTTTTTCCCTGCTCCCAAATTAATCCAAGACCCCTTGCCTTTGCTTCTCCAGTCACTCCTCAAATGTGCATTTCTCCAGCGTCTTCCAGCTGCCCTCTGTTCTCTTCCTAAGTCAGCCATAAGTACCTGTCTCTGCTTCTGGACAGACAGGGAGGGACAGGTGCCAGCTCTTTATCATGGTGGACAAAGAGCAATTGCATCTTTGGATCCTCCCTTCTTGGAAAAATGACGTGTTGCTTATCAGCAATTGCAATTGCTTGTCCCAGTTCCTGGGGTAGTGGCTCTTACTGGTGCCTTGTATGCCAGACAGGGGCAATCATAGAACTGCTGACTAGTTTTTGGTTGGAGAAGACCTTAAAGATCATTGAATGCAATGGGCAGGTAGTTTCTTGGCACAAGGAGGCTGGCCACTCACAAGCACAGGCTTTCCTTTGTTTAGAGTATGCCTTGGAGCCTGGTGCTGCCATGTTCCTGTTCCCAGGCAGCGCTGCCTATCCCACAAAAACCAGCACCCAGCTGGAGGAAAGACCACAGGGCATCCGTGTAAATAAGCTGGGTGCTGTTGGTCTCACAGTGTGTGAGCTTTGACTTGGAATATGTAGGTTATCATGAATAAGCTGATTGAATTTCAGGAAACTTGCAGCTTGAAAGGTTCTAGATAAAAACAAAGCTAGAGCTTTTTTCCTTAGGAGGATTTTTTCTGGGGGGTTGGGGGGGGAATTGTTTTGATTGACTGAGACTTTAATTTTGGTTTTTCTTTACCACGTGAAGAATTGCCTCTCAAAGGGGTTGGCATAGCTCTAACTTAGCTTTGCAAAAGAGGAAAGGCTTTTTTTTTCCCTTTCCAGTGTGGACTGGGAGCTTGTCTGTATATTTTTGCTGCATGAGGGAAAGCGTAATGTTGGTTGATGTTGGGTTTTGTGGGCAGAACAACATGATTTGAAAAATGCCATTCTCACTTCAGGAAAAAAAACATGACCTCAGCAAGTATGCTGTCACAGCTTCAAAATATGTGTGCCTGTAAGCCTTGGAAAATGAGTACAGATTGAAATCAGCTGCTGTAGGCCAAGTTCTCCATGGCTGCAGCCATATCCAAAATGGGTTTTTTTTCCTGAACAAACCATGTAATCTTATTTGCATCTTTTTGTTTTCACAAAGTCAAATCAAGGCCTTAAAAAAAAATCAATTTGAAGGAAACAAACGATTCAAACTAGTAGACCACAGATACTCTTTTTAATAAAATTATGGTTTCTGTAAGATTTTTCCAGTCCTGTCATATGCTTTATGCTGGCTGGACCTTCTAGGCAGCTGCAACCTAGAGATAAGTCTTTTGTCAGGTTACATTTAAACTTCTAATTTCAACAATATTTTTGTTTTTCTGATTCAAATTATTTAATTGTTAGAAAACTCATTGACCAAATCCACTTGGTTTGAAGACATCAGAATGGCATCAGGAGTGATTAATTATTGCTGCTGTGATTTATTGTATTAGCTGGGGTAGCACCTGGTGATCAGCTGAGAGCAGAGCTGTGTTCCCAGGCTGTGCAAACACCCTACCTGCCTCTGAGTTCCATAAATCAGCCCAGCCCCAGCACTGCCTGAAGGTACATAATGGGCAACAATGTGATATGTTACTATGGCATCTTGAATAAGAAGCCCCAGCCAACCTCTGCACGTCAGAAAACTGTTTTAAAGGCTGTGCCAAATGTTTTTGCTTCGGGTGTGCAACCAAAACAGCTCTTGGTCTTCTGAGGCAGATACGGGTGCCTGGGTTGTGTCTATCAAGAATCAATGCCTACAGCTTCAGCAGGATGCTGAACTTGCAGATGAGGGAGTCAGTGAAAGATCAGGACTTGATTTTAGTTTCTGAATCAAAAGTCAGACATGAAAATAGCTATCCCATCATTTTACTGATATCCATGTAGGAAATACTTATATCCATGCAGCTCTGTAGCTCTTCAAACTGTATTAGACACATCCCGCTGCAAAGAGTCACTGTGCACATGAGACTATTGTTTGCCTTACAAATCCTTTGTTAAATTCCTGCTTGATCTGGAGGGGTGTTCTGGATCCAAGATTTTGTCTGAGGATCCTTCTTCACTGTGAAAACCTCTGCATTTCTACCCAGTTTCTCCAGTATCAGAACAAGATGATGCACAGAAGTCCCTGTTGCTCTTTCACAGGGATGACTTTTTCCCAGCCCCTTTCCCCACAGCCAGAACCTCTGCCACAGCCAGGACATCTGATTGCTGCCTATCCCTGCCAGCTTCCAGCCAGAGCTTGCCTGGATCTAACATCAGCCTTGCAAAGGACTCTGGCTCCTGTTGAGCCTGGTTTTGAAAAACTCCTAACAAAAAGTATTCCATATTGTCTGTACCAAGGAGTTTCAGATCCAGAAATTCCAGGGTGGTTTTCTTATTTATTTATTATTTATCTAGTTAGTTTTATTTAAATCTCAAGATGTTACACAGGCAGACTCAGGGGCTCTCCAGTGTCCACAGTTCTGGTATCTCTGATCTGCTGGGCATTAGGCTGCAGCCTCTCTAGCTCTAAGCTTGGACGTGTAATGGTGTCTGAGTGCTGTGGCTGTTCAGCAGTGACCAAGGAGATGAGCACCTCTGGGAAGCATGAGAAGGACGTGCTAGAACTGCGTGCAAGTGTGCAGCTGCTTCCTTCATGCACTGAGGAAATCGAGCACGTGTCCCTGGCGTAAAGTCAGAGGAGCCTTAACCCCAAAATTCCAGCTACTGAGCTTGGCCTACACCCTTCCTCTCATGTCGTGCCCGTGGCTGTGTTGTTGGAGTGGGGCCAGCCACGCTATGGGGGCCTGCTGCCCCCAGGAGAATTCTGCAGCTGTTTGTGAAGCCCCAGGCAGGGGTGGGGTATGGTGCAGCCAGCATCCTCGGAGGCAGCACAGAGGAAACCCCTTTCCAATCCAGCTCTGGAGGAAAAGAAAAGGGTCTGAGGGATAAATGTTCTTCTTGCAGGATTTGCACTAAATAAAACTATTTTAGTTTTTATTTATCTCCAATTCAGAGGTGAGTCAGCCTGGAATGTGGCTCACACCACCTCCTCTGCAAACCTTCAGGGAAGGCAGAGAGCACAGCCTGTGCTCCTCTTTGCCTCTTACCAGTGCTTTACTACACACTTTATTTTGCAACTTTTTTTAAAACTCTCCAAGCTGATGTTATTTTTTTCCCCTTTCCTCTCTCTCTAGTTTTGTATGGAGCTGAACCAGCCGACGCTGCCAAACATCCGCAAGTGGAAGGGCCCTAGAGGATGTTGGAAGGGTGTTGTTTCCGAAAAACCCTCAGGCCAGCTACACAAGGTACATTAATCCCTAAGTCTGAACTTTGGCTTTGCTTTCTTTCCCCCTCTAACCAAGGACATATTTTGAATGTTCAAGGCAACACTTTTTGCAAATCCTTTTTGGCAAGGTTTGCATTTCTTGTTTTTTAAGCTGGCTGTTCCTATAGCTTTTAATTCAACTCTACATTTATGTTTTGGAAGAATTGTGGCACGCTTGTAAGGAGGAAGATATGTGTGTGTGTGTGTGTATTTGGTGTGTGTGTTTTTGGGGGAGGTGGACAAAAGCAGTACAGATATTTAGATGAAAAGCCATACATTTGGACAAGGCAAGAGTCCTGAGTTTTTTCCCTAGCAGGCTGCAGTACTTTTGACATTTTTTGTGCATGTCGTCTGAGCTTGCTCCCTGGTGCTGCACTGGCTGCATTTGGAAGGGCTTTCCATTTCCCTACCATTTTCCTAGTTTGCAAGTGAAGAGCCCTCAGAGGAGCCTTGCAGCCTGCCATCCTCACCTGGAAGAGTTTACCTTTTTTGTTCCCCAGAGTCCTTGGCACAGGTGTTTAAAATACTGTGGACTCCATTTGAAATCTGCACCATGCTGTACTGTGCTTTTCCCTGCAGCATCTTCTACTCTGGGAATATATTCATATGTATGTTTAAATATGTACTGCAGGGAGGTACTGATTTATTAAGGTGGTGACAGCTGCACCTGCCTACCCTTGATAATATTCAAAGTGTAGCTGCACTGGACATCATTAACAGTGCCCAAAAGCAGTTTCTCCCAAGGGAAATCTCTCTTTTTCACCTTTAAGGGTGCTAATGAGTTTTCAGAGCAGTGCCCTCCTTGAGCTGGAGACTGTTGTTGCTGAGCAGGGTTGTTCTCATGGTGCAGTTATTGCAGTTGTAGTGGGTAGAAGCAGAATCCAAGACCTGTCAGTCTTCAGCAATTTATTAATCCATAATGATCTATTCTGAGCCCTGTTGTTACTAAATACATGGCTGCAGCTGTGTCTTATAGCCAAGCTGCTTAGAGTCCACATTTCTTTATTTTGGCTTTTCCAAACCAGGTTGCATCAGCGTTCACTGGTTTTGGACTCATGTTTTTGTATGTGCACCTCCTTTTATTGCCCTTCTGAGAAAAACTCAAGAATGAGGAGAAAATAAACCCAAACAAACCAAAAACCTTGAGCTGCACAAGGATTGTACCCCAGCTAGACTCAAGAAGGGTCTGGAAAGATACAGAGTGTCTGAATGTGTCTAAAGTTTAATACAATTCACACTTAATTGCAGTGCAGAATGTAAATGCCCTTCAGGACAGCTTTATTCGTGGCTGGAGTTTTCCTTTGGGATCTCCTGTTAGGCCAGATCATTAAAACACTGAATATAAATAGTTGTGCAAAGTTGTCAAAGTTGTTCCCTCCACTTTTTTTTTTTTTTTAACCAAGAATTATTAATAAATATTTATCTCAGAATTTCTATGTTAAATTCAGAGTCTTTAGTCAGTTCTTTCTTGAGCTGTACTTCCAAAGATAACAATGGCAGCTTTGACTACAGCGTGACTAAATAAAAAATTATAATCCACCTTGTTTTACAGACAGGGATATAAGGATGAACAGTTCCCGAAATTATGGGAGAAATGTGCAGCCAAACTAAGAATAGAAATTTTATCTACTTGACTCTTCCTTTTAGCTGCTTTAACAGGAATATGGCTGAGCTGTAGAACCCTTCAGTAAGCCAAAAAGTCTCTTCTTTTTCTGGGACTAGTTAGTCCATCAGGTTTGGGCACCGTGTACACAAATGCAGTGAGGTAGCACAGTGTAACCCCAAGCACACAGCATCTTTGGCACAAGGTGATTTTGGGATGCTGTGTAGGGCTAAATAACACAAAATGGTGGATGGTGCTTCTGCCTTGTGCTTCCACACAGTCTCAGCATTTCAACCAGGCAATTACTTTTGACTGCCTTGTTGATATGAAGTCTGGAGCCTGGAAATAGCCAACAGCTGTTGACAGCAGTTTTATTATTTCACATCTTTTCCTGTATCTTTTTAGACCTTAGGCTTCTTACTGGTGGAATAATTTTGTCAGTATTTTAAAGGTGACTTATCAAAGGAGCTACCAAAGAATCTGAACCAGCCTTAATCCTTTCAAGGCTCTTGGGAAGTCAGTGGAGCAGTTAACAGTTTTTTATTGCAGCTGAAATGGAGAAAACTCTTCCTTGCAGTAGATTTAATTGTGATTTGCTAAGGGAAGTGGGTTTGAATGGTGCCAAGGGAAATGGTGTCTGGGTGATGGGAGAAGAGGCTGACAGTGTTTGAATTAGATACTGCTGCTGGTGTGACCAGCGTAGACAGCTTTCTGAAAATGCCAATTCCATGTCACGAAGTGATCAAAAAAAAGCCCATTCAGGATCATAAAGCAGAGCTGAAAGGAGAAGAGAGCTAAGCGTGAAACATAAAAGCTGGAAAAGAGACAGAGAAATTGGCAGGGCTGAGAGGTCTAGACCAGATTTCACACTAAGAGACTGAAGGGGCCGGGATATTTATAGCTTTCAGGTGAAAAAAGGCTGAGATGGTGTGGAGTGTGGGAAGAAGGAACAACTGTGCACAGCATCATCTGCTGCAAGCCCTAGCAGTCACCCAGTGAGATCTCAGGGCACCAAACTCATGCCTAGAAAATTAATCATGTGGGTGACAAACTGACCACGCTCAGAGGTATCCAGTGCCTTGCCTGGAGTAGGAGGAAATGGGGATGCATCAGCCCAAACACACACACGAGGGGCAGCATCCTGCAGCCCTGCAGTGGTCCTGACCATGCTCTGCCTGTAGAAGGTAAAACAGACTATTAAATCCTTGGCTTTACTGGAGCAGTGCTGGAATTAGCTGGGTGTGCAATAGCCAGTGTGCAGGTGTGAGGGGCTGTGAGTAACGGAGTGATGAGTTTCAGCTTGGCACACTCACTCTTCAGTGAAGTCAGTGGAGCTTCCCAGGAAGCATTCCTCCCACATCTGGTGGGAGTTTTGGAAAGGGTAAACTGAAGAAGCCTATTTGTCCTCTGTATCTTCCACTGATAGCCCAGGAAGTTTTTTCTCCTTTATGCTTGGGCACAGCCAGTTGGGCTTCCTGCCCTCAGCAGGCACCAAGCCTAGATATAGATATATAAATATAGATGTAGAGATGGATGGATGGATAGATGGATGGATGGATGGATGGATGGATGGATGGATAGATAGATAGATAGATAGATAGATAGATAGATAGATAGATAGATGGATAGATGGATAGATATGGGGCTATATTTGGGCAGAATGTTTTGTTTTTACCATCTTGTGACTGGCATTTCTCTTTTTCCTTTTTAGGGAGTTGAATATTCTGGCTTCCTCTGGGATACAACAGCTGGCATTGAGCTGAAAGATGCCTTGTCTCAGGAGACTGCACAGACTAATGGCAACGGGAGGCACTCATATCCTCATCCTTATCTTGCACATTTCAAGGTAACTGCCACAGTGCCAGTCCAACCTTGCAGATCATTTACTAAAAGAATTTGGCTACGATGAAAATAGACACAGCCTTCTCACAGATAAAAATTTGCATGAGCCTTCTTATCACTGTCCCGTGGCTTGATTATGGATAGGTGCTTAATGCACCTTAATACGTGTGGTAGTTCACTACAGTCAGTCCTTTCCCTTGGTCCTGTGAGAGCAAACCCTGCTGCAAAAGAGTATTTGAGAACCTGAGGGTCAATGGATCCTCAATAGCAGCCAGGCCACAGGGCTGGGATTCTTGTCAGTGCCACAAAGAGGGATGAGTGCAGGGAGAATGGGGATTAATTTTTAAATATATATATATATATACATCTATATACACACACATACAGACACACACACACACATATATATATATATGTGTGAGTATGTGTGTGTATAAGGCACAGTGCTCCAGTAAGACTTGGGCTGGCCTATGTTATATTGCTGTCACACTTCAGAGTTTCCATTTTAAAGCTTTTTCACTAGGGCTAATCCTATCTAAAAGAACATCATCACTTCTGGAACCAGTTCTTGGGCATATGCTGGAGCAAACATATGGGCAGAGAGAGCCCATCTCCACACAGGATGTGGTGAAAGAGTCCAGTTTAGGGAACTTGAAATCTCTGGTAATGCTTTGTGAGAAGCATCATTAATTGAATAATTATTAATAAATTATTAGTAATTAATTGATCATACAAATAGGTCAAAGTAATTCTCAGAAGGTAAACAGGAGATTGCAGGGAGCCAACAACTCCTTTCAAGGTACATTAAGTTTCTTGGTTATTCTCTGTGACAAGCTGGGGCTAATCACAAGACAGTAGTAATTAGCCTCTGTAATGACCATGAGATTATTTGTAGCTTATTAACAACTGGTTTTGCATAAACTGATTTTCATAAGCAGCTGACTTCTTTTCTGCTGACTTTTTCACCACAGTGGTGAAAGGAAGCTGTTTGCTAATGCAAACCAGTTTCCCCAGAACTGAGAGGGTATGAGGTTACTGCAAACAAAGCTGCAAAATGCAAATGCCTCCCTCCTCTTCCTCCCCACACTGAGACACACCAAGACACACCACAGACACAGCAGTGTGAGTCCTACTGCCCCAGATTTACTGAAAGTACTGGGAGCTGGCACGTGGTTGTGCACTGTGACCTTCCATTCCCCAGGTGCACGGCATTGATTTCTCCTCCTTGCCCCCCATTCCAGGTTGGAATGAATGATCTGACCATGGTTAACCTTCACCTGGCCCTGCCGCCCTCCGCAGGAGAGAACACCGGGAAGAACCACGACAGCCACAAACTGGCAGCCTGTGCACAGAGTTTGCAGGAGACTCTGAAAGGTAAGGCAGGGGTTTTTCCTGCCAGCTGTCACGTGCATGCTATCTAATTCAAAGGAATTTTTAAAAGAGCGAACTTGTCTCAGTGAGCATTTCAGAAATACCCTTATCAGCCTCACAATATTCTTTGCCCATATTTCTGTGATGCATAGCGCGACAAATGTGCTTTTCCCTTGCTCATTGTCTTACAGTCTTTCCTACTTAATACAGACAGCACAGGCGATCCCACTGGCTTTGACTCAATTTTTTCAAATTAAGTTCCTTCTGGTTTTGTGCTACTGTAACAGCAAGTTCTGCCAAAGGAAAGAAAAGTCACTAGAATTGAGACCCTATTTTAAGTGCTTTGTGGAAATGACACCTACCTGTTATCAGAGCAAAGCTTAATTTTTTTTTTTCTTCCAAGAAAAATAGGTTCTATATATTTAATTTTTGGATAATTGGAAGCTCTTTGGAAAACCCAAGGCAAATTTGCAGATGGCTGCTAATGAGAAAAGAGACCAAATCCAGCTTTAGTACTTGAATGGAATATGTAGAATGATCGTGTTGATTTCAAATAAGTTGCTCTGGCTTTAGATCAGGATGAAATGACACCAGAATTTAGACCCTGAGCTTGAAATGAAGGGACTGAAATAGGCAGCTGGATTTCTTTACTTCATTTCTGTGAATTTGCTTTTTACTTTGAAGCTTGCAAATTATGTTTAACTTCCTGCGAAGCAGAACAAAGCAGTTTACATTGTAAATGTTCCTGATCTTCTAACTGGAACACAAAAAGTCTAGCCCTTTGTTTACTGCTTAAGAAAGATGTGAAAGGGTTGCAAGGTTATTCGTGTGATGATTTTCAACTTGGCCCGGCTCAGCAAGTTTGGTCACTTGGAAGTGTTAATGTCCCTCTTGTATAACTCAAGAGTGTTTTTCTGTGTGTTCTATTGTAGTTCCTTTTGAGCTGCAGAAGCCAGTCAGAGCTATTTTGAGTGCTACTGATTTAAGTATTTGTCCACGTACTTTAAAATTGGAAAGGATGAAGGCAAACAAAAAGATCATTTGTTTAATCCCCAAAGGCTGAACTGAAACATGGGATAAATGTGTAGCTCTTCTGAAGTCAACTGAGCTGCACTTCTACTGCATCTAAATTTAGACTGTTGGTGTTCTCTTTATTTCATGTTTTAATTTTCATATGGCAGCTACATTACTGGAGCATGCTTGTTCTTGGCTTAGTCTTTCACAAAAGAAGAAATTCGGATTCCTCCAAACTTGTGGGATGCAGGTGTGGTCTCCTAAGGAAATGGTAGTGCACACATGTGACTTTGAAGTACTGAATTACCCTGCCAAAATGAATTTCATGCTTAAAATTACCACCATCCTTCAGTTTCTTCCAAATTAGTCCACAAAATATGGGCAGTAAGGACTGGTTTGTCTGGGTGCACTGCAGTAAATGTGAATTTCTGTTCCCATTTTGCTAACAGATGACTGCTCTATTATCTTTTATTCTTACTAAGAGGCAGGTGAGCATTTGAGCAACATTGTTTACTATGTACAGCCTCCCTTAACGCAGGGCATAGTATCCCCATATTTCTCCCCTTTGATTGGTGGGTCCTGGTTCCTTTTTCCCTCTTTTTTTCCTTTCATCAGTACTGGAGAGATGCAGTGGCTCTTAGCTGCTCACAGCTAACTCTCTGCAGCAGCTCTTCTGTGTTCTCTCAAAGCCCCACCAGTTAATCTCCAGTGTGGTGACCGTGGGCAGCACACAGAGGTTATTCTGGAAGTCCTGGGAGTGGCTGGACCCAGGGACCAGGGTGCTGGGTGGATTGAGAGAGTCCTGAGGAGAAGAGCTTGCAAGTGCTGGTGAATGAGTAGCTAGACATGACCCAGCCATGTGCACTTGCAGCCCAGAAAGTCAGCCTCATCCCTGGCTGCATCAAAGCAGCATGGCCAGCAGGGTGAGGGAGGGGGTTCTGTCTCTCTAATCTGCTCCCCTGTGACCCCACCTGCAGTGCTGCATCCAGCTCTGGCATCCCCAGTGTAGGAAGGACATGGACCTGTGGGAGCAAGTGCACAGGAGGGCCATGAAGATGATCAGAGGGCTAGAACACCTCTCCTGTGAAGAAAGGCTGAGGTATCTGGGGTTGTTCAGTCTGAAGAAGAGAAGATTTAGGGAATATCTTACAGCAGTCTTCCAGTACCTGAAAGGGGCCCACGAGAGAGCTGAAGAGGGACTTTTTACGAGGACATGTAGTGACGGAGCAAGGGGGAATGGCCTTAAACTGAAAGAGGGTCATTTTAGATGAGATGTTAGGAAGAAATTCTTGATTGTGAGGGTGCTGAAGCACAAGTTGCCCAGAGCAGCTGTGGATGCTCCTCCTTTTCAGTATTCAAGGCCAAGTTGGATGGGGCTTTGAATAACCTGGTCTAGTAGGATGTGTCCCTGCCCATGGCAGGGAGTTCAAACTAGATGATCTTAAAAGGTCCCTTCCAATACAAACCATGCTGTGATTCTGTGATATCTTCTCCCATGTGGCTTGGCTGTATTCCATGGGTTTCCCATGCATCAGGCACTGGGCTTACAAGACTTCTGACAAGACTTCTTAGCAGCCAATGTAACAACACATCCATCTCATCATATATGTGTCACTCTGTCCAGGAAGGATTTGAGCAATTAAGAGTCTGTTGAATTAATGAGGGAAATCATCCAGGGCATGGTAAAATCAGGGAGTGTTTCCCACATATGTCCCCTTGCCCTGCCATGAAGCAACGGAGGGTTTCCCAGTTCCTGCAGAGAGGCAGATTTCAACACTGCAGACCTTCTGCAGGCACTGTCAGTCCCTCAGCTGATTGCCTTGGCACACCAGAGCTCAGCCACTGCAGCAGAGGGCTGAGTTAAGCTTCTGCTTTGCTTTGCTGGCCAAGAGCCACCGCAGGCAGTGCCAAAATTTGCCGGTGCTTTAGTGAATTTGAAGATGCCTTTGCAAACAGACCAGACTTATTTTTTCACCTGAGGAGTTCTCCATTGACAAGGGCACAGTTGCTTTGGGCCCAGAGGGTGTGAATGTGTGTGAGAGCACCACTGAGAGGTCATAAACAGGACACGTGCCTGGCTGCTGTGGGCTTTATGCCACCATGTCCCAACAGATGGAGGCTCTGGGTCCTTGTGGACAGTACAGTCTGTGTCAGGGACCTTTGCAGCAAAAGATTGGTTGTTAAAAGAGCTCCTGCTGCTCTGACTGTTGGAGGAGGAGGAGGACCAGATTGCATCGGCCGAGGAGCCTCTGGCTCCTGAGGAGCAGAATCAAGCCCTGCCAATCTTAAACTCATTTCCTCCAAAAGAGGAAAATCACAGCACAGCACCAGTAGCATTGTCTTAATTTTCTATTTTTCTCTCCATCTGATTGTAACTGTGGGCATCATGATTGCAGGTTTTGATCAGTTATCATCCCTCATTATGAGCAAGGGCATGATTTCTTCCAGAACTTTTGCTAAGTTGGGCTGAGAGCCATTGGGGCTCATCCATGAGACCCCTGAGAGCTGCAGCTGCTGTGGGCAGCTCTGCTCCCTGCCTCTGCTGAGAGTGTCCAGTTGGTCCAGTTAGACAGAGTCACACACTCAGGAGGATCCAGGCGGGTTCACTTCCTTCCCTCTCATGGCTGGATGTCTGTCAGGATCTTGGGAGGCAGACAAGACACGAAACTGCAGCGCTGGCGTGCATGATTTTATTGCAGGAGCTGGCAGAGGTGGGAGCAGAGCTGAGAGTGAGCCAGGACTAAGGGGAAATGAAGTTGGTGGTTGTCTAGAAGACTGGTTGCTTGCTCTTCCTTGCTTAGCACAGGGCTGCCTGATGTATTCCCCACCCTACTGCAGTCTGAGGAGCCCCAGAAGCTCCTCTCAGAGGGGAACCAAAAGCACTCCTTTCCCTCCCCAATGGCAAATGGGGTTTCAGCTTCTTTAACATGCTCCAGCCTATTCTGTCTGTCAACTTAACACTTCTGATGATTTTATGCTTAGTTTTTCTGCACCCAAATTTTCAATGGGCGACGAATATAGTGATTCCCTCCCTGGGCAATCAGCTGCAGGCTGATTTCTTACCTCCTTCCAAGCATGCATCCAAGTGCTGGGTCTTTTATCCTCTGCTATTTCTAACCCCTCTAGAATGGAAAGGTTAAAATTTTCCATCAGTTAAAATTTTCACTTGTAAGTACAGTGGGGTTTTTTCATAGATTTTTCATGTAAGGGAGGTAGTCTTGAAGATTTGCTAAAAAAAAGCATGAGTAGTTTAGGATAGAATAGAACAGATTTTGTGTATAATCAAGATACTGCTGTTAAGATCCCAGCCTGTCTATCATTTTTAAATACCAAGGATGTGCTCCAGAGGTTTCAGTAATGGCCTTTTCCCATCTAGGTTGGAGATGAAAGCATGGAAGGAGCCAAGTGCTGCCTGGGCCATTAAGCAAGTGTTAGCACTGAAGGACCAAAGTTACATTTCAGGCTTCCTGGTCCTGCCAAGCAAGAAATCTTGCAAGAGCTCTTTGTCACGAGATGCATGCACAACTACCAGCTCACAGCAGGCACGGTCATCCCATTAGACAAGGACTGATTTTTATTTTGGGTTCTGATGGAGCTTAAAATAACTCAGGTTCAGATTCAGGTGGTTTTTTTTTTTTCCTTCAAAGGTGGGAAGACTGCTGCAGAAATCTTGCAAGAGCTCTTTGTCACGAGATGCATGCACAACTACCAGCTCACAGCAGGCACGGTCATCCCATTAGACAAGGACTGATTTTTATTTTGGGTTCTGATGGAGCTTAAAATAACTCAGGTTCAGATTCAGGTGGGTTTTTTTCCTTCAAAGGTAGGAAGACTGCTGTAATGAATGCTTTATAGAATAATATTTAAACTTCATGTTATTTGCAATATGATTTATAGTCACAAAGGGTAGTCTACAAAGGGTAGAGAAACCACCAATAATTTCACTAACTATTCATTGCTGCTCTGCACCTTAGCAAGCACCATGTTTTGAAGTATTTGTAAGTAATATGCCTTCAATCTCGCTTGCTGTCTTCTTGCCTTTTCCCAATTCAGCTTTCCTGCACTGCAAGACAGGAGTGGAATAGATTTTGTTGAGCTTGTGCTCCCTCTCCTGGATAGCGACTTCTACAGCAACAGCAAAAAATGAGGAGGTTTATCCAGAGCACTGAGTATGGTAGAGAAAGTCTGTCCACCCCATCCCCTCTCACACTTCAATCCCAGGAAAGAAAAGGTTTATAGGCTATTCATAGATCTCTCCTCTGAAGTCAGCTTTGGGATATTTTTTTTTTGCGCATTTGTGCCTCCATCAGCATCCTTCTCCAGTGGCAAGCAGTGACATGGAAGTGTCTCTGGTCAGGTCTCAGCATTCTTCTTCAGTTGTCTTGTCAGACATTTCTGGCAGTGGTTTGAGATGGGCATGGAGGCATGTGCTTTGTCCTCTTATCCCAGGGCACAGGTGGGATGTCTGCATCTACATCTGTGGGGCTAGGAGAACACACATTGTGGATATGAGATTAGAGTCTGGAGTTTCTATTCTCACTCATTAGGGTTGGAAACAAAATGTAACTGAAGTAATTTTCTGTTCCAAGTTGAGCAATATTCCTTCAGTCAGCCAGGCAAAAGAAAGTTGGTGTGGTCAGGGTGTGTCTGTGTGGTTTCTCAACTCATCTTCTGCCTTCAGGCTTGCAGACTGCTCCTTGGTCCTCTTCCTTGGGATTTTTTTAATGCAGAATTTAGAATGAGCACTGCACTTTTGGCACTGTGGTGTATACCAGCATAAGACTGCATCTTCCTGGGTGCCTCACAAAAGTGTCCTTGACTCTTAAAGAAAATCTATTTTAAAAAAATGTCTGCATAAGTTAAAGACAGAAGATATTTCTTGCAGAAAAACAAAACAAAAAGGTACAGATTTTTAAAAACCTGAGACTAAAACTGCTTGTCTTTTGAGTTTATCAGTAACAGGGAGTAGCAAGGAAAAGATGCTAATCTCTGGGTTTCAGTAAAGCCTGTCTCTCACAGTATCCTTGTAGACAAAATATCCAGCACACAGCTGGATAACTGTTACATGATGGGTGAGCAGCCAGGTCACAGATGAGGCACAAAAAATTACAGTGAATGGGGTGACATCAGGCTGGCATCCGGTCACTAGTGGGGTTCCACAGGGCTCCATCCTTGGCCCAGTTCTCTTCAGCACCTTCAGTAATGGACATGGGACTTGAAGGAGTACTAAATTTGAAAACACTACATTGTAAGGAACTGTCAGCTCCCTTGAGGGCAGACAGGTCGTGCAGAGAGACCTCAACAAACTAGAGAGGTGGAAAATCACCAACCATATGAAGATCAACAAGTTTCAGATTCTGCACCTGGGATGGGGCAATCCTGGTTGTGTGCACAGACTGGGGAATGAGAGGCTGAAGTGCAGCACTGTGGAAAAAAGACCTGGGGATCCTGGTTGATGGGAAATTGAACATGAGTCAGCAGTGCCCTGGCAGCCAGGAGGGCAACCCTGGGGAGCATCAGGCACAGCATGGCCAGCTGGGGGATTGTCCTGCTCTGCTCTGGGGTGGCCTCACTTGGAATTCTGGGGGCAGTTTGGGGTGTCACAATATTAAAAAGACATTAAGCTGTTAGAGAGTGTCCAGAGGAATGCCATGAGGATGGTGAAGGGCCTTAAGGGGAAGTTTAATGAAGAGCAGCTGAGGTCACTTGGTCTCTTCAGCCTGGAGGAGAGGAGACTGAGGGAAGATCTCATTGTGATCTTGAACATCCTCAGGAGGGGGAGAGGAGGGGCACATGTTCCTGGGCACTCTTCACTTTTGTGCCCAGGGACAGGACCTGAGGGAATGGCCTGAAGCTGGGTTCGGAGGAGGTTTAGGTTGGGTGTTAGGAAGAAGTTCCTCACCCAGAGAGTGGCTGAGGACAGGCTGCCAGAGAAGTGATCACAGCCCAAAGCCTGCTTGAGTTCAAGAAGTGTTTGGACAATGCTCTCAGGCACATGGTGTGACTTGGGGTGTCCTGTGCAGGACCAGGAGTTGGCCTCGATGACCTTTATGAGGCCCTTCCAACTCAGCATTTTCTATGATTCTATGACCCTATAATAAATGAGATTATATTTAAAAACAAGCATCAAATTTGTACTGGCTGATTTTATTGTCATGAAGAGAATGACCATGAGTCAACAGTGAGTGAAAAGGGCTTTAAACAGCATTCCTTTCAGGAGTTCAGAATACAATCATTTTGTTTATTCACTATTTGTATTTTTCCTCTTTCCATTAATTGTACTTGAGTGATGGATGTCCATTCCTCACATCTTTTTCTAATTTTTTTGTTTTCTAGGAGAAAAAGATGTAATAATCCTTGGAGATTTTAACCAGGCCCCAGACAGCAGTGACCATGACATCCTGAGGAAGGAGAAGTTTCACCACCTGGTCCCTTCCAGCACCTTCACCAACATCAGCACAAAGAACCCACAAGGGTCCAAGTCGCTGGATAACATCTGGATCAGTCGGAGCTTGAAAAAGGTTTTCACAGGTAGAGTTGCTTGAGTGAAGTTGTGTAACTTCAGTTAGGTTAGCCTTGCTTTGGGCAGTGTCTCCTAACGTTTTCCCTGTGACTCTCTTTGATGCAGGCCACTGGGCTGTCGTGCGAGAAGGGCTCACAAACCCATGGATCCCCGACAACTGGTCCTGGGGTGGGGTGGCTTCAGAGCACTGCCCCGTGCTCGCTGAGTTTTACCTGGAAAAGGACTGGAACAGGAAGGAGGTGACGCGGAATGGGAACGGGGTGACGGTTGAACGCAACGACTCCCACGCTAAGCACGAACGATGACGTGAACTTGAGGGTGCCTCTCCTGCCACCCAGGGAAGGCTCTGGTCACTCACGACTCCATGGCAGAGCAGGACTGCCTTCCCCTCCCTCTCCTTCCTGCTCTCCTCCCTGCACCTAGAAAGCATCAGCACTTGATTTTGGTGGTCCTGGCTTTGTGCCCCTCCTGGACAGTTCTGGACGGAGCTTCATGGCAGCAGAATGATCTGCAACTTTATCCAGGGACACAGTGGACATTTCCACACCTGGAGATTTGGATGAGAATTGTACAGAAAATAAAGTGTACTTTTAATACTGGAAAAGCTCTTTGCTAAAATGCAGCTGAATGGGGTTTTGCTGGGAGGGGGACAGGCAGATGATGGTTATTTTCCTTTGCCTGCTTGTAAATGAGGTAATAAGAGAGGCCCCAAAATGAGGGACAAGGTGGACATTCTTGGCAAGTCTCAAATTCCATTCTACACCTGCAAAAGCTGCTGGAGCTGGTCCCTATGTGACCCCTATGCGACCTGCAATGAGACCTGAGTGGTGCCTCTGCCCCAGCCTGGAGAGACACTGTTCCTCCACAGCCCCACATTGGCACACCCTCATCCTTTCTTTCCTTCTTCCTTATGCTCCTAGCAAGGTAATTTTGGCCCAGAAGAGCTTCCTGGAGCTTGACTTTGTATTTTTGTTTGGTGCAACATTCAGTGTTGGATTTTCTTCCTGCTCAATAGTTTTCAGGAGCTAGCAAAGCACAACTTGTCCCTCTGCATAGCCAGGCCCACTTCTCCAGTGCTCTTTGCCTTGCTCCCTGTTGGGCATCTCACAGGAACAGCCTGTGTCCTCTGGGCCTGCAGCTGGCATCAGTGAGATGTAGCCATGGGTCTTTGTCTAGGAGTTGGTGTTCTGCAGGCCATGCATCCTGGAGGTCTACAGATGAGCCCATATTCAGGTGATGCCTGCAGGGGGTGCCCACATGATGCACTGACCTCCAAAAGTCCATTGACTTTTTTAGGGTGTTTCAGTTTCTCCCTGTGGCACACCAGGCAGTTATGCATCCCTTGCCTGAGCCTTGCTGCTGCATAAGCCTGGTTCACTCACCACAGCAAGCACAAATACAGCGTGTGGTCATCGTGCCTGTGGCAGGGATGGGAGCTGCTTCCAAGGAGGGTTGGGTTCTGTGCATGTCCTGGGTGGGGGCACTTCAGGCAGCGCCCTGCCCCAGCAGCGCCAGGAATGGAGGGTTGAATTTTCCACCCAGGTGAGATTTTTCATGCAGCAGTTAATGACCAGTGCCCTAGAAGGGGAACATGTCAGCACTTCAGCACCTGCAAAAGAAATAGGTTGAGTGTGAAAGGCGCTGAGCTGCCCCCTAACCCAGCACCTGCTGCTCTGGGCTGCAGATGACCACACATTTTGCTGCTGAAAGGAAAGCAAAGTTCTCTGGCATGGCTCACTAGTCTTGACAGCAGTGCCACACCAAAGGAGATGTTGTAACTGAGGGTTTTAGAGAGAAACAGTAAAATATTCTTGCAGTATTTTTATTACTGTAATTTTCTGAGATATCACCTCATTTCTAACAACTCAATAATAACTAATTTCTCAACAACTAAATAAATTCCCATGCAAACACACACAGTTGAACAGCTTTTCTGTCTGTATGCAAAACTAAACCCAGAAAAAAGTGGGGTTGACTCTCAGACTGAGGGAGATTTCAAGGATGTTTCAAGAAGTCAAGTGAATGACTAAGAACTCAGAACGTCAGACCAAAAATGTACCTTTAATTGCTCAACATTCCCTGTTGATAATGGAAGGTGCAGGCACTTATTTCTGGTCATTGAAGAAATTAGCTGAAGACCTTGGCTCCAGCTTTCATTCTCAATCCTTGCTGCAACTTTGTCCTTTTCAATCAGGCACAATTTTGCTGCCCTTTTTTAATTTGAGCAGCACCAGATTCCCCAAGAAACTCTCACTGGATAACTGCAAAATACAGGCAAAGATGCAACAGAGTTGCCTTAGTCAAATGAATATTACATGAGGTGAGAGGCAGTAGTATACCCAAGAACACACTCACTTTTTTGTACCAGCTAGTGTTTGCCTGCTATAAATATGTTTGGAGGCTGAAATTATTTCATAGCTCTAGAAATAAAGCTTGGAAAGGCCAGATTCCATTTATTCTGCTGCGGGCGTAAATAAGTGCAGAGGCACCAAACCCTAGAGAAGCACCCGCAGCCTCCTGAGCAGGTGATGGAGTCACAGGTGCTGCAGGGGCCCTTGCTTTGGCTCATGAGTTCACAGGGGCTGCTGGTGTGGGAAATGAGCTGAGCTCCCTTCATAACCCATGTGTGAGCTGTAGGGAAGTTAATGAGGCTGGTCTGTAGCCCAGAGGTTCCTCAGCTCATGGAGAGCTCTAGAAAGGTGATTACTTGGCAGATAAAAAGATGCATTGGGATAAGACTGGAGGAAGATGGAGGAATTGGATACCTACACATGGAATTCTGCCTTGCGTGGAGCATTTTTGTGAGGCATGTGCCTGGTAACTTCATGTTGGCAATCAGCAGTGCCTCACTGTGCTCTCACTGGTTTTCAAAAGTTTGCGTTTTTTTGACAACCCTGGAGGAGGATGAGGTGGTTTTGAGTCTGATGGATTTTGGATTTCCCAAGAACATCTGTTGTGCTATAGTTGTTCAGAAGCTGAAGTGGTGGCTGTGTTCCTCCTGCCCCAGTGGGAGCAAACCTGAATAGCAGTTTTATTTCAAGATGCTCCTGGTGCAAGCTCTGCTGGCCCAGCTGGTAGTGCCTTTGTGCCCAGGCAGTGCCAAGGAAGGCAGCAACTAAGGAGAGGGTACAGAAGCAGTGAGCAATTCTCACAGAAGGGTGGATACACCTTACACATCTTGGGGTCCTCTCAGAAGCCCAAATTTTGTGAGGAAGGGTCCTGCTTCCCTAGTAATATCACCAGTGACTGATTTGGTCCAGATTTATTTCTTGGTAAGGACATTTATACCTGTGCAAAGTGAAGGATGGTGAAGCTCTTCCCTGCCCACTGCAGATGGAGCCTTGGCCACTTCCTCACAACAAAGTGCTGCCTCCTGTCTCCTGCTGACACGTGCCAGCCTCAGACCTCCCCTGGCCAGGGGACAGCACATGGTCCCTGTGGTGGCTGTGGCTGGTGAGACTTCACTGTGGTGGCTTCTGCAGGGAGCTCACTCCTCCTTTTGGCAGGAGAGGTGGCTCCTGAAAGGACATATTTGAGTTTCTACCTTTTAGCATCTTCTGGAAAAAGCTTAAAGCAGGACCCAGCTCACCAAGGCTGAGGGGGCCATGTCTAGCATTTGGCCTCTTTGCTCCTCACAATTAAAGCTTTTAAATTATTCTCAGCCAAATTATTCTCCTTCCCTATTGACTCTGACACATTTGCTTCATGGGAAAGCCTCTGCTTTGTCCTGTGGGCTTTTTAAAGGACCTTGACAAAGGTCCATTTGGTCACTTGGCTTTGCAGTGTTGTTGCACTGCAGTGTCGCAAGCCATCTATGAAAGGAGGTGTGATATAGAAGGGTTTGGAGAGTTGCTAAAAATCTCTGAGGAGCAAACACAAGGAAATAACTGTCCTGGAGATGAACTTCCAAGAACCAGGTTGTGGCAGCAGTGGGTTGATAATCCTGATGCAGCAGGCAGGATTTACAAGTTAATCAGCCTTGGTCTTGGCACTCTTAAACCCTAAGGGAAATCAGTGCTCAGTGTTCCTAGAAAATGACAGAAAAGGGTCAGTCCAGTGGACTTCAAGGTTTTCCTACACATCTAAATGGTGCCTTCTGACATCAAGTTGATCTTTGGTTTTAAACCTGGTGTTTTGATGGAGCACACTGGCCACAGGCAGGAGCCAGATGTGATGTTAAGCAGAGCTCCCGGGTCAGCAGCTGCTGTTCACTGGGAGCACGTCAGGTCATAAATTTAAGCACTCAAAAATTAGGTGGAAATGTCCCATATTTAGGTTCTGAGCTTTTCCTTAGCTGCAGGAAGCAAGGCAAAGTCATGCAGACATTTCCTGGCTGCTGACTTTAACACTTTTGTACAGAGTTTCTAGAGGGGAAAAACTTTATAGGAGGCTTATGTTCTTTGTTTTTCCTAAGCAAATGTAAAAATCTTCCCCATGAGAGGAATCACATTGACTATGAATCAGAGCTCTTGTGGGAAACAGCCTGCAGCAGCTTTTTTCATCCCCAGAAGAGATGCAACAGCAGGTTTCTGTGAGCAGGCTGCTCTCAGTGACTGGAGGGCCATGCCAGCAGACTGCACAGCTCTCACTGTCACCACTCAGCAATTCTGGGTTGCTTCCCACATTCCACAGAGCAGGACAAGACCACAATTACACACACAGCCCTTGTCTGCTTACCTGTTCTTTAGGGTTTTATGTCTTAAGCAATTTTTACCTCCATATCTGTAGGTAAAAAAGCTCGTTTGTAAAATCGAAGTAGCTAAAAGGATTTACTCTGAAGCACCTACAGGTTAGGTGTACACTTAGGAAATACGTTGCTGGATGACCCTTCAATGACCCATCCTTCTGGCCGTCTCATAACCCTGCACAAAGAGATGTTCCCAGCCTGAGGCATGTCCAAATTTCTCCTTATCAGCTGTGTGAAAGGCCTCGTTTAAAAAGGGGAAAAAATGGAATGTTCACAGGCCTGCACTGCAACATTGCTCAAACTTCATGTGAAAACACAAGGAGCACCAGACTCTCAGAGCACTTTCCCACGAGATTTTAGGGAGTGGCCTTCAGGGAAGCTCTTCCTTCAGACCTCCTTACTTCCTTGTCTATAGACATGAGAGGCTGCCTTGCAGCTGTGTGGTCACTTTACCTGCCCCCATTCTTACTGCCTGAAGTTCTCAGCAGGCTCCCACAAAGGCCACTCATCTGTGCCTGGCTGGGCACCTCGGTACCCCTGCACGCCCTCCTTTGGGGAGCCTTCGGTTCCTTCAACTGCACAGCTATTGCTCCTTTTACTGACCAAGGGTGCTGGGAGCTGGAGAGTGCACTAGAGACTGGGAAATGGGGAAGGACAGAGATGAGACAACAGATGGAGGAGTGAATCGTCGTTGGAGGCTTCTCCACATGATCTTCTGGTGACATATCCTGCCCATGCCTGGAAAAGCTTCTTGGCTGAAAGTTATATAGGAAGATGAAAAATACAGGACAGCTTAGCTTTAAAATACTGCCAGGAGGAGAGGAAGAAGATGTTGACTTACAGATCACCTGTGGATTTTTTGGTGTGTGGGAGAGAATTTACTTACTTTCTAGGCTCAGAGATGCATGATATGGTAGTGAATATATTCCTTAGATAAAATGGAATGTGAAGGACTTGGATTAAAAAAAAGCAGCCTGATGGATGAGTGCACCAGGACAAAAGTCAAACAAGCCAGTAAGCTGCAGAAAACAGCCTGACAGGTCTCTTACTTGGAATGTGCCATAGGATGGAAATTGGGCCCTAAAATATAAATGTGAGACCCTCCAAGTGTCCTTTTCAGAGCACTCCTGGGACAGGGCCTGAACATGAGCCCAGCTCTGCTGTACTGGAGTAGCTGTGAAGTGGAATTGCACAGATCCAGTGAGAAGGTCCATCCCACTCTGACCCTGGGGGATGGCAGAGCTACTGTGGCTTCGTGCCAGCCCCTCCTGCGCCACCATCTGCATTTCTCCTGCCACCAACTTTTTTAGGAATATTTTCCAGGAATATTTTCTTTTCAAAACCATGTCTATACAACCTGACCCTGCTCACTCATGAGAGCCCTATTTGTGGGCTCTCTACCCCACCTCTTTCCTTCTTCACGCTGTGGCCAGTGCAGTTCCAACTTCAGCCTCAGTTTCTCCACTTCCTTCTTCTAAAGAGGTGAAATAATGCTGTACTTCACCCTGCTTGTCCATACACCTCAGAAAAAGATATTTAAGTGTCTCAGAGGCACTGTGTGATAGGGGGAGATACAAAACATTTCAGTAGCAGCATAAAAAATTAATTTGGAGAACTTTAATGGGAAGGGTAAGGATATGCCTTGAAAGGTAATCCTGATGACATCTTTCTGCAATGGAATCAATATAAATGAAAGGATTTAAAATTCAATATCCAGATTCTTCTGGATTTAATATAGACTGTGAGAAGTCTCTAATTGTTCATCAAAGCGAAAATAGATTCTCCCTTCTGTATCTCAGACACTCATTTTAAATTTCATACTGAAAAAAACCCCTCTAACTTAATTTTGTTTTAATCTCTATATCTCAGACACTCATTTTAAATTTCATACTGAAAAAAAATCTCTAACTTAATTTTGTGTTAATATTTTACAGAAGTTATTAGGACACTTTTAAATGACTATTCCCTTAAAAAAAACCCAAACTGAACAGACCAACAAAATAAATAAATAACAAAAATCTCCCCAAACAAATCCAGACAAAAGAATTGTTCCAGCTGTTTCCTTTTTTCTTTCTCTTTGCTTAGACAAGGTGTCTCTCAACTTCCACTCTGACTCATGGGTCCCCAGATTTCCATCCTGGTTTCCAGCATCAATGATTTCCATCTTTCCCTCCTTTCAGAGAACCTTGGTGCTTAAGTTGCTTCTCAAACTGCTGGCAGGACATCCAGCTTCACAAGCCTGGCAATTAAGTGCTGCAAAAAAACTTCAGAGCTGCATTGGTCCTGCAGATCACCTGTAACAAATGTGACATTTATTCAGTACTGAAATCCACTTGCCAGTGATGGCTGAGGGCTGTGTTACACCCTACTGAAGCTGTACAAGAGGTGGCAGGGATGCATGGGGCAAGGAACAGCAGTGGTGGTTTGGGAGCCTTTGAAGGGAACAGATTTCAGGCTGTTTGCTCCAAACTTTCTAGCAAGGGAAAGGGAATATGGTGTGATAATACTTAGCAGTCTTGCAAGGCAAATTAGCAATTGACTTCGAAAATATTTCCATTAAAAAGAACCCACAACCCTTGAATGTTATCTGTACTTACACATGAGGGAGCTGAGCCATTAGGAGATGATGGGACTCCCTGGAGATAAGTAAGCACATTTTATAATGTGAGAAGGGATGGGGAGCACTGGAATGAAGGAGGGGCGTTGGAGGGGTGGATCAAAGTGTTAAAGTGGAACATTTGGAGTTGCAATTTCCCACATGGATGGTGCTGAGAATTGCATTGCATCAAAGATGCTCCAATGCTGCCTCAGACCATATCCTAGAAAATAGGAGGATAATTTCCTCATGAGCAGCCAGGCCTTTGACTGAGCAGGGAGAGCCATACCCAGTGTAAGGCTTCAACAGACCCTTTGTGACTCCAACCCTAAGTGATGTTTTTGAAAAAGAGTCAGAAAGGCACCTCTTCCACACACAACACAGCACATCCAAGTTGCTGTAGAGCTGAGGCTATTGGAGAGAGTAACCCTCTGACACAACATGATGTAACACTCAGTACTCTCATCTCTGTCATTATTTTGTCTTTATTTGTAAAAGTTGTATAAAATGCCTTTCAAAATTGGTCTGGTAAAACAGGGAGGCTTTTCCAATGCCAGACAGGTTTCTGTATAGGAATGACATAGCAAGACATAGAAACACACCAAAGCAACCAAGCCAGACAGCCAGGAAAGGCTGCCAACACAGCACTGACACCATGAAACTGTGCAGTGACATGAGCTCACTGCTGTCCACACACTCCATCACCAAACTTCAGTAACCAGCCTCTTCACAGTGAAGAACAAAAATTCAGGAAAATTTACAAAAGCTACACTTCAAAATTGGGAACATTTTTACAAAGGAGGAATGACATGATGCCAAAACCAGAAGCTGACAGCTTCGCCTATTGCTACATATTGATACTGACCACTTCCAGACTCCAAACTTTGCACCAGGCAAATTTATTTCTAGAATAATGAAGAATGGAAGTTTAATGGCACGCACTGCTTTGCAAAAGAAGTGATGCAGGTCTTCAAGTAAAGCAAAAAGGCCTGCAGTAGTGTATAGGGCTACAGAGTGGTAAAAGAGTCTGGCCTGCAGGCATGGCATTTTGTGGCAAAAGTGTGACTAGCACAGCCTCCTGGTTTTGAGGACACATTATGCACGTGTGTGCACTTAGATTACAAGATGCTACTTCTGTGGGAGGAGGAAAGCCACTTTGCTTATGTAGAAGTCATGGGAGAAAGGCAGAGAACTCTCCTGTCAGCATAAAATCAGTTCAAATTTGTTCCTTTCTTAAAGGACTGTCTCTTCTGCATACCCCAGGGTCAGCAAAGTGAGCCAGATTTTTCCACAGTGTAGCTCAAATGATCTCTGCCCAGTTTACTCCAAAGACAGCTTTTGACTGTAATCCTTGGCTTGACTTCAGTCATGTGTGACTTTCTTGCTGTTTCTGGCAAAGGAGCCAAAACCTGGAGCACACGTGCAGGACTGACTGCAAATGGCTCCTGTCAGGCAGCTCTGTGTCTGCTCTGCACAGCTCTAAAACAAAGCTGGGCAGGTGAAGTCACCAGTGATCAAACTAGACAGCCTGAAGGAGGAAAGGAGAGAAAACAGCATACAGAAGCTGAATGGCTTTCAGCTCCTGAACAATACTGACAACACAAAATTAAGGCTGCTGCAAGCAGTTCTCAGTCCCTGCCTTGAAAACACCTAAATTTAGTAAATTTATGCTTGTTGAATGCATTTTCTTTTTTGCAGCAGTCTGCCAGCCACTGCAAACAATCTGCAATAGTATCTGAAAGGCAGCTGCTTTTATGGAATTGTTCATAAACCTTCAGACCTCTTAGACAGCTGTCACCTTTTCCTCACAGATTTTCCTATGGATCAGGAAACATATTCTCAAGATTTTACTGTAATGTCTGGTAATGTCCTGGTACAAAACAAGGTGGGAGAGTTATTGCATTTGTTACATTAAAGAACAGATAAGAGGGGAGGGATACTGTGGTCAGGTCCATGCAAATGTGGAGTGGAGGAAACCTTGGCTCCATCTACTCACCTTATCCCATGCCAGGCCTGTTACCAGTGGGCAAGAGCAGCAGGATAAGAAAGGGCAGAAACCCTGTCCAAGGCTCCCACTAGTTTCTGCCCAGCCTCTCTGACCACAGCTGCTTCCCAGGAGCTCAGAGGAGCCCTTGTAAAATTCTGTCTACTAAAACAAAACCCTTTGTCAGAATACTTTGCCTCACCAACTCCACAACACTCCACAGTCAGAAAATGTAGCTTATGTAGTAAGTCATCCTGCATCATCTAAGTTATTCATCATGTGACTAGAGAAAGCTCTTTGCTGCAAGGAGCTTTCTTTCCTTGGTCCTGGATATAGCACCAGCAGTTAAAACAGAGGTAAAGTTGCTCCAGTGTGGTGCAGCACTTCTGTTGGAACACAGGAATAGGGCACTTGAGAGTTGTCTTCTATCCCCAAGTCACACCTTGTTTCTGAAACGAGCTCTGCAAGCTCAAGCTTGCTGTAGTGTGGGGGTACTGCTCAAAAATGTGACCTGATCCTCTGTAGGCTCAGGTGATCCAAAGAAGAGAATGTTGCTGCCTGCTGTGCTGGATCATGGCCCTGTGTTCCTGAATTTATTTAGAACCATAGGTCATGAAATCACAGTTTTGCTCGATCCTCCTTCCAAAACACTGCCATGCTGAATTTCCTGGACATGCTATGCTTGTCCTCAAAGGAGGGAGGCCCTTCCCAGAATTCAGCTTCCTGAAACACATACTATAGGCATAAAGATGTAGAACAGTGTAACTTTTGGGGGGAATGAAGGGAAAAGCTTTGATACCTGCTTACAATCATTAAAACAGCACTACCCACCTTTTCCCTCTTTTTTAAACACTAATCCTGTCACTAAAAAAAAAAAACCCTGAAACATTTTGTAATGTTATGGACTTTGATCCTGCGGCACAAAGACCTGCTTCTGTGCACTTTTTTTTAAACTTTCTGTTTTCATTGCAGTGATGACTAAATGGGAAAGTTATGCAGACAGCAATGCAGCATAATCTACAGCAGTTCTATTGCTATGAACCGTGACAGCTATGACCAAAGATAAGGCAAACAAAAGTGAACTAAGCGGGAATTTCTCCTCTGTCTCCTTTCCTCCACCTCTAAACCTGGAAGGGAAAAGGCAATATATTACAAGAGACAGCACTGAGCACTATACCAGGCATACAAAACAGAGTAGATGATTGGACAGATCACTGCAGAGGAATTTCTAAGCCAAATTTTACAAAAATGCACAATCCCTTTAAAAAATAATCAGTATACAATCACAATGCAAAAGGACATAAAGGGGCTTTTTCTGAATTCCACATATTCTGGCCACTCTTCCCTCCCATTCCTCATAAGTCCCTTTTTGCAAGCTCTGGGAAGTCCAGTTCTACATCCTCACACATTAAGTGAATGGAGGTCTAATACTGTTAATTTATGAGATCCTGGAGCTCCTCATCAGTCAGCTCATTGACCTCCATGATCTTTTTCAAGTGTTCCATGTACCGGGCGTGGTCTTGCAAAAAGTGTGGCACCCTCATGTTCTCAATCACAGCTAATCCCTTCAGGCGATCCACGTCCTCATATGAGATCTGCAAGGAAGGACAGGGGTCAATTTAGCAGTACAGTCCCATTGCCTCTCTGCTCTGCTGCTATAAATTCCCTCCTGCAAATGAGAAAATATTTCAGAGCAAGAGAATTTAAAACCTTGGAGAAGCGTTTGAAAACATGAGCAACTGTGTGCTTCAGTGGAAGATGCAAAAGAAGTGTAAATTTAGCAAATGCCTTCGTAATTCCTGATTCTGCTTTTGATTCAATCAGTGAACAGACTTGTAGGAATGTGAATGAGAATCATCTAGAGCAGCTGCAGGAATAGAGAGGAAAAGGATGGAGCACATGTGAGTCCTGGAATGTCTTCTCAACAAGGCAGAAAGATTTACATGAGAATGGAAAAAACACTGAGCAAAAGGCTAAGGAACCAGAAAGGGAGGGCAGCACAAACATGGCACAGAAAACAGTTTGGGAAATGTATGGTGCCAGCTGACCTGAACTCTGCTGTTTCATTTTCACTAGTAAATGTGCTTATGCAAAACCTAAATTAAAATGAACCTCTAGTAACTAACTACAGCATAAACAATACCTAAGCATCTAAATTTTAGGGTTTTTTTTGTTTTCTAAATTCAATAGCAGAGTGCAGACTGGGTTTGCCTCATGGAATCAGAGCCTTCTGGGTATTGGTGTTGAACTCTCATGTTGCAGCTATTAGAGGATTTCCCTAAGGAAAATGGATATTGTCTTATGATTCTAAAAGTTAGGACTTCTAATCACAGTAGCTCAAGATGCTGTGAATGATAGTCCAGAAAGGATGATTGCTTTGGCTGGGCACAAGCTGCCATGGAAGCACAGAGCAGGAGTCCTTGGGCAGCTGTCCAGTGTGATGAAATTTGTGTGGTTGTCGCTTTGTCTCCAAGCTGTGTGTTCTGGGCACCCTGCAGACAGCAGCATATGCTCTGGCAAAGCCCACCAGCCTCGCTGTGCTTCACAGGAGGTTTTTGCCAGGTGGCTTGAGTGGAGCCTGCTCCTTCCAACCTTTGTGCCTCGTGCTTCCCCTAAGGAGCTGAGCCCAGTAGGGTCTGGTTTCCCTGGAAGCAGCCTGCCCTCTTGGCAGGTGATGGTTTCTACTCAGCAGCGATTAAAGCGCGCATGAAGGATTCACCAGCGCGCAAGGGGCATGGAAGGGCTTTCTGGAAAGACAGGACAGTGCAACCCACATTGCTAAACCCCATCCATAGCGACAGGTGCATAGCTCAGCAATAATAATTGGAGCAAAGCCCACAAGGGGAATCAATTTGCATCTGAGTACACAAGTGTGCTTTTCTAGTTGCAAGGACAAGATGCACCCAATTAAGAAAACAAACAGACACCCATGCCCAGGCTTATTCAAGTCACTAAGATACTGCTGTTTGAAGATTGTGTGGCATTACACCTAATTAACTTACTTAGAAGTGGATAGAGAGGAGCTCCACAAAACCATACCATCTCTCAGTCTGGAGACACAGCACCTCAAGCAATTAAATTCTATCTCTTTTCCTGCCTAAAGAAAGAAAAAGGATCCTTCTCCCCTCCTATTTATGTTCAGAGGTTTCTGTTACTGCTGCAAACAAGAAACATGTATCTATAATCTGAGATATGGTTTGAATGGGATGCATTTCCCCAGTCCTTGCAATTGCTAAAAAATGACCAAAATTGACATCCTGAGGAGATCAAAACTATTATCCCATCCTGTGGTGGAAACAGGTTGTTTTCCTTACCACATTTTATTAGTCATTGCACTAGATTAAAAAGACTGAGGCTAAAAGGCTTACTTATGCACTTCGTAACGTGCTCATCTGTTTCTTGGGAAACACAACAATAGGTGATATTTTGCTGCTTTTACTTTTGCAAACTCTGGTAGTTATGCTGAACTTAAGTGCACCCAATATCTGCGTTCTACTTCTCTTTGGCAATATTTGCATGCAATTACCACATGAATATTTTGCAGTGCTTCCTGTATTTGATTCTTTCCTGTGAAGTTTTAAAACTGCTCCTTTTAAGAAGCACCTTTTCTCAGGTTTCAAGTGTTTTCAAGTGTTTTCCTTAGTCACTTTTAGGTATGTTGAACAGCTTGCATGTATCCACACCACACTCTTCTACATTGTAAGTAATGTCAGAAGCAACAGGAAGGCAGGACCTGGAAAATGTGCCAGCCAAGCTTAATACTCCCTTTGGAACAACCTGATCTTCCCATTCCACCCTAAAAAAACCAAGTAAATCCCCCATTTAAAGTGGTGATAAATCACTAGGCTAGATCCCAGTGCAAGTTTTATGCTTCTCTCTTTCATGAGAAAATATATTGGAGTGGGCCCAGTGAAGGGTCACTAAGATGATTAAGGCACTGGAGCATCCCTCCTGTGAGGAAAGGCTGAGAGAGCTGGAACTGTTTAGCCTGGAGAAAAGCAAGCTCACAGGAATCATCAGTGTGTATAAACATGGGAATGGGGCTCTTCTCACCAGCACACACTGGCAGGGCAAGGGACAGTGAGCACCAGTTAAAATGTATAAAATGCCTCTGAACAAAAAACTCTTTTGTACAATGAGGGTGGAAAAACACTGGCACCGGCCACCTAGAGGGGTTATGGAGTCACCATCAGTGGAGATATTCAAAGCCCAGCTGGACATGGTCCAGGGAAAACTGCTCTAGCTGACACTGCTTAAGCATGGAAGTTGGACTAGACGATGTCGAGAGATCTCTGCAGACCTCAACTAATCTGTGACGCTGAGAGCAGACGTGGGTCTGATACACAAATTTCCAGCTTGACTGCAGATGTCTGAAGCTAAACCATTCAGAATATATTTTAAGATCCCTTGATTTTAAAAGTTGTAAAATCAAGCACTTATAAATTATCATACTGCTAGAAATAAACTGCTTGTAGACCTTTAATCTGGGTGCCATGGATCATAGTGGAACCTGTAATTTTTTGAGGAATGAATTAGTGTGTTTTTCAAGTGGCCTGACAACCTGCAGATTCCCCGAATAGAGACAGGCATAAAGCAGTAAGGAACTGTGTGTTCAGTGGTTTAGCAGGCAGAAGCTGTGTGGAGTTAAGCAGGCTTAAAGCAAAAGGAAATTTCAGAAAGTAACTTGCAGACTTATTTGACAGTGTGATTTTATTTGCAAAGCTTCCTAATTTGGTTCAGTTACCTAAATAGCACTTGCTTATCAATAAGGATGATTCTGACAGTAAAGGCAAAACTCAAATGTGGGCCAAAACCCTCTCTCATAGTATGCCCATTCTGTTTATCACCCGTTGATTGCCAAGTAGGCAGAAATGTTGGTATTCCAGCTCTAAATTCAAGCTCAAGTCAATGTGACTCCCTGTTTATGTGAGTATGAACCCTGCTTAATGAACTGTGAAGGCTTAGCAACCCAAGGATTTGGTTCAGGAAGTGTGACAAAATTTCTGCACTTTTTAGGATGAACTGGGAACAAACAAGCCATGACAGTTAGAATGGACCTAAAATTCATTCCTATTCTGTGAATATAGAGATACTATTATTCTGGGAAAAAAAAAACCCTCATTTTTTAAAAACATCTGCCATCAGTGAGAGAACTTTGAGATGAAATGCTCTTTGTGGTGGAAGGGGGGTGCATTCATGTCAAATGAATTTGGATCCTTTTGTTATCTTCTAGGACCACTGCCTTATCTAGTACCTGTCTTGTTTGGCCAAGGCAGTCTGTTGTACTGCAAGTCAGGTAGTAGCCCATAAAGGTAGGAAAGTCTGAGATATATGACCATCAAATCTTAATCTGATAAGTGAAGAATGAGGTCAAGCTGGTAGAAATTTTTAGGACCTCAAAATACTTGCAACTTGCACAGTGTAATTGAAGGTGCTGTACAGAGCAGAGAATTCTAGATCAAAGTAAAAGCACCATGACTCATAGCTCATTACAGGCAGGCTTGCTGAAATGATAAAACTGTACCCTTGGGAATAATGAGTTCAATCACCTTTCCAAGGGCTGTCAGAAGATGGAAATCAATGGACTCCCTGTATCTCAGGATTCGGAGGATGCCATCCAAGTACACCTGGTCCTTATTGAAACAGCCTGAAAGGAATGGAGATACATTGCACTCTATCAGTGTTTCGTCAAGGCATGTTCTCAGAAGCCATTATGAGCAGAACAATTTTAATTTTAAAAACCAGATATTTATATCCCTGACTTTGAACACCTTTCCGAAAACTAGCTAGAAGGCAAAACTCACTAGCCAGAAAAAGAAATCAAACATAGAAGATAGGGCCTGTGAATAACCACAGGCAATATTCCATTTGTAGAAAGCAGGTCAAACTGTGAGTATGAATTTTTTCAAAGTTTCGCATTTATGTTCCACTTCCACCAAAAAAAAATCCTTTACTGATTCAGCTTGAAGGTCTCACTCACAAGTATTTTCAGCCTTGTTTTCCACAGCAGAATTCCTGAGACCCCATTTCAGGAAGTGTGGAGTCAGATTTCTCCCTTTTGCAAAGGTTTTACTGTGCGACATGATTAAGGAGCTCTGTGCATGTTCTGCAAACCCCCCTGAAGTACAAAAGAGAAGACAAAATAGGGAACCCACCTGGTTGTGAGGTGTCAGTCCACCCTCTCTTGGCCCGTACGCAGTAATCCCACCTGGTATTGGGGTCCTTGACAAATTTCCCCACATCGTGGAAAAGCTGACTGAAGGACATTTGGCTGGCCTGGTACACCGTGTAGTAGAGCAGGGCGGCTCTCCAAAGGAAAGGGTCTTTGCGGAACAGGACGCTGTGAATGCTTGCCAGCCCCTCTTCTGTAGGGTTGATTGGTTTTAACCCATGTTTTCTACGGCCATTACGGTTGCACCAGGGCTGGCTGTTGTTGTTAAAACCCCGAAAGTAATGAGTTCCTGGAAAAAAAAAAAAAATAAAAGGAATCTGACACTTAGAACAGTAGCATCCAATGATTAAAAAAAAATATATAAAATATATAAGGAGATACCCATTTCAGAACTCTGAGCTGGTAGGACTGGGCACTGAGAAAAGCGGTGAGTTTAACCTTGTCTACAACAGAGAATTTTGTCAGAGATATATATACCATGCAAATATTCACCTGTTCACTGTAAGTGAAAGTCCTGAAAATGCTTAAGGAATGCAACTATCAGGAGGACTTGACTTTCTAAATCTGTGACAAGGAATTTTCAGAAGTCTTACAAGCTGAATTGTATCTGGCGTAGGCTAGGCATTGTAGGGAACAGCAGGAAGGAAAATCAAAATTAAAGGGCAGAAATGTTGCCTTCTGAAGGTGATTAAACAGCACTACTGCATCCTTGGAGGATGCTATGTCCCCTAAAATGTGAGTAACAGTGGTTCTAGGCAACTGCAAGGTTTATTTTTCAGCTGCTATTTAGGCACTAGCCAAGTTTATCAATATTTTATGTACTTAGCTGAAACAGATGCACTGAAAAATTTGTAGAAATTTTCCACAGGGTTGGGCTAACCCTATGTAATGCAAAACCACAGCAATTTTACACCACTTTAGGGATCACTGGCTAAATTCTTCATACCTAAAGCATGCCTACATTTGCAAGCAGTGCAGCGTGACAGATGCAGGTTTGTAAAGTGACATGGCTGGAACCAAGGTTGAACTGTCACACTATTTTTATTTCCCTTTTTTTTTTTTTAAACTCCAGAGTAGTTAAAAAAAATTGGTCTAATGAGCAAAATGTCCCTAAGCAGTGACTGCACAGAAGGTATGCCCTGGAGCAGAGCCTCTGGGCTAGCATCATCTGAAAGGATTACTCTATGCCTGCTTCAAGATTCCTTTGGCGTGGGAGCCTCAGTGCTGTAAGTGGGACTGGCTGGTGGGCTTACTTCAAAAGCTTGTTCTGGATCTGACTTAAAATGCTGATATCTATGAATCCTAGGAATCCTTTTACTGCATGCTGCAGTAACAAAATGGTTTCTCCTTCATTTAGCACATTTCCAAATTCTTTGGATAGGGATGTTCCCTCTTTCTGTACCTGTCCAGTGCCTGGCCCACCACTGCGCCATAAGTAAGAATGCATGCAAGTACTCCCCTTTGCCTGCAGAAGGGATGGGATGCTCATACCAATTTCGTGCCTCAGCATCCCCTCCAGCCAGTGCTCTCGCGCGGTGGAGACATTGATGGTGAGAGTGGGGCGGCCGTTCACCACGGTCATGGAGGCTCGCGACAGCAGGTCCTCCGTGAGATGGACCACAATCTAAAGAGGAGAGAGTTCAGGCAGAACTGAAAGAGCTCTCTTCTCATTCCTGACCCTGCTTTTTCCTCTGGCTCTTCCATTATTTCATTTCTCTTTGGTCCCTTGTCCTCCACAACTCTGTCTTGTGATCAGCAATCACCTGAGAGAGCCTTCTGAATGGATTTATCCTGCTCACCTGTGCTACTGACAGAAGCTCAGACTTTACGGGGTGAGTGAGGGTGAAGACAGACCAATGTGAGACTGAAAAACTTAGTATGGTAACACTGAGTAGACTCAGAGGGCAGGGAGCAATTGCATGCACAATAAATTAGAGAAAACACCAGTTTTTTGAAGTGTGATGAATTATCTTAGTATTACTGAGAACTGAAAAATACTAGATAAGAACATGTAAATTGACTAGGTATCCACATATCTAGCTGCCTGAAAGTATTTCAGTTGCAATTCTAAAGCCACTTGAATGAGAGGGGGAAGTACTGTGTACTTTTTCTCCTTTCCATGATGTCAACTTGAAATATTGAAATACAGTATTGTTCTGTTCTACACAGCAAAAGAGTTCTCGCTTTCCTGTCTCTCTTGGAAAACTGGTAATCAAAACAAAAACTGGCAGAGAAGGAAACTAATGCATATTGATATATTGTATTATTTGACTTCCAAAGGCCTTTTTAAACAAGTGACTGAAAGGGAAAAGTGAAACTCTTTGTTAAAGACTAAGCACCTTTCCCTCTTTGTGTAAAGACTAATGAAACAGTACTGCTCAGAAGAGTACAAGAGAGACTACTTTAAAGAAAGATAACTTTTTTAGTATCAAAAAAAGGGATCAAAGGCATGAATACAACACTTCCCTGTACTCAAAACTCACCCTCAGCTTCAAGTTCAACAGCAAACCATCAGTCCCATAAAACTTGCATTTACAAGGCAGTAAAAAAAAAGGCAAATTCCAAAACATTTAGACTTAAAGGACAGGTGCCACTTAGCTTTATTAACGCCTCTCCAGCTGGAGAGAGTATTTTCATATTTTAGACCATCCTAAGCATGATGTATTAACCCTATTTTCACAGAAAAAGTGAAACATTTAATTAAGAAGGACATGGGTTGCTGGATGAGGATGTAGGATCCAGCTGCCATGAAGTCAAACCAAGCCAAAAATTAAGCGGGAGATAAAAGCACAGGAAAAGACAAAACACACACATTTTTTTTCTGCTTGCTCTAAACTGTAGTTTATTAATCCCACCCTTAGATGTGAAGTCTGGTCATCACTGTCAAATCATAGTCTCACAAAAATGTGTGATGAGTTTAGCAGTTTCTTCTAATAATATTATGTTTACCAATTAAACCTAGTTTCTGAGAAATTAATTTTTGCCTCAAGATTCCAGACTCCTCTTGCTCACTGCCAGTGATCTCATCCAAGACTTTGACTCTGTCATCTGGTGATTTAATTTGGATTAACCCCTTTTTTATACATTCAATTTCATCCGACTTTTCCAAGCAATTTCATGTAACTTCATCAAACTGGTCTTTTAAGATTCTGAATACAGAAAATAAGTTTTTTTTCACAGGGCTCTAAAAATTAGATGGTTAAAGCCAGGAAAAAACAGCACTCAAACCAACTCAACAAGCTCTTTCAGACATTTTTATTCACTTATGTCACTCTCATTTGTGTTGCTTCTTATAAATCACTCTCTTGGGCTGCTGCTTATTTTTCTTGGCCTTTTCTTAACTCTTTCCTTTGGTGTAAATAATTTGATACAGGAGAACAGATGGCAGAACTGATGAATAAATGGAAATGTGCCGGTCTCCAAGTAGCTGAAAAAAGGAGGGAAGGAAGGGTGTCGTTCTTGGGTACTCCCAAAAGAAGAGAATTTAAGAACAAGCATATATGAGTCAGGAAACAGGCTCAGAGAGATGACTGAAGCGCTCACAATGAATGTGTGTCGTTTCAATTGTTCAGGCATTAGACTGGGCTCAGCTATGAGAAAAGTATGATGTAAGGAATATTCTGGTAATTATGGAGGAAAGGCCTCCCAGATGGTCTCTTGGGTCCATCCAGTGTCTAAGGTGTTTCTTTCCTGATCCAGTGCAGGACTTACCTCACCAAGACAGCCTTCTTTCACCATGTACTTCCTGACGTGATTCCAGATACGACTTTTGGTCAGCAAGCTGCCTCCAGTGGCCTGTTCAAATTTTTCATAGCTTCCATATTTCTGCAACGTCCGCTTCATAATGTTAATTGACTATAAAATGAAAAAACATAGCAAATATCAGTGCAGTAAGATCCCCATGTCAGGCTGACACTTGTATTCTTCCTCTCCCTCTCAATCTCTTTTTCTTAGTTTAAAATCCTCCTTTTCTTAACTCACTGGCAGTCACAAACAGGCTGTACTCATTTAATACATGCTGACAAGCTCTGCAATGAATCTATACCATCTTCAGATGTACATTAATGCCATAGTACTGAAAAAAGATTCTGATCAACTCACCTTAGACCTGCATACATCAGCATGATGATTAGATGATTATCAGTTTAGGGAAATAGTACCCATTTTCTCTTTAATTTTGGCAATGTTGTACAACTGCCTTGTGAAACACATGTAACAGGTCTCCAGGACATTTGCAGTTTGACAGCATGTTTCTTTTTATGTTTTTCCAAAGATTTTGAAAAAGATCAACTATTACTGTCATCTTGCTTCATTTCGTGGCATGTTCTAATTTAGGAACACTGATTAAGCAGATGTGTAACTATAATTTTAACAATAATACCTCTACCAAAAATGTCTCCTTACAATAAAATCGCTTGTACCACGGGTGTCTGTGTGAGAAAGGAGGAGAGAGAGCAGGAACTTTTATTTACAGAAAAGAAAATTTATTTATTTCATTTAAACTTTTCATTTAAACCATAGTACTTCTTTAAAACCCCCCAAAATGAAGGCCTATTTCCTGAGATAAATAGAGTAGTATCAACAATTCTCCTATGAATTGCTGCGAGAAGTCCCTTGAGCAAAGCTCAGCACAATGCCCATAACCATGATCTGAACTATGCATATTGAAGATTTTATTGCTGGGGTGTGAAATGTTCATCCCTAGTTATCTTCTTTCCAGCATGTCATTACACACCCTTAAAAGAAAATGTGGTATGGAATAACTTCTTTCCCAGCCAACAGTCCAGCTACAGGGAATAGCTTTTTCTCATAGATTTTTGGTAACAGAAGGTCCTGGCACTACCTTAAAAAATTAATGCTCTTGCTAAGAAAATACCACTAACAATAAAAGGTGAAAATCTTGCAGACTGAATCTCTTTTTACATTATACACTTATATCCCTTCATGAACACATTTGTCTCCAGCTATGTAATTCTGACATTGGCAGGTAGACTGATTTTCCACAAAAATTGGATTAATTTTTTATTTCTCATAGCTACCAACAATCCTTCTCTAATGCTTTTCAAGTTGAAACTAAGCAACCTTGAGTAATTGCTACTGAAACCCATAAATGACAGTTAGACATATCCTTAAAGTCTAACAGCTCTTTGATGAAGGAAATGTCACTTACCTGAATGCCAAAGAAATATTGCACGTAATGTTCAGGTTTTTTTTATCTTGTATATTTTCCAAACCGTTTTTTTTTTAATTACCTATGAAATTTAACTTCTAAAAATATTATCTGTTTTATAATATTTTTTGTGTCTGCACATTCTGAGGCATTTGCCTGTCTTATACAAAATCCTTGGTTAAAGAAGCAACCTTAATATTCCCACCCTTTTCCCAGGAAGTTAATTCTCAGCCAGCAGCCTGAACAATTCACAATAACAGTTCTTCAGTCTCCTTTGCCAGGTACCAGACCCTGAAGATATTTATGTCACCTACTAGTTGTTTGGTATATTTGGATTCTATCAATTAATTAACTTTATTTGTTCACTCTGGAAGAAGTCATCTGTCAATCAATCTTCCAGCATGAAATTTGTCTTCACAACTTGCTGATATTAAATTTCAATTAAATCTATAAGACTAAACACTCAGTACCCACTTAAATTGTAGGATGCCTAAGTTCATTTGAAATGAAATCCCAGAGGACTCTCTGACCTCAGCTGGAGTGCAGGCATTTTCTAAAACCACCTCATCACAATGAACAGTGAGAAAATGAGCACTGAACACATCAAACCTCCTGTCTGGCTGTCTGTATCAGCAAACTCCCTGGAGCTGAGACCTCCAGGCTAAAGAAGGCAGCATGATTTTGGGAGTCAGGAGGCCCAAGTTCTAGCTCTTCCTGCCTGCTGCCTGCAGGCACCTTCCTGGGCTGTTGAAACTTTCCTAAATGCTGTGAGACACTTGAATCAACAGCACAGTACAAACAGCAGGTTTTCAGACACAGACCCACTCCAACCTCTCCAACCTCAGCCTGACAGAGTTCACAGCTTCAAGGGGAAACTTCTTTATGTGCCACTCTAGGTAACCCACATCCTGGCATTCCTCCCACATCCAGACAGGTGTTGCAAGTTTGAGCTCCTGCATACTGAGAAAGTTGTTAAGCTTAAGCCTCCCCATTGCTGAACAGATATTCAGAAATTACTAAGAAGGGTGCTCACCCCTATCACCTTCTCTCTTGACTCTTGTTTCAAGTGAAACAGGAAAAAGTCCTGAAAATTCTTTCCAAGTGGGCAGGTGTGGCTCTGGAAGCACCGAAACAACAGGGAGAGTCATCACACACAGACACATTGCACACAAATCCCTAGGGAGTGGCAGATGGCCCTGACACTGGGGTGAGCCCCATCCCCAGTGATGTTCCTGGTTTGGACATTTCTTGCCACAACCACTCTTGTTGGGGGTGGTTCCTGAGGGGAAAAGGTCTGGGAAATGTTTGGTTTCCAGGCACTGACTACAACACCAAGCCCAGAATTTGGAATTCTGCACCTGCCTCCAAGGTGAGATGACTCAGTCAGCTGTTGCAAGAACTTGCTGGTAAAGGGGAAAATCCAGACCAGCATGCCAGCTGCTGCCTAGTGCAGCATCCAACTGTGAGCTTATTTTCCAGCCTCTGGGCCAGCAGAACACTGGTACTGCTGCAGTTCCTAAGGCCAAACTGTAAACTATTCAGCAACAAGTAAAAAAATGGTAGAGAAGAAGAACTATGTGGCTGTACCAGGTTGGTAGCTAGGAGAAATAATGCCTGTTCTTTTCAATATTAGCTAAAATGTCTCCTTATCCCTCTGATCACTACCAAAGAGTGCCAAAAGTAGTAGCAATCCCAAGACGAGCCCCCTTGCACAGCAAACTCTGCTGATGCTCAAGAAAGCAATGACACAGAAGCACTAACAAGAGCAAGGTAAGGCTGTTTAACTGGCTGGATTAGGTTATGGTGCTGTTGGCTTTTTAAAACAAATTATTTACAGCCAAGTACGTTAGGTCTCTGAATCTCAAGTCACCCATGTCCAGCAACTCAGCTCAGTGGCTGACAGTTATTGTAGAAATATGTACTGATAAGACTTCGTAAGAGTAGTGTGAGGCAAGCAAGTCAGAGAAGGGTTTCAGTGATCTAGGAGTCAGCCCTCTATTTGAGTCAGCTCATCCTACATTCAGAAGCAGCTCTGCTGAGATTTGTAAGACAGACAAGGTAGACACACAACATTGCTCTTCTTCCTGCAAAACTTATCTGCTGGGGGGAAAAAGCCTCCAAGGTGCATCATTAGGTAACACTTAGTACCAGGCTGAGCTTGTTAGTGTAATCAACAGCCATAACATGGTGGCTGAGTCAAGAGGAATGTGGGAAGGAAGGTAAGTATACATTTCTAGTCCACTCAGACTATAGTATTTGGGGTTTTATTTAGTGTTTATAGGGGCTTTTCTTCTGTATGCTTGTTCTTAGTGGTATAAAGGTTGCATTTAAGGAATTTAGACCTGATAGAAATATTTTTAATTAAAAACTTTTAAATTACTTTGTAAAGAATTTGAAGTTGATACTCATTGGGTTTTTGTATGAGACTGTGAAGTAAAGCAATCTTCCTACTGTGATATTACCAGGAGTGACCTATTAGTCCCTTCTTGGGGAAGAGAGACACCTGTGTCAGACCGTGAGAACCTGTGCCACTTGGATGGCCTGACATGCTTTGTGTTATGGATTAGCACACCTTATCTGTAAATCCTAGTTAGCAAGGGAATTTGTTACTAGTGCAGAATGAAGTGTTTTACAATTATGTGCTTCAGACAGACAGTGTCATGTCCTTGAATCTTCCACATGCCTAAGCTGTGACATCACTTGGACATAGCAAAGGATTACTCAGTGTTGAATGCCATGTTGTTCAGCCTCCCAGCTCCACCTAATTTTTTCCCCAACATCTGATAAATTTGCTAATTGTAGGCTACTTTTGTTATTGCCTTAAAAGGTGTCACACAAACACAAATGTGGTATAACTGGTTTATTTATGAACTCAAAACTGCTATACTCTTATGAGTACAAGGGAAGAGGATGTATAACTCTTTAGTGGGAGGTTAAAAATCACTCATTTGATTAAATGGTTGGGGGTTTTTTGTTGTTTTTTTAATGTATACAGAAATAAAATTCTTGCTGCCTTTTACAATTCAAAGAAACAGAGTACCTAAAATTGCAACTTGCTGATTTTGGTTCAGCAAATGGCAACTGTTAAGTTCATATGCTCTGCAAACA
Organism: Passer montanus; assembly: GCF_014805655.1. Lineage (NCBI taxonomy): Eukaryota > Metazoa > Chordata > Aves > Passeriformes > Passeridae > Passer > Passer montanus. Next base: position 7,750,246 of record NW_024367930.1, on the reverse strand, counting down.
CTGGGAACAACTATTTCTAAGCAAATATTGCCACCTCTAGCATCTGAGCAAAAATAACAAACACTTTGAGTGCTAAGAAACTTCACAATGAGGGATAAGTAGTTTGAGCCAGAAAACTTTGAGCACAGAGCTGCTGCAGTGACCTTGAAACACAGTGGTAAGAAAATTAACTTCTGTAATATCAAATATGTTAATCTTTGTGAAAAGTGCAAATCTGCATGCTGTTTTCTGTTCTCCAGTTTACTTCCTTAAAGGCACTGTATTGTGTGACTCATAAAAAACCATTATTATGAAGAAAATATCATAATGTAGACATGAAGTGAGAAACAAACAGAACACAGCACGAGAAGGAAGACACTAAAATTAGCATTTTTCAAATGCATTAATAACTCAAAAATGTTTTGTCTACGTCTGTGAAAAGTCAATCAATGAAAGTGTTGGGCTGTGCCCAAGGTTTAAAAGCTCTGATTTAAGTAGAGCATGGGGTAAAGTGGGTGGTCACAAGCCTGTGTGTTCCCCACTACACCATTGCTGGGTTAATGGTTTGCAAACCTTCAGTGCTCTTTGACTTTAAAACAGTAAATGGGGCAGAGTGTGATTTGTCTTCCAGACATATTTCAGTAATGCTGTATTAACCAATTTCATAGACATGCACAAATGCAGACAGGGCAATAAGAAAACACAATCTGTTTTAATGTCCTAGCAGGCTATGCACAGCTGTGGGTAAAAAGATTCTTGACATGACTGAAAAATTCTCTAAAATTCTGAAATGTCATGTTTCAAGCTCATTTCACTTAAGTATCCACAAGCCCCCTATAAGCATGGTGGGTTCAGTCAGTAAGAGCTGGGTTTACAGCTTTTTACTCATAAAAGAGCAAGCAAGTATAAGTTATCATGAGCACCTTTTGTAGAAAAAATAGGAAAAACTGTTCACAGTTACCAAGACTTTCTAAAATAAGTGGAGCAATAAACAGAAGCCAAATATGCTTCTAAAAAAAACCCCAACAAAACTGAACTGAACCTTCCTGTAGCAAAACGGATGACTACACACAGTTGCATTTTTACTGCAGACACGGCTCTTGATACTGTGAGTACTTTTTTTGCAACTAAAGTCATACTTTCTGAACTGCCTGTAAGATACCTACGTGTTTCTTCTGACAAGTAAAATCTGCGTGAAAAAAAAATAGCAGTGAGGAAAAGCAAGTGCTCCCACAATACTTCCTGATTAAAATTTTTGATTAATGCTGCTTTTTCTGGATAGTAAATTTGCATGAAATTAAATTCAAATTTGCGTGGAGATGAAAATTTCTAAAGCAAATTGTAGATAAAAGAGAGAGAGTGACACCTGCTGGGCTTGGAGCTGTGTTAAAGCTGCCTGGATTGGGCATTTTTAAGTGCAAGGTATTTTTGTTTGGCATTTTTAGGAGATGAAGTTTGAATACATGCTTTTCTAGTGACTCAAACTAAATCTTCTGAAACAATTTACATATTCCTTGTTAACTGCCAGAAATATATTTCCTTGAATATTAAATCCTCTGCTGCCTTTACAGAAGTTTTTACAGGGCCTTTATTTTTCCCATACTTTTTATGGACAGGGAAAAAGGTAGAGTTACAAATAAAAAAAATATCGAGGAATCATTCATTATTAAAATATTCAGTATTTACACTTATGGGTTTTTGTTAAAAGAAGGGTAAACCAAAGACAGGTTTGCTCCAGAAAATCATCAGGCATAAAAGGAGTTTTAAGGCTCTGCCAGCCCATGCTAAAAGGGATAATTTGTATTAAATTTGGTTTCTCAAATCAGTAGTTGTTGATTTGCTGTCATCTATGTTGCTAATATTGCTAAAAACATCAAAGGAAAACCTATTAAAGAGCTATAGTCAAGGAGCAGTTTTGTTTGGTGTCATTACTATTTAGTTCGTTGTTCAGAAGTATGGAAGAATATTTTAAGAATAGAACAGCTGTTCCCTTTTCTCATAAAGAAAATAAATTTTTAATGAAAACCCAGAAACTGAGACGTTAAAATATACAGATGTTTTCAATGTGAAAATGGAGACTGTCAATACAATGATGTAATGGGTAATAATACTTTTGTACATTCTTGGATTTATATAAAGAAAAAAAAATCAGTCTGTTCACAAGTCAGGGATCAGTTCTTACAATGCCTAGTCCTTTTAATTCATGTATCATTGCCACCAGGAATTTTAGTTTTAGGTGAAATATTCATATCACAAAGAAGTGAAACTCTTTGCAGGAATGGCAGGATGTCTTCCCAAGTTAAATATCACTTGAATACGTAAGAGTCTCTGTTTAGAAAAGCTTGTCAGACCTAAATAAGATCTAAACCATGTGAAATAAAAAAAAAACCAACTTCTAAACCATGTAAAATAAAAAAAAATCTTGTAAACCATTTAAAAATAGGCAAAAGTGGGAAGAATACTGCTTCTGCTACTGTACAGATAAGCACTGGGTTTTGTCACTTAGGCCAAAGTTGAAAGCAGGGCTTTTTTTTTGTAATTCAGGTAGGAAGCCAAGGCAGCTACACAGAATGGGAATGTCTGTAGCTGTGTTACCAGTATGGCTGCAAGTTATGAAAAACAAAAATTGTCTTCTTTAAATTTACCTCTCTCTGGAATGGAATGTGGCTGCTGCTTGATTGAGTCTAATGTATATCCAAATACCCTTTCAAAGTTGATTAAAACAAGGAACATCAACATATGCTTATCCAATAACTATGACCTCAAATAATTGCTATCCCCTCCAATCTGTGTCACCAAGAGGGTTGGCAGGATTTCTCTGCTGCCTCATTCCTCTGCCTGTTTAGGCACTGTATTTTTCCTCTACTGGATCCTGCTTCATTGCCTACAAAATTTTCTTGCTTTAAATTATGTTTCATGTAAACCCATTTAGCAGGAACTGTGCCTTTATCCCTTAAAATCCCGTAAATTTCAGAAAGGTTATATTTTTTTTTCATAAAACAGATTTTATTTCAGTTCTCTAATGCATTCTCATCTTTGATGTATTTTTCAAACAGCAGGGGAGAAAAAGGAGAAATTACTTGCTACAAACAAAGCCAAATACCACGTAGGTGTAGGAAGAAATAATCACTGGAAATGGAGAGGAATAAAAGCAACTCTACCTGCTTAAGAAATCTGTCGGACGCATGGCTGTGCTTAGCTAACACATTGGGCAGAGCAGGATTTTCATATTCAAACTGAGGATTGTACGTGAAATCGGAGCTGAAAAACTTAACCTTCTCTTTCTCCACGTTGGACGGCTTGATGGCAGTCAGCAAACAGAGCTTCTGCCCGGCTCCGTCGCCTTCCTGCCCACGGCTCCTCGAGGACGGCGACTGCTTTGGCTTGGCCAGCCCGGAGTGCTTTCTCGCCCTGCTGCGGGGCCGGGCGGGCGCAGGCGGGGCGCTGCCCGCGGCGGGCGCGGGGCCGGCCCCGAGCG